>NC_134857.1:118447392-119647392 GCF_049852395.1 Peromyscus maniculatus bairdii
TTCCTTTCCCCCTCCCTGCTTGCTCCCCTTCCTCTTCCCCTTTGTGGTCTCTTCCTGATCACCCCAGATTGTCAGGTGACTGCCGAGGGGTTTCTTTGGGAGGGAAGGGCAAGAGACTAACCCTTCCTTGTTGGCAGTGTGGCCTTGCGTTCTGACCCCTCCTGTGCTCTTTTCCTCTCCCAGGGCGTCCTCTCCAACATCTCGTCCATCACTGACCTCGGGGGCTTTGACCCCGTCTGGCTCTTCCTCGTGGTGGGAGGAGTGATGTTCATTCTGGGGTTTGCAGGGTGCATCGGAGCACTTCGGGAAAACACCTTCCTTCTCAAGTTCGTAAGTATCGCCAACCCTGCTCTCGATTTGAGATCCAGACTATTCCACCAAGATGGCACTCTTAACTGCTGGCAAGATGGTAAGCACACCAAAGGCCTAGGCAAGAAATATGGCCCGGTCCATTTTTCCTTCAGGAGGGCTCTCCGATCCTGCCCCGCCCCACGCCTCTCTGGCAGTATGAGTGCCACCCAGTCTTGCCGTGCATGGAGGTTTTGTGTATATATATATATATGCAACAGACTCACCTCCAATCCCTGACGTAGCCTCAGGAGGGATTGAGATGTGTAGGGGTGTGTGTTGTATGTGTGAGAGCGCACACGTGTGGCTGGTGAATATTGGACATAGAAAGCTGTGCAGAGAGTGATCCAGAGAAAGTAGGCAGTGGCCCAGCTTCAGTAGCCCGTCCAGCTTGCGTAGTTTGGATAAACATGGCGATATGTCAAGGTGAAAACTCTCCTTTGTATGAGCAGCACTTTTTAGCTGCTTTCCAGTGTGTGGCTGCTGCATTTGGGGAGGGACTTCAGCAGGAGGTATGTGGGGATTGGGGCAAAGAGATAATGAATAGTGAAAGCCGCCCCTTTGGAGCACATTTAACATACTTGTGTCTTAAATAAGACTGGTAAATGTGGCAGCTTCCTTGTTGATGACCTCAAGTGGATCTTCAAGTTGCTTTCTATACTTTGGAAAATGAGAAGTTAGCTCACAACATGTCTGTTTCTGCCAAATATTTGGTATGGATTGAATTTGGCCTCATTTTGTGTGGGGGTTGGCATTCTAGTGATTTCTGTAGGAAAAACATTCACTCTCCTCTCCAAAGATAGGAAAGATCAGAAGGACCTGCCTTCCTGTGAGGAGGGAGGACCTGGAAATTTCCAGAGAACAACTTTGTGTGATATTGCCTGTTATTATAGCCTTCACACCCCTACTGACATATCTTCTCGGGTCATTTTCACTTAAAACCGGAGCCTATCCTAGAACCAGCCCGAACAGCCACATAGCGTGTCTGCTGGACTCTTCTCTGACATGTTTTCTTGATCTTCTCGAAGAGGAGACTCGCCATTCCAATCCTAGGGTAGCCCATTTTCAACTGGGGCGGCTCCTGCTCCCTGAGTATCCTGGTTGATGTTTCCTTTCATCTTTTTATGTGGCTCACTCCAAGAGGGAAGACCTGGGGAGTCCTTGCTCTCAGATGTAGTTTAATGAGGAGCTAGCTCTTTTTCCTGTGTGCATGGTGGGAGTGACTAGTTTCCCATGGTTCTCGCTGCCTAGCTACCCCATCTTCCAGAATGACCCTTTTCTACACAGGCACACACAGAGCCTTGTGTGACGCCCCCCACCCTCATCCCTACCCCCACTGCCGCTTTCTTCACGGAGTCAAAGACCTGTGGAGTCCCTTCAAGGGGTGTTTGTCCCTGATCATGACCTGCCAGCCTGCCAGTCTTCTTGGTATCAAGCATCTCTAAATGCTGGCCTGGTTCACTCAGCTTTCCTGTAAACCATGATCTGCCCCACTACTCAACCAATGCAACCTCCATGCTCCCAAATGTGGGGTCCCTTTACTATGGTTTTCTTGAACATGGCGTTATTCATTATAGCAATCCCCTTCCTAAAGCCTCATATTAGATATGAAAAGAGCCATGTTCTTAACTTTTCATCTTAGAGAATATTTAAATGTCCTCCCTTTATTTAGTACTAACAATAGAAGCTGGCCTAGAACTCTCTCTAAGCAGGAGCTATGAGATAAGTAGGAAATAATGTCACCATGCCTCCCCACAACCTCAAAGATCATGTTGCCCAAGACTAGGAAGATTGCTGGGGGGGAAACCCAAGAGGTAAGTGTGAAATAGACGTGGCGTTTCTTGGCTGACTGATGCCCTCAAATGAAGCTGCAGGTCACTTTCTGCACCTCTGGAAATGGGGGAGTTAGCTCACAGCTGGGCAGGTCAGCCCCTGCCAAATATTTGATAGGGATTGAATTTGGATTCCATATTTGATGTGTATATTATGTAACTGGAGAACTTACCAGGCAACTGGAAAGGGGACTTCCCTAACCTTTGTAGAGGTGAGAACAGAAATCTGGAGTCTTCATGCAGCTGTCCAGCTGTGTCACACACAAACATGCCTGTTCGCATTTTATTCCTTCTGTGGTGTGAGGCCTGTATGTGTCCGCATTTAGGGTGATACCATATGCAGGGAAGAGGCTTGTTTTATAGGAAGAGGGAGGTAGGGGCATAAGTGCTCATTTTTTTTTTCTTGTCTAAGGCAAACTTAATTTGAAATTATTGGTACCACTGAAAATTGAGAACTTGGCATTTTACTTCATTGAGGACAGATAAACAGCAGCTCAGGGGGAGATCGGAAGGCTGGGCCGAAGAGCCTGGAAGCGGAGCCTGTGCCTTGGCATCCTAGACTTTGTCAGGCACTGGTTTTGTCCTTCTGCCCCTCTTCCCTCACTCCCCTATAAAGACACACTTGTCACTCCATGCCATGAAGAGAATGGCCACACCCCACTGTCCACCCAGCATGTCCTCCCCGCCACGCCACGTGTCACCTCCAGGTCATAGCTTGAGGAGGGTTAAGATGCAGGAGGAGGGAGGTGTGGAAAGGCCCGTGGGCGGAGCGGCAGTCACGATGACTAACACGAAACTCTGAAGTATCTGGGTGGAAGGGAAATTTCCCCAGGGTCCTGATGGGTTACCTCAGGGTCTCATGCTCTCTAGCCTTATACCTTGTTATCAGCCTTAGCCAGAAGTCTCCTTTTGATTGCATTGTGGTGTTATTTAAAGTGTTTCCTGAGGCTGCTGCTTCCCAGACGGGAGTCAAGAGCGGCTAGTGTTCCTGAGAAAGCCCTTAACCCACAGTTTCATTTTCACGATTGGAAATTGTTTTCCCGTCACAGCCACCCCCTCCTACTTCCGCTCTGACCTCTTTAAGATGAACAGATCTACTTCACACTCTATAGGAGGTGCAAGGAGGGATTAAAATGGGAATCCAGAACAGGATAATGGAGTGCGTGTGGAATCAAGCCATGGTAGCAAATGACAGGCGATCGTAAAACATGGGATAATCTACCTTTCAAGTTAGGAAAAAGGCTTCCTGGAGGTCAGGCAGAACATTGTTCATATGTCTGGTAGTACATTAATCAGGAGCAATTCATTAGGCCTTAATGTGGGTCTAATGAGAAATTCCTATTACTCATGTTTGATTTGGGCTTTGTTGGTTAATTATCAGATGGAACACCAGAGACTCTAAAATGTGATTATGAAGTGATCTTTAATTTTTAAAAGTCCTTTCTTGAAGTGTAATATTCCATTAACAAACCTTAAGAAACGGAGGATTCCAGTTCAGAGATGCGTCCCGGCTGAATGTAACTACAGCCCTTTCAGAGCCAGCCCTAACTCCTGGGACCTCACCCTTGTGACCATTCCGTTGTTCCTCTCGTTGCAGTTTTCTGTGTTCCTGGGGATTATTTTCTTCCTGGAACTCACTGCCGGGGTGTTGGCGTTTGTTTTCAAAGACTGGATCAAAGACCAGCTCTATTTCTTTATTAACAACAACATCAGGGCTTACAGAGATGACATTGACTTGCAGAACCTCATAGACTTCACCCAGGAATACGTAAGTTCAAGCTTCCTTTCCTTTCCAGTGGAAACAGCTTCTCACAAGGGGAACTCCCATAATGCCTTGCGTGCCTTTGACTCCCATAATGCCTCATGTGTCTTTGACTCCTATAATGCTTTGTGTGTCTTTGCTGGCTGGAGACATCTGGCTGACTTTTCTGCATAGCTTCCACGGTTTACATTTGTATCCCAAACAGAAACGTTCTGATTTCACTTGTTTCAACTTGTATTAAATTAGAGGAAGGAAGACATAATTGAAAATGTGATCATCATGGCTGTACCTTTGTCGGCCCTTGGAGAAAACTGCTTTTCTGTATGTTTAAAGTTCTGTTTGACTAAATATGAATTTTCCATGTTCCTTTCCCTACAGCTCACAATAATTGACAGGGTATTTGTTCATAAAGCTGCTCAAATGTGCCTATCCAGCTACCACATGTGTGCAGTCCAACCCAAAAGTTAGAGACTTGTAAAAGCTTGCTAGCTTCTAACAAATGGGATAGGCGGACCCCTGCCAGCCACACAGGGGTCTGAACACGGCCGTGTGACTGACTGCTCCTGTCCTGCCAACACAACAGGCACATGGCATGCCACTCAGAATGCAGATTGGCACAGACAGGGAGCCAAGAGACGCACAGTCTCATTGACTTGGGACTAACAGAAGCCTGAACTCTTTCCCTGATAGTAAAATGAGAGTAAACGTGAGCTATTGTCTTAATTCCTGTGGATATTCGGACACTCTACTGATGCGCATGGTCTCATATTAGGCCCACGATGTCATTGTCCTGCAGATTACGGGGCTCTCACACACCTGCACTGGAAAAATAGGAGCAAGCCAAGCAAACTGGGTCAGTGGTGTCCATGGCATTGATGTTTAGAGCAAGATCAGGGGCCACACAGAAGCTCAGTGGACCAAGGTCTTGCTTTGAGTTGGAAAGGCTGAGCTGGATAACATTTACCTCGAGTCAGGAAGGCATCACCATTGTTGAGAAGGCCACCCTTCTCAGGATGCTCAGCAGTCAGCTGGGGTCTTAGTCAGAACAGCTGCCCTCTACAGCACGCTGCCCTCGGTGAAATGAAGCCCTGTTTGACCTGCTCAGCAGACCTCCCTGTGTTGTTGGGTCTCAATGGGTGCAAGCTCACAGCTTCCCAGCTCTTCTCCCTGAGTAGTTTGCATGGCAGAGCTGATTGGGCTTCGCAGGGAGATAAGCCCAGAGAAGCAGCCGGACCTACAGAGCATGTGTTCATGAGTGTTCCTGACACGCTGCCTGCTGTACTCACCAGCACTGCTGTTTTATGTGATTCTGGTCTTCTGTTCTAGAGTTAGAGTTTTGACATCGCTTTTGGTCCTGAAAGTCTTAAAATGGCCAAGGGTTGGTTTTTATTTAAGAAGCCAGGATAATCCAGGACAGGGAGGTTGTGGGTGGGTTATATTGTAGCTGGAATAAGTCTCCAGTTAAGAGCCACTGAATTGAACATCTTGGTTAGTATATTTTAATTAGCTAATTGATTTTGTAAAGTTGAAAATATAAAAATATGTTCTTTAAAAAAAAATCAGAGTCTGGAGAGATGGTTCAATTCTCTAGTTCAGTTCCCAGCACCCACATGGCAGTTCACACCTATCTGTAATTCCAATTCCAGGGGACCTGACACCCTCACAGAGACATACATGCAGGCAAAACACCAGTGAATATAAAATAATAAAAAATTATTAAAAAATAAATTCAGCATAGAGACCAAGATCATGAAAATTAAGCCTCTAAGGTTGTATAGAGGTGGGTTTCGTTCACTCTGGTTTTTGTTTGTTTGTGGTTGTGGGGATTGGACCCAGGGCCCCACCATGTTTGACCACTGCACCACTGACCATCAGCCTGCTGTGCACGGTCTTGTGAAGGGTGACAGCTCCACAGCCTTCTACACGATCAGAACTTCCCAAAGTGTCTGATGTTCATCTGATGCCGCTACACTCAGTAAAACTGTTCAGGAACCATTCAAATAAGATCAGATCCTCAGGCACGGCCAGATTGCCTCATTTGACCTTGCCATTGCTGTTAGTGTTTTATTTTTCCTTCTAGAAAGTTCTTGTTTATCTCTCTAGAATCTGACCAAGCCAAATAGATCTGGAGCCCTACGTCCCCGTCGTCCCTACCTCATGTTCCATGCCAACCCATCTGCAGAACCTTCGGTCTTAATTATTTTGCAGGGCTTTACAAGGCCATTTAGGTTGATTTTAACTAAAAAATGAAATTTGAGGTGCTGGCCCTGGCAGGGGAACGGGTGTCGCGTGGGTGGAGCGTGGGTGGCTGGTCACCTCCCGGCCTGGACGTCCTTTCTAACTCTCTCCTCTTTGCTCTAGTGGCAGTGCTGTGGGGCTTTTGGAGCTGATGATTGGAACCTAAATATTTACTTCAATTGCACAGATTCCAATGCAAGCCGAGAGCGATGCGGCGTGCCGTTCTCCTGCTGTACTAAAGACCCCGCGGTAAGGGTGACTGCTGGCTGACGGCCGGCTGCTGGGCCCCGTGCTCACCGGGGGTGTGGCGGCACAGTGATTTTGTCTCAAAATCTCTTCTCACAAGCTCAGGCCTGAATACAGCTCCTAGGTGTGGGTGCTGTGCCCCAGCCTTCCCAGTTGAGACAGGGTGGCTGGTGTTTATTTAGCAAGTGTGTGTGTTGGTTGGTTTCTGTTCTCAGCCTTGGTGTGTATTGGCTCATGGGAGGTCAGAAAAGGAGCTCCTTTTCTCGGGTGAAAAAAAAAAAAAAAAAACCATGGCGTCACGTGGATTACAGATGACTTCTCCCAAATCGCAGTGCTGACAGGTGACAGAGTTGGGTGCCAGACCCGGGCAGCCTGCCTGTGACACTCACTTGTCCCTCTTTTATGAGACTGTGGGGCTCCCAGGTGAACCGTCTCTTCCCATATGATTTCTGGGAAGAGGACTGGGGTAGGAGGAGAGACTGAGGCATGACAAGGTAGGAATGCTGCTTAGGGAGCCACAGTGACCCCAAGGGAGGCCTGAGGATGGCCACAGCGGCCGTCATTTGTGTTTCACTTTGAAAAGAAAACAGAGAACCCGCCCACAGGCCGCATCTCCTTACTGCGTGTCACACTGTGTGCATGGCTTACAGAATTTAAAAAAAAAGAACAGAACCGGGAGCTGGTGTGGCCCCTGGGAGGAGACAGGCCCGGCCTTCCCCACAGTGGAGCACTGGGCGCTGACGGTCTTGCAGGCTGCCCATCGGAGGGCAGATCAGCCTGGGCCGAGCATCACTTAGAACTGTGCCACCCTGCCTGTGATTCCGTTCTAGCCAGCCTGTCTTCCTCCTCTGAGGCAGGTCAGGAAGCAGCAGGATGCCCAGGTTGAAGTCTGTGGTGCCCACTCAGTATGTGCAACCTGGGCGCATACTGGCCAGCGTGCTCTCTGTTTTCTATCTCTGTCCTAAATCAGCTGTCCATGAGAAATATCGTAGAGTGGGCAGCAACAGTAGTCTGCCTTACGCCATGGACTCTGAGCTGACGAGGTCCATCTCTGACCCCGGAGGGGAGGAAGCAGCTAACCCACAATATTTCCAGCCAGATCCTGGAGATGCCTGTTTGACACGTGGCCAGGCCGTGTTTTGCTTTGTAATTAGTAACATAATGCTTTTTCATTAAAACAAAAAAACTTTAAAGACAGAATTTTATTGACGAAAAGGGACAAGCACATATTTGTCATGCTTAAGACCCTACATCTTTTGTAGATTTTTTTTTAAAGGGAGCGCATATTTGGCATGCATAAAACCCTAGATCTAATGTCTCCTGCTTTTTTTTTTTTTTTTAAGCAGAAATTGTGAAAGAGCATAAAGATGGTCATTTTGTCCTTTAAGTTTGATTTTTGCCTATGTCTCCACTTCCCCAAACTCTTGAAGCCTTCTGAGGTTGGCAGTCTTTTGAATCTTGTTCCTTCCCAGCATAACGGGCCTGCTAGGGTCTCGGTTTTCCTCATTTCTAAGGTGGAAAAGTTTTTACTCCATACTTCTGAAGCTGCTCTCGTATGCACGCATGTGGCATCTGATGCACACGGCGCCTTGAACTGTGCTGCGGTCTGTGTGCCCTCATCGGGACTCAGCACTGATGTTGCGGGGGGGGGGGGGGGGGGGGCTCCTGCTCATTCTTAGACGGGCTTTCTGTTGAAGAAGAATGAGTTTCACTTTTCTCTTCCTTTCTCCCCCAGGAAGATGTCATCAACACTCAGTGTGGCTACGATGCCAGGCAAAAACCAGTAAGTGGAAGCCGCCCCTGTGTCTTAGCACACAGCGTGTTGGGAGGAGCGTTTGCGCGTGTACAAGGCTGTATCTGTGACACTCTGCTCTCTTCCCCTGTAAAGGAAGTTGACCAACAGATTGTAATCTACACGAAAGGCTGCGTGCCCCAGTTTGAGAAGTGGCTACAGGACAATTTAACCATCGTGGCTGGTATTTTCATAGGCATTGCATTGCTGCAGGTAAGGTGTGGGTCCTTGGTGGTGTAGCTCAGACAGTGATGCCCAGAGAGACCTCACCAGGACAGGAGCTTTGCTCAGCCTCCTCAGCGCCAGAGCTTCTGAGACCCACTGGAGGTCCTAGGAACAGACTGGAACTGTTAGGTTTGTGTTTATTGAAGGTCTGGTTCTAGATCCGGAAACACGTTAGGAAACCATGCCCCCTTTTCACCATGAAGAGGTTGATCGAATCACTGGCATCCCATTGTTTCCATGGGCTTAGAGGACTGCATTGTGACAGCTGCGGGAGACATGGCTGCTCAAAGTGGATCTCAGCAGCAAGGCCGAGGCTCTGTGGAGTTGCAGAAGTCTGTGCTGTGTCTTTTGTCTCTCTGGACCAGCTTGCCAGAGTGCCTTGAGGGCAGTCTCAGAAGTGACTCGGCTGTTGATGTGATGGTTTCTGCGGAGGTCACAAATGGGCACACGGTGGAAGGAAGTTAAAGAAGTCTTGAGTAAATAGAAAGGCATCCTGTGTTCACGGATCATAAAACTCAGTATGATTCGCGTGGCATCACTACTCTTGATGGCCTAGAGGTTCCGTGCAGTCTCTAGCTCAGTCCCAACCTTCTCAGTCCCAGCCGTGGGCAAGCTGGGCCTGAAATCACAAGGAAAACCAAAAACAAGAATAGCCCGACACGTTTGAGAAAGAACAGAAGACAAAGAATTTCATGTTTCCTAATTAAAACTTCCTAAAAAGTAACAGGACTCAAGACAGTCTTGTAAGGTTAGCTGTTGTAGACAAATGGGGTTCAATTCCGGACAGAATTTCTGTGAGCTTTGTTTTGATAAGGGAGTCAAAACTATTCAATGGGGAACCAAAAAAGGTTTTTGAGGGATGGAAAAATGGCTCAGCAGTTAAAGAGCACTGGCTGCTCTTCCAGAGGACCTGGGTTCAAAATTCAGCCTCCACAAGGCAGCTCACAGCTGTCTTTCACTATAGTGCTAAGGGATCTGATGCCCTTTCTGGCCTCCATACACGCTGTATGAATGTGGTGTGCAGGCATGCATGTAAGCAAAACACCTATACACATTAAAAAAAAAAAACTTAGAAAAGTTTTTTCACCGGATGATGTAGGGATACTGATTTTCTGTCTGAAAAGACTGACTTTTAGATACCTGTTTCATATCATATTTAAACATTCACGTAAAATAGATGAAAGACTCAAATGTAAGTGTGGTGTACTGGATGCCTGTAATGCAAGCTGTTAAAAAGATTGGAGCAGAACGGTCACTTAAGACAGCACAACCAGCCTGGTCTTCATAGTTGGACCCTGGTGTAAAAACAAATGAACAAAAACCCCAATATAAAAACCAAAGAAACTAGAAGAAAATAGGGTGTAAATTGGTGATTTTTGTCTTGGACATTTTCCTTCAAAGAGCATGACAGCAAAAATATAACCACCCAATAAAACCTAAGTAATGGGACTTCATCAAAATATGAAACTTCTACACTGAAAATGATGCTATTTACGGTTACTCATAAAATAGCAGAAGATATTTGTGAGTGGTTACCTGAAAGGGATCTTAATGCTTAGAACATGTGAAAGGGGCTTATACCAAACAACAAGAAGAAAGGACAACCTGAGCTACCTAGCAAGACCCAGTTTAAAAGTGACGGAGAATTTCAGTAGACATTTCTCCGGCATAGATAGAATTGGCCTGTTACATATGAAAAGATGTCCACAGCGCTCGTCACTAGAAAACTTCCAATCAAAACTATAGTGAGCTCACCATTGCATACCTGCTAGAGTGGCTATAATAAAAAAGACAGAGGATGTTCATGAGGGTGTGAAACGGAACATTAATACGTTTCTGGAGGGAGGAAACAGAAACGGCTCAGCTCTTTGGAAAATATGGAATTGCCATGTGACCCCACCATTTCTCATGAATGCAAGCAGAGGGAATGAAAACTTACGTTTACCGAAACATTTGCACACACGTGTTCAAAGCAGCAAGTGCTGGAAACAGCGGGGAACCCGTCAACGGATGTTAAAGACCTTGGTATATACTTCCAATAGGGTTAGCACTCAGCCGTCAAAAAGGACTGAATTGGCTAGGTGTGGGGGTGCATGCCTGTTAACTCAGTCCCAGAGAGGCAGGAGGATGACAACTTAGACTGTATAAGAAGACCCTGTCCCAAGAGCAAAGCAAGACAGACAGAACAACTGGCCGGACATTTCTTTGTGAGAGTCACTGGCTTCTTTCTTCAGCTGCTTCTGTATAGAACCCAGCACTTGTCTCCCTGCCCCCAGTCCGCCCCCCTGCCCCGTCTGAGTCAGCCACCCGCCGCATCTTCCTTCGCAGTGCCTTGGGAGTACTCCAGGGTCTCGCCATCCCCACCTCTGGGGCTTCTCAGCCCAGCCCATGCCCCTGCCTCAGACTTGCACCCACCCAGTCAGCCTGGAGCTCCGCCTCCCTCCCGCTGTGACCTTGTTGATGGGGACTGACACTTCCTAAGGAGAGCCAGGAGGAGGGAGCTAAGGAACTGATGATATTGCAGCCCCAGGGAAGTGGTGGAATCTTCTCCAGCCTGTCACAGACCTGACCTCAGCAGGGAGAGCTGGGCAGGTGCCTGGATCAGACAGGCTGATCGTCGACCTTCGCGTGGGACGTTGTAGAGGTTTACTACCTGAAAGATCAGGTGAAATCCATAGAAAGATTGGGTGGCCTTGTGACCCAGCTGAGCTTCAGACTGACCTTCTCATGTACCCATGTGATTTCCCTGGTCATGAAGGCAGGATGTGCATGTTGAGGTTACCTCAACTTTCTGTACATTGTATCAAAATGTTCACCTAAGTTCCTTAATTTGTGTCATATAAAGAAAATGGGTAGTTGGGTCATGAAGTTTTACAACACTGTGATGATCAATGCCTTGCAGAACAAAGGAGGAGAGGTTTGTCTGGGCCCATGAGAGGCTAGTGCCCAGCATGGCGGCCTAGAGATCAAGGCAGCTCAGAGGGAGAGAACACCTCTGTGGTCTGTCCCTAGCAACCCACTTCTGCTTGCTAAGCTACAGTCTCAAATGTCCTAGAACCTCTCCAAACAGTGCCATTAGCTGGGGGCTAAGTATTCAAACCCATGAGATTGTATGGACCTTGCATTCGAACGGTATCAGTGGATGAACCTGGAGAACCTTTTGCTACATGGAAAAAGTCACCACATACTTCCTCTCTGATCCCATTTTCATGAAAAGTCCAGAGCCGGCAAAGCCGTAGAAGAAGAAGGTAGATGAGAGCTGTCAAGGCCACAGGAGGGTTGGAAATGACTTCTCTTGGTACAGAGTTAGCTTGGGAGCAATGAACATCTGTATTTAGTATTGAAGAGCTAAGGTCATACTAAACTTAGGGATTTTATAGAATATTAATTGCATCTCAGTTTTTATTTTCTCTCTCCCGACTCTCCTTTTCAGCAGTTTTGAGACAAACTTCATGTATCCCAGGCTGGCCTCAAGCTTGCCGTGTAGCGGAGGATAGCTTCTGATGTGCCTGCCTGCCTCTGCCTTCTCAAGCACTGAGATTATAGATGTGCACAACCATGCCTGGTATTCTGTGGTCCTGGGGTTAGAATCCAGGCTTTACGTGTGCTAGGCAAGCATTCCACTGATTGAGTTACATCTCCATCCCTTGTCTACAGTTTAAGAATCAGATTACCAAACAGGAAGCGGGCAGACCCAGTGGCCAAGGAAAAGCCCAAAGCATTTGAATTCTGCTGTCTAACTTGGTTTTCTTTCCTCTTTCAGATTTTTGGGATATGCCTGGCACAGAACTTGGTGAGTGACATTGAAGCTGTCAGGGCTAGCTGGTAGACCTCGTGGACCCCTGCTGCAAGACACTGGACTGACCCCCTCGCTGACTCTCCTGTGCTGGCCGATGGCGCGCTGCAGGGACCTGGGCATGGGCCTGCCGGCCTACCTAATGGAGCTGCCGAGAACTTACTTTCTGTGAGGGTAAAACTGGGAAATGCTGTTCCCAGATGGAACTTTTCAAAAGAAAAACAGAACAGTGTGAAAGTCACTGAGTGCCGTGAATCTCTACTGTAGCCATGAGTTGATGGACAGATGGATGCCACCAGAAACGGAAACGGGGGAGGCCGGGCACTGCATGCACTTGAATTTGTGGAGAATCCAGTGCTGTCCACATCTTGGCTAAAACGGAGGCCCTTCCCCGCCAGGACCAAGTGTTCTGAAATCTCTCAATGCACATTTCCAGAAACTGCTCCAACTGATGTCTGGAGGGAAAAACAGCTGTCCCTGTGTTCAGATTTTGAGATGGCTGGAATGGGTCACTTCCAGGATGCATATCCTAGAGAGCCCCTTAAGAAAGGAAGCCAGGTGTTTGGGCGTAGCAAGTTAGGGTAGCAGCGATTGTGACCCGTGTTTCCACAGGACTGATCTTTCCTCTGAGTGGCCAGCCTGAGCTTTATCAGTGACATCCGAGGAGAAAACGAGGTTAATGAGAGGCACTAATTCAACGCCCCCCTCACCCCCCCTTACCAAACCAGTGCTTGGGTTCTCCTGATACTCTGGAATACTCTGGGCTGCGTTTTTGTGTTTTTGCTTCCTTTTTTATTGGTTGTTATTTTGGTTCTTCTTGTCTCCCAAAGGCAAAGGCTATAATACAGTCCTGCGTAATGTTTTCTTATTCAGCTTAAATAGTGTGTGTGTGTGATCCTCACCTGCATGTGCTGTGACCCTGAATCCACCATGTTCTTTTCCAAGAGATACTTGAGAACATCAATCAGCGTTTCTGTCATAGGTCCCAGCCTTGGGTGGTTGTGGCATGTTGTTCCAGCCATGTCTTCTTATGCCCCGTGGACTCACTGTCTCCCAGCATCCAGCTGAGCTTTTGTACAGCCTTGTCTTCCACACTGAGTGATATAAAGCCCAGTTCCAATGCAGGGATGACAGAGTCAAAAAGCATTTAACAAGGGTTTTTTTTTTTTCTTCTTCTTCTTGCATTTTTTTTTTTTTTTTGCCAAATATTAAAAAAAAAAAAGAAAAACAAACCTAGCGTAGTGCATGGCCAGAGCTGTCCTCATGAGGTGGCCTCAGGGTAGTAACAAAGCACAAATACTTGAGGGGCTGCACTGAGGCCCAGCCACGGTTCTGTGACAGTTGATGGGAAGCCACCTTCAGGGCCTCCTCTGCCTTGTGCCCACTGGGAGGGTGGATCTGGGCCCCAGATTTTCACCCAGTTTGAGGTAGCTCCTGGGTGTCGCCGTCCTGGGGGCCAGATTTAGACCGTGGGTTTCTGGGAAGGCTACAGCCTCTATGGTAGCAGGTCCGCATTCGCCCGCTAGCCTTCTGAGACGTTCAGCTCGGCTTCCCATTTCCACAGCCTGCCTGTGCGCTGCCGTGGCTGGTGGACAGTCGGCTCAGAGGGAGGAGAGGCACTCCTTTAAAAGTCCCATCTCAGCAGTTTGGGTGCGTGTGGCTCTTGCATGTATGTACCTGTGTCTGTTGTAGGTAGAGATAGTCATTCCATGTGTGGATGTGAGGTCACGTGACTTCGCCCCTGTCCATACCGTCGTTTGTGATGTCCTTCAACGCGGACACTTGTGCTCTCGGATTGGCACTTCTGTCTTCTTTATTACCTCATTCTCCAGTGAACTGCATCTGGCCAGTTGATTCAGAATCAGGCAAGATCCCCACCCTGTGGCACACCCAGTGAAAGCCAAGCCACAAGCCCAAGTGAGTTTTAAATTTTAATCACCCTTTATTTTTTACACTCGAGAGTGATTGTAATAAAAGCTGTCATTAATAAACTTGGTTCTACCTTACATGGATTATGTTGTCTTATTGTAAAACATTCTGGAATGGCTGGTTAAAACACAAAAGGCCTGGGCCCGGGGGGGGGGGGGCGGGGGGTGTCATTAGTAGTGCGCCTGGAACTTTGGGTTCAATCCCATGTCCCAACAACTGACACCATCCCCAGAATTCCTAAGGAGGTAGGTCAGAATGGGACTCAAGGCCCTGCACTGCTGACGTCCTAAGATCCTGATGAAATCACATGTTGATTTTGAGAAATACCGATCAGTCCTGAGAGGGAGGGGAATCTTGTGGTCGTAGGGACTGAGTCTCTCTGGGTTGCTAAATTGGACAGACAGACAAAGCACCCTGTAAGTAGGCATTCTCTGTCCCAGGGTTGTCCTCTACTTGTTACAGATACCTTGGGAACCTTGGGAAACACAGATCCCAGACCTTGACCCTGCCATTCTGGACTGTGTATTTTTTTTTTTTAAAGAAGCGTTATGAACATTTAATACACAGTGGACCTAGGTAAAAGTTACAGTGTTTATAAGAAAGTAATTGCCAGTAGTCCCTTGAAACTGTCGTCTTAACCCATTGGAAAATACCAGCATATGTGTCTTTCTGTTGTGAATTGTCACTGCATAATACTTTAAGAACAAATGGAAACAAAACCTTCCATTTCTTGTAGTACTGCTCTAAGACAGGACAGAACAGTGTGTCCCCAAGACGTAAGAAATGCCCTGCCTCGTCTCCCTGGGTATAGAAAACAAAGGTATTTTGATTTTGAGATTTGTCCATAACTGAGGTTGGGCAAGTCCTGTTGATGTCCCTTATCGCCTGGTGTTATGGGTCCCGGTCAGTCCCTCCACGCTCCGGCAGCAGGGGAAAGGTTCCAGCTACAAGGATGCCCTGTTTACAAGGCTTGAGACTAGCAGAAGCTTCTTCCTTGTGTAGACTAGACTTTAGGGAATGGTTCCCATTTCTTTTTATTTCTATTGTTTACTGGTCCTCACAAAGATTGCCTCTGTAATATAAAAAATGTTCTATTCATAAAAAGAACAGTAAAAACCAGAACACATCAGAGAGTACTTGATCTCCCGCTCCTTTTCCCAGGGTCTCACCCCTTGGCATTTCTCTGGGCTTCCTTCCTGCTTCAGGTCCCAGGTTCCCCGCCTCCAGGAGATTCGTAGAAAGGACTCTGTCCAAGCTTTTGCTGCTTTGGAAAAGCACTTGATGGCTGGGGGATCGTGTTTGTGTGGGCAGGAATGGAATCATTTTGTGGTGTATGGCTCTCCCAGCGCCTGTTTCCGGCTCTCTTGGAGAAGAGCCCTGGGAAGTGGGTGGGCTGAACAATGAGGGTCAGAGCCCAGTGACCTGGCAGGCCTTCCCCAGAAAGCTCTGCCATTTATACATTGGTGCTTGCTCCTTCCCTTGGGAAATCTGTGCAGACCTCCAAGGAAGGATGGGAACCAAACCTGGTCACAAGCACTGGCCACTGTGGCCAGCGCACCGGGGCAGGGGACAGTGACAGTGAGGTACTGGCCACACTCAACAAGTGGAAACCAAGTGTACAGCACGAACAGGCAGGGCTGAGAGATGACTTTTAGTGGAAATGTGGTTAGGGGCATAGCAGTCGTGTTCCTGGGTTTGGGCACAGGAAGTGGGGGAGAGAAACTGAGCTCCGAAGGCGCCAAAGCCACCTCAAGGTTCCCCTTGACCTTTATTTATTTTAATTTTTTGAGAGACTTGCTATAAAGATAGAGCCTATTTATTATTATACTGGGGTGTTTAGGACATTCTTGATTTGAGGAATTGATTATGGCTTCCCTCTGGAAGCTTGCTGTACCCTTGTAAACTTTTTGGAAAGTTGGTCCGTCCCCTCCCAGTTAGCCTGAACTAGCCCCCCAGGTCTTACACCTCCACTTCTGGGAACGAGAGCTAAAGTAGTGTACAGAAGAGCGGGTGAACTCATGGTTTTCCACGGTGGGTACGAATTCCAGGAAGAATCCGTGCCGCACGAGGCAAGCTGCCCACGCGGCTGTCACCTCCTTGAACCTGTGCACTGGTTAGAACAGAAAAGTTTTAGTGGCCTGCCCTCTAGTGTTGGCCATGGAGAACCACAGCAGGCTGCAGTTGGAGATGGAGCTTCCTTTGGGAAACTGAGTACTGGTATGGTGGCAGGTGTGTAGGGAAGGTAGGGGCATTCCTTCATGCTCCTGAGACCTGGGGCTCCTTCTGAGAACCTAGAGCACGGAGCGTTTTGTTCTCATCAATATCTATGCACTGATCTTGCCACTGGCATTTTATTTATTTATTTATTTATTTACTTACTTGCTTATTTATTATTTATTTATTTATTTATTTATTTATTTATTTATTTATTTATTTATTGGTTTTTCAAGACAGGGTTTCTCTGTGTAGCTTTGCGCCTTTTCCTGGAACTCACTTGGTAGTTCAGGCTGGCTTCGAACTTACAGAGATCCGCTTGCCTCTGCCTCCCGTGTGCTGGGATTAAAGGCGTGCGCCACCATCGGCCGGCGCCACTGGCATTTTATTGCCCTGTAGCAGCAGGGCTGTGCAGGCCTGGTGGAAGCCGGCTCTGCCTCCTGTGCAGTCTCAGATCCAGCACTTACTGGCACCAAGTGGTTATCTGCCACTCTGGAGGTGCTATGTCTTACAGGCATCCATCATCCTGGTGGAAGGTGGCAAAAGCCGAACCCCCTCTCCCAGGGCACAGAGTCCTCACTTAAGGGGTTTGTGTGAGCCAGGGTCCCAGGTCCTAAGCTGTACCTCAGTTCTTCAGCATAACTATCCAGAATAAGGGAGCAAACTTTGCTGAATTTTCCTCTAAAAACATGACCAAGGGGCTGGTGGAGTTGGCTTTGATTTGAGAGTTTCTAACTTTTTGTTGTTTTTGGTTTATGGTTCTTGGTTTAACAAGGTCTTATTGAGTAGCCCCAACAGGCCTGATACTTCCTGTTCTGTATCTCAGTCTGCCTTCAGTCTTGCAGCAATCCTCCTGCATCCAAGAGCTGTGATGACAAACCTCATGCCATCTGGCTACAACTTTGATTTTAGAGAATACGGAAACCATGCTTACATGCCAGGAGTTTATCACGGGTTAAACTGTCTTTCAATATTTCATCCCCTGAGAGTCTACACAGGACCTCAGACACTGGCCCACAGAGTGTAGGGAATCCTCCTTTACAAGAAGGCAGATTCAGGTCATATGTCCCTAATCGGAGGAGCACCAAGCTTGACAGCAGCCACCAGAAACTGGGAGGCACAGGGAACGTGCAGTTCTAGCCTCTAGAACTCTGAGGGAACAAATGGCCTGTTGAAGCCTTCCCATTGGTGTGGTTTTTCTGATGGGATTGGACAGAGCTCAGTGCCTGTTGCTTTTAGGCTTGAAGGGGTATGCTGCAAGCTGGATGCTTTCCCTGGCAGTCAGGAGTCCCCATGTTCTATTGATTGGAGGGAGCTGAACACTGTGGGGTGCATGATGTCTGTCTGCTGTATGCTCTTGGAGAGTCTTGCTGCTTTCTGGTTTTGTTAAGATAGGGTCTCAGTATATATACCTGGGGCTTACTGTGTAATTTAGGCTGCTTGGCACTCATTCCTCCTGCTTAGGCCTCCCAAATGCTGGAATTCCTGGTATGCACCACTATGCCTGGCCAGTCTTGCCACCTTTTTTGGGGTTACTTTAAATAAAGAATGCGTTATTACATTATATTTAAGATTAGGGTGGTGCATTCTGTATTTATTTGAAGCAAATTATCTGAAATGCCACCTGCTGCAATGATTCAAATCACATAAATAAAATACAAATAAAATGACCTGTGCCTTCGGGAGTCCCTGACATTGTCACCAGATCAACCCAGCAGTCCACCGACTCTCAGTTGCAAGCCGTTCTGGGGTAAATGACTCATCTGTCCCTTGAACTAACAGTCGTGAAAGTATACCGTATTCCAGGTACTGCCACAAGCTCTGAGGTAAGTTTCAGAGGTGTAACCACAGTGGAATCTCCACAGGCTGAAGGTCTGGACTTGTTCAGAGTTAAAACGCCATTTTTTCCCAGGGAAGAATAGACTCCGAGTATCCAAAGTGATAAGGCCTGGGTTGTGGGGATGCTTAATCATTGTGGGGCTATGATTTCCAGACTCCAGGCAGTAAGGTCACGTGTGGAGCCTGGAGGGGTTGTGGAGCACTCAGCAGAGGAAGGTAAAACTGTGGAACCAATGGCCTGGTGGTTGTGGATTTCATTTGCAGCAAAGATAACCTAAAAAGGTAGAGTTTTCCATACATCGAGGGAACAAACTCACTATGTCACAGCAAGGTTTTAAAAATAATTCTGAAAACTTGCTAGGATTGTCCACCACAGCATGCCATTAAAGACAAAAACAGTAACAGTCTCAACACCCCGTCCCACTCAAGTTGCCCCCAAACTTAGTTAATACAACCACAAATCAAATGGGCTCCTAGCGCCGTGGGCAGCGCGCAAACTCTCTCTAGTCTTGGAGGATACGAGGGAAGGCAGCCACTGTGGCTCAGAAGACTGTATCCTTGACATTTTTCTGTGTTAAAAGTGATCCCAGGCTTGAGCAATGGCTCAGTGGCTAAAAGCACTTACTGCTCTTGCAGAGGACTGGGATTCAATTCCAAGCATGGCGGGTCACAACCATTAGTAACTAAAACTCCAGCTCCAGGCAATCTGAGCCTTTCTTCTGACCCTGCAGACACCCCACAAGCACACAATACACATACATACATGATGCACATACAGGCAAAATACTCATAAAACCAAGAAAGGCAAGCCGGGCGGTGGTGGCGCACGCCTTTAATCCCAGCACTCGGGAGGCAGAGCCAGGTGGATCTCTGTGAGTTCGAGGCCAGCCTGGGCTACCAAGTGAGTCCCAGGAAAGGCGCAAAGCTACACAGAGAAACCCTGTCTCGGAAAAAAAAAAAAAAAAAAACCAAGAAAGGCATCTCTAGGGAAGTAGTAGGGGGAGGAGCTTCAGGTGATTGGTGCACGAGGACTCCACGGTCTTAAGTAGGGGGAGGAGCTTCAGGTGATTGGTGCACGAGGACTCCACGGTCTTAAGTAGGGGGAGGAGCTTCAGGTGATTGGTGCACGAGGACTCCATGGTCTTAAGTGGGCTGAGTGCCTTTATGAAGGATCCCTGGAGGCATTTGTTCCTCTCTTCCGGCAAGTCCAGAGGCCTAGGACGTGCTGTGAGGACTGGGTCTCCACCAGACACTGAAACTTCAAAACTTCGGTTGCCCTGACCTTGGACTCCTCCGCCTCTAGAAAAGTAAACAATACTCTTTGTTGTCTATAAAATACCTAGCCTGCAGCACTTATTTTAAAAGCATGAGTGGACTAAGCCACCATTCTCCACCCACTTCCTCTGTCCTGCTGAAATTTCTGGGACCGAGGAACCGGCAGGGAGGTTCCCACATGTGGGTGCTGGGACGGCTGCGGAGCACAAGCTTCAGAGCAGTGGTTATTTACTGGAGGTTTCAATTTGACCTTTTTCAAAGTTGAAACCAAGATCTTCATTTTCTGGATGCATTGGTAGAATCAGCTGAGATGATTCCCAGCAGCCCTCCCAGGCGTCTGCCTCTTTGAGCTCCCAGGTGGAGGCAATGCACGGCCAGGGCTTTCACAGCTGCTGGGCACAGAGAACAGCGGGTTCTGAGCACAGGTTCTGACTCGGTAGTTCTTGAATGGGGCTGCAGAGCCACAGTTCTAGCAAGCTCCAAGTGAAATGGTGCTGGGGAGTGTAGACAAGCCCGGTTGGCCTCACCGGGCACTGAGGGCGTAGCTGAGTGGTAGAATGTGTACCTAGCACAGACAAGGCCCTGGGCTCAATCTTCAGCATGGAACAAAGAAACAAGTGAGCGCCTTATTGTTGGTCATGTCTGCTGGTGTCTTCTAATAACTAAGCTAACACTGGATTGCAAAAGTAAAACAATCTCATTGCAGAAAACCAAAAGAATAAGTGTTTAGCATCTAGAGCTCTGTGCTTGTAATACACTAGAAGTCGACTATTTAAGAGTTCTGTTTTAAATTGTACAGTAAGAGACAGTGTGGCTGTGCCTCCCTGTAAATTTCAGCACTTCAGAGACAGGATCAATGCAAGTTCAAGGCTACCTGGGTGCTGGGGATGTCTTTCTGTATGTTGTGAATGTGTGTTGCTCTGATTTGGTTGATAAATAGAATGCTGATTGGCCAGTAGCCAGGCAGGAAGTATAGTATAGGCGGGATAAGCAGAGAGGGGAATTCTGGGAACAGGAAGGCTGAGTCAGGAGTCGCCAGCCAGACACACAGGAAGCAAGATGTGAAGGCAGAACTGAGAAAAGGTACCAAGTCACATGGCTAAACATGAATAAGAATTATGGGTTAATTTAAGTGTAAGAGCTAGTCAGTAGTTAGCCTGAGCTAATGGCCAAACAGTTTTAATTAATATAAGCCTCTGTGTGTTTACTTGGTCCAAGCAGCTGCAGGACTAGCGGTGAGGGAGATTTGTCCTGACCCATGGGCAGGTGGAACACAGGAAAACTTCAGCTACACCTGGGAGACTGTGCACAATCACATCCTTAAATGTTTTGTCTCTCGTTGAATCAGGATTTTTTTCCCATATCAGTGAGTAGTTTATATAGTAATAGTATGTGGGGTTGCATGGTGTTCAAATAGATTGTGTTCTCAAAATTTGGTCCATGGATGGACTTTTTGCAGTTCTTAGTGGGAAAGAGTCTCTGGGGTTTAATCTGTCTTCTAATCCTAAGCTGTTAGGTCCCCTCTCTGCTGCCACTCATTCTGTGAACATGGAGGTCTTCAGAGAGGGTGTAGCGCGAAGAAGTCCACTCTCAGGATAGAAGGGGTGTGTGCTTGCATTTTCAGTGTTCTTAATATTCCTCCCTTTTGATTTCTAACATGATATCCACAGGAATTCCACACAAACAAGGGTTCTTCAAGGCCCTCAACCTTCTTTGAAGGAGTAAAGGGGCCCAGAGTCTGAGATGTTTGAGAGGCAGTATGGATTAGCTATTGCTTAGCAGACCCCTATCCACCAGCTATTACAGATGTGGGCTCTTCACAATTGAATGCAGCTGCTGAGACCTTTGTTACATTTCCAACACTTTGCATGTAGCTCTAGATAGATTATGATAGTGGAATAACTGAGTCAAATTATTAGAAGTAGATACGTACTTTTATGTATACCTACTGATTTATGATAACAATAATTTATCATAAAACAATTTTATGATACCTACTGATGTCTTAAAGCTGTGTAAAACAGAGCTACATAATGTGTAAAGTTTTAAAGTAAAAAGTATTTTAAATTTTTTTATGTGTGTGTGTGTGTGTGTGTGTGTGTGTGTGTGTGTGTGTGTATGATGGCACACATGTGGAGGTCAGGAAACAACTTATGGGGAGTTGGTTCTTTCCTTTTACCAAGTGGGTTCTCTTTACCCACTGATCCATCTTGATAGCTCCAAAATTAATTTAAATTTTTTTATTTTCAGTGTGTGTGTGTGTGTGTGTGTGTGTGTGAATACAATGCCTGTGGAGGCCCTCAGAGGCCCGTGGATCTTCTGGAACTGTAGTTACAGGTAGCTGTGGGTACTGGGAACTGAACTAAGGTTCTTTGGAAGAGCAATACATGCTTTTAACCACTGAACCATTTCTACATCCCCTGTCCACGCCCCCGCCCCGCCAACAATTTTTAAGGCTCTGTACTTAAAAGGGGACAACTGTGGGTGTATCTCAGTGGTTGGATATGGGTGTAGGATGTGCAAGGCTCTTGAATTCAATTTGAAGCATTGCAAAAAAAATTTAAGGAAAAAAATCATTTTAATGTGTTCTACATACACCATATTAGCATTGTTGCCAACTGGTAAAATAGTAGGTTGCCCATTACACCAGAAGCCAAAACTCTGCTGTGTGATGGGCACAGTGGTCCCTGAGAATCCCCCTCAACCCATACAGAATCTACTGATGTTCAAATTTTTAATAAAGCGGTATAATGTTGGTGTGTAACCTAGATACACCTTTTCATAAGTAATCTCTCAATTTCTTAAATTTCTTATCATACACAATACAGTGTAAATATTGTGCACATGGCTAGGTTGTATTCTTTGAGGAATAATAAAAGGATGGGTCTGCTTGTTTACTACAGATGTAATTTTGTGTAGGCAGCACTTCCGGTGTCTGCTCGGCTGGCTCAGCAGAGATGGAGCCTCTTGCACACACACACATTTATATTCTCTCTTCTCTCAGTCTCAAACACAGACATGTGCACGCGCGCGCGCGCGCGCGCACACACACACACACACACACACACACACACTTCTCCCAGTTACTTGGTTAGAGTGTGAGAAAATAAGAAAATAACCAAAACACTAGTCAAGGCGACATGCCTGTAATCCCAACCCTGGGGAGGTAGAGGCGGGAAGTTCAGGAGTTCAAGGTCATCTTTGGCTATAGAGCAACTTCAAGGGCAGCTTGGGATACATGAAACCTTCACTCCACCATATAAGAAATGGCTCTTAAGAGTATATAATATCTTTTTAAAAAGGAATATCTGGGACTCTGATTTCAAATCCCAATTCAATTTCTGCTGTTTCCTTGAGGAATTGCTAATGCCAACTCTCAACGTACATCTTTTGAATCCCATGCATGTCAGACATTCTACTCTTTTCCAGGATATGAGAAGGAGGTCAGGAAGGCACTCAATTAAGAGTGGGTCAGACATGTTCCTCCTCCTGCTTTGCTGCAGAGGGAACCTTCAACGTATTGATTTCACTAGTGCCTATCACGGCCAGGCCACTTTCCTTCTCCTAGCCTCAGCGCCTGCCCTCATAAGGCATGGCAGTAGTAATACCTTTTGGTAAGGCCTCTGCAGAGATGAAGAGTTCAAATGTTCTTACTCTCTAAATCCAGTTCATGCCTCAGCCTGTCCTGAGGCGCTTTCTCAGGAAAGTTGATGAACTCTATTGTCCCCCACCCTCCATGGGCTCCTGTGGCTTCCTTTTTTTTTTTTTTTTTTTTAAAGACCCCATGTCTTTGAACTGACATGAATGACATCTTTTCTGTTAGAATGAAGGCTCTGCAGGCCTGGCCTGTGTTGCTAACCTCAATGTCAGTATTCCAGTGCCGTGGACTGGAAGTGTCCCCCCAACACACACTCCACCAAGTTCATGTATGGAAGCTGGAACCTCTGTTGAGGTGGCATTTTGATGACCATTGATGGGTAATTAGGTTTGAGTTTTGAGTGTTGATGGCCTGAATGTCCTTATAAAAAAAGAGAGGAGACAAGAGCCTCCTCCCCTCCTCCAAGAGTCTATCTAGGAACAGAGGCCTCAAAAAGAATCCACCTTTCCTGGCACCCTGAATTGGACTTCCCAGCCTCCAGAGCCATGAGAAATCTGTGTGTTGTTCAGATTACCATGTCTATGTCTGAGCTGACTGAATGGCAAGGCAGATGTCAGGGTAATTTGGTTTTGTGTAGAGAGCCTGTGTTCTCCTAAAGCATGGGCTTTTATTCTGCAACAGAACGGTCTCCACTTGTCTCTAAGTGGGTTTTTAGAATGATAATACAATTTCAGTAACTGTCAGTTGACCCTAGAATAGCCCAAGCCTGTTCCTGAGAACAGAAACTATCTAAGCCTCCTGGGCATTGGAACATCTCTGGCCCCCTCCATGTCACAAATCCTATTTAAACATCCAACTGAAGAGGTAACTATGAGTGGGAATTCCATATTAGAAGGAATAGTTTGCTAATAAATTGGGAGTTTCTCCAGGATTAATGGATTTCTCAACCAATTGCTCTTTGGAGCTGCAGTGTTGCAGGGAGTGGAATTCAGGTTAGACCAACAGAACACTGTTATGTTGATGGGCAGAACAGAGACTCACATGAGTCCCATGCTCTTGGATCAAGTAGTAAGGATGGATATGCATAAGACTAGTGGCTTCCAAGACAGGAGACCTGGCTTTTCAAGACAGGGACAGCGAAGCCTCACATGGGGATGCTGTGGACCACACACCGACACATGGTAAACTCAAGAGGAAGGCTAGGCACTGATTAGGGGTACTACCATGTCCTTTGCCTGCCTTAAGAGTTCCAGGCTCCACAGGAATCCTGAGAGGTTCTGATGTCTGAGCAGACTTGGCTTTGCATCCACAGTGATGGGGTCCATGAAGGTGGGTAGTGGTCCTATCTGGGGCCATTCCTAGGAAGACCGGCATGAGGCATCCCAATTATTTTGCTGGAGGATGGTTTCTGAGGGTCAGCAAGATTTCTGATAGATCCTGTGGGACAGTGTCTACCTTAGACCAACACCTGGAGCTGCTGGTTAGGAAGTCCATTCATACAAAGATGTGACAGCGATAATGGGTCCCTGAGTCAGAACCAAAAAGGATAGAAGTTGAACAATGGTCACCTGGCTATTGGCCATCCCACTTTAGGTGGGCAGTTTGTTTGTTTGTGGTTTTGTTTTGTGCTTTTGAGACAAGGAGTCTCACTATATACTGCTATATATGGCCTTAAACTCATGATTCTTCTGCCTCAGCTTCCCATGGGCTGGGGTTACAGACAGGAACTACCATACACAGTTTCCTATGTGAATTTTGAGGACTGCGTGAATGCTCTTGGTTTTTAACAGGCCAGAGCTGTCTTAGGGTTTCTATGGCTGTGAAGAGACACCATGACCATGACAACTCTTATAAAGGAAAGCATTTCACTGGGCTAGCTTACAGTTTGGAGGTTTAGTCCATTATCATCATGGTTGGTGGCATGCAGGCAGACATGGTGCTGGAGAAGGAGCTGAGAGTTCTACATCTTGATCCGCAGGAAACAGGAAGTAAACTGTGTCACTGGGTGGGGCTTGAGCATACATGAGACCTTGGAGCCCGCCTCCACAGTGACACACTTCCTTCAACAAGACCACACCTCCTAATAATGCCACTCCCTATGTGGGCCATTTTCTTTGAGACTACCACAAATGCTTTCCCACTTACCACAGAAAATGGATAGCCTCATTTTAAATCCTTAAATAATCCAGCTTCACAGGCTCCAGTATTAGGAATTTGATTCCCTTATGTGCTTCATAAAGTTTGACTTAAAAAAAAAGTCTGCGGTTGGCATTTTGAGTGAACTCCAAGGCAGCGCAGAGACTGAGTGAGAAGGCACCCAAGAGCTTGCTGTGTTTATAGAGCTTGCCTAGCCAAGGCTGCAACACGGCCCTGCCCCCTGGACTGCCCCCTGCAGACCCTGCACTGTTCCTGCCGTTGGTCATCATGTCTCTCTCAGGGTTGACTCTACCATCATGTTCTGCCCTGGAGTTCCACACCAGTCTCCTCCTCTTCCGTGTGTTCCCAACAGTCCCCATCTGGGCGAAGCATTAAGGACTGAGAAGCAGCCGGAAGCCGACCCCACTGCTGGCTCACAGGTCAGCAGCCTCACTCTCAGATGGTTCCTGGGCTAGAACGGCCTGGCTCCCCGGGAACTGTGTTTGGTGTTTTTGTAATCCTTTCCGACTGAGGGAAGGTGGGTGTGACAGACACAGAGTTGAACATGATGAGCCTGGGAAGACCAACCTAGGAGAGAGTCTGCAAACATTCTTGGCCCAGTTTTGCCCACGAGAGACTTTATCTTATTCGCCTGTACATTATAAAACAAAATAACAACAACAAAAATCTGCTCTTGGTCCCGGGGAGAGGCTGTATCTCTTACACAAGGCTGCTTGCTATCTGAATGGCCTTGAAAAGCACTTCAAACAAAAGCTTTTCTGTCTTTTCACAGAAGTACAGAAACACAATGCACCCAAGAAGAATTGTCTCCCAGGGTGAGGCACATCCCTCCCTCCTGCCTCCCCATTAGCAATAATTCTGGCTCTGGAACAAAACACAAAAGAAACATACCAATCCTCTACTCGAAAAGCGGGGGTTTGCCCCTCCCAGTATATAGCAAAGCATTAAGGCATCTAAGGTTCCATCTGTGGTCCAAGCCCAGTCTTTTGCTTCCATTTCCCCCTCCCTAGTGTGGATGCTAAGAGCCCAGAGTCCTTTCCTGTCACCACAACACTGTCACTGTCTCTGCCTCTGTTAACAGACTTGAAGGCTCCAGTCTTCTCCTGCAGTCGACAGCCAGTGAATCTCGGATGTTAGGTCGGGAAGGTGGCCCTTGGTGGGTGAAGTCTGGGAGTTCTGGGTTCTATAGCTGTGACTACAGGCAGAACAAGATGACCCAGAGTGACCTTGATGCGCTAATGACGGCCGTGTGGCACCCTTCCTCCGAGGGCAGGGTGCTACCTGTTTCACGAGTACTCCTAACATCTGGGTTCTGTGTGACTTCCTTTCCCTGGGTCTTACCGTCTACCCCATCGTCTTCATGCTACTTAATGGTGGCGAGAAGAGAGGGCTGTTGTACTTGTGGGGCTCCGGTCAGCATTTTAAAATGACAAGAAAGGAAAGACGAGGACAAAGAGGGCTGTCTCTAGCAGGATTTTGCCCTATTTCCCTTTCTGGACATCTATATTTCTGGGAATCATAGCTTGGGTTTGGCAAACTGGGAAGACAGGAGTTTTCCAAGCTTGTCATATTGTCTCCTGAACAAAGCTGGAGCTCTGTGAACAGGGAGGACCGAGATGGATACTGAGTAAATAACGTGCAGTATCACTACCAAGGCACTCGGCCCGCTCCCCGGTGCCAAGTGTCTTCTCACACAGAGCAGTGGGGTGAGGAGCTTGGGCACCTTTCCTGACCTGGGTTGGTCAACCCCAGGAAACTGGCTTTTGACAACTGCCCTGTGTGATTGCCGCCTTCCAGCCTGTGTGCCCTTTGGTAGCTCGAGGCTTGAAGTATGACTCATCCTTCATTTTCTGAGTCTGTTAGGCCTTTCTTCCTCAGGCGCACATCCTCCTATGTGCCTGACGCCACCGGACAGTTTATCAGCCGAGTGTCCTTGTCACCAGGGCCTTGGCTGGATGTGGAGCAAAACTTCTCGTTTGGTTAGCCACTTAACACAAGGAGGCTTCTTTTCCTAGGATTGTCCATACAGGGGAATTGGAGATGCTTGGGTCATCCTGGGGGTTTGGCAATGCAGTGCTGTGGGATGGAGTCTCCCAAGGCAAGCCTCAAGGAGTGGAGAGCAGTGAGTTTGGCTTTGCGAGATACTGGCTAAATCACAGTATTTGGCAGGCAGGGATAAGGGCTGTAAGATAACTAGTTTTTTTGTTTGTTTGTTTGTTTGTTTTTGCTTTTTTTTTTTTTTGAGACAGGGTTTCTCTCTATAGCTTTGGAGCCTGTCCTGGAACTCTGTAGACCAGACTGCCCTCAAACTCACAGAGATCCGCCTAGCTCTGCCTCCCAAGTGCTGGGATTGAAGGCATGCCCCACCACCGCCCGGCCAGCCAACTAGTTTTTTTGTCAACTTGACACAAACTAGAGTCATTTGGGAAGATAGAAATTCAGCTAAGGAAGTTACTCTGTCAGCTGGCCTGTAGACATGTCTGTGGGGTATCTTCTTGAGTGATGACTATGTAGGAGGACCCAGCTCACTGTGGCCCTGGGTTGTATAAGAAAGCAGGCTGAGGAAGCATGAAGAGCAAGCCAGGAAACAACTTTCCTCCATGGTCTCTGCTTCAGTTCCTGCTTCCAGATTCTTGTTTGAGTTCCTGCCTTGATTTCCCCCAGTGGTGGACTGTGACATAGACATGCAAGACGAAATAATCCCTCTCTCCTCCTCGTGTCTCGCAGTCATGATGTCTATCACAGCACAGAGAAACCAGGCTAGAACAGGCTGCCTTCTCAACCTAATCAAGAAGGGACGTTGTAAATTCCTGCCGTCACCACGGGATGCTGCCAGGGTTGTTGGGGACAGTGGTGCCACTCCGCTCCCTCCTGTTGGCAAGATGGCTGGGCCACTAGCTTGGGATGGCTTGCTGCTCTGCGTTTGTGTTCCTGTCATTTCTCATTCAGCCTGCAACTGTCACCAGCCTTCAGATTAAAGGAACAAAACCCGTGAGACTCTGCACAAGCCGTGGAAATGTCCCTGTCCAGCCTCCTGTGCGGGTGGCAGGTCATGTGGCACTGCTCTTTTGTCCCTAAAACCTACTTCCTTCCTTCTGCTGGAAACAGCCCACATGGGAGGTCTCCACAGGTCACCCTCCCATGAGCCTCCAGGGCTGAGTTAGGTGACATGAACTGAGCAAGGCCTCTCACAGGTGGGATGGGCATGCCCTGCCCACAACAATCCCAGAGCAGCAGGCTGCTCCTGAAGTGCAGGCTCCTGGTGGCTAGAACTCCCCCCCGCCCCCCCCCCCCCCCCCCCCCGCCCCATCTCCTTTTCTTGGTTGAACCCAGGGCCTTACACATCCTAAAGGTATGTTTTACCACTGAAGTGCATGTGCAGTCTACAGACCTCCCGAGTTTGTGTATGTGGCATACATGTGTGTGTTTGTGTACATATGTGCGGCCGGGCATGTGCATATGGGGGCCGGATACCAACATGAGTTGTCTTTCTTAGTAGTTACTGCCCCAGAACACAAAGTTCATCAGTTCTGCCAGGCTGGCTGGCCGATGAGCTTCAGGGAGCCTCCTGTCTGTCTCTCCAGCGCTGGGACTACAGACATGCGCCATACTGCGTGGCTTTTATGTACGTGCCAGAGATCTGAACTCAGATCCATGTGCAAGCATGCTCCCAACTGAGCAATTCCTCTTACCCTGTAGATTAAAAGAAGTCAGAGAACTAGATCTATATGAAGTCATTCAAAACTTCAATAGACATATCCATTTTTGTTTCCCTTTAAAACTGCTACGTGGACCAAACAGGCATGTATGAAGGCCTCCGTGCCATATCTGGCTTATAGGGAAGGACTGTCTTGGTTGGATCATGGAGGGGAGAGCGCTAAATGATGCTTCTTGTAAATGAAGGGACATGCCATCTCTGTCCCCTTTTCACGTGAGCTGTGCCTGCAGAGTGCTGACTGGGCAGAGCAGATGGGAGTGGTGGGTCACAGGCATAGTGGATCACAGGCATGGTGGGTCACAGGCATGGTGGGTCACAGGCATGGTGGGTCACAGGCATGGTGGGCCACAGGCATGGTGGGCCACAGGCATGGTGGGCCACAGGCATGGTGGGTCACAGGCATGGTGTTACTGTGGGATATTAATGTATGTCCTGTGGGAGCCCTTCTTGGGTTCCTTGTGGCGTTACTCAGCAGGTTTGCATAGAGGATGATTAGGACCATGGGCCTGAGTGCAGGTGTCTGAGATGGTCTGCACTTGGCTGTACTGGGGGATGGTCTGTATGTCAAGTTGCTCTGATTGGTCAATAAATAAAACCTGATTGGTTGTGGCTAGGCAGGAGGTATAGGCGGGACTAACAGAGGAGAAATAAAAGAACAGGAAGGCAGAAGGAGGCGCTGCCAGCCACTGCCAGGACAAGCAGCATGTGAAGATGCTGGTAAGCCACGAGCCTCGTGGCAAGGTATAGATTTGTAGAAATGCGTTACTTTAAGATATAAGAACAGTTAACAAGAAGCCTGCCACGGCCATACAGTTTGTAAGCAATATAAGTCTCTGTGTTTACTTGGTTGGGTCTGAGCGGCTGTGGGACTGGCGGGTGACAGAGATTTGTCCTGACTGTGGGCAAGGCAGGAAAACTCTAGCTACATGGTAGGTCACAGGCATGAGCATCAGATGACAGTGTTGAGAGGCAGTCACGTGCCGGGAGCTGAACACTGGCTCTGTGTGCGGTGACAGCCGAACTCTGCTCTTCAGCCTTTAGGCCCTCACACTGATATGCTGGATGGCGGTAATGGGGAGGGAGGTGGTCAGAGCCAGATAACTAGAGGGAGGTGCTGGCCGTCTGGGCTTAAGGGAGTAGGGTATCTGGGAGTTGAGTCCAGGAGGGCTGAGAACAACAGGGCTGTTGAGATTAGCGACTGAAAGTACAGAGTCCTGACATGGCAGATTTTTTTATTTTTTTATTTTTTACTTTTTCTTTTTGGTTTTTTGAAACAGGGTCTCACTATATAGCTATGGCTGTCCCAGAACTCACTATGTAGACCAGGCTGGCCTCAAACTTACAGAGCTCTGTGTGTCCCTGCCTCCCAAGTGGTGGGATTAAAGGCGTGCACCACACCTGGCCAGGTCAGATGGTTTTGAAATGAAGAAGTAGTAGCATCTGAAAATACAACCTAATACTTGGGTTTTTTTTTTTTTTTTTTTTGGTTTTTCGAGACAGGGTTTCTCTGTGTAGCTTTGCGCCTTTCCTGGAACTCACTTGGTAGCCCAGGCTGGCCTCGAACTCATAGAGATCCGCCTGCCTCTGCCTCCCAAGTGCTGGGATTAAAGGCGTGCGCCACCACCGCCCGGCCTTGGGTGTTGTTTTTTAAAACTCAATATATCTTAAACATCCAAATGTAAGGAAGAGGTTAGGTAACTATGATACATCCAAGTAATTGAAGACTCTGTGGTTATATGTCACATGAATTAAAATTATAGGCAATATTCCGGTAGTCAGAATAATGGCCATTTGTTTGTTTAATAAGAACATATAGCAGTGCAACGCACATGTAGATGAGATGAATAATAATAAGAGCAAGATGAGAAAGCAGAGAGCATGGATGAGTGAACAGAATGCCAGTCTTTTTACAGTTCCTTCCGCTTTACACTCTCAGAATGGGTTTTCCCTAAGTTGATGTACAAATTCCCACTTGGATGTGAGCTTCATGTTCAGCTTTTGGGGTTCATAATGTAGATACCATGTGAGTACAGTCAGCATTCCTGTGTTGGTTCATGTTTTTAATGACCGTGCATGTATTGCTAAAACAACAACAAAAACCCACTTGTTATCTGAGCAGAGCAGCCATCACTGAAGGGTTAACATGGCATGTGGGGGAAACAGTGCTTAATGGTTTTCCAGATTAAGAGTGTCTAAAAAACAGACACTAATTACGGCAAGAGACCCTTGGAAGCTCTGGAGTATACTCAAGGGTCTCGTCCTTAGATTCTTGTGGTTCATCATGATCTCAGTAGTAGTGGCCAAGTACTCATAATCCAATAGGGAAGTGGAGGGGTAATGTTGGATTAATAATGGCTGCTGGTGCTGTATGAGTCATTGTTTGTGTCTGCAGGTCTGGGAGTCTGAGGTCCACATCGTTAAAAAAAAAAACAAAAAAAAAAAACAAAAAAAAACAACGTGGGAATAGGAAGGAGGGAGAAGAGGGAAGAGTGTGCCATGAGGAGTCGACTAGACCAGGCATGTGTGAAATGCTGCAAGGAAACCTGCTACTTTTTAAAAAGATAAAAATTCTTACTATACAAGTGGAGAAGAAAAGGTTTAGCCACACATGGCATAATATTTTAATGATATGGGGGCTGGAGAGATGGCTCCAGAGCACTGGCTGATCGTCTAGAGGACCCCGGTTCAATTCCCAGCACCCACATGGCAGCTCACAACCGTCTGTAACTCCAGTGCCAGGGGATCCGGCACCCGCACACTGACAGATGTGCACATAAGATTTTAAAAAATTAAAATAAACTATAAAAATATTTTAAAGAAATAAGGTACAGGGCACTTATACAAAAAAGGCATGGCAGAACACTGTGGTAGAGCTCTGCTTTGGACTTCAGTCCCAGATGTAAGAGAGCACACTGACTGTCTTTCAGATGAGGGCGTGATACACAAAGACGCCTGGCTAAGTTTTCCTGGTAAAGCAACCCGAGGTGAGTTTTCATCAGATGCCTTTCTTCACACGGTGCCTTGTCTTGTTCTCTGGAGGCTCAGGAGACGTCACTGCGCTTCTCAGTGATCTGACGGGGGAACAGGAACGGAAGGGGTGAGAGGGCAAGCAGAGAAGTTAGTGGTTATTAGAAGCGGCCACTCTGCTCTCCCTTCCCCTCCTTTATGCTGGACATTGGGATGACGCAGCAGGGGTGAGAAGAGTGTGCTCCGTATGAGGGGTGTCTCTGCGAGTATGAGCCCGTGTACGTGACGCAGTGTGTAGAGATCAGAGGACAGCCTTGCCTGTCCCTCCTTACCTTCCACCTTGAGACGGGGTGCCTGTTCCCTGCTGCACACGCCAGCTCGCTGAGCCGCCCTGTCCTTCCCCACGCCCACCCGTTCTCTCTGTAGAAACACTAAGGTTACAGATGGGGGTTGCCGGGCCTAGCTTCACCTGGGCTCTGGTGATTTGAACTTGGGTCCTCATGTTTTCAGGGCAAGCCCTTTACTCACGGAGCTATCTCCTCAGTCCAGGATGTGATTACTTAAGGATGCCTAGTTTTGTTTGTTTTCTTTATTCACTTTTCATAGTGTTGAAGATCCAAGCCAGAGCTTTATGGTTGCCGGACAAGGGTTTTACCATGGAGCCATACTCCAGCCCCTTTCTCTTGCTTACCTTTCTTGCACAAAAATGAAATCATTGGAGAGGGAAGGGCTGTGTGTTCTGGAGACCGAGGGAGGAGAGGAAGGTGGAGTGATGGAATCGTCTTATGGTTGGACGTGGTCGAAATGAAGGGCAATCACAATCGCCTGTAACGTTTGGAGTGTCTTGAACAGCCTGACCAACAACTCAAAGGCGGGCTTCTCATGCCTGGGGTAGGGGTTTTGTTAGGTCTTCGATTCTCCAAAAAAGCACTGCCAGTCCAGATGAGAGAATTTCATATCAACCATATATGTAGGTAGGTAGTATGATTGCTTATGACTTTTTCAGGCATTCTCAATGTTACATTTTACTCTCCTCTCCATCTTCCTCATAACTAGAGGCCCCCATTTGTCCATTTCCTCAATCAGATCATGTGTACCTGCTATTTCTCTTACTTCCTCCATCCTGAACCCTTAACAATGGCATCTTTTACCTTTCCTGACTTTGGTAGTTACTCCATAACATGTACTCACATCTGAAGATTTGGAGCTAGGAGCCTCCAATAATTGAGAACATGTGACATTTGTCTTTCTGGGTCTGGGTTACCTCCCTCAGTATGATCTTTTCTAGTTCCATCCTGCGAAGTTCATGATTTGATTTTAATTTACAGGTGAGCGGTACTTCATAGTGTATCTGCATCACACTTTTATTATCCAATTATCAGTTGAAGGCCATTTACGTTGTATTGTTTGTGTTTCCTAGCTATTCTGAGTAGAGCACATGGCTGATCAAGTGTCTGGAGTAGGGTGTGCAGCCCTTTGCCTATGCCAAGGAGTGGTACAGTCGTCTCCTGTGGTAGATGCAGTTGTAGCCTTTGGAGACGTCTCCACATTGACTTCCATAGTGGCTGTGCCAGTTTGTAACCCACCAACAGAGAAAGAGGGTTCACTTTCCCCTGAATCCTTTCCAGCATTTGTTATCAGCGGTTGGCTTGAGCTTTGCCATTCTGACAGGGATAAAATGGAATCTCAAAGTTGTTTTGATTTACGTTCCCTAATTGCTAGGAATGAGGAACATTCTTTGAGATATTTCTTAGTCTTTTTTTTTTTTTTTTTTTTCTTTTGAGAACTTCCTGTTTGGGTCTCAGGCCCATTTTCCCAATGAGTCCGTTTTTTTTTGTTTTCACTCTGGTTTTGAGTTCTTTATGTATTTTGGGTATTAGTCCTGTCGAGTGTACAGCCAGCACAGGCCCTCTCCCATTCTGTGGGCTTCCTCTTCGTGTTGTTGTTTCTTTAGGGGTGCAGAAGCTCTTCAGTTTCGTGAAGTCCCACTTGTCCATTGTTGGCCTTGATTCTTGGGTAAATGAAGTCCTATCCAGAAGGTCCTTTCCTACCCTATGTAATGTAAGGGGACTGTTGTCCATGTTTTCTTCTAGCTGTTTCAGGTTTCATGTTTAGGTCTTTGGTCCATTTTGATGCAAGGTGATAGTTTTTGTGCAAGATGATAGATACAGGTCTATTTTAATTCTTCTATACATGGCCATCCAGTTTCTCTAGCACCATTTGTTGAAGATGCTTTCTTTTCTTCAGCTTATATTTTTGTCAAATATTAAGTGAGACTGAAGTATAAGATGGGTATTTTGATCGTAATTACATCAAATATGTAAATAGCTTTGAGTAAAATGGCCATCTTCACAACCTATGAGCATGAGATGGCTTTCCATTGTCTAGTATCTTTTTTATCTCTTTCTTCAGAGGTTTAAATTTTTCATTGTAGAGGTCCCTCCCTTTCTTGGTTAGATTTATTCCTAGATGTTTTATCTTCTCTGAGAATATTGTGAATGGAAGTGTGTTTATGATCTTCTCTGTATGTTTGTTGTTGGTGTATAAAAATATACTGATTTGTACAAGTTGATTCTGTATCCTGTAATATTGCTAAATTTTAAAAAACTGTTTCTAGAAGTTTTCTGATAGAATTTTTGGATCACTAATGTATAGTGTCATACCATCTGCAAAATGGGATAGTTTGGCTTCTTCTTTTCCTGTTGGGATCCTTTTAATTACCTTCTCTAGCTTTGCTACTCCAGCTAGTGCTTTGAGCACAGCACTGAAAAGGAGAGGGGACTTTTTTATGACTGACTTCAGTGGAATTGCTTCAAATTGTTCCTCCATTTAGGATGATGTTGGCTGTGGGCTTCTCATATATAATTTTTCTTATGTTGAGGTGTTCCCTCTAGTCCTATATGCTATATGACTTTTATCATGAAAGCATGATGGATTTTGCAAAAGGCTCTTTCTTTTCTTTCTTCCTTTTTAAAGATTTATTTATTTATTATGTATACAGTGTTCTGTTTGCATGTATCCCTGCCCACCAGAAGAGGGCACCAGATCTCAATGCAGATGGTTTTGAGGCACCATGTGGTTGCTGGAAACTGAACTCAGGATCTCTGGAAGAACAGCCAGTGCTCTTAACCTCTGAGCCATCTCTCCAGCTCCTAAAGGCTTTTTATCTATTAAGATGATCATGTGATTTTTGTCTTTAAGTCCATCTAAGTGTTTTTTTAAATATATATTTTATTTTATAATTAACTTAATTTCACATATCAGCCACAGATTCCCCCGTCCTCCCTCCTCTCCCCCCTGCCCCATGCCCATCTCCTCCAAGGCAAGGTCTCCCCTGAGGAGTCAGTCCAGCCTGGTAGACTCAGCTGAGGCAGGTCCAGTCCTCTCCTCCCTACACCAAGGCTGAACAAAGTATCCCATAGGCCCCAGGCTCCAAAAAACCAGCCCATGCACCAAGAACAGGTCCCATCTCCACTGCCTGGGGGCCGCCTAAACAGTTCAAGCTAATCAACTGTCTCACTTATCCAGAGGGCCCGGTCCAGTTCCATGGGGGCTCCTCCGTCATTGGTTCACAGTTCATGCATTTCCGCTAGTTTGGCTATTAGTCCCTGTGCTTTTTCCAATCATGGTCTCAATATCTCTCACTCATACAATGCTTCCTCTCTCTCGATTGGACTCCCGGAGCTCCACCTGGGGCTTGGCCGTGAATATCTGCATCTGCTTACATCAGATACTGGATGAGAGTTCTATCATGACAGCCAGGGTGTTTGGCCATCCAATCACCAGAGCAGGTCAGCTCAGGTACTCTCTTGATCATTGCCAGTAGTCTACAGTGGAGGTATCTTTGTGGATTTCTGGGGACCTCTCTAGCACTCAGTTTCTTCCTATTCCCCTGGGGTCTTCATTCATCATGTTATCTCCCTCCCTATTCTCCTACTCTGCTCCAAAGACCTCATCATAGATCTAGTTACTCTGGACCTGACAGAAGAGAAAGTAGGAAGTAGTCTGGAATGCACTGGCACCGGAGATCACTTCCTAAATATAACACCAGCAGCACAGACACTGAGAGTCAATTATCAGTAAACCCTGTTCTTGGATGTGAAAATATAGACAACACACACAAAGAAACCAAGTAATACCACTGCAGTTTCATATACTATTTATTTATTAAGTTATTAATATGGACAGAATTCTGCAACATTAGTCCACGTATCCAGCCCAGGAGAAAGACATTGAAGAGCTCATTCCTACAAGAAGTGTAGCACAAGCGCTCACAACAGTTCCCTTATTGGGACATCAGAGGGAATTGTCAGTCAAGTTTTTACTTACATTAAGTAAATCTTCCTTGAATTTAAAAGTGTGAAAACCAAAGTCCGATTTAGATACTGCAGAGATACGTGTATCTCCTGTCGGGGGGGAAGGAGCTGTCCCCTCTCCAGCAGCCCCTCTCACTGCCCTCCAGTCCTGGGAAGGAGCCCCCACCCTCCCTTGTGTATCAGCAGGGGTCAAACGGGTGCAGGAAGGCAGGTCACAGGGAGTCCTGATTAGTTTATAAAGACTGTGTGTCAAAGCTCTAAAGACTCACTTGGTGGTGGTTAGTGGCAGTGACGAGCACACTACATTTTGCCAAGAAGGTTCCTTACACCGAGTCCCGGCTTGCAGCCTGTGAAATTACCATGGTTCTCAGCGGGAAAATGCAAGCGAGGAACTCTTAACAGTGACTGCTATGAGGCCATCTGCAGAATGTACCGGACTGGCTACTATGGCTTTTAAAACTGGCCTTCCTTCCTTTAGCGTAGACAAGCTTACATCTTCATGTTTCCTCTTCTATCCACCTAGAATTAGCACAATAGTTAAAAGGAGTATGAAAGATGAAACTCCTTGCTTTCAGCCTGAAAGATGAAAAACGGGGAGAAAAAGTCCTCCACTGAACAAGCTGTACTCAGTTTCCCTTAGCTGAAGCAAATGGCAAGTAAGGTTCAGAGACAGGTGTGGGATGACGCTAGTTCACTGATGGGAGTCCTAGATGTAACTACACACAAATCAGAATGTAAAATACAGGCAAGACCCAAAGTGGTCCAGTACCCTAGCTAGGGTTTCTTTATCCCCTGTCCCGATCACACTGAAAACCACCTCTCAGCATTGGGCCTCGGTACCACTGTCCGTTAAAGTCGGAGGGAGATGCCTAAGGAAGTTTTGCCACGTTGTTTGGCAAATTGCCTACACAGTTCAGAAAAAGGAGAAACCGTAGGGAAAGAGAGTATTGAATCTATTCAACTCCAGGCACAAGGGCCTGACATTAGTAGAAGACTAATGAATGAGCAGCCATACAGTTTTTGATCACTGTGCTTCCCAAGCACCAAAACCTATGGTGGTACTTTTACTGTTCAGTCTCATCTTTAAATAAGCTAGACAGATCCTGCTGCATTCTGTTTCTAATTTACCAGTACATTATTATGTAGCTTACTGCATGTGAGGAGCAAGTCAGCATGTAGTACCAAGTTTACATCATCATAGGGCTACAACATGCACATTCTACTTAATGTAGCTCAAGCATCAGGGATACAGGATAACAGTTATGGGTGGAGACTTGTTTGGACGGTCGTGTTCACATTTACTATGGGTTGAGAAATCTTATTAGGCAGGTACCTATAGAGTTCTTCAGTTGGTACTGGAACATTACACGCATGCACAAGTGATGTAGAGGATGGAGCGGAAGCAGCAGCTGGATGGAGAACAGTGGGGTAGTCAGCTGGGGTGATGCCTGTGCCAGGAGGGGCCGTCCTCAGCTTTCCACGGTAAGTCTCTGCTCCGTGAGAGAGGCCTGCTGGGCGACACTTTTGTTCTCGTGACTTCGAAGTTTGGATACAACGTCTAGAAAGGCCAAGTCCTGCACTTCCTTGTATAGAGACTCTGGAAGAGAGAAGAGAAGGCTCTGGTCCCGCTACATTGTTCTAACCGCACTAGGTAACCTTCTCTAAACATCCACCTGATGATTTGACTAGACAGAGCTATAACGCCAGGAATAAATCAGGTAAGAGTCCAACAGTACCTAGCAAGGTCTTTTTTAGGAGTGCATTGTCATTTATAAAGATTTACATTAGGTTCTGCAGTCTAAGTTGTTCAGGGTAATAAGCTGTAATTAATATAGCTCACTGGATAATCTCAACATCTAGTAATCTACAACTTAATCCCACCAGCAATTCAAACAAAAAGCTAAATAGTTTATTTAAAACCTGTTAAATTTTGTGATAAGTGAAGTTTTTACTTCATATACTTTGAATAAAATTTGCAAAACGCACCTCCTTGTTAGATTCTTTTCCAGATTTCTTTTCTGACCTTTTTGGCTCATTTAGCCTTAACTGTAAGAAAGTGTAGATTCCCAGGATAATTGGGGACCTGCTATTGGGAAGAATAGGGTCTAAATATGTTCAATATAATCAGTATTCTGCAACTTAAATTTTTATTTATTTTTAGTTTTCATTTAAACCACAAGCTTATACCACAGGGCATGAATTGTGTTTGAAGGACAGTGTGTGGGAGCTGATTCTCCTCCTTCAGCCATGTGGATCCCAAGAACTATGCTCAGGCTTCGGTGGCAGGCAAGTACCTTTAACTGAGGGGGCATCTCCTTGATTCCTGGTGTATTAATTTTGGTATGTTCAAACACCACAACTAATCTTTTTGTAGAAACAGGAGAAATTCATCCTAAAGTCACATAGATTTTTTTTTTTCTTTTTCTTGTTTTGAGACAGGTCTCTCTACATAGCCCTGGATGTCCTGGAACTTACTATGCAGACCAGGCTGGCCTCAACTCACAGAAATCCACCTGTCTGGGATTAAAGGCATGGGCCACTATACTTGGAAAGTCACATAGAGTCTTAAATAGGGAGCTGGAGAGATGGCTCAGAGGTTAAGAGCAGCAATGGCTGGCTGTTCTTCCAGAGGTCCTGAATTCAATTCCCAGCAACCACATGATGGTTTATAACCATCTGTAATGAGATCTGGTGCCCTCTTCTGGCCTGCAGGGATCTATGCAGGCAGAACGCTGTATGCATAATAAATAAATAAATCCTCACATTTGATTTGATAAGGGGCCCAAGATTGGCTAGGAAAGGGCAAGGCTTTTCAACAAATGGTGGTGACAAAACTGGATTGTCATATATAAAAGAATGAAGTTGATGCCTATCCTACACACAAACTCACAATGGAGCAATAATCTCAAACTTAAGATTTTATTCTCGGATACATTAGCACAAAGAGAAATGAACTAATGGTATTTCATCAAAATAAAAAGCTTTTATACATCAAAGAACATTATCAACAGAACTAAAAGAAGGGGAATATTTATTTATTTATTCTGCATACAGTGTTCTGCCTGCATGTGTGCCTGCAGGCTAGAAGAGGGCACCAGATCTCATTATGGATGGTTTTGAGCCCACTATGTGGTTGCTGGGAATTGAACTCAGGACCTCTGGAAGAGCAGCCAATGCTCTTAACTACTGAGCCATCTCTCCAGCCCCCGGAACGGGGAATATTTATAAATCACACATCTGATAAAGGATTAATGTCAGAACACATGGAAGAAACCATACAAATCAACATGCCAAACAACTTTCAATGTACACAGGAAAAGATTCCCAGCATCACTGATGACTACAGAAGGCAGATCAAAACAATCACCTCACATTCACTGAGTGGCGATTACAGAAAAGCAGGGTTAGGTGGAGTGCTGAGAACTGGAACCCATATGCATTACTGGCAGAAATGGTACACAGTGGAACCCTTTGGAAAACAGCACTGCAGCTGCTCCTCAGAAACAGGAGCAGATTTAACATAAGATCCCAGTTTCCATCTCTTTGTATAGACCCAAAGAACCGAAAGCGGGGCCTGAAGAGTGACTTTTATACCGGTGTTAAGTGGCTTTATTACAAAAAGGCAAGGTAGAAATAAGACAAATGCCCATCAAGGAGGGAATGCTGGGGGATGTCTTTCTGTATGCTGTGAATATGTATGGGTCCCACTGCATAATAAATAAAGCTGCACTGGCCAATGGCAGGGCAGGACAATGTTAGGGAACACATTCAAACTGAAGACACGATGAAAGGAGACTCCAGCTGCCACGGAAGGAGCAATAAGAGGACAGCAGACTGGTAATGCCACGGCCACGTGGTGACATACAGATTAATAGAAATGGGTTAAGTTATGAGCTAGCTGCCAAGAAGCCTGACCCATAGGCCATACAGTTTGTATAATATAAGCCTCTGTGTGTTTACTTGGGACCGAGCAGCTGAGGGACCAGGTGAGGCACAGGAAAACTCCCAACTACAGAAGGAATAAATGTCATATACACACACAACAGAACGTCGCTTAGAACAGCATTTAGAACAAATCTGTTGTTATTATTCATGATATGCCTAGAATTAATAATAATGAACAACTGGGAGTTACTGCTTAGTGGATATAGGATCAGTTTTGGAGGATGGCAAACAGCCTGGAGACAGATGGTGGTGGTCAGGAAGCAAAGTGACGACACTTCCTGCCACTGAACACTGAAAAATGGCTAGTATGGTAAAGCTATGCTTACACATTCTATTACAATTAAACTGTCTCAACAGAAAGCTATGAATGTGCTTCAAACAACTGGACAAAACACCCCAGGAAGAAAGCAGAAGGCAAAAGCAGCCAATGGATTTCAGCACTAAGGTAACTTTCAGAAAAAAAACCAAAATAAAACTTAATACATTTAATACTTGAATAAAAGGATCTGTGGAAATAAGTGCTAAACTTTAAGATGAGACAACATAAATTACTGTTTGAACAATAGATAAAGTGCCAGGAGCCTATAGGAATATGACTGAAGATCTCACATCTGCCCCATCAGAGACCTTGAACAAGAAGAGAAACAGGACAGAGCTTTAAAGAGAGTCTCAGGAAATAATGGTTAAAGACTCTTCCAATTTAGTAAGAGACATGAACTCATATAGATTCTAAAAGCTGAACAAACTTCAAACAGGATAAACCCAAATCTGTGCTTCAAGACACATTTTACAATTAAGAAAAATGAAAGCTAGAAACACTGTATAGAGTAAACAAATAGAACACAGTGGATTTCTCATTAGAAACTGTCATGTATAAATGGAATGAACAAAGAATCAGTTGCCTATAGACAATTTATGAATGAAGGGGTTAATAAAACATTCTTAAATGAGGGAAAAGTGAATTTGTTGCTAGGCGATAACTTAGAATGGCTGGTGGTATTTATGGTGGTAGTTATCTCAAAAAACACCGGCAGAGCAGACTGTAAATAAAGACTGTCTACCAGATACTTCAAACTTATCAACACTAGACTCATACTAAGAAAAGAAAAAAAAAATGAAAATGCTACTTAAAAATAAGCAGGAGTAGCTATGTTAAAACCACATAAATGAGACTTCAGAGCAAGAACGTTAGTAGAGACTGAGAGGGACATCACATGTGACAGAAGAGTTACTCTACCAAGAAACTGCAAGAGCCCTAACATTGTATGTGCCTACCAACACTGTTTACAACATTCTAAGAAAAAACTGACAGAGCCGGAGGACAAACATACAAATGTATTATTATGGGGAGGAGGGCTCCAGTACTCTTCTCTCAATAACTGACAACACTCAGGAAGTCAGCAAGCATACAGGAAACAGTACCACATCACCCCACAGAATCAATCGATATTTCTAAATTGTTCCATTCAGTAACAGCAGAATGAACATATATCCAAGTATCCATGGTACATATACTGATACACATCAATGATTTCTTGAATAAAGTCTTTAGTTAATATGACAACATGTGAATCCAGAACTTGTTCTTTACATAAAAACATATTTGGGTATTAATAAACACAAGATGACGCCGGGTGGTGATGGCACATGCCTTTAATCCCAGCACTCAGGAGGTAGAGCCAGGCGGATCTCTGTGAGTCCTGAGATCCAGGACAGGCACCAAAACTACACACAGAAACCTTGTCTTGAAAAAAACAAAAACAAAAAACCCACAAGTTGATTTTTTGCTGTATTTACTGTATGACACTATTTTAGAAGAATGCTTTGGGGATGGTTTTAGTTTAGAAGTAGTCTAGGGAGCTGGAGAGATGGCTCAGCTGTCAGGAGCACACATGCAGAGAGAAGAATGAGTTTGGTTTTGAGCACCCACATATGGCAACTCACTACTGCCTATAATTACAGCTTCAGGAGATCTGACACCCTATTCTGTCCTCAGAGGGCAAGTTCTTGTATCGTCTAAAAATTAATGTCTACTGCTTTTTAAACACAGTCAACCATTTCCTATGACTATCATTTACTATCTGATGGAAGCCACAGACTGATATCAAATGACAGAAGGAATACATACCAGATCCCATGAGGGCACAGATCAGGACCATGGAGTTATATTTGATTTCTGGGGCACTTCTCTCATCTGCTAGCAGTCGGTGTAGAATCTGTACAAGCTTAGCACTTTCAAGATCTTTCTCAGCAGGACCTACAATATGAAACAGAGTGTCAGCCACTGGATAGTAGTGGTAGTAGTGCCATCAGGTTAAACATTGTTTCCCCTTCTACATACTATTTACAAAGAACTTCCCAAAAAGGAGCAGTGAGAATTTCTATGAAAAGAATTTCTATGAAAGGCTACAGTATGGGGAAGAAGAGAGCTGCTTAAACAAAACATACAAAAAACAAACAAAAACCCCAAAAACCTTTACCTATTTTTCTATATTAAAAAACATTCGTTGTTACTTAATATTCTGTGCTTTAACCTTACTCTCATAAGAAAAACCACCAAAAAGGACAAGACAAAGCAGAAAAACAAGAAAATACATGCAGACATGTACAAAAAGAAACATGACAAAAGCTCCCAAGAAGCCTAGGATACATTCAAGAAATGAAACCTAAGAATCCATGGGGCAGGAGGAGCAGAGTCAAGCAATTTATTCAATTAAACAACTCAACCAGTGAAGAACCTCTGCATGACTTATCATAGGCAAGATGCCAAGCATATAAAGAAACAATATTAAAAGCTGTAAGGGGAAAAATACAAAAATATCATCTTTCATTAGCATCCTTAAAAACCAGGAAAGCATAGAACAACACAGGTCAAGCCCTGAAAGTAAACGACTAACACCAAAATTACTACATCCAATGAAACTATTTCTTATTCTCACGGAGAAATAAGGACAGTTCAAGACAAACTCAGATTACGGCAATTCATGCCAAGCAGGCCAGCACTGTAGAAGATTCTTAAAGAAGTGTGTATAGAGAAAGAAGACAGCATCATCCACGAACACACAGGAAAGCAAACATTTCATGAGACGAACACAGAGATGAACAGAGAGCCAAGGTGGGGGATCGATCACACCCAACACAGCAAATTGTTAATACTAACAGAAGGAAGATAACACTATCACAGGAAACAGCAGACCCTTCTAAATGATACCTCTAAATGCAAATAACCGAATTTGCCAATTAACAGATGCAGACTGAGTGGATTGAAAAAAGTGATCTATCTGTTGTCTCCAAGGAACACGGGTAAGATGCACAAACACTGAGAATCAAAGGCGTATACTTCCAAGCAAACAGCTGTAAAGAAGCTGGTACAACTGACAGGTTAGTATTAGTCCTTTGGAAGGTAAGATAGCCAGGGAAAGGGTGCCCTGGGGTGGAGAGTTTCTCTTGGCATGTCCTAAAATAGTGGAGATGGTGCCTACTTCCTCTTTCTTTTTCCCTGAAGCTAGAATGTGCAGGCTTGTTTGCCCCAGGCATGTGCAGTTGGAGACAGGCTACATACCAACCAGCCCTTCTGTCTTTGAGTAAACCACCTGGGAGGCTCCTACACAGGAAAAACTTACCTTCTCTGACAGAGATACTCAACCAACTAGACTCTTGCCTCCCCTGGAGAAATGTGTGTTCCAGTTCTCTCTTCCTCGAAGGAGGAGTCTGCTTCCTCTCCTGCTTCCACTTGAAATCAAATCTGCTCTGCAAATTTTCTTTCCTGCCTTTTAATCCTTTGGCAGAAAAAACAAATCTGTCTCTACACTCTAGTTCAGTAGACTCCAGCTCTGACCGGTCAGGAGGAAATGTGGACTACAGTTCATCAAGACAGGTACAATCCGGGAACCAAATTTTGGGGCTTTGAATTTAAGCATGCACACAAAGGCACAAAAGACCACACAGGTCCTCACACTGTCATAGCAGCGGATTCCAATATTCCATGCTCTTGACAGATTTGCCAAACAAACCAGCAAAGCAGCTTCAAAGCTAGATTATATCACAGACCAACTGGATATTCCATCCAACCAATAAGGAATATGCACACATTTTCGTTAGTGGCATATGGAATCTTCTAAATCTGATCATGTTATAGGCCACAAAACAAGCCTTAACAGATACCCCAAAAGCAACAACACCAAAAAACAAAGCCTGAAATAATTCCTTCTATCTTAGCAGACCATAGTAAGCAAAATGAGAACTCAATAGCAAGAGAAACATCAGAAACTATACAAATACTTGTATGCTAAAAAATTATACTATTAAACGAACAATAGTCATTGAAGAAACAAGGAAGACATGAAATTCCTAAAATCTCATGAAAACAGTACTATATCTTATCACAACATCTAGAATACAGTAAAGATGTATTAAAATGAAAAGGTTATAAATACACACACACACACACACACACACACACACACACACACACACACACACACACACACAGGATATCGGGATCTCACAGTTCTAGGAAACCAAAGAAGTGACCAAACCTAACACAGCAAGATATAACCAAAAAAAGAGCACATAATCAAAGAGCTGGCTCCCTAAATAAAATAAACAACACCCCCAAATGTTCAATAAATCCTTAGCCAAACTAGAAGAGAAGACTCAAATGAGTAGGATTATTGATGAAAAGGGAGTTGTTATAACACATGCCAACGAAATCCCCAAGATCACTGGAGGCGCTTGCCTTAGCTAGTGCAGTAAGAGAAAGATAGAAAAAGTGCGACAAATAGAAAGGAAGAAGCCAAATTATCCCTATGTGCAAAGATCATGATTCTATATTTAAAAGACCCTATGGGTGGGGTGTGCTGTAAAGCAGTTTTGGGTCTTATCCAAAAGTTATATGGCTCTGATACACCATCCCTGGCTGACAGTTATCAGGGTCTGGTTCTATTCGTGTCTTGGCTTCTCATGGAGAATTCTGCCCACATGGATGCTGTATACTAGACAGCTACCAATCACACACAGAAACTAACAGTTTTATTTAATTTTGCTTAGTGGGAGGTTTTGAACACACACACACAAAAGACAGAGATGAGAGTTTAGATAAAGAAGTACTATAAAGTGATGGAAAAACATTTTTAGGGGTTATTAAAAGGGAGAATCAGTAGAAACAGCAGACACAGAAAGTCTGGGTCAAAATATGAGCACCCCTCTCTCCTCTTCTGTCCTTCCCTCCCTCCATCTCTTACTTTGAGACAAGGTCTCACATAAGCTGTAGGGTGAAAAGGACCAAGGAAAAACATCCTGCCCCTGATTACTTGGAAGACCTAGGCCAAAGAAAAACATCTTGACCCTGAATTGACCCCAGGACCCAGGTTTGAAATCCCACCAATCCCTGAGCTTGCCCCAGAATCAGGCTACAAAAACACACCAATCCCAAGCCACCCCGGAAAGCCTCCCCTCCCCCTCCCCCCCAAGAAACCCTATATAAACTCTGTATCCTGTTCAGTTTGCTACCTCCCACCCTAGTAGAAGCAGCCAGCCTCCTGGATTTTTCCTTTCCAATTTGTTGGAAAAGCGGAGCCCAGCTTTACCAACTTTCACCAGAGCCTGATTGGAGCAGAGCTGTAACGCCCGCTGGGGAACTATCCCTTGGAGGAGCTGAGTCCTTACACTCCACAGGACCTGAGGAGAGCTGTAACAACCTTGCTGGGGAAACCCTCCTGTGCGGGAGCAGAGCTGTGACACTTGCCCTGGGAAAAACTTTCCTTGGAGCAGAGCTGTAAGCTGCTGTGTTTACAGTGACTGTGTTAGTCCTTGGCTCCCAACTGCCAGATACCTTTCCATCTGAGTTGCAAGGCTTTCATTATATACACAGTGGGGCCTTAAACTCACTATGTAGCAAAGACGATGTTGAAGTTCTGATCTCCCTATCTAATACCTTGGGAATGTTGGGATTTACAGATATGTACCACCAGGCACATGGGGACTGAAACTCAGGACCTTGTGCACGCTAGGCCAAGTACTCTGCCAACTGAGCTATAACCCCAGTTCCAGATTCTTCTTCCTGTGATATTCCAGGTTTCATTTCAATGACATAAAGCCTACTGAAAATGTTTTATGTATCTTCCAAGAGTCTGTGGCTGTTATGTAGAACTGAATAGTATTGTAAAATAAAATAAATAAAAAAATAATAATACTTAAAAGTTAAGTCCTAAAGTATTGATCTAAAAATGTTACACAAAGCATAGCCATAGGTAACACCTGTGACAGCAACTTACATATGATTTTCCATACACTTGGATTTGAGTAGACACTAGCAAAATACTTCCACAGCCAAGGTTCTGTTTCATTTCCATTCCACTCCTGGGCTTCCTTTCACCCAAGATAAAAATAGTAAAAAATAAGTTTGTCAGCGAGGTACTTACCCAACTCCAAAGCTGCTATTAGTGCCAAAGCAACAAGAGCTTCATTCTGCATTATTACATGTTCACTGGTTGCCATGGTAACTAGATGCTTGATGCCACCACTCTGTACAATGGTTTTAATTACATCCTACAATAAATAAATATCACAGAATTATAAACTTTAATTCTACACATAAAGAGATGACATAACAATCAGTCAGCTCCTTGTTGAGTAGTTATCTGACAGTGTCCTGTATGAATCATTACATTTTAACCATACATTTGTTTTTTTCTTCACAGAAAAAGAAAAGCTTTTAGCTTTAAATAAACTCATCAAAAAGTGACAACTTAAATTGCCTAAGTGAAAAAGACCATTGCATTTCCTATCAAAGAACAGAGAGGCCTAGAAGCTACTGAAACTAAAGAAGTAAAAGTGTCATTTCCCCAAATGTATGTGTATCAGGATCAATAGGGAAAAAAATGAAATTTGGAATTAAAAAAGCTTTGCAATAGTGCCAGGCGGCTATTCTCTAGATACTCTGGATATATATATATATATAATCTTTTACCCCTTCATTTAATTTGACAAATTTGAGAATATTAAATGTCAAAAGACTGAGAGCAGGAGAAACAGCCTTCCCCAGAAGAGCCCACCAACTGCCTATCAAACACCAAACAGTCCTGAAAACACACACACACACACACACACACACACACACACACACACACACACACACACAGAGTTAGTGAGAAATGAGGCCATGAATTTGAGGGACGGAGGGAAGGAGGGAGGAAAAAAGGGAGGGTATGGTACATATGGGTCTGAAGAGAAGCAAGGGAATGGAAAGACTAATTGCAAAAACAAAAACAAACAAACCAAAAAACAAACCAAACCAAAAAACCCCACAAAACAGAACAATAGCACATGAACACACACACACACACACACACACACACACACACACACACACACACACAACTTTAGTCACAATTATTCTCGGTCCCCTTTCTCACTCCGACTTTAAGGCAGGGGTGGCAGAGGACTCTGGAGTGGGGAAGTCCTAGTACTAACACTGACTTGACAAAGCAAACTACTGAGTCTGTCTTTGACAAGTGACTTCATCTGTGACATGATTTACCTTTCATGTGTTTCTGTAATAACTATAAAGCTATATAAAAAGGACATATAAGAATGTGGCAAAAAGTCACATGCAGTAAGTAGTCACAGTTCTTCTTAGCAACTCTTTTGTCTTCATTCTGCTACAAATTTTGTTTTCTTACAACTCGTAAGCTAACTAATTTTGTGGAAAATCACAATTTCAGAATAATTTACTTTCTGTTAGCTTCAATGATGTACAAATCTAATTATGACTACTTTTCTAATTTTCTGAATTATTTAAAACATGGCTTCCTTTATGTTTCTATCTTACATAAAATTTTAAGTCAATTGTTTATAGAAAATACGGCTTTGAGCCCTGGGATAACATTCCAGATCAGTGTCACCTAAGAACTGCATTTTCATGGGCAGCTGTGCTGTCAGCTCAGGTCTTTTCCCTCTGGTCGCTTTTAAAATTATATTTACTGTGTTTGTGCATGTGAGTGCCAAGTGTGCTTACAGAGGAGTCAGAGAACAACTCTTGGGAATTCTTTCCTGCCACCTTGTGGGATCCTGAGATGAAACTCGGGGAATCAGGCCTGTCCATAAGCCCTACTTCCCACTAAGGCACCTCACCTGTGCCAGAGAAACAATACTTTAAAGCCTTTCTAAGTGTGGCCAACTTGGTAAAAAGTAACAGTTGATTAGAACTTTCAGAGGAGCTGACTGAGCTTACAGAAAACATTAATAGATGCATGTAGTTCCCAAAGGAAGGCCTATAGACTGTTATTTTCTCTTTTTCATTTTTTAATGGCTAGTTCACTGTGGCTATATAATAGCGGGGAAGGGAGGAAGTTTGTAATGAGAACAGTCTCCAAGTCCAAGCATGGCACCTCTCTTACTAGAACAGGCATCTGAGTATTTCCTTTTAAAAAATGTCTACTATCTCTCCAACTATTTCAACAAATGACTATTAAACTGCTTCTCCATATGGCTGATTTTCCTGATAGAATATGATAAAAGTTTATAGACAGAGCTAATTTTTTATCCCCTAGAGAATTCTATGAGCAAGGTATTATCTCCAGTTTGTAAATTAAGAGTGACATCTGCCTAAATCAGACTGGGACCAAGGTTCAAATCCAGAATTTCCAGATCCCTGCTTTAAACCAATTATGTTCAAAGCAAAACTGCACTCAGCTGCTTTACATGATCCAAAGAGGCTCCACAAATGCATTTCAAGTTATATTTTAACTGCAAGGTTCCCCCTACCCCCAACTAAAGGCTAAATTAGTACCATTTCAGAAACCAACAAGGTTCATCTGGAGTATTACAACTTAAATAATATTCTTCAAAAAATAAATCCAGCTATTCAGTTAGCTTCTCTCAGATCACCTCAATTACAATGAATAAACTAAATAACATGACTTTATAAGGAGTCTTTTAAAAAAAGTATTTTTATTTTATTGTCATTGGTGTTTTGCCTGTATCTGTATCTGTGTGGGGTGTCAAATCTCCTATAGCTGGAGTTACAGACAGCTGTGAGTTGCCATATGGGTGCTGAGAATTGAACCAGGGTCCTCTGGAAGAGCAGACTCTTAACAGCTGAGTCGTCTCTCTAGCCCTATAAGGAGTCTTATCTAAACCTCAGATGTCTGCAAAATCTCTAGAAGTTTTAGGTATATTTTACCAAGTTTAAAACTGTTTTATCTTATATTTTATTTCTCAATGGGGCTTTTTGGTTTTGTTTTTTTTTTAATCAAAAACCAAGTTTTGGAACACAGAAGACAAAGGCAAACAATCCCCACTGACAGTCTCACCTCTAGCATTTACCCTTAATTACTTTCCCCTTAATTACTTTATACCAATGTGCACATCAGATGTTCTGTGATAGGCTTGGATTCTGACCACCAATTTACGGACTGTAATGTGGTGTAGCCAATGAATCATGTAACAACAATTCTCATCTTACGTTGTATCAATGCTTGCTCAGAAATCTGAATAAATGTTGGATGAGTGAGCCAATGACTAAACATGTTAGTCTGAACAGGCTTTCAAAAGCTTACTACCCAGGGACATTAAACTTTTCTAAGTGATAGGCCAACTCTGGTAGGTGGCTGACTTGGGAAAGGCAGCATAGACTTCTCCTCCTGTTTCCACCCTCTGCAGTTGGGAAGTATATGCATTCACCGAATGGTATAAGCACAGGAAGCTACTGCACATGGCCGAGATGACTAAGCATGTGAAACCTGGTGAGTCAGTGAAGACTTCTGGAGGGCTAAATCTTAAGACAGCACTCAAGACGGCTCTGAAAGGACTACAACATTCCACATGTAGACTACAGAGGTCACCACAAACATGCATGTACTCTGCTGTGTGCTGGTTGATCAGGGGCCTGCCAGTCATGGAACTGTCTGTTAGGTATAGCATTAGTGGACAGGAACAGCTCAATATGTTCAAAGTATAAAACTTCACACTCAACTAGACAAGACAAATTTGAAAATAGAATAATGCTGCTAAACCTGCGAATCTATGAAATCCTCAGAGAAGTTCATGGCTCCTTCCTAATTATCATCTTGGACAGAGATCTCTTGATGGTTCCTGAGCCCTACTTATTATTCAATTACTGAATACCCCAAATTAAGCTTTATGTAATTACTGGATATTTTAAATTCAAGTGCATGACTGGTGGATGTTTCCCTCACAGGTAGACTTCCAAACAAAAGGGGTAGCACGAAGCTGCTGGGTGAGCTGGCCTTTGACAAAGCCGCTCAAACACTAACTACACTGGTTTGGCACAGGGTCTTTTAGTAGCAATTAAAGAAATGGAATGAGACGGATTACAAAGGACTGCTGCTTCATGCAACATCCACAATACAGCTGCACTACCACAGGCGGCAGCTTGAATACCACGTACAGACATTACCATGGGGTGAGAGAGGCACAGGATGAAGGATTGACAGCACTGCTGACTGGCAGCCCCACATCTCCTGTTCATCCAATTCTTTGAAGACCACAGTCTAACATGAGAAACAAGGTGCTCATTCTGAGTTTTGCTTATTCACCACCAATGCCTATGGTCAGCAGGCAGGCTACCCACCCTCAAGAAATAGGCACCAGCATTTATAGAGCCATGCCAAAAAGGAAAAAAAAAAAAGTGAATGATTTGGGAAATGACAGTTGTTCTGATGACCTGGTTTGAGCTCTCAAACAGACAAGAGTATCAAAAGGCTTTGGGAGAAAGGCGAGAGAATACTCTTTTGGTTCTAACAGCATCTACTGACAGGTGAGTGGAATGCGGTATGAACTAGATATCAAATACGAGTTTTCACCAATGAATATGGATATGGAGTTGAAACCACCAGAAGAGGAAAGGATTCGTGAGTGGAATCTACTGTTCTCTAAGTAATCTGTGATTGAAGCATTTACTGAATTGTCTCTCTTCAAATTCTGTCTAGAGGGAAACTAAATCCAACGTGAACCAGCAACTGTGAGCCACATTTGAAAACCTCATGGAATTAGACAAACGGTCAACCTCCAGACACTTGCAACCTGGGAACAACAGTAAGGAAGGAAGTTCTATTAGTATGTGTGCAGCCTTTGGTCACAGATTGATTTCTTCACACAGCTGAACAAATCATAAAATCCATATGGAAGCAAAAAGATCTGAAAAAGCAATCTTTAAACAAAGCTTGAATGTATGTACCACATTATCCCTCACCTCCAAAGTACACACTTCAAAGCTATAGTAACTCAAATGTTACAATAATGGCATAAAGTAGATACAGAACAAAACCTAACACCCAGAAACGACCTCTGCATTTACAGACAAATGTAATGGACAAATATCAGAGGAAAATGATATTCACAGGTAAAAGACTAGGACTTCTTTCTATATAAAAATTAAAGGGGGGGTCAGAAACCTAAATATAACCAGAAACTGTGGAAATACTAGAAGAAAATACAGGGCAAAAATTCAAAACACTGAGATAGGGAACAGGTGTTTTTTGTACAACTCCAAAAGCATAGAAACTAAAGCAAAATCAGAGAAAGGAAACTATCCAACACCTTTGTGCAGCAAAGCTGATCAATGACAGTGGAAAAAGATTCTGCACATTAAGACAAGATTAATACTCAGAATATATAAAGATTTGAAAAAGCTCACCCCAAATCACCCATTTAAAAATAGTAAATTGATACTTCTCAAAAATCGAACAGCCAATAAATTTATAGAAGGGGGCATGATTTCATTAGCTCTGAAGGAAATTCATGTCAATACCACAGATACCACCCATCTCACTAATGATTATCAAACAATGTGGAGAAAAGGAAAGCATCTTCATTTATATTCATCTACCATCCACGGGACTGTAAATAAGGACAGCAATCAAGGACAACACTATAGAGGTTTCTCAAGAACTTCAGATTGGAAATAAATAATTTGGTTTTCTTATTCCGAGGTATACACACAATGAAATCAGTTGGAACAATGTCATCATTTATTAAAAAAAAAAAAAAGGATGAAACTGAGGAGTTATATGTTAAGCCAAATACCTCAGACACAGAGATCTCAAGAGATCTCCAGGTTCTCTTTTATATGTGGATATAAAAACTAAAAAGGCAACCAGAATGTGTAACTGTGATTAACTGTAGGCTAGAAAAGTAGAGAGGCTCTTACAGGGCTTACTGGACAGTCAAATCACTGGGTACCTCTACACAGGTGTGAGGAAGCTACGGTGTTCCATGGTATGGCAGCGGTAGTGCCAGTTCACAACTGGAATTACAATTACTGTATATATTTAATGAATAACTACTAGTGAGGAGCCCAAAAGCTTTAGATACAAAATAATGATAAAGAAATGGACATATAAATTATACCAATTAATCAGTATCTACTATATATACATTGGAATTCCACCTTCTAGCCTATAAATATGTATGATGATGTTAATATTTGAAAATGTTTAAAGGAAATGTTAACTGCCTTACCATTACTCAATGTGTATGCATCAAACATCATACTGTACCCTTTATAAATTTGAACAATTAATAACTTCACAGGTTCAGAACATGCATGCTCACACTATTAAGTGGTAGTGAACTGTCTCCTTCATAATGTATATTAAACATCTGCCAAGTCGCAGGCTTATAAGGTAGCAGCTGTCACTAGCTCGACACCTGGTATTCAGAACTTTGGACCTTCACCTTTTGGGGTTCTGTGCATGTAATAATTTGGTGAGGGATTTTGAAATTTCAGGTAGCCCAGCTGGGCTGGAATGTGTGATCCTTCTGCCTGAGCGTCATGAGTCCTTGGGCGACAGTGGTGTATGACCACGCCTGGCTAGATGGAAACTTGAACATAACTTTTCTGGCTTTAGATCCATTCCTACCCAGGACAGTAATCAAAGGTGGTTAGATTTTGCTTTATTTTGGTTGGTTAATGACTCAAAGCACCAATTAGGACTTACAGAAGTGTGAGGTTTTAGTAAAATAGTTGCTAATGGAATTTTGTAATCTCTCAATTCTTGAAGCAGTAATAATGTTGCCAATTGACAAAAAAGCAGTAATTCTGTTAACAAAACAAACAAGGAGAAAGATAACAACTGAGAAAATTCTGTAGGGATGTATCCAATGTTTAATTATTTCAAAGCTTTATTCCAAAGCCTTTCCCAAAGTATGTTCAGAATATAGTTTAGAGATACAACTTGTAAAACAAACTCTTGGTCAAATCAGTTTATTAGTGGATTACAGGGGGTTCACTGAAATGTTTGAATCTATGCTTTTAACCCCAAAGTAACAACAGGGATTAACAACATTAGACTATTTCTGTAATTAAGCCTACCATATAACCCTGTGTCTGTCTGTCCATCTGTTCCTTTTTGAGACACGGTCTCACTATGTAGTCCAGGCTGACCTGGGCTGACCTGTGCTATGTAAGCCCAGCTGGCATCAAATTCAGAGAGAGATCCTCATGCCTTTGCCCACCATGTACTACCACACCCAGCCTTATACAACCTTGATATTTTGGTAACATCTCTTGGATAATTATTTAATAGAATACATTTTATAGTCTGTTCTCTACGTCAATGTTTGTATATTAAAAATAATTTAAACGAACAATCCTGATTTAGACCTCATGTAATGACCACACCCTAAAGGCGGATCACAGACATATGTAAACTAATGTTCCTATTGCTGTTGAACAGCTTATTCTCGAATGTGGGAAAGACACAAAGAAATACAGCCATGTGCACTAAATTGTGAACCTAAACCCAAAATTATGTGACCTTAGGCTGCAATTCCTATATAGTTCCTAGTAGTTTTCTGTTATATATACATGCACCTGTACATCCACATCTTCAAAGATACAGGCCACATTTTTCATCTTTCCAAGAACCTACATGGTGTTGGATACTTAATGGGGACTTAAAAATGTTCTGGGGGCGGGGTGGAGGAGGAAGTAGAAGTTAGGTGAAGTAAAGGGGTACCTATAACAAATGAAATACATAAAACATTTTAATATTTATATTTCAACTCAGTATTATAGTATTTGAAAAGTTTTGGCTCCTAAATACGGTTGTTTTAAAAGTTGGTATGAACTTTTCCATGTACAACTGAAGCTTGTTATTTATTTTGCCTTACTACCACACGGAACAGGAATTTATCCAAGAGTTCCATGTTCAGATGGAAGAACTATTTTGCTGTTGTATGTAATACAGTAAACAGAGTTTTGGTTTCTCTAAACTCTAAACTGTTGGTGGGAAGTCTCATGGGGCAAAGAGAGTCTAAGGGGACACTCTGAAGTTTGGGAAGGTGGGTCAGAATACAGAAGTGAGGGGGCCTGGGCTGCTCTTCTGTGCTTGTTTGAATGACTGGCGTGCCCTATCTGGCACCAAGCCCCTCACTCGCTCACTTAAAGAACTGCTTCCTCCTGTATCTAGCATAGAGCCAGCCGATTCTATGCCTACGTCTTGTCACGTCCATTTCCCATCTCCGCTGCTACCACCCAGCTGGACCGTGAGCTGAACCAAACGCTTGCTGGAACAATGAGATGAGTGTGTCAAAATGACGATCGGCAGTCTCAAAGCTCAGCCACAGTGGCATCATCTCTACATACATTCTGCTTTGACTTCAGCTTTTTTTTCTGCTCCCATTAAATGCTAAAGTGATTTTTCTAAATAGAAATGAAATAATGACACTCTGCTGGTTAAAATCCTTCAAGAAGTTTATTTATACTTCTTCTGGGTATGGTGTCCCGTGCCTCAAATCCCAGCCTTTCAAGGCCGGTCTGAGCATGACAATGAAACTCTGTCTAAAAAAAAAAAAGAAAGAAAAGAAAACCACAGAAAGGCTGGGGATGTGGCTCAGTGATGGGGTGTGTCCTAGTGTATCCAAGCCTGATTTAATCCCCAGTAATATCAGAGGGAAGGGGGTGGCAGACTTACTTTTCTGGAGAATCTAACACCCATACTTTCTTTGACATATAATTCTTCTTAATTCGAATAATCAATCCCCCGTCCACTCTCTCCAACAGATCTGCATTTGCTGTTTTCAGTTCAAACTGTGCCTTTTGACCTCTGGATGTCCAGATATCCATGTCTCTGGGGGAAAGCTCTTCTCCACTTTCTCTCTCAGCCCCCACTACCAAAGCCTTACCTTTAAGCATGGTGTACTAAAATTGAGACAGACCCTCAGTCTTTACTTCCTGCTGGCACTGGAGACGAGCTATTGATAGAAGAGACATGAATCTGTAGGCACATGGTGCAGAGTCCACACCGACACTCCAGTGCTGGTCAGTGTGCGCACGCCTGCTTCCTGGGGAACTTACTTTTGATTTACTGTGTCGGATGAGGGCGGAGAGCAGTCTGTTGGACTCTCCCATCACACCAGCATGGTCTTTGGCTTCACACCACTCAACCAGACGCTCCACCAGCTTAGCATTCTTCCCCAGTTGTTCAGCAGCTTCTGCTGTAGGAAACAAGGCAAGGCAAAACCAGACGGAATCACTGGTAGGCGATCCGCAGACAGGAACGCAAGTGCAGGAAGGGGAAGTACAGGTCTACAAAATGGCAACAATTTTACAAAAGCAAGCACTACAAATGCTTCTTGCTGATGGCCTATTTAGCTTATTCTACATTGTCACAGGCTTTCACAAAAACATAAAAACAAGTAACTTCATAGTCCTGGTTAAGCTGAGCACTCAGTCTTCAAAGAGAAAAATACAAAATAAATCTTTAAAAATGGTGACTGTCACTGTACTAAAACATGGTTTTTAAGACAAAGCAAATATGGGTATGAAATGTCTAAGCACAAAACCCCAGGAACCAATAGTAAGACATCAACCTACAGAGAACTTAGGTATTAATAATAATATACAACATAATTTTTACTCAAAATCATTTAGCATAAGAATTAAGTCTAAAATCAATCTCTCTTTAACTTTTGTTTTCGATTTACTTTTTCAATTCTATAATTCTGACAACTAGAAACTAAAGTCCCTTTTAAACACACAGAACACTATACCAAGACTGTGACTTGGAAACTATTTCTTTTACCTTGTGCATCTATTAACATTCTTAGCGTTCCCAGGAGTTTGAACTGAACTGGTGGCATTTCAGATTTAAGGAATTTCAAAACTGTCTCTGTGACTCCAGCTGATAACATCTTTGCTTTATTTACAACTAGAAAGAAAAAGAGACTATAGTTAAAATGGTGCTAACATTCTCAATGAACACTCTATTCAACACACATCTAGTGCCTACTCTTTTTAAGACCCTCTTCTATATTTTCCTATGTAGAAATGTTAAGAGTGAGGCTGTTGGGCATGCTGGTGTATGCTAGCAGTAAGAGTATGGAATGGTGAGGCAGGAGGATCAGGAGTTCAAGGTCCTCATAAACTACACAACAAAATTGAGACTAGTCTGGGATACAATCTGTCTCAGTCCCCCTGCCCAAGGCAGGTGGACAAACAATATGATTGGGTTTATGTAAGTATCCTGCTTACAGGAACACAACACACAAAAATCATACTAGTTTTGAAAAACATAATTTTAAAGCATTTAGTAAAGAAAATCTGAAAATGTTGATATCTTATGAAATACACATGTACTCTTCAGTGTTTTTCTTTATCACTGTATTTGACTCAACTATACTAATATGTGATAGACACTATTAAATATTATCAATATGCTATACAAATCAAATATATATGGATTTACTTCATGTTACTATACTATTTTACTCTGTCAGAAATTTAGTTAGTAGAATAAAAGAATTAGCCTTAAAAATCACCTATGTCATTTTCTCTAAAAATAACATTCTATGGCTCAAACTGTTAATGCAAAGATATATCAAGGCTATTTTCAAAAATATACATATCTGCCCGTAGGATGAAACAAAAGGGACCCACTACCTTATGAAACTAGTCTTTAGGGGACCCTGTTCATTGATGTCACATCTTACTTCACCTGAAGATGCCCAAGAAAGCATAGGCATTGTAATATAATGAAAGCAAAGAGCTCAGAAAAGTTGATCAATTCATTCAGTCATCTCAAGAGATCAGTTTTGTACTGTCTCAGAAATATGTTTAACATATGGTCTCCATTTCTTAGTTAGGAAAAAGGTAGAGAACCTGAAGACTCTTCCTTGCCCCGACCCTCTTTTGAGATAGCTTCTCACCATGTAGCCCTGGCAGGCCTGGAACTCACTTATACGAGATTGACCACTAACAACATTTTTGCCTCCCCAGTGCTGGGATTAAAGGCATGTGCCGTAACAGCTGGCTCCCCCGCTTTTGCTGACAGGGAGGCCCACAAACCATGCAGCTGCTTCATTTTACCTGGAATGGCTAAATTCCTGAGGGCACTTAGTGCTGCGTGCTGTACAGTCACATTCCCATCTTCTACGTGTCTGTCCAGCAAATCCATGAGTTTTTCTACAATTCCATTGTCCACCATATGAATACAATTTCCATCTACACGAAACAAAGGCAAATTTTCTCCTTTATAAAAATGTGTTTAAGTATCTTAGAGCCCAAAATCTTAAGCACTAAATCTTTTAAACTATACTGATCTACATCACAAGCTTAATATTCTGGCAGTCTTACATTATTAAATAGTTCTAAAGAGAAGGAAGGAGGAAATAAGTCAGCCATGATAGTCTATAGGTTTTTTGAAGCAAAAACCTCAAAGTCTGAAATGTTCTAAATTCTGAAAATTTGTGGTAGAGATAGGAATCTGTAAGTAGAAACCCTATAATTGAATTGATGGGATCAATTAGCCACAATTAGGACACACTAAAGATATCATCTAAAACTACTTTCAGACAATGTGCACAAGGTGTATAGGAAATAGATAAATTTCATGTTTAGGCTTGGGTCTTCTGACCAAGATATTACCTAATGTCTATATAGATATTCCAAAATCTGAGAAAATCCAAAATCTACAATGCTTCAGGTCTAAAGTATATTGGATTAAGGGACATTAAATCTGTGCTATATATGAATAGTTCACATCGGAGTAAAATTGAATTATAAAAACAGTCCACATTTCTTAGATGTAAGAGTTCTTAGATTAACTATCAAGGGTATCAGATTTACAAGCCGGTCTAGTACCATTGAAATATTATTAAACTAAATACTGTACACCATAGGATTATTTGTATGTAAATTTCATGGACATAAGGGCATAACCCAAGAACCCAAGAATGAATATTCAGGTTATTAAAGCCAAAATAACATGACTGGAAAGGAGCATATCCCCCATCAGATGTATATGCTCAAGTTCACCAAATTTGAAGTACAAAGTATTCAAATCCAATGCACGATCACTGATCTTTAAATTTCAAAGTTCACATGACTATATAAAATGTGTCACTTGTTAGTAAAGTCACTACAAATATTTCAGACCTCTAAAAGATTAAGGAAACAACACACTAAGCATTTCTGGACTGTATACTTTTGGAATATGTGATAGAAAAGTAGAAACTTAAAAAATGCAGAACACTTTATTCACAAGGAATAACTAATATGCATACCATTCCTGGCAAAATTTGCAATTGCTAATGCCCCAGCAAGCTGCAGCTGGTGGTTATTCGATGGAATCCAAGAAAGCACCCTTTGGAATACACTGCCCTTTCCTCCTTCAAAAAGTTTCTGCATGGATTCATCTGGAGGGAAATGAAACAAACAGATAAACATAATTAGGAATAACAAACCCATGTTCCAAAGTGGATATCCAACTAGGAAACTAGACACCTCACAATAGTAGGTTATTAATAATAATAATAATAATAATAATAATAATAATAACAAAACAGGTAATTAGTAGAGATTAGACACTAAAGTTTATAAACTGTGTAGCTCAATTTCCAAGTACCACCTGGCTTTTAGGACCCTGGTGCCATAATTGTCTATTCCATATGACAGGTCTCCAAACACTGGAAGACAGCAAAGAGTTTATCGCTTGTTCTTTTCACAGGGTGTATAAGGTTTCAAAACCACCACAGCAACAGTAAGCGAGATAAGAAAATAAGATGCTTAGTGTAGTGTTTCCGAAAGGCACAACAGGTCTAAAAAAATCTGATGACTGGCAGAAATTCAAACTCACCTCCCAGAAGTAACAAAACCATGAGATCTGAAGCAGTTTTAAGCTCAGCGATATCGTCCTCTTTGTCACTGTCCACCTTCTGTTGAACAATCTCCAGTAGACACTCGACCAAACCTGCTTCAACCAGCTGTAGTTTAATAGCATCTGAAAAACAATGGGAACAAAATCATAAGTTTTGATGACATGGGGCCTCCGGTATAAATGACCTGTCATAAAGAATTTGAACTAGTGTATTTTAAGCTTAGTTAATGCACAACTTAGACAACAACAACAAAAAACCCAACAAAACACCTTTGAACACTTGAGTTTCAAGATGAAGTACTTGATGGTCCAGCTTGATTACACAAAACTTACTTCATTTTTCTATTTGAAATTATTTACCCTCTCAAATGTCTTATAGCATCCAAGTACACCAGGTCTTTTTTAGCTCTGACAATAACCAATATCACTATTCTTTTAGATATGATGATTATGTTAAAAGGCAAATGTATAGATTATAGAATATACATACATATTTGTTATGTAAAATTAAAATATACCTACTACTGGTTTTGAATAAAAAGCTTTAAAAAATTATGGTATTATTAGAAAATCTGAACCTACACAGAAGTATACTTAGTTTGGTATTTTGTATAGATCCAATTTTTCTAGAGTGGTTTATAACTTTGTAAGTCTTATTTTCAAAAACAGCTTTAAGTTTTCATTAATGTAAACTTTTTTTTGGATCACAGGTACATGGTGGTTCCTTGCACTAAACTGTATTTCCTAATGTGTCTTTAAAATGTTTATAATATAGCTGAAAGGAAAAAAAAATTAAGTCCCCTCATGGTTAATTGATAAATTTTGATATTTCAGAAAGATGATTTATAACAGTTTCATTTTAAAACCTGACTGTAATAGTAACTTCACCCCCACACTGAGACTATTGTTTTATAGTGCTAATATCCTATTATTATACCACTTGTGTTGTTGAGGGTTTTATATGTGTAGCCATATTTATGTCCTCTTTGTAAAACATTCAAGTGTATATTTTATTGTTTTAGTTGGGTTTTACTTGGTTGCATTTATTGGTTTCCTAAGCTGTATGTGTGTCACATACAGCAATGGCTGTTTCAGTCTGTCATGTGGAAGAAAGAATTTAAAATACACATATATTTAACGTTTATTCTTTTAGGTAACTTCAACATGGGAAAATTTAACTTTTTATCTTTACCAGGGTTATTAATTTTCCTTTGAATATCTTTAAGTACAGAAAATATACTGTTTTTTTTTTTTTTTTTTTTTTTTTTTAAACATGCACCTGTATTGGGCCATACTTAAAGTAGGATGTTTCCTTGGTTACAGACCACTAGGGCTAGAGAAGTGCAGGCACTAGAATTGAAAAGTATGATTTTAAAAAGTCTTAGAAATGTTAAAGCCTTGAACTACACAGATACAAAGTCACAATTATGCTTCTTGTATAGTGAAAGAAAAAATTATAAATAGGATACAATTAATACAGAAACAAGTTTTCAAAGGTCTGTCACTTGGTCCCCTGTACAATTATTTAACAGAATTTAGGTAAATGAGAAAGCATGTAATAAATAAAAACTCTGCTCTATGGGAACTCTGGACGGTGGGTACAGTGATCCTTTGGCATAAGACTTGAAGATCAGGGTAACATTTTCCCTCAGTAGAGCTACCTAATGAGATGAAAAGGAGTTTCTCTCTGAAGAATGAGATTTAGGTTCTTAGAACATGTAAAATATGTGGGATAAAGGTTACAGACCTTTCTGATAGTCTGACTGGAACCATGGATTTAGAGACTTCAAGTTGCCTTTGTTAAGATCAGCCAGACATTTTGGCAAAGCAGATTTTCTAGCACGTTTATCAACACCATTTTACCTAACGACTATCCTTATCACTTGTTTATATGATATGCAAGAATGTATATTCACAGAAGGTGTATCACATATGCATATACATACACATTATATAACCTGCAGTCCAGCAAATAAACGGAGGCAGGCAGTTTCTTTGGGCTCATGCTTCACTCGGCCACACCGCGGTGGGGTACTGTCACTAGGAAGCCTTTGCACAGTTAGGGCAGGTCTCTGCCCGCTTAGTTAGGCTCCTCTGGACCCTGACACACACACACACACACACACACACACACACACACACACACACACACACTCACTCACTCACTACGCTTTAATCCTAGGAGCTTCTCAACCCAGGCCAGCCAATCTAGCAATCAAGATTCTCTATCATACAACCTTTATTTAAAAGCCAGGGAAAAGCCATCCACGCAGAAAATACACATATAAACATAAGCAATTGCGAAAAAGACAATTGCTCAGACCAAGAAATTGCCCACAATCTAAGGAGTCCCTTTATACATTTCTCATTCTGACCACAAGCTCTTCCCTTTTTATCTCTCATGCCAATACCCTGGCTGTTACGATAAATCACCTCCATACTTTATTACCTCACCAAATAAATAAGCATTCTTTAAAGCTAGTTTAGTGTTGTCTTTTTCATTACTATTTATGTGTGTGTGTGCTGGGGATTGAGCCCAGGACTGCATGCCTCCCAGGCTACTGAGCTATCAGTCCTGACCCACTTTTCATTTAACTTTATATAACTAAAACGCGTATTTCTTAGTGTTTGTTTGCATTTTCCTTGAATTTTTTGAAGAAAGAGATATTGATTTTGTGTATGTGTGGGTGGGGAGATGTGGAATGGAGAGGGAATGAATGTCCATGGAGAGTCAGAGGACAACTTGTAGAAACTGGTTTTCTGCTTATGCTATATGGCTTTGGGGATTGAACTAAGGTTTTCAGGATTGATATCAGGAATGCCTTCTATATTTTAATATAAATGTTTTTAGCTTTAAATTTCAAATTGAAACCAGTACCTTATCTAAAATCAATTAAAACATATATGCAGACCCGGGTATAGTGGTACATGTATGTCTTTAATGCTAGCATTTGATAGGCAAAGGCAGGTGGATCTCTGTGAGTCTGAGTCCAGCCTGGTCTACATAGTAAATTCCAGGATATCCAGTGCTACATAATAGAGACTCTGTTCCTACCCCCACCCAAGCCCCCAGAAAAAAGGGCAATGGGATTGCCTCCAACTCTATTTTCCCCTGTGTTCTTAGTACTGTTTAGCAAAAATTCTGTCTTTTCCTTCTGTGGTGTATTTTAAATTATGTGCATTTTTGAGACAGAGCCTCTCTGTGGTGGCCCTGGCTACCTACAAGAATGTGGTGTCTTTTGCAATTTCAGATCTTTTCCACCACACTCTGCACTGTCCCTTCCCAAAACATCTCCTCTCTTTTGGGACTAAAAACAAGAACAACAAAGGAACATAGTGAGTTACCTTCCTTTTTGTGACTGCTCTTCTCCTTTTCTTTAGACTTCCTTCAGGGTTTCTTTTCTCCCTGTGTTTCAGTGCATGGTTCCATAATTCAACTATATCTAACCTGTGTTAAAGCTGCCATCAAGTACTTAATTTTGGTTGGAAATTTCAATTTGGGAATTTCTATTTGTTGACTTTTAAATCTGCAGTGTTAAATTTTTATTATTTATAGTTTTCATTCTGGTTTTTTTAACTCTTGCTTTTCATCTCTCTAATACAGTAAGCGACCTGTTTTGATCTTCTGTATGTGTACATGTGTCCCTGAGTGTGGGTGTTCATGGTGCGCATGTGGTGGTCAGGACAGCCTCAAGTGCTGGTCCTCACCCTTTGCCTTGTGTTGCCGTCTCTCTTGTTAACTGCTGGGCACACCAGGCTACTGCCTCCTATTCCACTCCAGCAGTACTGGGGTTACAGGTGCATGTGGGATTTGAACTTCAGTCCTCACACTTGTCCGGCCAGCACTTTACCTAGCACATACACTCTGTCTGGCTTCCACTCTCCCTACTTTAAGTCGATGGAAAATAACTGTAGTACCAGGAGGTTTGCTGCTGTCTGTTCTGTTCTTAGTTAGTGTGGCGCCTTGTCAGTGTCTGGCTCCCCTGAATATGCAGTAGATGTTATATTTGAAAAATCATTTTACAGTGGGTTTGTTTCCTGATTTGCTCCTATCTTTTTGGGTCCATCACTTAGGCTGTTTTTGCTAAAGAAGGTGTGATTCACCAACATCCCCATTGGTGACAGGCCCAGAACTCCGAGCTGTTTTCCTCTTGTGCCTTTATAGGGTTCAGAAGTAGAGTTCAGTCTCTTACTCCACTTGTCTTCTTACAACTGTGTCTGTGTGAGAATGCGTGTGGGGGGCAGGTGTCAACCCTGCGTGCTTTCCTCCAGCACGCCCCACTCTGTTTCTTCAGACAGGACGGCTCACTGAAGCCGAGGCTCACTTAGCTGGGCTGTCTGTCTGTCTGTCTGGCCATCAGCATCCAGGCATCTGCCTGTTTCCGTACCGCCCTGCTGCCACACTTGACTTTTACATGGGTTCCGGACCTGACGCTTGAGTGGCGGAGACCTTATCCATTGAACCCTCTTCCCAGCCCTCCTCGCCTCCTCCTACATTAGAGCAGAAGGAACTGCAGAAGCATCTTCGCTAAGACTCTAAAATCAAACGTGGAAAGTGGCTACTCTAAATTTAGGCACAGTCATGGAATAGATAATAAAGCTGAAGTTAAGGGTACAAAAATAAAACATAACAACATTAATAGCACAAAGAAGGGCTTTGAGTTAAGAACTGGCATTAAGGAACCTGAAAAGCCCTACACGATCGAACAACAAAGGGTGGGTTTTCCTTACCATTTTCTGCCAATGGAGCTAGAACTTCAAAAATCATCTCTCTTTTATCATGTTCTACTTGTTTCTTGAATAGTTTTACCAGCTCTTCAGCAATGTTTGTACTAGCAAACTGTTCTTTACTCGACTCTGAAAAATAAGAGAAAAATTTAGAGTAAGTAAACAAAATTAAACCCAGAAATTTATTTCCTATTACTTTTAGTATTCAGGCATTTTGTACTATTCATGAACACAAATGCTCTTCAGACACAGGAAACAATCAAACTGATTTCTAATGCCCCTGAAAAAGAAAGTGTCTAAAGCTTTAGAGAAAATGTTCTGACCCAGTTACATTTGAGGCCATAAAAAAATGTTCACTGGAATAATAATATATAGGTAGCTATAGCAACGATAAAATTACTGAGTCATAAATTCATACTTTCAGGGCTTTCATGCAAAGTGGAAAATTGTTCATAACCAATTATATTTTACATTGCTGAATAAAAGATGACACCACTGTATCTTTAGTATAACTTAATGTTTTTGTGCTGGTTCTGACATGACTACTGTATTTTTGTTATTTGTTTTTGTAGTGTTAGAAATTAAATGTAAGGCTTTGTGCATGTACTCCATCACTGAGACACAAGCTCACAGGTATTATTTCAAAGCCAATTCATCAGTGTTCCGGAAGCCTTATCCCCTGTCCTCTTCAGCGTGTCTAATCTCACCCTCTCCAGAAATCCACTCTCAGTCAGCACTGAAATGTCTACATTTCTCACATCAACACTCCCTCTCTTCAACTGTCATTCAAGTTCATTGTTATAAACTAGCTCCTTAAACACATCCTCTATTTACATGCCTCCACGTTTTTGACAAACACAAATCAGACGCATCCCTAAATGCTTATTACTTTCTGTCAGGAGGTCACCTATGCATGAGCATGCTTTGGTAATGCCTTCCTTCCCCTCTCCTCAAAAGGTAAAATGGAGTCAATGCAGACACACTCTCCTGTTCAACTTTTCAATCCTTGAAATTCACAACACTGGCAAGAAGGTCAAGATGACTGCTTAACTTCCTTACCATGAAGTCATGTAGTTCTGCACATTTCTCAAGTTAACGCATTTACAAGATGTAGAAATATAACCATGAAAGGATTGAAATTGGTCCTCAGCAAGCAATTGTATGTGCTTGTACACTCCAGCCTATCAAGGCTATCACTCTCCCTTCAGGTCAGGTGAGAAAGAGCTCACCAGCCTCTGATTTCTTACTGTACTCTCTTAAACTTTAAAAGGAAGGGACTTCCACAGGTGAAGGACACCTGTGGTAGACAGCTTGTTCTCTGGAGCACCACTGTCCTACAGAAACAAGCAAAGCTCATCTTTATATTTTACCCATTAGCTTTAAATTATTACCCATCCATCATGAAATGAACACAAAATATTGGCAAAACATCTATTTTTCATGCCATCGTTAAAACTGCCATATTTTAACGTTCAACACCACGTGTGGCCGGTGGCTACTCTGTTACCGTGCAGTAGTCCTAGTAATGTGAAGTAAAGCACGAAATTGAAGGTGAGTGACATGAGATCTGAACCATTCTGTTATGTTTGGATATGAAGAATGACATCAGTATGAGATTATAAGGTGACTTCTACAACTCTACTGGACATAAACTCCTATGACCCACTTTGTTTTATTAAAGGAAAATAATACTTCTAAATACTAACTGAATGTTTTTTCCTTCTTAGCCTCACTAGCATGAAAAAGAAAAGTAGAGGAGAGACGCATACTAGAGTATGGTTTTTGAGCTAGGTGCAGTGCACGCCTTTAATCCCTGCATTGGGAGAGACGCAAGGAGATCTCTTGTCAAGGAGACCAGCCTGGGCTACTTAGCGAGTTCTAGGCCAGCCAAGCGATAAAGTAAGATTCAGTCTGAAAAAAGAAAAGGAGAAAGACTAAAAAATATTTCCAGGGCAGGTCAGATAGCTCAGTAGGTAAAAGCAATTGCCACCCAAACCTGATGACCTGAGTTTAATACCTGGAACCCACAGTGGAGAGAAAAGGCTTGCCAAAGTTGCCATCAGATCTCCAGACAGACACACACCCCTTATTATTTTAAGCTTCGAGTCAAACTGAAGTACTGAAAATTAGTGTGCAAAGAACACAAACTTTTAGAAAGATAAATAGCAAAGTCCTGGTACCTTGTGTTTCATTATAAAGTGTAAGATTAATAAATATATTTATGCTTTAACCAGTGCATTGTCTAGGACAAAGCACCAGTGACATTCCTATAAATATGATGAAGAATTATAAACATGGCTGTGGGGATGATTCATCCCAAAGGTTGGAAGGGAAGCAAGGGATAGAGAAGAAGGAATTAATGTAGAAAACAGGGTGGGGAGGAAAAGAAACAGAAACAGAGATGAAGGGCAGAGGCAGTCAGTCTTTTTGTTATGACAAAGAAATGTCTGCAGCATTGGCATTGTTCTACCTGTCTTCCAATTTTCAAAAGTTTCTTGAATTTTGCTCTATAATACTCTTACAAATACACAGGAACCTGCAAGGTGGCTCAGCAGGTAAGAACACGCTGCCAAGCCTGGCAACTGAGTTCAGTCCCAGGGAACCACAGGGTAGAAGGACCAAGGCAGCTCTTACAAGTGACCCTCTGACCTCCACACTCATGCTGTGGTGCGTGTACAGGCATACACATACTCTCTAAATGTAAAATATTATAGATATAAATATATATTTATATAAAAGATATATAATATATATACTTATAGAAACCCCCCTACACTTTTAGGGATTTTGTGAAAAGATGTAGAAACACCTTAGTTTGCTATGCTTTTAAGGTTCTATAATCAAATAATTTATATTAAAAAAGAAATTATAATGTTTAGTTTGTGTGTGTACTGGTGTAAGTAAAACCACAGGCCTCTTGCAGGTTTTACAAACACACTATTTTTCTGGGCTATATACTCAAAGTTCTTAAAATTTAAATCCTAATATATAAAATAATTAGAGAAGCAAAATAGTTGCAATTGTAAAAAATGTAATAAAAAAATCTAATTGGATTTATTTCTTTAACATTGAACAAAGTACCTTGAATACATGAAAGAAAAACTGAAATTATTTAAGTGGATCCCAAGTTCATAAAGAAATAGCCACTGTACGAGCATTAGAAAGTTAATGACACTTATGGCTTGTGATGTAGACTTACCAAGTTCTGCTAAATTCCCAAATGCAACAAGACACATTTCTGTAAGAGCTGCATTATGGCAGTGGATACCCAGTAATTTCACTAAGGTTGGGATAACACCCATATTGATTAGCTGAGCTTGAAGAGAATCTGTTAAAACAGAAAAAGAAAAAGGGAAGAAGTGTTTATATTATCAAATATTATCAAACAGAAAACATCCGTTACTTTCTATAACTCAATTCTCTTTGAATTATAGCAAAGGCAAATGAAGTCCACTCGTTTTGTTTTGGTTGTGAGCCTAGCCATAACTTGCTGAATCATCTCTCCAGCCCAAGTATACTCATTTGATTGACTTGAATATTTAAGTCACATCCATTCAGAAGAGCTGAGATTTTAGTCTTTTCAATGATTAGCAGAAATTTATTAATAATTTTAAAAATATATCAAACCATTATTCTTTTTCTTCTAAATGGGGTCTTCATATACCTTTAAATATGCTTAATAATGAAGCTTTTAAGATATATGAATAAACACGCCATTGGTTTTCAATAGAAAGGTTAGAAGTATCTGTGTAACAGCAACTCACAATACAATGCTAAGAAAAACAGAAAGTGAGACCAAGAGAGAAGAGAAGAATCTTAGAATTTAAAAAATACAGTTCCTTCTTAATCAGGAAAAAACCATCAAAAGTATGTAACAAGCAAAGCAACTGGTTCTGAGTATTTGCAAGCAGAGTGGTTCTGTGATGACGGCTAGGAAGCAGTGCAGTTCTAAGACGGGAAAGAGTCACCTAAAGTATCTTTCTATCAGTTTTCCTTAATTATAGTGACAGGTCATCTCAGTCGGAAGGATGACTTGAGAAGTGAAGAGGAGGACATCAACACTGTCATTGTTCATTCATTTTCTAAGTAACTAATTAGTGTTAAGGCGCTAAACATGCCTTGTGTCTCCACAGGGTTTCCTCATGGACACTGTTAATAAAATACCTGTAGCAAGGCTGAAGGTAAATTAACCCAATGAAAACCAGAAGTAGTCCCTCTTAGAATGAGCTAAGAAGAGTGACAGACACTCATGCGTTTACACAGAACATTACTGTCAATAATGGGCTCATCTGAAGACAGGAACGTTCTTTCCAAGTTGTTTTTTTGTTTGTTTGTTTTTCTACTTTAAAATTAAATGCTATTTAAAAGCTAATTATTCTCTCCAAAATTTTAAAAGTTATCTATCTGGGATGTAAAGATAAAATTGCTTCTTACAAAATACATTTTCTTTCTTCACAGCACAGATCCCTTGACAGCTGCCCATCCCTTCATTACTCTTCCCAATTCTTGAGATGTGGATGTGAGTGGGTGGGGATCAGAAGAGAAGACAAACGGAGGGCTGAGCTCTCTCACATGCCAGAGTATTACTTGCCTGGTGGCTTTTAGAATGAATTATGAAGAGATGGTCAAAGACTACTAATTGCCCCTGAAAACTGAGTAAGTAATTATGGCCAATTATCTGGTTTGATTACTGGAGCCTGTCTGTATAAGAAAGGGGCCTATTATCAAAACAAGAATAGAAAATAAACTGGACAAAAAGGCAGGGCCACACTTATAGTTCAAACAACCTAATAATACATTTCAAAATCAGCAGTGGAATTATGAAGCTTATTCTAAATGAAGGAAAAAATATATTCAATGAAATGATTTGCTTTTGTACTTTTAATGCAAAAACTTCCCTGAATATACAATAAAGCATTTAAATGAATGATTCTCAATACTTACAGGCAAAACACTTAGGTTAGACTATACAGTGCAGTATGTTACATGGCCTGAATACTTCCATTGTAAGTGTATTACTTATAATGATCATGCACCAAAAACCTCTCCAAGTTAAAAATTATTCTGGTTACTTACCAGCAGCATTTTGCACAGGTAGATCAAGCCAGCATATCTTTGCTCTTTAGCAGTAATTTTACTCATTTTGACTATCTCATCACATACTGCAAACTGCCGTATACTAAAGACATCTCAGGTATGTAAGCGTGGGCACTAGCGCATGCATTGAGTGTGAGTCAAACTCTGTTCTATGTCTGCTTACGGAAGGAAGCATCACACACCCCCTCAGTACTGTCAGTATGAACTTTACAAATACCCAACAATGCAGGGACATCAGGTAACTCAACAGGATGATGCCGCTTAGAAGATGACCTTCACATTCTAACTTGGCATCACTATAACTTCCTTGGATTACTTAAAAAAATGTCATAAATTTAGGTGTCAGGGTAAAGAAGAACAAAAAGAAATGTAGAACTTAATAAAATCTTTGGAATACAAATTGCACCAGTAACATCTGAATTATAGCAAATCATCAGGAAGAGTAGCATAGCCAAATAGCCAATGGTGTGATTCACCATGTTTTGTGAAAACTGCTTCTCTCTGAGAGCATGTTTAAAAACTACTCAGGAGCCAAAATAATTATATGCTCACATAGAACACACATACCACACACAAGAGAAAATGTACAGTCATCCGATTGGACAGACTCATTTTGGACCAACTGGGTGCGTTCTTTTATATCTATTTTTCTGATGCTAACTAAAAACAATAATTATACTCAAATAACTCTGAAATTTGTCCACAATGTATGTAAGTTTTCCTTGGATACTGAAGACCCAGAAAAGAAAAAACGGAACTTAAATAAGCAGGCACAAACTTTCACATTGTGGATAGAGGCGTTCTACAATACTGTTTTCTATGTGGGATTGTTGAAACCCTTCTAGAAAAACTACCAAAGGAAAATCTGTTTTATAAAAATACCAGAATTTTTACTTGTCTTTTTCAATATATTGACATGTGTGCTGATGATGTAAAAAGAATGGTTGGTAAAAATGCTGGCACTCTGTTTGAACCTAGGCAGTGACATCAAAAAATAACTACTATATTCGTTTTTTTTTTTTTTTTGTTTGTTTGTTTTTGAGACAGGGTTTCTTGGTATAGCTTTGGAGCCTATCCTGGGCCTTGCTCTGTAGACCAGGCTGGTCTCAAACTCAGAGATCTGCCTGTCTCTGCCTCCCAAGTGCCGGGATTAAAGGCGTGCGCCACTACCACCCGGGTGTTTTCTTTATAGTAACAATATTCACAGTAAAAATGCTGTTTTTCTCAGCAACTTTATTTTTGAAAATACTTTATAGATTGTTCATGTTAACATATCACTTCATCATGATAACATATCACTTATCACTTTAAAATGTTATAAGAAACACCTAAAATTTTAATTTCTATCACTATAAGCACTGCTAGTAATAACCTAGACACAATAGTAATAGCCCAGACACAATAAAAAATTTTCATCTTTTTAGGTGTTTAAAAGGGCTCAGAGGACAAATGTTTAAGAATCACTATCAAAGAATTGCCCAATTTTTATAAGAGTTGGGGATATGGGGGAAGAAATCAGGGGAAAATATCCTGAATTTTAATGAAGGACTTGGCAGATATAATAAATATGGGAGAGAGGGGAAGCCCAGCAACAACAGAAAGCATGTTATAATTTAGGTTTTGGTTTCAGATATTTTTGAAAGAAATTACTTTAATAAAGCATCTTAATTTCTCATCTCTTTTATCTAAACATGCTCTACTTGGGCCTAGGAGACTACTCCAGATCTAGTTTATTTCAGTTGTAACTAACTATGTATGTTACCACTAGGTAAGTCTTCAATTAAATGGGAATATTATTTGTGTGGGGTATTCTTAGTCATGGAAGCAAACCAGTATATAACTGATATTTTTTAATTGTCCAAAGAAAGCTTGTGGATGTTCTTCAACAGATAACAGTTGACATTCATGCTATCATAAATATGACGAGAAGCAAAACTTTTAAATTAAAGAGCAACAGGAAGAAATTCGTAGAACCACAGATAATTCATGTTTTCTGGACACACTGAAAAGTACATGAAACAAGAGCAAGACTAAGACGTTTGCATCCCTCAACCAACACCAGCAACTCTAGGTGAATTTGTATCAGAAGTTCTACAAACACAGAACTCAAACAGCACAACCCAGGCCGAGACACAGCAAACACGTATGTGTGAGACAGTCTTTAGACAACACAATGCCATCCATGTCTGAAGACTTTCTACAACTGCTCCTGACACACATCACAGACAAATACCAACCAAAGTACAGAGTTACAAAACTACGTTATATCAAGATGACACAGGCCCTGCATGACCGATCTATGGGGAGGAAGAGGAAAAAGGCACTGAGGGGGTGCAATACAGATGCATGTACAAAGAGATAAAAGGCAATCAACGCATGCGCTGGTGTGAACACTTACCTACCTACATTTGAATTTCAATGGTTCCAAGTTCTTCAGGTCACACTCAGGGAAACTCCAAAGAATGGAGATCTGGAGAGAAGATCTCAAGTTGAGGAACCTTTTTCCCCCTGAGTTTTAAGTTTAATGTTTAAAACATTGGTATAGACTACAGGTGCACAAAGTATGCCGAAATGCTAATAACTCAATTATTAATTAATTACTAAAAATAAGTTTAAGTTTATAACATATTTAGCTAATTCCTAAGGCTTCTACAGACAGTGCTAAAAGATTATTAACCCTAGTGGTAAGACTTAAAGATGAAACTTTATCAAAAGGAAATGCCCAATTAGAAATACAGCCTACATATTAGTATGTATGTATGTATGGTATTTCTATTAGTTACAGAATAAAGGTAGGATATTGCTACCTAGAGGCTTTCATTAAAACCCCAAGCTAAAGTAAATGAGCAGCACACAAGTGGTACAGCGAAAACCAAAAGGCAGACATCTTAATGAAATGCTCTATTACAAATTAGTTACAAACTATTTGAGCATAATAGACTGAAAACAAAAAACCAAAAACCCACCTGTGACTTAATGAAACACCCGCATTCCCCAAACCAGGATATGAATATTAAAAATTAGAAATGATTTCAGTAATGTAGCATTTCAGACTTTAAGCTGGTTTTAGCTCATTAATACTGAGATGAAAGCTGCTGTAGATACACTTACTAAGAGGGTGAGGAGTGTTAACTGGCTACACCAAGGCACCTGTGCAAGTAAAGATGTCCCTCTACTTTACAAACAGTGCCCTTGTGCTGATTACCAGGAACACAGAGTTTTATTCTAAACCCAGTGCTGAAGGTATAAAACCACAACTAAATATTTAAAAAATAAACTTCAAATCTATTTTAAGAGGCTTTAAAAAACAAAACATGCATATGTGTTTCACATCCAAAATGCCCCATTAATTCTAACGTTAGATAGTTCAATGACATATAGTCATTTCAAAAAGAAAAGAAAAAGCAAATCAAGATGCATTAGTCATGAGAATACTGGAAGCTTTAACCAATATATTCATACTCCAAGTTAATAAATAGTAAAGGAATTCAAATAAGTTCTTTCGGGGTTTTGAAAATAAAGCAGTCTCAAAATAGCATGCCTTGTCTTCCATGGGAGCTCTAAGGTTAAGCACAGTACCATAGGCAGGATTGGAAACTGCAGTCACAGACCCAAAGAGACTTGCAAGAGGAACTGGACAGCATTCCATTATTCCCAAGCCTAGCACATGTTCCCAACCCAATGATATGCGGTGATTACATCTTTATTGAGTAGACAACTTTTCTCAATACCATCTTCAGGTTAAATTATTTAGTGCAGATGAATTCTAGTTTAAGTGAATGCTGCAGCAAATGATAATTATTTTTACAAGTATGCCTATTTTGATTTTAAAAGTATGTTCTCATCTCAGAGATTGGCTTTTAAGACTAGAAACCCGCCCCCCCCCCAAATTTAATGGATTTCACATCATGCATCTCAATCCCACTCATCTCCCCGTCCCTTTCCATCCACCATGTACCCTTGCAACCCCTCCTTCAAGGATAAAACAAAATAAATGCCCTGGTGGCTTAGGTGTGAGTCAGAGGACATGAGCAGGAGAACCTGCCCTCCCCTTGCTGTTTCCTACACAGGGTGAGCTAGCCGGGGCAGTGCTGGAGAGCTCACCCTGGTGTTGAGGATGAAGGAGAACTGGTGGGCTGATGAATCCAGCAACCACTTGGACCCAGAATCAGGGCTATGTGTTGGTCCATCCCATCATCCACCCCATCTATGATCTGCTGGAGCACTTGAAGGGGCTGGTCCTGCAGACCCAAAGTTGCAGGGTTTCCTTGACACAGGATATCTAAGAGGAGCCCCAGTGAGGGCCAGTACTGATGATGTAGCAAAATCCAGAGGCCTTGAACCAGCCCAATGACCCTTTGCAATGAACACTTGCAGTAATCATATATAGATAAAGGGTTTACTGAGTGACTCACTGTGTCATAGTACAGCTTCCACAACGAGATTTACTTTTCTTTAAAACTCTTTCCAGAGCAACGTTAGCAGGTGTAACTGAAAAGCCTCTTATGAAGAAAAACCAACCAACGGCTCTACCCTCATATGACAGTGCTGAAATCATCTCAGTTTTTTGTTTAGCAAACTAAGCTAAATGCCAAGCTAACTTACACCTTAGTATGAATACTTCACAAGCAGGGGTATAAATTATCCTAGAATAATGTAGTTTTTACACTTCAATGTTACACAGGCTTATTTTTAATGTATAACTTAGGTTAACAAGACACCTACCCTATCCAAAGCCTTTGAATTTCTAGCTAGTAACCCTAGTTTTCAAATACCTTTTCATTTCTTCTTCTTCTTCTTTTTTTATTTTGAGACGAGGTCTACATAGCCCTGGCTGGCCTAAAACTTTCTATAGACCAGGTTGGCCTCAAACTCAGACACTAGCTCTGTCTCCCAAGTGCTGGGATTAAAGGTGTGTGCCACCACACCTGCTACATATTTTTTTTGTTACAAACTGTGATCATCACAGAATTTAAAGCTACCCCCTCTCTATTTAGCAAGGCTGTGGAGTGGCTTGGAGACAGGGCTGTACAGCTGACATCTTCTCTCCCTCTACACCAGTCTCAGCACTTGCAAGGCCAAGAAGCTGAAGGTTTGCCGCAGAGCCGTCTCCAGCGGAGCCCCATGCTTGATCCAAACGTATTTCAACTAGTGTGGCAACGTCGGCAAGACTCGCCCTTTACCTAATGGCCATTTTCAGAAAAGGTAAGCACTCCACACAGCACAAAAATCTCCCACTGTGCTTCAGATGCTGTGAATTTGTTACGTCAAGGAAATATAAATGTTCACTATTGAACTATTAAAATAGAATTGAACCTGGGTGGTGGGCACACACCTTTAGTGCCAGCACTCTGGAGGCAGAAACAGGCGGGTCCCCGAGTTCCAGGCTAGCCTGGTCTACACAGCAAGTTCCAGGATAGCTAGCACTACACAGAGAATCATCTCAAAAAACTAGTCTCCACCCATCCATCCCCCCAAAAGGCCAAAAACCAAACCAAAAACAAAGCAAAAAAAAAAAAAAAAAAAGGATCAAGGTGTAGCAAGAAGGTCTTATTAATAGAAACAAACCTGGAGCTGGGTATTGGGGTGAACGCTGGAAGATCAGAGAAACAGAACAAGCCACAGCCACCTCGCCTTGCCAATTCCTCAGCTGATCCTGTTTCCTTAGAATGGAAGCCTCTGAGTCCTCATTCAAAGTAGATCTCAGCTGAACTGCTGCTTAACCAGCCAAATGCTTAACCAGCCAAAAGCTTCTAGTTTCTGATCCTCACACCTTATATACCTTTCTGCTTTCTGTCATCACTCCCTGGGATTAAAGGCTCACTTTCTGGGATTAAAGGCGTGTGTCACCATGCTTGGCTGTATCCAGGTAGATCTCTGCCTCTGGAATGCTAGGATTAAAGGTGTGAGAGCCACCATTTTCTAGCCTCTGTATCTAGTGGCTGTTCTGTCTCTGACCCCAGATAAGTTTATTAGGGTGCACAATATTTTAGGGAACACAATACCACTGTTTCCTTTAAAAATTAGAACACAAAATGGAGTCTAAAGAACTTAAAAAATAACTATTATTTTTTCCGCGTATGGGTATTTTGGCTGCATGTATGTCTGTATATTACATGCGTGCCTCTAACCCACAAAGGCCTGAAGAGGGCACTGGATCCCTTCAAACAGGAAATACAGATAGTTGTGAGCTGGAAGTGAGTACTGACAACCAAACCCCTGCCCACTACAAGATCAGGAAGTGCTCTTAACTGCTGAGCCATTTTGATAATAGATTTCCCCCCTCACATAACACATCCTGACTACTATTTCCCCTCCCTCTACTCCTCCCAGTTCTTTCCCACCTCCCCTCCCATCCAGATCCACTCCCTTTCTGTCTCTCATCAGAAAACAAACATGATTCTAAGGGGTAATAGTAAAATACAGTAAGATGAAGTGGAAACCATCTCATCAAAGTCGGACAAGGCAAATCGACAAAACACGGAGCCTCAAGAGAAGACACAAGAATCAGAGGCCCACTCATTCACATACTCAGGAGTCCCATAAAAATACTAAATTGAAAGCTATACTATATACGAAGAGGACCTGATGAAGATCTGTAGAGGCCCTGCGATTGCTGTTTCAGTTTCCATGAATTCACATGAGCTTTGCTCATATTGATTTAGAGGGCCTTGTTTTCTGGGTGCCCTCCATCACCTCTGGCTCTTGTACTCTTTCAGCTTCTAATTCTGAAGGGTCCCCTGAACCCTAAGGAGAGGGGTTTGATGGTAATATCCCATTTAGGGCTCAGTGTTCCAAGGTCTCTCACTTTCTGCATATTGTCTGGCTGTGGGTCTCTGTATGTGTTCCCACCTGCTGCCGGAGGAAGTGTCTCTGATGATGGCTGAGCAAAGCACTGATCTATGAGTACAGCAATGTGTCATTAGGAGTAATTTTATTGCTACACTTTTCTTGGTTCGCTTTAAATATTTAGTTTTACCCTAAGTCCCTGGGCTATCTAGTTTCAGGTTCTTGGTCACTCTAAGAGCGTCAGGGATGGGTTGCATCTTGTGGAGTGAGCATTAAGTCAGATATTGGTTGGTTACTCCCAGAAGTTTTGTGCCACCACTGCAGATCAAACAATTTGTGGCAGTGCTGGCGTTTACCTGTGTTAGCCTGCAGAGTACCTTCCTACACCAAAGACACCAGAATGTAAGGGTGAAGGCCCTATATGTGCGGGCACCAGCCTGACTTCTCCACGTTCACTGAGTTGTACAGGTGCTGCCTTCAGCAACGGGGCCTTGCTGTCAGTTTGGGGAGAGGGAACTACACTCTTGGGAACAGCCTATGCTGTGTGGGGATTCCAGTGGATCTCTTTAGCCAACAGCTCTATTAGATGTAACCCAATCCCAGGACTGGAAGTATCATGTGGTGACAGGACATGTCCAGTCTCCTTCATTATTTGATGATTTCATTTAAATTGCCTTCATATGTGTATATACTTCAGGAAGCTTCTGCTGTATTGTTTCCATACTATCCCTCAAATGGCCCAAATTTTATGTCTTTCCCCATATTTCCTCACCCCTCTCTCCACTTCTCCCTTGAGCCTACCATTCCAGATCCCACCCAGCTTTCAATAACTATTCTATTTCTCTTTCCTAATGAGAACTATCTGTTGTCACCCCCCCCCACTCCCCACTCCAGTCCTTTACTCTACCTCTAATCTCTGTGGTTCATTAGGTTGTAGCTTGCTTATCACTGACTTACAAGTGAATGCATACCACATTTGTCTTTCTGGGTCTAGGACACCTTACTCAGGATGATTTTTCCATTTACAAGTAAATTTACTTTTTTTTAATGGTAGAGTAATACTCCATTATGTAAATGTATCACATTTTCTTTATCTCATCTTCTGTTGAGTGACGTCTAGGTGGTTTCCAATTTCTGGCTATTATGAATAGAGCGGCAATGAACATGGTTGAGAAAGTGTCTCTGTGACACTCCTTTTGCTATATGTCCAGGAGTGGTATAGGTGAACTCAAAGTAGTACTGACTTACATTTCCTGATGGCTAAGGATGTAGAACATTTAAGTGTTTCTCAGCTAACTGGGTTTCTTATTTTGAAGATTATATTTAAGTATGTACTCCACTTTTTTTTTTTTTTTTTTTTTTTTTTGATTTTTCGAGACAGGGTTTCTCTGTGTAGCTTTGCGCCTTTCCTGGGACTCACTCGGTAGCCCAGGCTGGCCTTGAACTCACAGAGATCCGCCTGCCTCTGCCTCCCGAGTGCTGGGATTAAAGGCGTGCGCCACCACCGCCCGGCTGTACTCCACTTTTTAATTGGGTTATTTGGTATCTTGATGTTTTTGTTTTTGTTTTTAAGTTCTTTATATATTTTGGATATTAGCCCTGTACCAGATGTGTTTGGTGACAATCTCTTCTCATTCTTCAGGCTATTGGTTTGTCGGTATGATAATGTCCTTTGTTGTGCAGGAGCTTCTCACTTTGAAGAGGTTCCATTTATTAATTGTGGACCTTGGTTCCTGTGCTAATGCTGTTCTGTTCAGAAAGTCTTTTCCTGTGCCAATGAGTTCAAGGCTATTCCCCATTTTCTCTTCTATCAGGTTCAGTGTATCTGCTTTTATATTGAGATCTTTGATCCATCCAGACTTGAGTTTTCAAGGTGACAGATATGGATCTATTTGGATTCTTCCTGTGGACATCCAGTTTGACCAGCACCATTTGTTGAAGATACTGTCTGTTGTGAAATATTAAACTATGTAAAGGTGTATTACATTTGTTTATGCTGCATTTGTTTAAAGATTTAAGGATGTGTGTTTAATTATGCAAAGATGTATTGCATTTGTTTTACCTTGCCTGCCTAAGGTACCTGATTGGTCTAGTAAAGAGCTAAATGGCCACTAGCTAGACAGAGAAAGACAGATGGGGCTGGCAGGCAGAGAGAATAAATAGGAGAGAAAGAACAAGAGAAGGAAGGAGGAGAGAATGAGGAGGAACAGAGGGACACATTTGGGGCTAACCAGATAGTCAGTAGCCAGCCAGACACAGAGAGAGGCAGTGAAGGTAAGATAAAGAGAAGGAAGGTAAAAAGCCCCATGGCAAAAGATAGATGAAGAGAAATGAGATAATTTAGGTTAAAAGAGCTATCCAGAAACAAGCCTAAGCTAGACCGAGCATTCAAAACTGAAAATAAATCTCCATGTCATGATTTGGGAGGGGGTTGGTGACCCCAAAAGAAAAAAACTTGGTACACCTATCTTTTTCAGTGTGCATTTCTGACTTCCTTATCAAAAAATCAGGTGTCCATATGCAAGTAGATTTATGTCTGGGTCTTCAATTTGATTCCATTGATCAACAAGTCTGTTTTTATGCCAATACCACTGTTTTAATTACTATAGCTCTGTAGTACAACTTGGAACTGGAGATAGTGATACCTCCAGTATTTCATTTATTATTCAGGATTGTTTTGGCTAACTTGTTTTTTTTTTTGTTTTTTGTTTTGTTTTTGTGTGTTTCCATATGAAGCTGAAAACTATCCTTTTAAGATCTGTGAAGAATTGTGTTGGAATTTTGATGGGATTGCATTGACTCTTTGATGATTGCGTTTTCTACTATATTAATCCTACCAACCCTAAGATCCATAAGCATGAGAGATCTCTGCATCTTCAAAATCTTAAAGTTTTTATCATACAAGTCTTTCACTTGTGGTTAGTTACCCCAAGATATTTTATATTATGTCAGGCTACTCAGAAAGGTATTGTTTCCCTGACTTCTTTCTCAGTCTTTCCTTTGTCTACAGAAAGTCTGATTTTTGTGAGTTAATTTTGTATCCAGATACTTTGCTGAAAGTGTTCATCAGCTGTAGGAGTTCCCCAATGGAATTTTTAGGGTCACTTATGTATATTATCATATCATTGCCAATAAAGATACTTTGACTTCTTCCTTCCCAATTTGTATTCCCTTTAACTCCTTTAGATGTTTTATTGCTCTTGCTATGACTTCAAGTACTATATTGAATAGATATGGAGAGAGTGGAAACCTTGTCTTGTTCCCAATTTTATTGGAATTGCATTGAGTTTCAATTTTCTTGTATCTTTTGAGAATTGCTTTGTGTCTGAGTATTCAGTCAAATTTGGAGAAAGTTCCATGAAGTGTACTAAAGAAGGTGTTCTCTTTTGTGTTTGGATGAAATGTTCTGTAAATATCTGTTAGTTCCATTTGGTTTATAACATGTTAGCTCCAGCATTTCTGTTCAGTTTTTGTCTGGATGACCTGTTTATTGGTGAGAATGGGATATTGAAGTCTCCCAATATCAGCATGTAAGCATGAATATATGATTAAAGTTGTAGCAGTTTTTCTTTTATGAACTGGGTACCCTTGTGTTTGATGCATAGATAATTTGATGAGTATGGAGTATCCTTCCCTATCTCTCTTCTGGTTAGTTTTGGTTTGAGGTCTATTTTGTCAGATAATTAAAATGGCCATATTAGCTTACTTCTTAGGTCTATTTGTGTGGAGTATCTTTTTCTAACCCTTTACCGAGGTGATGTCTATCCTTGATGTTAAGGTGTTTCTTGAATGTAGCAGAAAGATGGATCAATCCTGTTTCTACACCCATTCTGTCAGTTTGTTTTGAAACCACCGACGTTAAGAGATATCAATGAGCAAGGTTTGTCAATCCCTGCTATTTTGTTGTTGCGTGTGTGTTGAGTGCTTGTGCATGCATTCACCTCTCCTCTCTTCTGATCTACTTCTTAGGGATTCTTTATTCCCTGTGTTCTCTTGGGTGTGGTTAGCCTCTTTAGATTGGAGTTTTCCTTCTAGTGCCTTCTGTAGGGCTCAATTTGTAGATAGATATGGTTTAAATGGCTTTATCATGGAATATCCTATTTTCTCCATCTATAGTGATTGAAAGTTTTACTGGGCTACTGACTGTGGTCTCCTAGAGATTGTGGCACATCTATACAGGCTGTTCTGGCTTTCAGAGTCTCCACTGGCAACTGAGGTGTAATTGTAATAGGTCTGCTTTTATATGTTAAGTGGCCTTTTTCCCTTGTAGCTTTAATATTCTTTCTTTGTTCTGTACATTTAGTGTTTCAACTATTACATGGTAAGATGACTTTTTTTTCTGGTCCACTCTATTTTGCTTTCTCTATGCTTCCTGTACCTTGATAGGCATCTCTTTTATTAGGTTAGGGAATTTTTCTTTTATGATTTTGTTAAAAATATTTTCTGTACCTCTGACTTGGTTTTTTTTTTTTTCCTTCCTCTATACCTGTTATTTTTAGATTTGGGCTTTCCATAGTGTCCCAGATTTCCTGGATGTTTTGTACCAGGTGTTTTTTTAGATTTAACATTTTTTTTGAAGAAGGTAATCTATTTTTTTTTTTTATCATATCTTCAAGGCCTGAGAGTCTCTCTTCCACCTCCCGCATTCTGTTGTTGAGGCGACCCTAAAATTTCCCTCTTCAGATTTCCCTTAGTTTGGGTTTTCTTTTTTTTTTTTTTTTTTTTTTTTGGTTTTTCGAGACAGGGTTTCTTTGTGTAGCTTTGCGCCTTTCCTGGAACTCACTTGGTAGACCAGGCTGGCCTCGAACTCACAGAGATCCGCCTGCCTCTGCCTCCCAAGTGCTGGGATTAAAGGCGTGCGCCACCACCGCCCGGCAGTTTGGGTTTTCTTTATTGACTCTATTTTCACTTTCAGGTCTTAAATGGCTCATTTACTTTCATTATTTGTGTTTATATAGCCCTTAAGGATTTTTTTCCTTTCCTCTTTAAGGACCTCTATCATATTCATAAAGGCTGTTTTAGGGTCTTTTTCTTGTGCTTCAGCTACACTGGAATACTCAGGGCCTGCTGTGGTGGGGTTGCTGGGCTCTGGGGGAGACACACTGTCTTGGCTTGATCTGATTGATCATGTTTTTATGCTGGCATCTAAGCATCTAGGTTTGGGAACACTGTAATTCTAGGCGCTGATATTTGTTTGGTCTTACCTTTGTTGGGTGAGTATTTATGGTGATATTTTATTTGTGCTGAAATGTGATTTTATTTGTATGTTAATAAAGTTGCCTGGGGGTCAGAGCTAATAGCAAGCCATAGCAGAAGCCGGGAGGTGGTGGTGCGATCACATGGCAGGCAGAGTCTGTGTGTTCAAGGACATGGCCAGCTTGGAGACACATGCCTTTAATCTCAATACCAACCATAGAAGATCTGGAGGTCTGTATAGACAGGCAGTGATGAGGAGATCATGTGGTTGGGTTTACAACCAATGAGAAGGCAGAACAGAAAGTTAATAAAAGACAGACACACAAGAAGTAGGTCTCTTTCTCAGGGGAAGGAGGGCAGCGGCAGCAAGTGGTAAGAAAGCAATTTTAGTCTCAGCTCTCAGCTACTGCTCTGACCTCTTGGGCTTTTAACTCTGCATTTGGCTCTGTGTTTCTTATTTAATAAAACCGTTTAGAATTACATCTACAGGTGTTTTGTTCCTTGGTTTCTGTTGCTCTCCTGGTTCATAGGGGAGTGTGGTGGCTGTGTGGTGCTTGGCAGAGAGTTCTTATGGGATCCTGATAGGTGTGTCCACTGGGGGTTCCTGGTGAAATGCGTTTCTGGGTATTGGGTGGTGACACTCAGGAATGGGGATGGGATAGGAGGAAGGAAAGTGGGTGTTCCACCAGGATCTGCTTAGTCCCCTGGAAATGGGGGAGAGTAAGAGGAGGAAAGCAGAAAGTCTGCTACAGAACGAGATGTGAGAAGGGGTGACTGGACTAGGAGGAGAGGTGAAGCCCTGCAGTCAGCCTATCTGCTTTTCTGAGCAAATGGCCTGCAGTCCCCAGAGAGTGCCCGTTGGGAGTATGGATTGAGATGAAGCGATGAGTGCGGTGACGGAACATTAGAGAGAAACGTCTGGGTGATTCACTGGAGATGGGGTGCAGAGAAAGGGGAAGTTGAGGCAGGTGGTCTGCTGCTTTTGTTTGTTTTTCTACTTTTAGTTACTTAATCACATTTATGCCACAGTCTTCTAATTAAAAGTCCAACTTGGGAATTCTTAGGTCTTGTGAAGATGAGGGGAAAAAAGAAATCAGAGAACCAATCGTGCCACTTACAATTTTCACAATGATGAAAATCTTGAAAATAATATCCAGTGGCCTTGATTGTCTGAAATCCAAACTTGAGGCGAATACAGAAAAGAAAACCAGCTTAGAGAATGCACATCCACACAGCCTTTGCTCCTTCACTGTCCTGAGTTCACACTGGGCACATTTTGCAGCATTACAGTGCTGAATGTTCAGTCATCACAGCAAGAGCAACCTGGACTCTAGTGAGGCCAACAGAGTATTAGTCCTGTAATACAGTGCCAAACTTTGTGAGTCATTAAAAACATGGACGAAGTAAAAGTAGCTCAACCATTTCGTTTTACTAAGATAAAATTTAAAATTTTTACACTCAAAAGTTAATGCTAGAATGGGTTAAGCTGAGTATTTGTGCCAACACTTGACCACATGAGATTAAGAACAAAGCATTTGTAAATAAAAAGGTATTTGTGGCAGAATTTCATTAATTCTACCGATTCAGCAAAGGGATTCAAAAGCTCTGTTACACAGGAAGAAAACTCAGAATTTTTTTAGCGACAAAAACAACAGCCAGAAGGTAGTTAATAAAGCACAACAGCCAGCAGAGCAACAAGAATAAGAATCCCAAGAACTCAGCTGCACACTAGAAAGCCCTAAGGCATCTTTACTGACCATACTACAACATTTCAACGTGACAAACTGGATTTAAAAGATGTGAACTTAAAAGTATAAGGCCCATGTCTTTATAAACAGACAAAATTTAGAGAATATACTTAATGTAGTAACACTGGAAGATCCAATATTATGTTTGGGGCTATTTTTTTGTCCTATAGATATATGTATAAATCTAGTATGTAGAAAATATACAGACACGCCAGTTAATTAAACTTTGGAAGTAATGCATCAAGTGGAGCAAGAATTCTTCTAAACATCTAACATTTAGGAAATGTTCCTGTGTGTTATCATCAAAGAACACCAAAACACAGGATAAGCACAGCTTAGGACAGAATGTGTTTTAATCAGCATCATTCCTTATTTATTTTTATCTCTATTTTAAATGTGAAGAAGCTGATCCAAGTTACTGAAGGAAAAAAAAAGAAGCTAATCTAAGTTACTGGATAAGATTCACTAAGGAAATGAACTTCATGATAAAAAAAAAAAATGTGGGTTTTTTTTGGGGGGGGGGGGCAGGGAGAGTGGTAGGAAAAGTTTATTACATGCCCTGATCACATTCATTACTGACAGAAGCTGAAGTCAGAACTCAAGCAGGGCCCATGGAGGAATGCTGCTTACTGGCTTGCTCTCTTTACTTTGTCATAAAACCCAGACCACCTGCCCAGGGATGGCACCACCCACAGTGGCCTGGGACCGCCCACATCAATCATTAATCATTAATCATAGAAATGACCCACAGATTTGCCTACCAACAAATCTGATGTAAGTATTTTCTCAGTGGAGTTCTTTCTTCTAATGACTCTAGCTTGAGTCATGCTGACAAAACCTACCAAGCACACTTTAAGGGAATTGCTTAGCTCACTACTCCACATCCTTGGACTGTAACAGACACTGTATATAACCATTTATCATATATAGTAAAACTTGGGCTATAACAAGTACGATAAACATTTTCTTCTTTTAAAAATATAAAATAAGTATAGCCACCATGATTAAAATTATTTAGAGCTTAGAAATTCTTTGTTTCTGGAATTTTCTTTTAATTAAAATTTTTCCACACAATATATTTTGAGCATGTTCTTTCACCTCTCTACACTCCTCCTTTATTTCCCCCATCTCGCTATCCACCCAACTTTTATGTTCTTTTTCTCTCAAAACAATGAAAATGAAACCTACAGAAACAGGTATTAGGTAAAATTAATTACACGTGTAATCTTTACATTAAAAAACACTGTGTATGGTGTGTGTGTGTGTGTGTGTGTGTGTGTGTGCATGCAAGTGTCCACTGTGCATGTGGGGGGGAGGGTCCGAGGGCATTCCTGGGAGCTGGCTCTCTTCTGCCACCTTTTGGGATCCAGAGATCAAATCAAGTTGTCAGGCTTGCTCTCACCTTTCTACTCACTGAGCATTCTAGCCAGACCAGCAACAAATCTAGACCAGAGACAGAAAATACCCTAGAGACCTTTTCAGCCAATTGATAGAAGTACCAAGTTTCACTTAAACACAGTTATTAACCCTTACCTAAAGTACCCAAGGAATAGCATTCCCTACCTCATAAGATAGCCTCTTTTAAGGAGATATTGGGGATACTAGAGAATGTTAGTGCTACTGCTTATTAAAAGCATATATTCAAATATATAGCTACCACATGTATATATAAGGTCACATGAAGAATCCATAGATTGTATACTAATATACTGAGAAAGAACTACTCCTGGTGGCATGTTTATTACCTTTACTTTATATATGTTTGTGTTAAAAAAAAAATCAGTCTTTCTTGTTTATTACCATTTAGAACTTTGTTTTAAAGTTGTAACAATCTTTCCCTTCTTTTTTGTGTCTTTAATACAGTTGTATTAAGAAATATATTAAGCTGGGCACGGTGGTGGTCACTGTTTTTTTTTTTTTTTTTTTTTTAAGATTTATTTATTTATTATGTATACAGAAGATGGTGCCAGATCTCATTACAGATGGTTGTGAGCCACCATGTGGTTGCTGGGAATTGAACTCAGGACCTCTAGAAGAGCAGTCAGTGCTCTTAACCTCTGAGCCATCTCTCCAGCCCATGGTCACTGTTAATTCTAGTACTACCGAGGAAGAGGCAATGGATCTCCATGAGTTTGAAGACAGCTTGGTTTATATAGAAAGTTCTAGGCCAGTCATACATAGTGAGACCAGGTATCAAAATCAACCAACCTACCAACAGAAAATTATTAAACCGTTAAGCAGAGTATCTATTACTTACTGATTTGTCATAGCTACTTATAATTTTAACAATGGTGACCACGAACTGACAGATTCCTACACAAGGTGTTATTCTAATTTCTAAATGGTTCACTTAAGATTATGTTTGTTTGTAGTTTCAAGATGTGCATATATACATGCTTACCAAGTTTGTGGATAAAATGGGAAATAGTACTTGTTTTCAGTGTCCCTCCCTGCTACTGCCTCCTTTTAACTAATACAATAATAAAGAATTTACAGTGTTTCTAGCTTACATAATGAAGGGTTGCTTTTGGACAGCACAGTTTTCCTCCAACTACTGATTTTATTAATGAAAATTTAGGAAACATTGAAGTATCCAGTGCCTGGACACGACATAACCAGAGGAACAATATACTCAAACACTATACTACAGATAGTCTTTGACTTAAAATGGTCGATTTAAGGTTTTTAACTCTATGATGGGATGGAAGCGGTATGGAGTCAGGAGGATCTAGGAGAACTTGACATTTGTTTCTGCCCAAGCCAGTGATGTGCAGCCTGACTCTTTTGTGATGCCGGGCACAATGGTTCTTCATCCGCTCTGTGGCCATGGGTGAAATAAGTGGTACTTCACAGCGCTTGGTGCGAAGTGTAGTGTGGGTTAAGTGTATCAAGTGTAATGTCCATATAGGCTATTGTCAGTTTTATGATGGACTGATTGGGATGTACTTCCATTGCCAGTCAGAAAGCATCTGTGTTAACAGCTGGACAACTGAGCAAAAATATTTAGTGTTTTTGCAAGTGTTAAAAAAAATAGGAAAAAATTAGTAAAATAAAATATCACTAATTAAAGATCTGAGCTCCTCATTTAAAACTCGAGTCGTATCCAGGAAAAGGAGATACCACCACATTCCCTCAAGCTGAATGCCAAATCCTTAACAAGCTTTCTATAGGCAGAACTATCAAATTAATATTCAGGTTATTTTGGAGGACTATATAATGAGTATTTTTGTTTGTTTGCCACATTAAAAATGGTTGATTTTTAAAAATGTTAAGTGACTTTTAGTAAATAAAAGTTTTTCTGTCATATTCAAATAGGGTTCTATACATTATCACTCAAACATTTCTGGCTCAGCGATACACATTTTATAACCCAGACACTCTATGCTTACCAGTCTGGATATAAAAAGTTCTAATTGCTTCAATTATAGGTAAAAATAAGAATAGCCCATAGCTTAAAAATGTAGTCCTAAGCTAGTCTAAACTTTTAAACTAATAAACAGTTCGTCAAATGGTATGAGGATGCTTCCACTGAGCAAATGCACTCATAGCACAGACATCTTCCTTATGTTTAGGAAATGGTTTTGTTCTTTATTTTTTAAACTGAAACCTTGATGTACTGACAGTTTCATGATAAAAACAAGTATTTGAATGAATATACTGCATAGCGTCATTGCATTTTAAAACTAATAATTCAAAAATGTTATCATCGGGGCCTATGTTGAGTTGTTTGTGATCAGTTTCAATACTATCTTATCTTAATATTTTAAAAAAAATTATGCAGCTAAAAACATCTTATGGATAAAGCTTAAGTTATTAGGCTCAAAGAAACAATTAATTCATTTTTTTCTTCCACAGGAGAAGTGAGATGTTTATTACTCATATTCTACTCACAAATTAGCACAAGAGTATGCACTAAGCAGCTTCCTCAGGAGATGACAATTCCTAGTTTAGATGCAGAAATGTGTCTATCGTATCTAAAGCTGCGTCACGAAATGCTCTCCCACTTGGCATTCTTCCATTTTCTTGAGTTGATTCCCAATTGAAGTTTAAAAGAGAACATGAACAGTTGACCAATGATGTCTTACTATAATTCAGATACCTGTGTAATCTAGCTAAACTCCAGTTAGAAACTAAAAACTGGATTTTACCCAGACTCTGTTCTGTTTCTGTTCATGTTTAGGATCCTTCAAAGGGATTCAGTGAAGGTGAAAGAAAATAGAAATTACTGACCATATGAAAGCTGCCAACTGTTCTTCTGTAAATTCAGTATAAAAAAAAAAACCCTACATATTCAATATACAATGTAAAACTTAAAATACCCTACAAAACAAATCACAGAAAGACCTCTGTTAATGCAAGGACATTTCTATGAAATTGGAGCATCCCACTCACATAACATTGTACATAGATAAAGAGAAATGAGCCATTCTTCAACACAGAAGTACTATGAAAACTGACTATTATTGCATGGATGGATGTTCCTATAACAAACAACCACAGGCTATGTGAAAGTGTGTCATCTGTTGCTAGTCCTAAAAATGCCATATCGGGAAAACAAATTGTTTTACAGACTAATGTTTAAAATGAGCTATTTCCAGTTACTCTGAACTGTTATTTTAAAGCTGTTTTATTGAAGCGTTTTAATTCCAAATAAATATGGTAACTAGAATAAACTAATTTCCATCTAAAAGCAATGTTTATTTAGAACTACTCCTGGTATTTAAAGTCATAAACATGAGCCCACCTTAACAATGCTTCATTTTAAAATGTCCACAGCAAGAAATTTTAAACTATTCTGTCCATTTGATTTTTAGGGTTAAATATTAACATTGGCAACCTTCAAAGCCTAGTTCCAATCTGTACCTCAGGCCATTCTGTAATTTTCAAACATTGTAAAGTCAATTCTTAATTTTATGCACCACTTACGAATCTGTTCAGTTTTCAAGTATCTGTCATATAGTATAGTAGAAATTATTTAAAGTTTCCCCCACAGAGAAAGCAAGTTTTCAGTTTTGTTTACCATTCTCATTGCTATAGTTCATCAGCATGCCACAAAAGACAGTCAAGAGCTTCTCACTGGCCGGGTCTGTTCTACTGCACAGTGACCTTAAATGGGCAACTACAATCTGGGCACCACCTGCTTGGTCAACTGCACCTCTGCCCTCATCTGTAAAACAAAGAGTCAAATTAAAAATAAAATAAAAGAAAGAAAGGTACCTTACAATTTCAAATACAAAACACAACACTCTTTGTTAGTCTTTATTTAATAATTCGAAAATAAACCCAAGCAGGGTGACTGAATGTCTTGTTGAAAACCAGACAAAAGGAAAACAAAACAAAGAACCATGAACATGGGAGTGGGATGGGGCCGAGACAATCGCTTTTTAAGAGGAAAATAGTGTCTCCTCACTGGCCTAAAAACAGGAGCTTAAGGAACCTCTGAGTGTCCATTTGATGGTGAGAAAATCCACGGCCCTCTTTCACAATGAAATTGTTAAGATTTTTTAAAAAGCAGGAATAAAATGCTTCTCTTCTGAAGGGACAAGTCTCCTGAGGAAGAGAGCCCAGGGCCTCACACATACAAGGCATGTGACAGCCTCCCAAGTACTATTAATTGGTGAACGTGTTTGTTCCTTAACTTGGAAAACAATAAATATATCTTCCTATGAGTGTTTTTCAGAGTCTGCTGTCAAGGAACAGTGAATGGAACACAGTACAGTTGCACTACGCAGTTACTAAACACTAGTGCTAGGGTCTAGCAGCGTTTTCTGTCATCTACAAACATCCTTTTCACTCTTGACTTGTGCTCTATTTTTCCATATCTCCTCTCCTAGCTTACACCATTATATCTCAACTTTTAAGTGATGGTCAAGTGATGGTCAAAAATACTTGTGAACCTACAATACACAAATGCCATTCAGCTGCCGGAACGTGTGAACAGCGTTAGAATACTTTCCAACCCTTGAATACAGGAATGGAAGGAGTGAAAAGGGGTATATACCTTTTAAAATCTGACCTCAGCCGGGCGGTGGTGGCGCACGCCTTTGATCCCAGCACTCGGGAGGCAGAGGCAGGCGGATCTCTGTGAGTTCGAGGCCAGCCTGGGCTACCAAGTGAGTACCAGGAAAAGGCGCAAAGCTACACAGAGAAACCCTGTCTCAAAAAAAAAAAAAAAAAAATCTGACCTCTTCATATAAAAAGACAGTCTATAGAATAGTGCTGTCCAACAGAATCATGATGGTAACATATAAAAGCCACATGTGTAAGTTACCAGAAGCCACATTAAAGAGTAAAATAAGGCGAGGAATACATTTCAATATGATTGTATTCAACCAAATGTCTAAACTATTACTACTGTAACAAACAATCAGTGTTATTAGTGAAATTTTTATGTTCTCCATAATAAATCTTCCAAATCCAATAGTATTTTACCCTGGAGATACTTCTCAATTAAAACTAACCACACTTCAATAGTTCAAGAGCTAAACTGGTGACCGGATGCCATAATGGATAACTCAGCTATATGAACAGAAGGGTAAGTACAAGGAACACCTCACAAAGGAGCTACTGCTAAGACGCTCCTAAATGCAAAACGTTCAGTTTTCTACTAATAAAAGCCCCGGACTAGGCCATTTATTTCTATGTGATGCTCAGTCATCTTATGATATGGAACTTTATACATATTTTCTTTTGGCATAGACCTATACGCACTTATAACACACTAATTTCTTAATTAAAAAAATTAAGGAAATAGGTTAAATGAAAATGATTTCATTTATTTAGCTTCATAACATGTCCTAATAGTTATACTGTTATACAGATGCACAACAATGCCCTATGCCCTATGTTAAACAGCTAAGACTACAAAAAAATTATATACTTCTATAGTAGGGTAACCAGTCAGAGAAAATGGCTGAGATGTTGTACTCTTAGAAATTTAAGTTCCAGGGATAGGAGATTGCTCAGTGGATAAAATATTCATGCAGTTTGAGGCCTGGATTTAGATTTCCCAGAACCCACACAAATGTTGGATGGGCATAGCAGCCTACCTGTAATTCCAGCACTCAGAAGGTAGGGACAGGGGATTCCCCAGGACCAGCCGGCTACCTACACTAGCCATATAGGTCAGCCCTGGGTACAAGTGAGAGATCCCGCCTCAATGAATAAGGTAGAGAGCAATAGGAGAAGATACCCAATATCAACCTCAGGCCTCCCCACGAACACATCACATACCTGTACACAGACACTCAGACAAACATACATACACACATCCCTTTACTTTCCAGCCTGGTCTGGCACACACCTGTAACGTAGCACTTAGGAGGTTGAGGCTACTCCAAGTTCTAGACAGCCTGCCCCACAGATCAAGACCCTGTCTTAAAACAAAAAGCCAATATAATTTCCAGTAACAAAAAATACGTAAGAATGAGTCAATATGCATGTGATGGTATTTTAGAAAATGAATACTTACAGTTAACAATCTAAATATTCACTATATGGATATACAGCATGCATATCCCAACCTAAAGTTTACATGACTCAAATAGAATTTGATGTCAGTTGCTGAATAGATGTGAGCTTTCAAAATATAAATTGTGAATGCCAAAGAAATCTTAAAAAATACCTAGAATAAACCTCAGTTTCTTAGTACACAAAGCTATGTTGAGCCCATTTAATTAATCTTGAGACAGGGTCTCACTCTGTAGCTCAGGCTGGTGGGAAGCTCACTCTATATCCAACTTTGGCCTTGAAATCCTATCAATATTCTTCTATCAGCTACCTAGCTGCTGGTATTCCATGTGAGTTACCAAGCTCAATTGTGGTCTGTTAAATCAGCTCCCTATCAACAGAACCCATCAGGGTTAAAAACTTACTCAAAAGCTCTTTCAGGGTGGCACTTACAACCTTTCCTTACAGCCCATGTCCATGCCTCTGTGATTTCTACAACACTAGACACATTCTCTACAGAGACCCCTGTGGTAACTCTCGGCTAGGACTTGGGTAGACAGCCTTTACTACCACTCCTGTCCTCCAGCAGTCTCTGCAGACTTACTCTGAATCCTGCTGCAGCCTGATCAAAGTCCTGGATACAAGGGACATACCTCAACATAATAAAGACAACCTACAGCAAGCTCATAACATCATCTTAAATGGAGAGAAATTCAAAGAATTTCCACTAAAATCAGGAACAGGACAAGGCTGTCCACTCTCTCCATCATACCTATTCAATATAGTACTTGAAGTCTTAGCTAGAGCAGTAAGACAACTGAAGGAGACCAAGGGGATACAAATAGGAAAGGAAGAAGTCAATGTATCTTTACTTACAGACAATAAAATTCTATATATAAAAGACCCTAAAGATTCTATTAGGAAACTCCTACAGCTGGTCAACATTTTCAGCAATGTAGCAGGATACAAAATTAATACAGAAATCAGTAACCTCCCTATACACAAATGACAGTCATGGAGGAAGAAACCAGGGAAACTACAGTACCTTTCACAAGAGCCTCAAAAATGTATCTTTAGATAGTGCTAACCAAGCAAGAGAAGGACTTGTATAATAAAAAATTTCAAGACACTGAATAAAGAAACTGAAGACACCAGAAAATGGAAAGGCCTCCTCCCATGCTTAGGAATTGCAAGGATCACTACTGTGAGAAATATCCATCCTAACAAAACCAACTGATAGGTTCAATGCAATCCCCAACAAAATTCTTCACAGAAATTAAAAAAACAAAAACAAACAAACAAACAAAACAACTCAATTTTATACAGAAACACAAAAAACTCAGGCTAGCTAAAACACTCCTCAATAATGAAAGAACTTTTGTGCCTGCTTGTATCTGAAGGGAAATAGTGGAGGAGTGGTAGATGGAGCTGGTGTCGGGGGAGGGCGGAACTGAGGTACTTGCTCATCCATGTTCATGCCTGGCCTACCTTTTTAATTTTTATTTATTTTTCTTTACAATAGATCCCGACCCTAGCTTCCCCTCCCTCCACTCTTCCTAGCCCCCCCCACACACACACACACATCTTCCCCCAGAAAACGGCAGACCTCCCAGGGACATCAACTCAACATGGCGCAAGAAGATACAGTAAGACTGGGCAAAACCCTCACACTACGACTGGGAGAAGCAGTCCAGTAGGAGGAAAAGGGTCCAACCAAAAAGCAGGCAAGAGTCAGAGAGCCCGACTCCCACTGTCAGGAGGCCCCCAAAACACAAAGCTAAACATCACAGCGTGTATGCAGAGGACTGAGCTCAGACTGTCAAGCTCTGTGACTGTCCATGAGTCCTGCTTAGTGGATTCCACAGGTAGTGCTCTTCCCGTGTCCTCAACCCCTCTAGCTCCCACAGTTCCTCTTCCCCTTCTTCTACAGGGTTCCCCAAGCTCCAAGGAGAGGGACCTGATGGAGACCTCCACCCTGGGCTCTCTCCGCTTCATATCTGGCCATGGGTCTCTGCGGCCACTCCCACCTGCTGCTAGGGGAAGCCCCTCTGACCACACCTGGACTAGGCACTGACCTATGAATGGAGCAGAACACCATTAGGAATCATTTCATTGACTTTTCTGAGAGGGCAGGCAGTCATGTTTGGTTATACCCAAGGCTTCTAGGTTATCCAGCCTCCAGTTCCTGGCCATCTAGGCAGTGTTGGGCATGGGCTCCCTCTAATTTGTGGTGTGGATGTCCACTCCCACAAGCTCAGAGCCATCATTGCCCCAGCACATCTTGCACACAGGACAGATAGTAGGTCAAAGGTTTTGTGGCTGGGTTGGTATCCCAGTCCCTCCACTGGAAGCCTTGCCTGGTTACAGCCTGTTTTTAATAGCTCCAAAGTGGAAACAACATAGATGTCCATCAACTGAGGAATGGATGTGGTACATTTACACAATGAAGTTTTACTCAGCCATTTAAAAAGTGAAATTCACAGATACATGGATGGATCTAGAAAAGAAAAATCATCCTGAATGAGTAAACCAGATACTGCCCCCCCCAACAACAACAAATACTGCATGTTTTCTCTAATATGTGGATGGTAAGTTTTAAGCTTTCCATATGTGTGCTACAATCTGAATAACCACAGAGGTTAGGTACCAAGTAACAGATTAGCAGGTAGGAGAGGATCTTCCAAAGATGGAGAAAAAGAATATAGTGTTATAAAAAGATAAGGGGAAACCAGAATTGCAGGATAAAAAGGGGAGGGGGATGAGAGAGCAGGTTAAAGGAGAGCATATGGGGAGAGACAACTAACACCAAAGGACTTAAAAAAAAACCAAAGAAGTCTACTGAAAAAGCTTCCTATAATAAAATATATATTTGATTTATGGTGAAAGAGAAGTCACCATGTAATGGGGAAACACAATGTCCCAACCAGATGTCTTATGCCAACAGTTAAACCTCTAGTACCAGGAATGGATTATATATATCTAGTGGAGCTGTTGGCCAAAGGGATCCCATGGAACACCCCAGACATCACAGGCTATTGCCAAGTCTATTTATTGCTCTCCACAACCTATGGTAGGCCCTATTGCCGAAGACAACACTTAACTTACTTATGTCTTTCAACATGGAGAAGTCAAGTGGTGACTGACTAGAAGCTTCACACCTTTTGACTACCATTCATGGTGCTGGAAAGGACTCCACACAATGGAAGGAGAAAGGTTATTGTCACTACCTCCCAGCTACAATCCCTGCTACCTACAACAGCCACCTCTCTGCAGGCCACACTGGTGCAGTGGTGGTACAAATGTTATGTGATGAGCCAACCACTTCTGGATAGGATTTAAGGCTGCTTCATGAGATGGAACCCACACCTGATATTGCCAGAGTGGCCAAGACCCTAGACTAGACAGATCATGTACCTAGGGGAAAACCCAATACTATTGTTCTGCTAAAGGAGTAATAAAATGACTCCCACTGACATATTGCTGTACCCATATATCAGTGCCTTACTCAACCCTCACGAGAGAAGCTTCTTGAAGTTGATAGGAATTAACAAAGGAACCCACAGTAGACAATATGCCAAGAGTGAGAAACTTAGAAGCACTCAGTCCTCAATGGGATGTCTTTATCCTTCCCTCTAGGCTCAAAGATCCATGCAGAAGAGGATGTGGAAAGATTGTAAGAGGCAGAAGTAGTGGATGACTCCAAGGAAACAGTGTCTTCCAGACACAACAGTATATATGAACTCAGAGACTGCAGCAGCACGCATATGACCTGTACAAATTCAAGTTAGATGAGGTCCCATACTTAACCAAGAAGCTATTTGCAACTCATATCTCTGGGAAATGGATAATCAGTGTGCTCTAATGGAGTGTCCCTGGGTATATCAACCCCACCCCAGGGCAGGCCAGTTCAGGAGCAGCTGATCAACACAAAATGAACTCCATATGTTTTTATGAGATTTTCTGCTTTATTTTGTTTTGGTGTGTGTGTGTGTGTAAACACACACACATTATGTATGTATGTATGTATATACACATATATGAACATAGGAAAGAAATATATATTTATATATACATAGAAAGTCTCTGTGTGTATATATTAAGAGGGGAGAGGGAGAGAGAGAATGGAGTTTGGTAGCTACGAAGCTGGGGAGGATCTGGGAAAAGGTGGGGAGGGAAAATATGATCAAAATATAGTGTACAATTTTTTAAAATTTACTCAACCATTTTTGTAATATAATAACTAAGATTCTGAGTATGATCAGAAGGTCATTATGTAAGACTCAGCATAAAGCTGCTTTCTTTCCTTTCCCCTCCATTCCTGTCTTGTTCTTGTGTTTAAGTTATGTACACATAGCTCCTTTCTCAGAAACTACTCAGAATACAAACTTGATTTGTGCATTAAAAGTTTCGCTATCAGTCTGAGAGGAAAATATAAAACACATATTACAAGAGTTGCTATTTTATCATTAGTAACATCTAACTTGTGCAGCATTTTGAGGTGTTAACTATAGAAATGTAATTTACATCTTAATTTTTAATAATTATAAGACATATAGCCACAGGAAGAACCCACCAACACTTCTAAGGCTTACCTCATTCTTTAGTAATGGCGTGCCATAGAATATAGTTTCCAGTCCCCAAGTCACCTTTTTTTTCATACTAATAGTGTCTAAGAGCAAAATGTACTTCCAATACCTTTCTGTAGCCCACAGCAAGAAACAATGAAATCTGAATGTCATGATTATGTCTCACAGATGTTGGGGAAAGCTTCCAAGTTGGCACTTTATTTTCAAGTATGAGTAATACAATTAAATTCAAGAAAATAATAAAAAGCAAGCTCTGGGTCTAACTACTGTGGTGTTATTACACACACTTACTTCTGTGTTTTCCAACATGCTGTATGCTGAATGCATCCTTGGCTTTCAGTATGTTTAAACAACCAATGGGACCACTGGCCAGGAGCTGACAAATTATCATTTACTTTGCAGACAGAGGATGAGAAGACAGAGAAAGAGGAGGAGGAAAGAAAAACTTCTGAAAGCTGATTTTCTTTATGCTCTTACTACCACATATTTCATTCTTTCATTTTACAAACAGAAAAAGAAATATAATTAATGAGCTATCAGTTGATCCCACTAGTTTTCTACATGCTGCCTGGGACTCAGCAAACCACAGTTTTTCTTTGTTCAGAGAGGCACATTCAGGTTATTTATTTATTAGAAATGGTTCCCTTTGTTTCCATTCTCCATTTCACCTCTCTTGTCCCCTACTATAACAGACTGAGGATACTTACATCTTTATTCTATCAGTTATAGAACATGGCTATTTTTCATGAGTAGTATGGCTTCCCATGTTTCACTTATTTCACATAGTATAAGTCTTCAGGGTTCACTGACAAAGGCAGCTGATATTGACAGTGACTCATAAATCTTGATGACTGGTTAATATTCTTGTGAATAAAATATGGACTTACTGTATGTACCCTGCACAAAGAATTAAATATTACACTATACCTACTCTGGGATATACACTGTATTAAAGATCATGGCTGGTGCCTAATGGCATCAGTCAGTCTTTGACCTCATGCTATTTGGGTCATCCAGTTTTCAAACCAAACATGTGAATTATGTTTGACTTTTTGTTTTTGACTATACCAAGTAAACAGATGAGAACTAGAGGCACCAAATTAAAAAACTCTAGGCTTATGATCAAGTGAACATTGTAACTGCAGTGATGATTATAATAAAGCAGAACAGAAAATTCTAAGTCTATAAGAAATAAACAGTAAAAACTATTCAGTCTAAAAAGCTTTCATCTGAATTTTGTTTTAAATTACTCAGAAAAAATAAAATTACTGAGAAAGTGTGTGTATAAGGTCATATTGATCCTATTACCTCGTTCTCAATGAAGTTTCAGCAAATAAAAAGCATGTCTGTGCCCATATGTATGTGGAATCATATACCCTTGGGTATAGAGACCAGGATCAGTCTTGGAGTGTGCATCTTGTTCTCTTGAGAGGCTCTCACTGGGATCTGGTGCTCACCAACTAGGCTAGGCTGGTATATTAGTTACTTTCCCATAGTCGCAACAAAAGAGCATGAACTTAGAGAAAGAAGAGTTTATATGAGTTTCCATTTCCAGAGGGAAAAGAGTCCACTGTGATGACAGCAGGTAAGTATGGCAGCAGGCAGGCCTGGTGACTGGAGCTGCTGAGAGCTCCCATCTCCAGCAGGAAATCGAGATTGCAGAGAAGCAGGGAATGGCACATGGCTTTTGAAGCCTCAGAACCTGCCCTTAGCAACATACTTCCTCCAGCAAGGCCACGCCTCCTAACCTCCAACACCCATCCAAACTACTCCACCATGGGGGACCAAGTATTCAAATGCCCAGGACTGTGGGAACATCTCATTCAAACCACCACAGCCAGATAGCCAACAAGCCTCAGGGATGTCCTGTGTGCACCTCCCAGTGTTGGGATTACAGGACAACACTACCATGAGGCTTTTTACATGTGTGCTTGTATGGCAATCGCTTTTCAAACACAACTATCTCCCTAGCTCCAGAGATTTTCTTTCACACATTCAGTGTCTCGTGTCTGTAAATGCACTGCCTTATTCACTCTGAGAGGGGTAATGACACTAACTCTGTATACGCTGTGTGTGTATATTTCCACACACCAAAGGTGACAGGGGACACAAGTCCCTGAAGTCACCAAGCCAGAATAAAAGCTAAGCACAGAGAAGCTGCGTGCAAATATCTGAGTCTGAGTATTTTTCAGAGCTAAGAACATGGTGATTGGTAAATTAAGGAATCATACTTTTTGCTTTTATTTTAACTTGTACTTGGCTTAAAGAAGTTACCATGATTAAATATCACCAAATGGAATTTGGAAAAGTCTGAACGCTAATTCAATGTTCTCTTATTAAGTATCTTTTTGAAGAAGTATTTTCCTTGCCCATTTAATTTAGAAAAGTTGAAAGCACTTTATTGTTAGTGATTCTGAGGTAGCACAGGCTGCAAGCCTCTTGTCTCAGCGTTCTCAATCCCGGAACTACAGGCATGTGCCACCAAGCCTGGTGGTCACAGTGTAACAGTACTGTGTAATTTTCAGCATCAATTGAGAAGACATTTTAAGAGTCATTTCTGCAGAGTTATCTCTTCCCTTTCTCAAGAAATCTTTTTGGGACATGCAATATGAAGTCATCCAACAGCAGTCTAAAATGCACAAAAGCACCAAGTTGATCAACACATTATTTCACAAATAATTAGTTCAGAGCTTAAAGTAACAAAGCACAATAACACAGTTTTTAGATTCATATGCAAATCCAGTTGGGTGCAGTGGAAGGTAAGCATAGTCCAGGTGACAGAGGAGACAAGAGGTAGGGCTAGGCAAGCCACAACACAAACACTTCCTACTTCACAGAGAAAACAGTCACGAGGAGAACAGTCTTTACTTTCTACTACCATCTACTGCTAGACCTGGGGTTAACTATTTCAAGTTCAGTAATAGTTAACAGTAAATAAAAGAAAGTAAACAGAAGGAAAGACATTTCAGTCAAGGGGAATTTTAAGTATGTCATAAACTAAGGTCTCTGAAGAACTGAAGAAAACACTGGAAATCATAAGATTACTCCTCATTGTCAAAAAGGGCATTTTTTTTCTTTGCTAAGACTCAAAATGTTAAGAATTTCAGTAAGAATTTAACATTAGAAAAATTGTTATCACTAAGGTAATGATTTATAAAATAATTAAAATGCAGTCTCCATGAGTTGATAAGCTTGCCTGTGAGCAAGATTTCAACATCTGTCAGTTTCCTGGTCTGGGTAGGAAGCGGGAGGAGGTTACACTGAGTTGCCACTAGCTACGATGCTTCTTGCTCCTTTTTTTCCACACTGTGTCTACTATGGTCTATGTACAGAAAGAACCTACTGTGTGTTGTGTCTGGTAATGGGAAACAAACCCTCAAATCTTGCTACTTTTAGCTTTCTAATCACTAATCATTATAATTCAAATTCTGTTTATTTTTTAAAGTAATTCTTCCTATACAAAATAATGGTAAATTGGTCAGAAATTCTTTTTCTCCCCCAAGAAGAACAAGGAGTGACTTTTTATGCTGATTCAGGAAAAATTATAGCAACTATAAATTATTTTTGTGTCCAGTTTCTTCTCAGAAAACAGAATATAAATGATTGATGTCAACTTAGGCCCTACTTTACTCGTACTGGTTTGGCCTGTCCACTACCAGGAGAGCAGCAGGAACGTGAAGAAAACCCCTATGACACAGCAGGGCACCAACTGCTAAGGGCTGCAGGGAGGGCAGGGACCCTTAGGAAAGTCCCCCCGCGCAGGCAGTCTAAACCCAGGAGACAACAGCACACCATTAAGAGGGTGTGAGCTGGGGCTTAGCTGACGGAAGGCAGTGGTTCTCCACCTTTCTAATGCTGTGGCCCTTTAATACAGTTCCTCATGTTGTGGTGACCCCACCCCCCAGCATAAAATTATTTTGTTGCTAGCTACTTCCTAACTGTAATTTTGCCACTGTTATGAATCATAATGTAGATATCTGATATGAGCTGCAGGGTATCTGATATGAGACCCTATGAATGGGTCATTTATCCCCAAAGGGGTCACGACCCACAGGTTGAGAAGTGCAGATGAAAGGGAAGAACAGAAAAAACCCAGTTCCACTCTTGACTGTACTTGACTTGATCTGTATTCCACACTAACAATCCAATATATAAGAAAGTGTGTTCACTTCCAGAGATTAAATGCTATTCATCACATCTACACCATCACTAAAAAATGTGAGAAAGAGTAAGAGGATAAGGGAACGAAGAATAGCTCAGATGTCAGGAAGCATCTGAAAGATGACTGCATCAAGGCTAAGTCTCTCACTTAGAAGGCAGAGCTAGTCAGATTAGACACAAAACATAAGCAAGCTCTATAAGTCACCTACTTGAAGTAGAAGAACATTCAACAGCATTAAAAAAAAAAAACAGTTAAAGCCGTACCACATAAACACTAAACAAATGAAAGCTAATGTCTATACTGTCAGACATAGTTGACATCAAAACAGGAATGATGATCACAGTTAAAAAGAAACATAATACGGGATTAATCCAAAATAGACAAGGACTAATTTAAAAAAAAAAAGCTTTAAAATACGCACAGTGAAAACAAACAGAACTTAGGAGAAATGGACATACGCACAAGTACAGAACAGGTGCTCACTGCTTGACATAAACAAGAGTTCAGAAAGGCTTTGCTGTCAGTTTCTAATCTACTGGGGCCCACAGAGTAGTAAACAAAATAAAGGCTTCAGCAGGATTTACAGTGTGCAACTGATAAGCTCTGGTATTTGTATATTATCAAGAGACCGTCACACTATGGTCAAGATACTGAATATCTTCATCATAACCAACAGATTGCTCGACTGTTCAGAGGCCATCTCTCCTTTGGCCTCTGGTCCTAGAACCAGTTTTCTGTCCCTACAGATTAGTTGGCCTTTTATAGAAATGGATTTCTACATTATATGTGCCTTTATATCTGGGTTCTTCCCATGACTCTGAGGATTGCAACAGTCATCTGTATCTGTTTTAGTGTGTTTTCTATTGTCACAGATTATCTGAAATTGGGCAATTTATAATGATAAGAGGTTGCTTTTGGCTCAGAATTCTGAAAGTATAGAGCATAGTGACAGCATCTAATCAGCATCTTCTAAGGGCCTTCCAGGGATGGTAGGAAGCAGAACAAGCATGGAAGAGAAAGGGGAAGAGAATGAGACACTCTAACAGCTTACTCCTGAAGTAACTAATCTTCATGTTTATTTACAAGTATAATATGCTTACTGTACATTGGAACATTTAAAAGAACCAAGTGAAAAGAGCCTAGGCACTGTAAACAGGGAGTATTACAGGCCCGTGTATGAAGTAAATGCATCTAAATTCCCTGACGCTTCTTCACCTGATTTATTCCCGGACCATATACATTTTGAAAAGTACCAGCCCTATTACACTGCAAATGTAGTATACATTACATAGTTATTTTAAAAATAGCCCAGTTGTACAAATTATGATTTGATTTTAAAATTCACAGTTAGAAAAAATAAGAGTTTAGAATTAAGATACTAGAAATAGTTATGGAGGAAATATTTTATTACTTAGAAATAAAAAGATAACAGGAACATTATACAAGAATGATGCAACTGCCCTCACTTTAAAATTCATTATTTTTAATCCAGAGGTTTGATCGTCAATCAATTTTAACATCAAAAGTGAGTTTTTAAAAAAATCAGTAATGATTCTCATTTACTTATGAATTCAAGAAACACGTACCAATCAGAAAACAAATCTTGGCTTATCATCACCATTCTTTTCCTTACCACAAAGAATTATATAACATTATATCTAAATAAGATGAAATTATGCTGATACATTTATTTTTCCCTCTTTTTAGTGAAAATATTTTTTCTCACATAATATATATCCTGATTATGGTTTCCTCTCTCTCTACTTCTCCCATATCCTCTCAATTTTCCCTCTCATCCAGATCAACCCCCTTACTGACTTTCATTAGAAAACAAAGGGGTTTTTAAAGGATAATAATGAAATGAAACAGAATAAAATAAAGTGCAAGAGGAAACAAAAACTAACACACTGGAATGGACAGACAAACAAACACATGGAGAAGAGCCCAAGAGAAGGTACAAGAATCAGACCCACTCATTTACACTTTCAGAAATCCCACAGAAACACTAAAGTGGAGCCCTTAATATACACTCAGAGGACCCGGAGGATCTTGAGGTAGAACAATTCCATTCTTCCCGAGGAACTGCCACACTGACTTCTACCCTGGCTGTACAAGTCTGTAATCCCACAAGCAATGGATGTGTGTTCCCTTACTCCACATCCACACCAGCAGGAACTGTCACTTGTTTCAGTGATCTTAGCCACTCTAACTGGTGTAAAAGGAAATCTCAGAGTAGTTTAGACTTGCATTTCCCTGGTGGCTAAGGATGTTGAACATTTCTTTAAGTGTTTCTCAGACATTTCAGACTCCTCTATTGAGTCTGAACAATTCTTTGTTTAGATCTGTATCCCTTTTTAATTGGGTAGTTTTCTTGATATCTTTATTCTTAAGTTCTTTATATATATTGGATATATATATGGATATAGAAGGTATATATATATATATGTGTGTGTGTGTATATATATATAGAAGGTATATATATATATATATATATATATATGTGTGTGTGTGTGTGTGTGTGTGTGTGTGTGTGTGTACACACACACACACACACACAGACAAAGGTAAGAAGCCAAGGCAAAATGTTATAAGAGCTAGGGAGAAATGAACATAAGATAAGGCCTAGCATTCATACCTAATATTAAGTCATGATTTGGGAGCTGGTTGGTGGCTCAAAAAAAAAAAAAAAAAAAAGCCTGGTATATTAACTATTTTTGTAGTGCTTGGACCAATGGTGTCTGTTCAGAAAGTATTTTCCTGTGCCAATGAGTCCAAGATTATTCTCCACTTTGTTGTCTATCAGATTCAGTGTATCTGGTTTGGATGCTTCAAATAAAATTTATTAAAAACAAGTAACTTCTGAAAGACCGATTTCTAAGCTCTATAGTCTGCAGGAGACAATTCCCTGGGAGGGCCAGTATTTTTTTTTTTCTATGGGGGCTTCAACAGCATGAAGAATGGGGTAAGGTGCTTTATTCTATGCACTAACTCCTAACTACCTTATAGTACAGTGTTGGACCAAATATCAGTTTGGTCTGTGGTGCAGTAAGCTGACACGTAAAATGATAAAGATTTATTGCAGCTTTGTATGTATGTGTGTTTTGTCAGCAGAACATTCACCAGGTATATGCCCAGTGCCTGTGTAGGCCCAATGAGGGTGCCGGATGCCTTGGAACTGGAGTTAGACTGCCTTGAGCAGCCGTGTGGGCGTGAGCTGCCGTGTGGGCGCTCTGACGGAATCCTTACCCTCTGCAGCAAGAGCAGCGCTCGTCAGCTGAGCCATCTCTCCTGAAGTCTCCATTTTAAAATCATGAATTCTAGGCAGCTTCACTCCCATTACCACTAGTGCCTCACTGTTCCCTTCATTCTATATATCCCATCTGATCAAAAGTATCTGAATCTTTTGCTAAATGAGAAGTTTATTTAACTCTTTGAACATTCATTCTCAATGTATAAGTAAGCTACTGTTGACCTATGTCCTGGTCAGCCTTAACTGTCAACTTGACACAGCCTAGAGTCATCTCAGAGAAACCTCAAAGGGCCCACAGAGATCAACTGGCCTGTGGGCATGTCTTGGCTGGGGGGGGGGGGGGGGATTGGTTTTCTGAACAGGAGGCCAACTCCTTATGGATTATTCCACTCAATGGGCAGGTAGTCCCAGGCTGTGTGGGCAAGCTAGCTAAGCATGGACCTAGAGTGAGTCCACAAGCAACATTCCTCCATGGTTTATGCTTCAACCTCTTGCCTGAGTTCTTGCCCTGACTCCCCTCAATGAGGGACTGAGACCTGGGAGTGTAAATAAATCCTTTCCTACCCCAGCTGCCTGCAGTCAGTGCTGTAAAATTATAGCAACAGAGATCTAAGAACACCTATTTCCTCCTCCATGTGTCAGTTAAGAGTCTTAGACTCACGATTCTCAGCAGAGAAATGTAGGAGTAACAATAAAACCCAGAGGAAGAAAGCAACCTCTGCTCCACCCTCCATGAGACACTTAAGCCCCACACAGGCCATTGTACAAATGTCTTTGGTGACAAAGGTGTTTCTAATTTCAAGCTGACTCATTAGAGATTAATTTTTCTTTGTGCTTACAGAAGGCTGATTAAAAATAGGAAGCTTCGACAGGTTCTGTCTTCTTTAGTTTAGCGGTCTACCTTCCGTGGTATGATTCTCTTCTCATGACTATACCATCAGCTGGACTTGAGATACATGTCCTATCAATTACAAAGACGCATCCTCCCATAAAGTACATCTGGAGTCCCAGTTTGGAAGGGGCTGAGTCTGAAGTCAGTCTGGGCTACCTCATAGAGATAGTCCATCTCACCCCTCAACCAAATTCTAGATTTCATGCTTCCACAGTATTAATGTATTTTCTCAATCCTTAAATTTTATAAGTATAATCTTTATTATGTGATTAATATCCTCAAAAGAAGAGTGGGAAAACATTGCTGGTGTTAAAAAAGAGGCCTTTATACTTGAAGAAGAGGGCAGCCAATGATCTAAACCACTCAGAGTGGGGTCACTGTTTTGTGAACCACATAAATCTGCCATTGTGAGCTGTATGCTCATGAAGGATTTTTTTTTCTCTTCCCTTTACATATACCACTATTTAATTTTACTAACTACAAAAGAAACTACTTTCCTGGATTAATAATAGGCATATCTATATTGTTTTTAAAGACAAAGTCAAAGATATTCATGAATTCTGCTAGGGAAGAAAATTTCCAAACACTGAAGATTTATGTGCCTAAAGGTATGTTCAAATTTTTATAATAAGCTTTCAAATAAAGAAAAATTACCAAACACATTAACATCATTTTTCAAATTCAAAACTCATTTTTTTCATGGTCCAGGTGCAGGTAGCATCCATTAAAAACAAGATTGAAAAGCAAAAGTTATAAATATTCCATTAGTGGAATTATAAAAATGAGTCATGAGGATAAGACCATGATGACTATTAAATACTCATATCAGAGGCAGAAACTCACATTCTGTGATACATTATATATTCAGATTTAAATGATGCCTTCATGTAGGAATATATCAAAGTTTTAATAAGTATTGACACATGTAATACCAGATCAGGAAAAGAAGAGGTAAACTCTGGTCCCCAAGCTCTGGTACTGCTGATGCAGTTTAAAATGAGGTCACAGCATGGCATCAGATGGGTACATCAAAGCTGTGCCTGCTGCAATTAATATTAACTCTGAACACTACTACACGTCTCATATCAGTTACAACTATTGGATAATGCTTCCTAAAAAATCCTTCCTATAAGCGGATGACTTAAAAATTGACATTATTTAAATACAGCAGGCTAGTATGGATTAACTGGTTTCAACAAGCAGTAGGAAATTTATGTCTAAGCTGAAACTTCAGCTTTAACAGATGAAATCAAAGTGGGAAAATAAGAGTAAAAAAGAGTTAAAACACACAAACTTCTTTTTCCAGGGCTTGATAAAGTGACCTTCTCTATGTCACCTAAATCTTAATAATCAGGAAAGGTCTAGCCAATGGCCATCAGACTTTTTGACTCTGGCACAAGGAAGTAATCTGGCATCCAAGACACAAAAACAGCAAGTGTGAAGAATGCACGAGATTTCTTATTGGCTCCCCCCACCCCAAAATCATCTACTTTTGTCATATCCAGTACCCTCAACAGGTCAGCTCCACCATCGTATCTGTGAAATTACAAACAATTACTCAAAAAACTACTATTCCATGTTTTAGCAAACGTGCTGCTTTTTATAATGTGGTGCTACTTAGAAACTGATCGAGCATGGACAAACACTTGTTTATTCTTCTCTGATATTTTTGTTAACAGTAAAAATTTACTCTGTGTTTCTTAACACCATTTTAATAATAAGAGATTTCAAAGTGTAAACTATCAGTTACCGAAGTATTCAATATTATTTAAACCTGGTACAATGCTAACCAAGAACCAACCAAATGTGTAATGCTCCAGTCTTCCACTTCACATTTAAACTTATATACCGCATCACAGCTGGCCCATTAAAATAGCTTCCTAAACCTCTGTCTCACATCTTTTCCCACATCCACACTGTATGCTGCTATGAAGGTGAAAATATCAATCACAGCTACACTGGGAGATTTTTGTTGTTGTTGTTGTTGTTATACCTTAAAATATACAAGGTGGGGGTGAGAGGAGGGAGGGGGGAGGAGAGAGCGTTCCCATCCCACGAAGAGATAAAAGAAACAAGTATTTGTCATAGAACAGAGGTTATGTATACCTTTTGGACATGTGAATGTTTTAAGCTTTTTACATAAGTATGTAGAGACTCACAGCAAGCTATTGGAGATACAGATGCACACAGGCATGGGCATATACACGTGCAGACACGCATGTATGTATGCACTCACACAAACAAAAACCAAACATCCCAACCCCTCCAAGGCTCCCAAACCACAAGCATGCTCTTGTTGACTACTTCTTCCTGTGTCCCAGTGGGGTATCACATGATTCAGGTACAATATCTCCATCAGGAAATCAACACTGGTAAATGTCTAAGGACTCTATATTCAGATTTTATTTTGTGTGTGTACATGTACATATCTAAGCAATTTATTTATGCATAGATTTGTGCAATAGAACTAGTATAGTGTTTTCAGTACTCACTTTTAAAGCAAATTAAGATTCTTAGGAAACTGGCTACATACACAAACTAATACACAAACTTACTTTTTTCTTTATAGAGACTTCAACCTGGACATATCATACAAAGAACCCTAGGTTAAAGTTAAACTAGTGGAAAATTAAGTCAAAATTTGTTCGAAGTTTTAAGTTCCATACTTGAGGTAACCACCCAAACTCATCATATTAGGGCTATGTCTTGCAAACTACACTAACCTCACTAAGTACATAGTAGTATTTCTTGGACTCTGTTAAAGGGTAACACAGAAGTCATTAGATGGAGCACATGAGCAGAGTCTGCAGAACCACCATCAGAGAACCACACTTGCTGTCAGCCTGCACTGTTACATAGTTTCCCTAAGCCCACACAGGGTTATCCTAGTAACCCCCTGCTCGCATTTTGTCTCAAGGGTCTGTTTAAGAACTACAACATTCTTCCTTGGGGTAGGAATCATATTAGACAAATTTTTGTTCCCTGTGGGCTGCTGAGAAGCTCGGGTTTTATTAATGCCCACATATGGTCAAGTGTATTCCTGCTTCCTACAGTTTTCCTTTGCCCTTTTTTATAAGATTCCTGTCTTTTATGTCTTCATTGTAAATACACAATATATGTTAATGTATATACATTAGGTTGCATTACTGTTTAGAAATGATTATCACAGTATTTATTAGCTTTGCATTATAGTTTATAATCTACGTTCTGCTTTCATATATAAATCCTATTTGGAGGTGGAGGGAGAGACAGGGTCTCACTGTGTAGCCCTGGCTGTCCTGGAACTTGCTCTATAGACCAGGCTGGCCTTGAACTCACAGATCCATTTGCCTCTGCCTCCCAAGTGCTGAGATTAAAGGTGTGTTCCACCACATCCAGCTATAAATCCTATTTAATCCATGAAACAAGTAAAATCAGATATATTAAATGACAATTTAGTAAATGACACAGCTGAAATTATATCTCTTTACATTACCTGCCTTCCAGGGGGCATGTTAAATGTTTATGTATTTATAGATCATTTATAAACAAGCTATTCCTTTCCTTACCTAGAATGCACTAATGGATCTATTGAAAAACAGCTGGAAATCATACTCTCACCATCACTGTGGTGAAGTCACGTACTTAACATGTGCTCTAATCACCCTCAAGGTGTCTGCTTTTGTCCATGTTATTTTCTCTACTATGTTTACAGCATGGCCCTTTTCCATTCATGTTTTTTGGAGCTTACAAGAACTATAAGATAGCATCTACTTCAATCCACACAGGACATTTTTATTTAGTATTGTCACATGATAACAGTCATTAATAAAATCTACGTTTCATTGCAAAAGTTATTCATTCTCCTATAAATGGCACACTTTGAGAGTAAGTTGAGTTTTAAGATAAAACAGATTGATTAAAGTTGAAGAATCTTATTTGTATGCTACTAGCTGATAATTCAACTTCTTCTCAAACTAAACACTGAAGGACAAAAGGAAACAAAACGCTCTAACAGTGTAACCAAATAATCTAATTGATCACTGAAATAACTATTTCCAAGTGCCAACATAAACAATTCTATTTAATAAAGCTGCTGCAAGTACTGATTACCTGCATAAGTTCAAAGCATTTCTATCCTATATTAATCTAACCAATGTTCATTATAAAACACTTTAGCTATTATTATTATTATTTCTTGGCATTTGCAGCTAAAACTAGATGATTTGGCCCTTATATAAAAATAATACAATAGTGGGGCCGGGGGGTGGCTTAGTGAGCAAGAGTGCTTGTCTGCAAGCATGAGAACCTGAGTTCCAATCCCCAGGGCCTGTGTAGAATGTTGAGCATGGTTATAGGTGCCTGTGACCCTGACATTGTGGGGTGGAGACAGCGGGATCCTGGCAGCTCATTGCCTAACAAGCCTGGTCCAAACAGCAAGTTTTTGGTTCAGGAAGGGAACCTGTCTCAGGCAATCAGGATCCCGGTCCATACATCCACCCATCAATCAATCAGTCATGTAACACATTAAGAATCACTAACATACAAATGGGTACATGTGTGTATTTGACTATTCTTTTGTATACTTGAAGTCAATTAAATAAACAGTTTTTATTTCACTTCACAAACACTGACTTTGGCAAATCTGATTATGAACTCATTTTGATTATTTTATTCATTCAGGAAGTAGGACTATAATTTTCTGTGTGAGACAGTACATCATGTAAGACTCTTAAATATGCATATCGTTCTAATAGAATTATATAATAGTATTTCTTTATTACTATAAGTAGCATATTTGTTTAATTTTAAATTTTGACTAATGTGTTGATCTTGCTCTCTATATAAAAAGGGTAAGAACTTAATTTTATGTAATCATTTCCTGCTAGCCCCTACTCTTATCTTTTAACTAGCACACCAAACTATTTCCTAAACTCAAGCAGTGATATCAACAAGCAGAAACTCAAGTCTCCAATAACCAATGTATCCCTGGAAATGACAAATGCAGATGAGAAATTACCATGGGCCTTTTTGAGCTTTAGGAACACTCAATCATAATATAAATTTAAATGTTTGTGCATCTATATAAATTTTAAAAAATCAATGAAAATAGGGAATGCTACAAAAAATTCCAAGTAAAGCAATCATACTCTTAGTCTTAAATACCAGCCTTGAGGGGATGTGCACACAGGACAAGCATTTCTGAAATATAACTTTACTTTTCTGTTTAAAACAACATTCCTGAGCAGGTTCTACTATACACACAGCTTTGCTCATTTCTTTCCAAACTGAAATACAATTTTTCTGTCTTCTCTGAAAGATGGCAAACTTCTCAAAAATGGTTACTCTAGCAAAGTTAATAGTTAATCTGGCACACGAATTTTAACATGTTGCTTGCATCAATGCTCTATTTGGATGGTTTGAAAGAGGAATCCATAATGAATGCCTGGAGGTTACATGAAGAAAACAAACTCAGTAATTTTAAATGAGTACTGTTCCCAGGCAGTGACACTTTTCCATCTCCACATACAAAAGGGAGATGGATTCAAAAGAGTTCATCGGCACCAAAGGCCCACTTCCTTCACTTGGTAGATGCGTCAGTCAGTTCTTGGTGTGGGGATTAGATAAGAACATTTTCTTCCATTAGGAAGAACACCTATGATGGGAACTGACAAGGCTGTTACTAAATCTGAAGTCTGACCATACTTCTTTGTTAGGTTCCATGAATTTTATGGTTACTTCTTTCAAATAAACTGTAAGCTAAAGACATGTTAGCAGACGTCTATCACATAGACACAGATTCCCAATTTCTTCTCCGACAGTGAGTTGCTTACAGTAACCCCTGTAAATGCTCGTTTGCTATCTACGGCACACCTACTACCACCCCAAATAAAACCACACTGAAAAGGCACTCATCGAGAGCACACTAACATAACTCATCCCATTGGGCCGACAGGTTAAGTTTGATAGAACAAGTATGAACTTTAAAACATGCCGTATTCTGAAGAAGCAAGTCTCTTAAATTTACTAGTTGATAATATTTTCTGTTCTCGCTCAAAAAAAAGCATCACTTTCTTGAAAAAGGGGAAATGGTTGATTAGGTAAAATAGAAGCCATTACAGTATTTTTAAGGTAAGTCTTTCAGGTTTCTTAAAATCGCAATTATCACAAAATAAATGATGAATGCATTTCAAGTAACTTCACTAGTAACTAAATAGTATTGAATTTATACTTCTATATCTTAGAATTTAAGTATAAACTAGTTTTTCTAGAATAATTTTGGAGAAAACATTAAAAGTTGACACAAATTTAATTTAAAATAAAAGACTAAGAAAGTAGTCTTAAGTTACATACTCATGACAACACAGTACAGTGAGAATACACTTTGTCACATGATTTACAGTACTAAATCACTTAGGTTTATTTTTCAAGACCGTTAGCTTCACTTTCCTTAGCCAAAGCTGAGAAGTGAAAACTATGGCTTAGAGTCACTATGTTGACTTACTGATTTAAGTATAATTTCCACTCAAGTCATTAAAGGACGAAGTAGTTACAAATGCTTCTACATAAATGAAAAACAATGTCACAGCCTGAAGCACGCCAGTAAAACTTTGTACTGTATATTTCATAAGACAAAGGGACAGGCTGTAAAAACTGTAACAGTGAACTTCAGTTCCATCATGGGATAGCCATATTATCTTGACATCTACCACCCCGACTTCAAGGTTTTTTAGAATACAAAGGAAATAAATGACTGTGTGTTCATGAAAACCACAGCAGAATCAGGCGAGAGATCCCTGTGTGTTTTCTATTTTGTCGTTGCAAAGTGAAACTTCAGGACAGAAGACTCACGAGAGGAAATAACCCCCAGTTAGAGAAAACAATTCAGGAGTAATGAAGCTGAATACGATCTAAATACTTCTAGCAGCTTTAAACTCTTCAGCAAACACCGGAGAGCAACACAGCAAACTGTAACACATAGTATCTGCAAGTGCATACAACCACTCCAGAACTACCACTGTGCACAGTTTATAAGTACTGATAAAAATAATTTGTATTTAATTGAATAATTTTTGAGAGCTGAGATTACAATCTATGATGCTGAATAAAAACCACACACACACACACACACACATACACACACACACACAGAGGATACAAAAATTACAAATATGAAGAACTATCATTTTGTAAAGGAAGCTAATACCTTAAGACACAGAGAATGAAAACAGAGCAGAACATATGATACTTTATGTGCATTATCAGGGACTGGAAAATGGAAGCTAAATTTCACATTAAGATGTCCCGGACATCATTACACACAGTAAAGAGAAATAAACAAGAATAAGATAGTCTAAGGCTATAGAGCAATTACAGCTAATAACTGGAGTTTCTTTTTGCTCTACAATAAATATGTGTCTACTCTCACTATCTGGTTCACAGATAGAAATCACATTTTAAAACATCGTTTGTTATAAAAAAGAGCCAAATATTTAATGTTCACAGCAAAATACAACTCACTTGAGGTACGGACTCAATAGAGAAAACCTGGTAAAATTATCCTGGTCATACAAATATAACTGAATTTGTAGATGGTATAAATTTGAATAAGAATGTAGTTTCTGTCTCCGAAAATAAAAATCTAGGGAAAACCAAACTATGCCTAGTTAATTTGAATACACTAAAAGTCTCGGGTTTTGTCTGTTGAGGTAAGTTCTTGCTAGATAGCCCAGGCTGGCCTTGAACTCATGAACCTCCTGCCTCTGCCTCTGGAGTGCTGGGATTAAAAGTGCATGTCACCACGTCCAGCTTTATACTCAGAAGTTTTCTGTGTATATGTGATATGGGAAGTAGAAATTATAGTATGTTTGCAATAAATCCACACACAAATTCTTGCTTACTCTGTCTAGAACTGCGTTCCACAAGGTGATAAGGATGGCAATGATGTAATAAGAAACTGGAATGGAGCTAATGCAAATGCAGTGGGCCAATCTAGCTTTGGAGATGATGGGTTTTATGAATGGTTTTATTGAATGGTAATTAATTAAAACTTTATTTGGACAGACTTAGAAATCAAAAACTTCCCTTAAGTATCATTTAGATAATAATACCTCATAAGACCTAATTTAAAGATCTGTAAATGGATTTTTGTGAAACTTAAAGGTCTCAGTTTCAGCAATGTACTTTACTTAGGAAATAACTTGTGAAAACAGGGTAATTTACTCCCTATAACTTCTTAGTTAAGAATATGATGACCCAACTTTCCACCAATTCTGCTACATAAGCAGAGTTAAGGCTTACTGGCCCAACTAGAAAAGTCAGTCCCAACACCAAATTGAAACTAATTTGAAAATGATAAAATTTATATTTTAAAGAATGATGGAAGTATTAGCGCATCCTTCCCACTTACGGCTATCGTAGCATATGTTTCCCAGTGCCCTGCCCGTTTGAAGCAGCACTTCCTGGTCTTTGCTATTTAACAGCTGTACCAGTGGTGAAATCAATCCGGCGTCTACACATGGAATTCGCATAAATTCTGAAAAGGAGAGACATATTTAATTAGAACTTGAAAGATACATATTTTACATACATCATCTCCCCTAATAAAACAAACACATACTATTGAAATGTTCAAAGTGCTATTTGAAGAACACATTTCTGTTCAAAAGCATCCAGCTACAACCCTATTATATACCTGATGAAAGAAATAAATAAACATACAAAAATGAGTAGGATTGTATTATCCACTGTTGGTAGTCTCCACATAAACCAATAGTATTTTTAATTAACTTTCATTACAGATGAGCTGTCACATCTTCTGAGAATGACTGATGTGTTTTAGAAACAGTATATGAGGGTGGTAGAATTCTTTCAAAGAGTGTGATAATTAAAGGATACGCTATAAACTAAGCTATTGAAAAAACAGTCCAAGTTATTACTATATGGTCTCTAAAAGCTCACAGTTAAATTTTAAATGTTCCAATGAATCATTTTAATAGGTCTTTTTCAATTGTTAGGGCCTGGGAGAATCTTGAATTCCTCATCTTCATGCAAGCATTTACAGGTCTCACCTGCAAATATTATGCTTTCTTGTCATCCAAATCTGTTTTTCTCTCATCTTTATAGTTTACTATCCTCCGCTCACTGACTCTCAGTGATACCACCACAGTAACGGTCAGAAATAAACTTCATTTTTGCAGTGTCTTACAAAAAAAAAAAATCAAAAATGCAATAAAGAAAGGGAGTTGATGAAAATTCTCCAAAAGTCACTATTCAAATTATCCTTTTAGACTTCACGCTTACTATCAGAATGTTCTGATGAATAAACAAAGAGCTGTTCTTCATGGTAAAATTGATCTCACTAAACGATAACCAACTTTCACTCCCACTGTCAAGACGGTCCATTCCTCAGTCCATTTTTGTCCTCTTAAGCAATCTTTCTCTTTTCCTTAATTTAAAACTTCTCAAAGAACGACCCTTTTAGCCTCTGTGAGGGACCTGAAGGATCCCATTCCTCCTGTCTCTCTTACTGCAGCACTCCTGAAAGCTTCTTACAATTCCAACTCCCACGGTTGAGATTTTTTTTCAACTTCAAAAGCTAACCTCTAAATTTATCATGGGCAGTTTTAATAATGTAGAGTATCCTACGATATGTTGAGAAAAAGGAAATTATGTTATACACACCCACGAGCTAGGGAGACAACACCATCCATCTACTTATGGGCTTCCTTTCACATTAATGCAAATTTCAGAAATATCTATAGATCTCAACTGTTAAATTAAAATGCAATCAACTAAGAAAGGTATTCATTTCCTTTTCACTAAGCTATACCTAGCTTACCGTAGCTGAGATAATTTCATTGAATGTCATTTAAATATAAAATTTTAAAATGGTATAATTTAGATTTTTATTTCAAAAATGGTACCTCTTGTTATATTGCTGCTTTGTTACTGTCTTCAAAGAATGCAAACATCAAGGAATTATGATTTTCTTTGCTTTTGTGTGCTAATTGTTTATCTGATCCCAATTTTTCAAAACTTGGACTCTATAATCAATATGTATTTGTAAAATGAGGGAAAATAAGTAGAGGAAATTGTAAAAGGTTCTGGTCACTATAACTAGGAAGCATACAGCCAGAACAAAGATGCTAGCAAGGCCAATTTTCAGTTACTATAAAGACCACTTGCCAGCCTTTGAAGAAAGTAAGCTCCTAAAAATCTTTTTGATTGAGAATGGGCAGCAATCCTTACATAATTTTAAATAACCAACCTGTTATTTAAAATTCTTCCTACCCTTCCTCCCTGCCTCCCTCCCTTCCTCCCTCCCTCCATGTGTGTGTGTGTGTGTGTGTGTGTGTGTGAGAGAGAGAGAGAGAGAGAGAGAGAGAGAAAGTGTGAGTGTACACGTGCATGTGCAAATAAACAACTCCACAACTTAGCAAGAATGTTTGAAATGCGTGCATATGATATTGGAAAGGCTTCAGAATGGCTACGATGGTCATCTAAGTCCAAAGCGGTCCCCATCACACACAGAGCTATGTCAATATTACATGAACCAGTACCCAAACACGTCAGGCTGGATTCTAAAACACATCCAGCCTGGACAGCACCAGTAAAGAGCCTACTTTGAGAGATCTGCTAAACAGAGCAATGGTGACAAAATGAGATAAGGTCGGACTCTCTCCTCAATTTGAACTCCAGAAAATGGAGACTATGGAGTACTGTACGGGAAGGGAAGAAAGGGTAGTATGACTGAGCACAAGCTGGGGGAAGCCACAGAGAGCAGAAACTACTACACATTTGTAAATATGCCTGCTTGTCTATAAACCTAGATTTTACTTTGGTTTTTTTGTATTAAATGTGGACTTCAAAACAGGAATTCAATTCAGAGGCACTGATTTAGCTCAGTGCTAATAAAATTCAAAAACAAAGTGGATTCCCACCTCTTTGCACCTTTGATTTAGTAAAAATATTAATAATTTCTTATTTTTAACTTTTCCTTTGCCAAACTTACTTCAACTACATATTTATTCAGTATTATTATAAAGTATAGGCTGAGATGAAAACCACAAAATAATTTTCTTTGTATATACACAGATTCATGAATTTTACATCAACTATTTGAAAATGAGATTTGTGTGTACCTTTCTCACTTTCATTTACCTGAAGAAAGCAAGTAGGAAGCCAAAGCTCACAACCAAAGACAAGGAGTGCTGGAGTGTGCCTGGAGTAATGCCTGGACTCCAGATGCTGCTCCATCATCAGAGTTTGCATTTTCTAGTAACCTTCCTTCCTTAACTCCTAGCTTTACACAACTTTCTTCCAACCAACAACCTTCTGTTTCGATGCTCACTCTCTTTAATGTTCGTATCTCTAAAGATAATGTTGATGGCTATTCTTCCACAGTCACGGGCTAAGGTTCCAACACTTGAAGTGACAAGGTAAACTTTAGCTACTCGACAACATGATACATATCCCCTCCCCATCCCCTAACCCCCACCCTCCACCCCCCGGGTTTCAAAGCGCTGCTTCTAAGGCAAACATATTTCACATTAAAACAAACAACTATCTGATACGGAATGAAGGACAGAATTAAAATACATTAAACTACAACACTGAATGAGAAACTCTCATGTTCCTAGTGGCCAACCCCTGAACTCCTTTCATTATTAATGTATGAGCATTCTGGTAGAAAGTTTGATACAGAAAGGAAAAGCATAATGCTGATTCATGCTGCGGATTCTGTATTGTTTTGGACCAAGACTTGGTTCTTAACCTTACACTTATCAGAATCACCTGGAATACTTGTTAAAGCAGATAAACCACAACAAGAATTTGGGATAATGTAACACTATTATATGTAAGCACATACTAGTGGCTAATGTCGACAATTACCAGTACTATTATGGATAACCACCAAATACAAGTTTTTATTATTACTGCATTTGTATGCATGCTCATACTTGCACAGGACCATGTGTACACAAGAGTGTTCATGCACAGGTGCAGAGGCCTGAGTTGACATTGGGTGTCTTCTCAACAGCTTTCCAGTTTATTTTCCAATGGTGGGTCTCTCCTAGAACCTGGACTTCATTGATTCTGGCTAGTCTAGCTGGCCAGGTTGCTCTGGGAATTTCATCTCTGCTCCTGGAGTGCTGGGATTGCAGGCAACCAACACATCAGTCCAGTTCTCACAAGGGTTCTAGGGACCTGAACTCTGGTCCTCACACTTGTGCAGTGTGTACTTCACCTGGTGAGTCATCTACCCAGGCAGGAAATACTCACAGATTACCTCTGCCTTTCTCTACTGCTTCAAGTCAGCTGTAAGTCTACCATACACTGGAATAATTTATTTAAAAGGTCTATGTTGAAGAATATTAATTCAAGGTAAGTTACTTTTGTTTATGCTCTGGAACATTTCTTTAGTGATGCAAAGATATGTTTGATGAAATAAAATTCATCTGTGGTCAGGAGGCTGAGTCAGCAACTAGCTGACAGGAAGTGGTAGGGAGGAGCCAGGGGAGAAGGGTTTGTAAGGAGGGGTGAGGAGAAGCAGGAGGTGAGCTTCTTGCTATTCAGCCTCTCTGAGGGGCAGAATTAATTTCACCTTAACCTTTGAATCTTGAGTTCTTTAGAGGGACAGAGTTTTAGTTAAGCTTTGCAAGAGTCCAAACCTGAGGAAACAGAATTCCCTCCAGCTAGGCTACGGCCCTTGCCGCTTAGCCGCTGCTGGTAGCGGCAGAGTTGAGTTGCTGATTCGGACAGTTAGGGCTTAAAAGGCAGCAACAATTAAAAGGATAACAGGTCTAAATGTCTACTCCTCGAATTATAACTATACTCCACATCAAGCTTGAATGTCTCATGGAATTTTGAACACAGTTGGGTATATCAATATTCATATTCTTTTATATGCAAACAAAATTTAAGCACATTTTATGTTGAATCTGAATCTAGGAGTTATATGCTAATATTTCTTCCTTGTAGTTACATAATGTGCATAGCAATAAAAAAAAAAAAAAAACACCTCTAGCCTCATTTTCCTCTGGTTTAAATGATAATCTTTTCTTATGGTCAATGAATATGTTGTTGTGTTCTAAAAAAATGTTAAAAATAATCTTTCATTAAGAGTTTATTCCATTTTATCAGCCACTCATTTTTTTAAAAAATAATGAGGTTAATTAAACAATAAACATCCAAGGGTGTCCCATTTATTTTCACTAGTAGAGTAACATGCCTTTTATTAGCCTGATTGAGAGTGCTAATGCTAAACATTCTATTCTGTCTTTAGTACACAGATACCACCCTCCAGAGCACCTCTAGAAGAAACCTCTGCTATTAGAACTGTCGTGAGTATACTGAATGCTATAATAAATAAATATAATATACTATAATAAAAAAGAGGACTTATGATAAAAACGAATCCTGTCTTCTGAATTCTCCAAATCTATACTGTGACTCTATACTGTGACTCGGATGAGGTTAAAAATAAATCACTTATCTTAAAAATCCAAGTTGCTTTGTATAAAAAGAGGTTGGTTTAAGTTAACAAATAGTACCTCAGGAGGCTCTGGCATATAAATCATAGAGAGCCAGTTTTCAGTGAACAAACATGATCTGCCAATACAGAGAAGGTCACTGACACGTGAAAGGCTCTGATGAGCTTTAAAATAAGCAAAGTGTCTTATGCCAGTTTCATTTTTGGTAATTTACATAAATGGACAGTGCCTTACCAGCCCAAACAGTTCCTTGAAAAATCAATTAGCATGGTAATTATTCAAATGAAATCAGAAATTTTTAAATTTTCTGTGAAAAGCATTGGTCTATGAAACAGAGTAAAAGGCACAATACCAAATTCTGTCCAACTGAAACATACCAAGTATTGTAATTACTAGAGTTTCCCTCATGCTTATAGGTTGCTTTACTTATTTGGTGTTTGCTAAAACCAATTAAATTGAAATTATGTAAATGCAATTCTGGCTTAATTCTTCCAAGGGTCACTGGATATAAATAACACATAGTGGGGTGGATTAAGTATTAGATAATTTATATTATCACTTTTGTTCCCCAAGTGCTTTCAGTAGAGAATTTCAGACATAGTTTTTTCTACGAAAGCAAGAGTGGGAAACAGAGACATACATCCCAACTGCAGCATTGCTATCAACTGTCAGACGAAACACGCTAAACTGAGGCGGTGAAGACAATTAGCCAGGCTCTGTCGGCCCAACACCCACCAACACACCGCAGATAGACACCAACACACCACAGACAGACACCAACACACCGCAGACAGACACCAACACACCACAGACAGACACCAACACACCAACACACCGCAGATACAACACACCGCAGACACCAACACACCGCAGACACCAACACACCACAGACACCAACACACCGCAGACAGACACCAACACACTGCAGATAGACACCAACACACCAACACACTGCAGACAGACACCAACACACCGCAGACATCAACACACCAACACACTGCAGACAGACACCAACACACTGCAGATAGACACCAACACACCGCAGATACAACACACCGCAGACAGACACCAACACACCACAGACAGACACCAACACACCACAGACAGACACCAACACACCACAGACAGACACCAACACACCGCAGACACCAACACACCGCAGACACCAACACACCGCAGACAGACACCAACACACCGCAGACAGACATCAACACACCGCAGACAGACACCAACACACCGCAGACAGACACCAACACACCGCAGACAGACACCAACACACCGCAGATAGACACCAACACACCGCAGACAGACACCAACACACCGCAGATAGACACCAACACACCGCAGACAGACACCAACACACCGCAGACAGACACCAACACACCGCAGATAGACACCAACACACCGCAGACACCAACACACCAACACACTGCAGACAGACACCAACACACTGCAGATAGACACCAACACACCGCAGATACAACACACCGCAGACACCAACACACCGCAGACACCAACACACCACAGATAGACACCAACACACCGCAGATAGACACCAACACACCGCAGATACAACACACCGCAGACACCAACACACCGCAGACACCAACACACCACAGATAGACACCAACACACCGCAGATAGACACCAACACACCGCAGATAGACACCAACACACCGCAGACAGACACCAACACACCGCAGATAGACACCAACACACCACAGACAGACACCAACACGCGCTGCCTGTGATACAAAATGGACGAGTAAGTGAGACTAAAATCTCTTAGACCTCAACTAAGAAATGATAAAAGGACAACGGAGACAAACAGTAGTTTTCCTTAATTCTGTTCTGAGTAAGTGGAAATATATGAAGAAAATAACTTAACTAGAGTCATCTAAAAGAGTAACACAAAGTCAAAGAAAAGAAGTAGAAAGAGTCTAATCTATTAAATCAAAACATAAATTAATAAAACATACTGACAAGTAAGGTGTAAAACTGAAGATGTCCCGAGCAGAAAATTCTGGATGAAAACCTCACCATTTTTGGCTACTTCGGCTATGATGTTGGCTACTTTGGCTGTGCAGGAGGACTGTGGCGTCAACAGATTTGCAAACAACTGAAGTATTCCACTTCCTTGTATTTTTTCACTTGTTTCTGTGTCTGAAAGAAAGAAACAGGGAGGGGGGCGTCTATGAAATTCTGTAATGCAGACATGAACTACGTAAATGACAATCAGTTATTCAAGAACTTTCTCTATCCTGAATAAAAGTTGGTTTCATATACACTGAACCATTTATATAAATTGCCTTGCTATATAAGCTGCTTTCACTGTGTTTTAATTTTCACAATACACTATAGTACCATTTTGTCTCTCTGTTCACACTACAAAGGGGGTTTTCTTAATCTGTCAACTACAGGACAACCACATTTTTAATATAAATCATTAGAATCACTACTTATATAAAGAAATAGGAAATAATCTCCATGATATTCAAAGCTCTGCTTCGTGATACAGAAATTCAAGAGCTCCTTACTTTTAGTTGTTAAACTTTTAGTGTTAGTTTCAATAGTATCAATTTGGAACAGGAATGCTTTTTTTCCATACCCTTTGTAAATTCCTAGAGCTATACCAATATAATTTTATGTTTTTTTTATGGTTCCCAATAAAGGTATAATAACTTGAAAATAGCGATTATGAGTAAAACCTATACCTCATATAATTTTTTATGTACTGAATGATAGCTAAGATTACACACTTCCATATGATGACCACATTTTTAATATAACTCATTAGAATCACTACTTATATAAAGAAATAGGAAATAATCTCCATGATATTCAAAGCTCTGCTTGGTGATACAGAAATTCAAGAGCTCCTTACTGCTTTCCCTAAAGAGTCTTAAAAAAAAAGCAAGCTCCTTCATGTATCTATTATTGACATAACCTATTAAACCAAAGGCAATAGGGTTATTTAGATGACAGAAATAAAGAAAATTCCCCGAATATCATATTTGATTATAGGCAATGAGAAATTATGTATTTAATGAGAAGATTATACGGCTTATTAAAATGTTCAATTAAGCCGGGCGGTGGTGGCGCACGCCTTTAATCCCAGCACTTGGGAGGCAGAGCCAGGTGGATCTCTGTGAGTTCGAGGCCAGCCTGGTCTACAGAGTGAGTTCCAGGAAAGGCGCAAAGCTACACAGAGAAACCCTGTCTCGAAAAACCAAAAAAAAAAAAAAAAAAAAAAAAAAAAGTTCAATTAAAATTTGACTGTATAATATGCTTTTTTTTGCTGTAGGTCTTTGAACACATAAGTAATAGAAAATACTAAGAGTTTCTTAAAAGACAGGTAACATAAATAATGGATTATCAAACTCATTCTTACTCAAATTCAAGAAAGTATACAAAATGTCTCTATAGTTAATGCTTACCGCTAGTGTTTTTTTGTCTTGAAGACACTTTCATATTTACTTATTTACATGTGTGTGCATGTGCATAGGCATGCTTTTACATCAGTGTGTTTGTGGAGGCCAGAGGAGAACTTATGGGAGGTCAGTTCTTGTTCCCCCATGAGAGTTTCCGAGATCAAGCCCAGGGATCAAGCCTAGGTCATCAGGCTTGTGGAAGCACCTTTACCCACAGAGCCATCTGAACAGCCCCTAAATAGTGTTTTTCAAACTGTAGGTTCCGATCTGTCAGTGAGCTCTAAAATTTTATTTTGGAAAGAGAAATAAGAAGTATGACCTACAACAACAAAAGAATTAAAAAATCCACATGTTAAGCTAAAATTTTTATTTTTTATGTTTTGGGTTAAATTATATATGTAAATATGATTGTATGTACACGTGTACACACACACACACACACACACACACACACACACACACACACACACACACGTTATTTTTGCTATACTAGGACCCAAACTCAGAGCTTCTCACATGCAAAGATTCTACTACTAAGCTATACCTCCAGTTCCTGTAAAATATTTTTAATCAAAGGTTTGGGCCAAAAAATTAGAAACTGCTATTTCATGTGCTCCTTATCTACCCAGGATTCTAAGTTAAAGGATCGTAATTCTTCCAGGATATGCTTTCATTTTGCATCTTTAACAAAAGTGTAAGTTTTAAGGTACCATCAGGAAATCTGACACTTAAAATCTATTGTGTGTGTGTGTGTGTGTGTGTGTGTGTGTGTGTGTGCATGTGCACACAGACAGACAGGCAGGCAGACAGGTAGACAGACAGACACATATACCCTCCACCACACCAGGAAGCGGTAAAGTCATTTCCCATGTTACAATGCTTTGTTTCCTGACAACTGCCCCGGAGGAGCTACAGCTGAAATCACTGGGTCAGAGAGCCCGCGGGGCCCAGCCCACCATCTGCTCAAGCCCGCTGACAGCAGGATCTGGCACAAGCCAGCATGCAGACTGGATGTGAGGCTCAGGCACGTGCGCATGGATGCAAATGTTAACTGCACGTTATCCACGCATAGTTCATTTTAACTCTAACTTAAGGATTATTTGAGTGTGACAGCTGAGTGTCAGGGCAAGGGAAAGACACAACTAAACGGTGCAAGCCTCTCACTGTGACAGAACTTCCCACAACCATGATCCAAGTAACTGGCAGAATAGTTGGATGGAAAAGAAATCAAGAATTTGGGAACAGTATTTATACTATTATATAACAGATTTCTACACAGGTCTAGAATTTAAATACTTCAGAATTATAATTTCTTTTGCTATAAAACTATAACAAAATGTGCTATGTCACTAAAATGCCAATGTCTAATAAACATGAAGTTGATGCTGTTTTTTCACACAGGGTCCCTCTACATAGTCCTAGCTGGCCTGAAACTCACTATGTAGACCAGGCTAGCTTTGAACTCAGACATCTGTCTGCCTCTGCCTCCCAAGTACTGGGATATGAGCCATGTGCTACCACACCTAATTAAACAGTTTCAATGAATCAATCTCTGTCTCTCTCTGTCTTCCCTCCTCCCTCCTTCTCTTCCTCTCCCCTCCCCATTAAAGCATACAATTACCTATATGTTCTTAGGTATCTGTGAGCATCCTTAAAAATGGCTTTTAAAGGGCAGTAACAATAAAAATGACATTCTCTTCATGAGAACCTTTCCCAATGGGTCTTAAATAAAAGAGCACTGATGCAAGAAAGAAAGGGGCATGCACAATCATCAGAAAGGGAGCAACACTCAAAGTGTATTGTATACCTGTACAAAAAAAATCCCCTCGTGTAACCAAGTACTATGGAGAGTGAACACACACACACACACACACACACACACACACACACACACACACACACACACACACACGCTCAGTCCAATGGAAAAAGTATAAAGAAATAATAGAACAAAAAACCATTAGAAGCGGGTCTTCCTAAGTGATTAAGCTGTGAGACTCATTCTATAAAATGACAGCAGATGATTTTGATAATCTTATCATTATTTCCATCCTAAGGATAACATAAACTGTGGTTAAAGCTGTGGTTGGAAATCATCACTAGAATAAGCAGGGTGTGTGTGCTAGCTTTGCCTCTTTAAAATGATCACTAACTAGGTCATAAAGAGATTGCTAAAAATTGAAAGGTGTACAATAAAATGACAAAAGGCATTTATCCATAAGTAAACACCACAAGAAACTGTGTTAACAATTGTGGGAAAGCAGACTACATAATGCAGTATTTATCTCAAAGGTAAAAGTAATGATTGAAGAAATGGTCCGATAAAAAAAGTGGATTTCCTCATTCCACGCTCACAGAATTTGGATATAGTAACAGCAAAGGAGCACTTTCCAATACAGCTCCATCTGCATTCAGATACCCTGGAGAGAACCAGGAAGTAAACAAAGATACAGAAGTCTGGCATCTGAAGGACTTTAACGTCCTGAATTTAGTAATATTTATAGCGAGCTTAAAAGATTATATTCTGCTTCTCAAGTAACTTAACAAGGGATCTAAAAATGAGTAATTCAAGGAAAACAATGAAAGGAGTAGTATTTCACACTGTTATAAGTCAATGATGATATGACATTTACTCCAGTTTCAAGGGGGAACAAAAAAGTAATAAGGGATGCAGAAAACTTTGTTTTTTAAGGCAAACCACTGAACACTGATAACACTAAAATTTTGGGAAAAGTTAAAAAAGAGATGAATGTTTTTATCACTTAAGATGTAAACAAGAATGCTATGTAAGGGGGTGGTGGCTGGTTCCTCAGCCATGGCATAGTTTAGGCAAGCAGGGTTGGGGATAGAATGGGTAGGCGGTGAGACAGGCAAAGAGAAGAAGACTGTTGGTTGGCCCAGTTTGAGAGTAGAGCTGGGAGGAGGGTCCTTGATCTGCTGCCCCCATGGTACCTGCAATGCCCATCCATGTCAGTCATTAAGGTGTACAGCCTTGGGCATCCCTGGGAGCTTGAGTCCTTCAGGGCCCTGCTTGGTTCTGGTCCCACAGACTAAGTGTCTAAGGGTAAGGGACCTTAAGTGCTGTGGCATCTAGTGCATTGGCGAAACCTTGAATACCTCCACAGTTTCATGCTACTGGTGCAGTCACTGTGGTACGGGCAGCTGCAGCTTCCTGTAAGTCTGACATGGCTGATTTCTACAGAATTCGTGACTCCACGAAAAGATTCTGAAGATGCGAGGGAAGCTGGTAGAATAGTTTGAATCTGAAGAATTTCTTTGGATTGAGCTCCATAAGAGCTTTTCACTGACCTGTGTTCCTAAACTATGAACTGTGAATTATGTGAGCTAAAGACTCATTTTTTCTCAATAAACAAACAACTCACATGTAGAAGAATGAGCAACTCTCACCCTTTACAAAACCCAACTCTAACAGGATCAAAGACCTTGATAAGAAACCTAAAACCACTGGAGGAAACACAAGGGCAACATCTCAATGGACTGGCCCAGGTCAGAATTGCTCAAGAGGCCTCTGGTCCCTCAGAAAATCATTCCCGCAGTCACCGATGGCACCTTATGAAATTAAAAAGCTTTTGTACAGAAGAGGGAAAATCAAGTGAAATAACAGCCAAAAGAATGAGAGAAAATCTTTGCTAGCTACACATAAGCCAGACTGCTATTATGTAAAATATACAAAGAGCTCACAAAACTAACCAAGAAATGGAACAACCAAATCAATAATAAGTGAACTAATGAAATAAACAACAGTTCTCAAAAGATGAAATAAAAACACTCAGTAAAGGGCTGGGGAGATGCTCAGTAGATTAAACACTTGCTGCTGAGCATGAGACTGGAGTTCAGGTCTCCAGAACCCTCGTCCAGGAGGGGCAGGGATGGCGGCCAGAACTGGTGATCTCCAGGATCAGCAAGACCTGCCTTAATATAAAGTGATGAGTGATCAATGAGCCAAACAACCAATGTCAGCCTCCAGCCTCCACATGCAAACACAACATGTGTGTGCATACACCAAAACACACATGTGCACCCACACACATACAGAAAAAAGAGAAAAGCAGAGACAATGGGCAATAAATATACAAAAAAAAAAGTTCAATCTTCCAGCTCTAAGAGAAATAGAAATCAAAACTACAATAAGATTCTGTCTCAGCCCAGTCAGAAGGGCATGTTATTTAAAAAGACAAAAACAACAACATGCTGGAATGGACATCAGCAAAAAGGAACATTTATATACAGTTGGTGGGAATGCCTCTGTGGAAGTCAGTATGGATGTTTTCAAAAACCTCAAAACAGATGTTCATTCGGTCCAGCTATCTGTAACCCCTGGGTGTTTACTGGAAAGACTTCAATCTAGCCTATCATGGAATATTTGCACAATAATCCTTACCATGGTACCATTCACAACAGCTGTTAGAGAACCAACCTAGATGTCTAACATCGAAAGAACAGGTTAAGAAAATGTGGCATTTGTACCCAACAGCATTGTTTTCACCCATAAAGAACAACACTATGTACTTGCAGGAAAAGTGGATGCAACTGGGGATGATCATATTATGTGAATTAAGCCATACTCAGAAAGACAAATACCATGCTTTCTCTCATTTGTGGTTCCTAGATTTTTATAGTCATGCATGTTATACATACAAAGCAAAAATGGTCTGAGGGAAACTAATGAAATAGAGAGGCCGGGCGGTGGTGGCGCACGCCTTTAATCCCAGCACTCGGGAGGCAGAGCCAGGCGGATCTCTGTGAGTTCGAGGCCAGCCTGGGCTACCAAGTGAGCTCCAGGAAAGGCGCAAAGCTACACAGAGAAACCCTGTCTCGAAAAACCAAAAAAAAAAAAAAAAAAAGAAAGAAATAGAGAGAAGAGGGTGGAAAAGAAGAAATCACGTACAAGATAGCCATCTGAATATTAAAAAAAATAATTTTAGTGTGGCCAAAGAATCACTCGGTATAATGTGGACAGCTGTATATATCTAAGAGGACAAGTGAGCCTCACCACTCTGAGAAGAGACAAGATCATATTGTCTAAATGTGCTGTTAAGATTGTGGTTACAGTAACAAACCTGCTCCATTAAACTAAACAGAGAAACCTGCTTCAGACTACCACACTAGCAACACATGGGAGTGCATGTGCTAGCTTTGGTTAGCCTTCCAGAACGCTTACTAATTGTGCCCCCTTGGAGTCTTCAAGATTGTAAGCAGAACCTAGATATTCCCAAAGCCAACCATCTCCTCTTTACCTTTAGCCTGATTCTGCTCCAGACTTTCTTCCCTCCAAGTACTCCCATGAAGACATCCTAAACTCTATTTTCTTACTTATTAATTAATCCAAGGCTCACCAGGTAGAAATTGAGCTGCTTTTTCATAACTTAAAAGCTGGCAGGATGGCTCAGTGGGTAAAGACACTTGCTGCCGTTCCTGACGACCTGAGTTCCATCCCCAAGAACCATATGGTGAAAAAAAGAGCAATCTGCTACTATTCCTGGACCACGTTGAATCTACATGAATGGTTTAAAACATGGCATCACATTTCCTGACTTTAATGGTCCAACTGTGACTGTTATTTTGACAATCCATCACAAAATCATGCCCAGGACCTCTTAGAGGACACCTTTCTCTTCTTTGTGGCCATCATCCAATCTGCCATCAACCTGTCACCACAGTGTCTACTTATTCTTCCTTGCAAGTCTGACATCTGTCTAAGACATTTTTACAACAGTCTCAGCATGGCCTCAAAGTCCCTTCAGAACTTGGTCTCTTAGACAACTCCTAGCTTCCATTTCTTGACCACCCTGCATGGACTATCTGCTGGCCATGCCAGTCTCCTAAATTTCTTACTGGACGAGCTGTTCCCACCACTGCGGTTTTCTATATCTTCCTTCAGTTGTTTGAGATGTTCTTTCCATCTAGATGAAGTACACTCCATTTTAAATTCATTATTCCTTCTTCTTGCTTATTCCCAGCACTAAATACACAGAACCCTGTAATTGTTTTCCAGCTGTCAGGCACAGGAGTGGGAAAATACACTTTTACAAAGTCCTTCTTACAGTGAAAATGTAAGATCAAGAGGCCATAAGCTACCGTCAGAAAGCTAAGCATTGAGCTGGAAAGAGATACAATTTTTAAAATTATTTAATGTGGTTCATACTACCTTGGAGGTTTATGTATGAAGGACAGAGGGAGGCTATCAGAACTTCATAAACATCATGGAAAATTCCCAAATGAGTTAATTTCTGAGCTGAGGGGTGTGTGTATAGATGTGTGCAAGTGTGCTTGCCCACGAGGTCACTTCTGGAGGCCCGTGGCTGATGTCAGGATGCTTTCCTCAACTGCTTCACCGTCTTATTTTCTAAAATAAGGTTTGCATTTATTTCTATTGTATGTGTACATGCACTGCCAATAGCATGCATGTGGAGATCGGAGAACAACTCCGAGGGAGTGGATTCTCTCCTACTGTGTGGGTTCTGGGAACTGAACTCATGTCATTTGGCTTAGCTGTAAGTCCCTCATCCACTGAGCTACCCTGTCACACCTCCACATTAATTTTTGAGACAGGGTCTCTCTCTGACCCTGGAACTAGCAGCCGTGTACCACAATGCCTAGCTTTTCCCATGGTTGTTGGCAGGCTGCCCTCAGGTCCTCAGTTTACCCAGCAAGTCCTTTACCCACTTGGCCATCTGATCAGCCATCAGGCGAGTTTGTAAGGATGATAACACACATTCTAAGCAGACAAGAAGAAAGATATATTTTACAGGGAATATGTGAAAAGCTGAAATGGGCAATTCATCATTTGACTGGATGAAGAATTGTCAGTGAGACTAGAAAAGGGCAACTCTCTGTGTATCTGGGAGGACATTTCCAGAGAAGACTGGAACTGACCATCCAGGTACCACCTGACAAGTTGGAGGCTAAACAGAATAAGGGGTGGGGGCTGCTGTGGTGGTATTGTGTTCCCCAAAATGTTGTGTACTCTAATAAATTTATCTGGGGTCAAAGAACAGACAGCCACTAGATACAAAGGCTAGAAAATGGTGGCACTCACACCTTTAATCCTAGCATTCCAGAGATAGAAATCCCTCTGGATCTCTGTGAGTTCAAGGCCACATTGGAAATAGCCAAGCATGGTGACACACGCCTTTAATCCCAGAAAGCCAGCCTTTAATCCCAGGGAGTGGTGGTAGAAAACAGAAAGATATATAAGGCGTGAGGACCAGAAACTAGAAGCATTTGGCTGGTTAAGCATTTGGCTGGTTAAGCTTTCAGGCTTTTGAGCAACACAGTTCAGCTGAGATTCATTCTGGATGAGGACTCAGAGGCTTCCAGTCTGAGGAAACAAGACCAGCTGAGGAACTGGTGAGGTGAGGTAGCTGTGGCTTGTTCTGTCTCTCTGATCTACCAGCATGGACCCCAATAACTCGCCTCGGGTTTGATTTTATTAATAAGAACTTTTAAGATTCACGCTACAGGCTGCCAGCACAGGGAATGTCTCTGCTTCTTGGCTTCCATAAGGTGAGCTGCTTTCCCCACACATTCCTGCCACTGTGAGCTTACTCTTACCATGGATCCAGAACTAAGAACCAAAACCTATGCACAGACAGACACACTGGAAGCCGAAATGGTCCCCTCCTCCTTTCAGCTGTTTAGGCCCGGAATGCTGTCAAAGTGACCCAAAGACTGACTGAAACACAGCTGGAAAACTTTAATTAGGAATGGCAGTATTCCGTACGGGCTGATTTCTTCCCCAGCAGCTGGCCAGTGCTACGACGGCATCAAAGTGCTAAAAGGGCAATGGCTGGCACTCTCCAAGAGATGAAGAAACATTAAGCGGAATGAAAAGGATGAGCGTTTACCCACACAATACCTATTATTGACACAGGTAATGTGTCATTCCTTCTGTGACAGTGACTCTTAAATTTGTGAATTTTAAAATTCTTAAAACTGTTGAGTTGAATCTAACTCTTTGTACGTGTTTTGTAATCAGTGCTATTAGTAATACAGGCAGCTCACATATTTAATCTCAACACACGGGAGAGGCAGAGGAAGGCAGATTTCTGTGAGTTCAGGGCAAGCATGGTCTATTTAGTGAGTTGCGGGTCAGCCAGAGTTACATAGTAAACACCCTATCTCAAAACCAAGCAAACAACAAAAACCCCCAGCTAGGGGCTGGTAATGTATCTCCGCTGGCAGTGATGGCCTAACATGCAGGAGGCCCTGGGTCTGATTCTCAGCACTGCAGAAACTGGGTATGGTAGCAACATGCCTGCAATCTCCTCCCTCTGGAAGTGGAGGCACAGGAAGTTCAAGGTCATCATTGGCTACATAACAAGTTCTAGGCCAGCCTGGGATACAAGAGACCTTATCTAAAAAAACAAAACGAAACAAATTGTCTAGAGCAGAACACAGTGACACACAACTGTGATCTCAGCAAACTAGAGGTTGAGGCAGGAAGACAGAGACTCTAAGTCCAGCCTGGGCTAGACAGCAGAATTCCAGGTCAGCAAAGGCTAGGCTATATACTGAGAATTGTTTCAATAAATGATCATATTACTTATTCACTTAGACTACCAACTTCTCTAAGGTAGTTACCAACTACTGTATTGTGGTTTATAATTAATGGTAAATAAGAACTGTATTCATGCCTATTTAAGTATTTACAATTAAAGAAATGAAAAAGGCATACAAAATAATGAATATACACTGATACAAACTTGAATAAAGTGATGTATGAGTTGTTACAGGAGGGAGTAATAAAGATCAATAAATGAGCTATCTTATTGATGCCATTATAATTATATAATTACTTCTCACTGAACTCATAAAGAAAGTATCTTATATTTTAAAATCTTCTCAACATTTGTTCCCCCAGTACCTAGGGCCTTGCATATACTAGCAAGCTTATTAAGGATTCTGAAGTCAAAACCAGAAGTTTCATAGAATTACTAGTCATTAGCTCATACAGGACTAATTTTTTAGTTTGCATTAGAGTAATCAGGTCTTAGATCATATTTTTCAAATGCAAAGATATGCAAAAATATTCTTAAAACCTTCAGAAATCACTTTAGAAAACTGCCTTGCTTTTATACTATTCTTCCCACATACACACATCACAAAGAAAAGATAATCACTCCATGACTAAGTTATTATGAGTCAAAGGAAAACATTCTGTTTGCTCCTTTAGTATAATGAAAAGATATGGAACATTCAACTATGGGAAGAGAAAATTACAAGCATCTAAAATAAATTCACCTCAAAGAACACTGTGTGCTAAAATCTAGACTCTGAGTCCATATGTTCCTACTTTAAAAAATTACCCTGCCTTTTGGAACCTCATTTTGGGATTTAACAGTAGGTATTGAAAAGTAGGTCAGGATAATTCTCAGTAAAAAATCAATTATACATTTTTTGTATATAAAGCTATCACTCTAATGGCATTCTTCCCTTGCAATTGTTCCAAACACATCTATTGTACCATATAATCCATTTTCGTATTTCAATAGAAATGCATATTCTACTTGTCATAGTTAAATTTTTTTTGTCAATTTGGTTTAATGGCAGTTTCCAGGTATTTAGTCAAACATTGTTCTGGATGTTTCCACGATGGTGCTCTTAGATAACGGAAATCAATGGGTCTTGAGTAAAACACATTTGCTTCCACATTACCAACTGAAGACAGAGAGAAAAAGACAACTGCCCTAGCAAGAGGGATGCCTGTGAGCTGCTTTCCAACCTGGACTGTAACATGAGCTCCTTGAGTCTCTAACCCCTGGTCTACTCTGCCAATTGAGGTTTGCCAGCCTTCGTAACCGCACACGTCAATTCCTTTTCCCTTGTGAACCTAAGGCTCCTGGAGAAGAGAACACCTTTGTCCTTCCAACACGTATCTTCAAGTAAGAATGCAAATGTCCACAGATACACTAGGAAAACATGGCGCCACCTTTGTTTTTATAATACCCTAGGGTTCCAAAAGAGGCAACAAGGGATGAGGTAGTGACTCCCCAACACAGAAGTTTGACTAGAAAAAAAAAAAGAATATTTATACATTTAACCAAGAGCTAGAACCAGGACAAATAAATAGAAACTGCATGGAAGAAGATTAGGGGGTCAATCAAAATGTTTTTAAAAGCAAGCACAGTGGCACAAAATGGTGAAAGCTGGACGATCAGGGATTCGAGGCCAGCCTCAGTACAAACAAGAGACCATGTTTCAAAAACAAACAACAAAAAAAGCGGTTTTTAGGGTCAGGGTTGTTGAAAACAAGTAGAATCCCTCATAAAAACGAAGCTTGGTGGGGGTAAGGGAGCTAGCAAGCCGGCTCAGGTGAAGGCAGCTGCTGCTGTCTTAGTTAAGGTTCCTATGCTGTGATGGACACCATGACCAGAAAGAAAGCTGGGGAGGAAAGGATTTATTAGGCTTACACTTCAGCACTGCTGTTCATCATTGAAGGAAGAAGTCTGGACAGGAACTCAAACAGGGCAGGATCCTAGAGACAGGAGCTGACACCTGTCCATGGAGGGCTGCTGCTTACTGGCTTGTTCCCCTTGGCCACTCAGCCCACCTTCTTATAGAACCCAGGACCATCAGCCCAGAGATGGCACCACCCACCATGGGCTGGGCCCTCCCCATTGATCACTAGATGAGAAAATGCCTTACAGCTGGATCTCATGGAGAAATTCCTTCAAAGGAGGGTCCTTCCTCTCTGATGACTCTAGCTTGTGTCAAGCTGACGTACAAAACCGGCCAGTACAGCTGCCAAGCCTGACAACCCGAGTTCAAGAGCGGGGCTCACACAGTGGAAGGGGCAAAGTGACTCCTAAGAGCTGCTCCCTCACCTCCACACACGTGTTGTGGCACTTGTGTGAACACATACAATAAAGTAAATGCAATCAAACATTTTAAATGAGCCTTTTCATGAAGGCTATTTGCTAATGACGAGACTTCTGGGGGGGATCATTAACAAGAGACTAGGTCAGTAAGCTATTTTAAAACAGTAAAATTAGATAATAAGGTGGTGAAAATATCTTCACTCACTGAGGACAGTGCCCAAATAAAGAAGAAAGTATTTTAGGGGACACTAAAGGCTTTGTTTCCATACTTGCAGTGCTGGGGACTAATCCCAGGGCTTTACACACGTAGGCAAGCATTCTACCACAGTGGAATCCATGACCCTACTCCCCAGACTTTAGAAAACCGTGTTTCTCCTAAGTGCTTTTTTCTTGTTACTCACCATTACGCATTCTTCCCTCTGTCACTCTGATTTCTAACTGATTGATTTTTCTCTCCATTCCAATTTCAAGATTCCTGGTTTTGTGTGCGTTCGTATGTGCAGTTACACATACAGACACCACAGAACAATCTCTGGGGTCATTCACTGGGGGCGATCCGCAGGTTTATATTTGCTTGTTTGTAAAAGGGTCTCTCACAGGCCTGGAGCTAGCCACATAGGCTAGACTGGTTAGCCAGCGGGCCCAGGAGGAACTGGCCAGTCCACCTCAGTGCCAGGATTACAAGCACATGCTACCTCTGACTTTTAGTTTGTCAATACTCAAATGAGAGAAATAATCTAGAAAAAACGTGTTTTACATAAAAGGTCTCTATGTAATTGGACCTTCATGGGTGTGTTTTCCTATGATTTTCTTCTTTAGATTATATCACTAAATTCCCATAGTTAAAAATAATGAGTTATGTCTTCCCCCCTATGGAAATATTTTTATTTTCATTTGTATATGAAACAGTAACAAATATATATTAAGACTTTTATGCTCCATGATGAAATTTCACAATTTTTTCTTCACAAGCCTGTTTCCATACTTTCCTATTCCTTTAGACAGTACGTCAGCATCTTCTTCATAGATAACAGATTGTGAGAACATTTAGTATCTCCTTTGACTCATCTGAGGCGGCCTTCTTTTCTATCTACTGAAAAGATAACTACGTTTGAATCTTGTGACTGTAAGTGTGATCCACAGATTAGCACATCAGCATTCTCCTAACACTTATTAAAAATGCAAATTCTAGGCTCTAACCTGAGAATTACTAAATCAGAATCTTTGCAGCCAGAAGTCCTGGGGTTGTGTATTAACAAGATCTCCGAATAATTACATGCGTGAGAAACTTCAAGCAGCACCTACCTGTCTAGGATGCCAATTTCTATACTGTTTACTTCTCTGTTGCTGTGTAAAACACCAAGGCCAAAGGCACTTAGGGCACAAAGTTAACCTGGGCTTACGGTTCCAGAGGGATGTGACAACGAGGCGTGACAGCAAGGGGCAGGCATGGTGGCAGGGGCAACAAACTTAGAGGTCACATCTTCAATCCCAAGCATACGCACAGTGTGGAGTCTGGGACAGGGGCAAAGTGATGAACTCTCAAAGTCTACCCCAGGGATGCACTGCCTCCAGCAAGACCCTACCACCTCCTCCACCACCAACGGGGACCAACTGATCAAAGTCCGTGCCTGTGAGTGACATGCTCATGTAAACCCCCACACTGTCCAAAGAAAATATAATGTAAGTCACATGTGTAACCTTAAATTTTCAAACAGACAAGTTTAATATTTATGTTAACTGCTTCATTATGAAGTCAAAACAAGATTAAGTAACTGAATTTTTTTAAATAACTAAGTACTTGAAATAAGAGCTAACTTCTTAGTTAGCTGCCCTTTCAAATGTCCAATGACCATATGTGCCTTAATATCTATTAGATTATAAAGCAAAGATCTTGAACCACCTTATTAAAAAGGCAGTCCATCACCAGGAGAGAAAGGGGGCCTCTAAAACAACTGAGCAAAGTGCATATGAGCTCACAGAGACTAAAAGCAGCAGGCACAGGGCCTACACAGGTGTGCACCAGGTCCTCTGCCCATACACTGTAGCTTCCAGTTAGTACCTTTATGGGACTCCTGAATGTGTGAACAAGTGGATCTTTGATTCTTGTGCCTGTTCTTGGGGCTTTTCTTTTTCTGTTGGCCTGACTTGACCAACTTTGATATGATTTTTTTTATCTTCTTATATTTTATTTTATTTTATTTTTTGTTATCTCTTAGAAGCCTGTTCTTTTCTAATGAGAGACAGAAAGGGAGTGGATCCAGCTGTGAGAGGCAGTGAGGAGGAACTGGGAGGAGTAGAGGGAGGGGAAACTGAATTTAGAATATTGTATGAGGAAAGAATCTATGGTTAGTATGTATATTTTAAGAGTTATTTTGAACATAAGACAGTAAAAACTAGTTCATTCTGTGGTATACAAAGCAACTACATCTACTGTTGTATAACATGATTGAAACTACTCAAAGGCTGAATATTAATAAATTGAACTAATTACAAAAGTCGGATTATTTCCGATTTGCCTTCCATTTTTTCATGAATGAAAGGTCCTTTTGACCTGACAGTTGATTTTCCTTTAACAGTAGCAAATTAGCATACCCTCATCAGACATTAAACATATTTCAACTGTAGCATTTCTGACGACAAATTTTTTTTTAAATAGATTTATTTATTATGTATACAGTGTTTGTATGCCTGCAGGCCAGAAGAGGGCATCAGATCCTATTATAGACGGTTGTGAGCCACCATGTGGGTGCTGGGAACTGAACTCAGGACCTCTGGAAGAGCGGCTAGTGCTCCTAACCTCTGAGCCATCTCTCCAGCCCCTCTGACGACAAATTTTAATTTTACATTTACCTATCAGTTTCCATTACCAAATAATCAGCTTCGATCTTCTTATGGAAAGAGTATTTATTTAGGCTGCCTCAAACACTGTGCTAAGTGACTTGAAAATGGGTAGCTATGTATTTATGTATTTGCTTCATAAAAGCACAATAACTTTATGTATTTCACGTCTGACCATAGCATTGCAGCACAAAATGAACTCATCTGCATTTGAATTGTTTCCAGATATTATAATGGATTCACCTACATTCAGTGAGTGGACTGCTTTTTATTCTCGACATGAATAATTGATGTGCAGGGCCATGACATTCTGCACAGCATTCTCTTTCGCTGCCCTAACAGCCTATAATAAATGGAATAAGAAAAAGGAAATAGACTTTCACTCTATCTGAATAAGTTAGCCTTCTTAAATTTTAAGAGATTACACACTGTTTTTCAAGTGGCAATGAATAAGATTAAATACTATTCTATTTCAAAAAATAAATCTAACTAAAGATCTTCCATATTAAATGGCCCAACACAGAAATATTAGCTTGGAGATTTGCACTCGACCCTTAGATTACTAAAAATATGAGATATTCAATGGGATCTTTGGAGGCTCCTTTTCTCATAATGTCATGTCAGGGCTTTTTTTTTTTTTAATTTAATTTTATTTTTTATTTCCATTTTTTTTCTCTCTTTTACCATACAGGTCCTTTGTGTATACATATTGTGGCTTCCAGTTTAGTATTTTGATGGGATTCCTGAGTGTGCAAATGAGTGGGTCTGTGTTTCCTGTGCCTTCTCTCAGGTTCTTTTCCTTCTGTTTTTTCTGTCCAATTCTGATGTCTTAGTGTTGATTTTATTATGCCATGGAAGCCTGTTCATTTTCTAATGAGAGAAGGAGCGGATCCAGGTGGGAGGGGAGATAGGAGGAGCTGGGAGAAGAGGAGGAAGGGGAAACCTTAATGAGGTTATGTTATGAGAGAAAAAAAATATGAGATATGTATCTTTCTTCAGTTATGGTTGATTTATGAGGGAGTAAAATGACCATATCCACATAAGGATGTAGCTTAGTTGGTACTGCGCTTGCTTAGCATGCACAACAGCCTGGATTCAACCCCTTCACTTTGTAAGGCAAGCATGACAGCTAGGCCTGCGATCCAGCATGTGGGAGACAGTAGGGTTAGAAGTTAAAGGGATATCCTTGGCTACATGGCACGTTCGAGGCCAATCCTGAATACATGAGTCCCATCTCAAAACAAAGGAGGGGAAAGAGTAGCGCATAATACTGTTTTGGACTTACCAGTTTTCATCAAGATCTTATTTTACAGCCAGCAAAATTCTATCTTACATTCAGTTAGAAACTATGTACCTGACCTGTGTGTCTATGAGATAAAAATCACCCAGTCAAAGTGTGTTTCTGCGATCTTGGTTTTCGGTCCTTTATTTTGACTATTTCAGGCAAACAGCTAACTTCCTTTCTTTTTCTTCTGAGAAAGGGTCTGGGCATACAGTCCAGTCTAGCTTCCAACTTAGTTTCCCTGCCTGATTCCTGACCGCTAGGATTAGCCACGTGCTACCAATCCCAACTCCAAAAGCTCCTTTCTTACTCTCCCCCATCTTCAATGTTTCCATTATTTTTCTCATTTCAACCATTTTATAGCTGGTGATAATACTCACAGACATTCATAACTCAAGAAAATTAAAATCAAATAAGAAACAAGGAAAATGGAGTAGCTTTGCTTTTACTGACTTCACATGAAACATACAATTATGATGAGACATTCCCTTACATTTTATTTAATGAAAAATCTAGAGCTTTATGTTGAGGCCCATATCAAATTTTTTCCAAGGGAAAATAATTTATTTTAATTACTTATTTTTCTAGCTAGAGTAAAGTCTTTTTAAGGACAAACATTAGAAACTTTAAATAATTTTGTATTAATCTATAATTTCTACTCATATTTATTAAATCTTAAAATACAAAAACTCACATGACATTACAAATACATTATGAAAATCTAGGCAAAATGACATTTTTAAAAGAAAAAATTATAAGCAATCAAGTTTACATTTTCAATGTGGAGTAATATAAACAAACATACTTAATTCAGTCAGGGGTTTAAAGGCTGCATGACCACAGTTATGAAAATATTTTTACCTTGGCCATTGAAATGCTGGAGAATTTGAAATATCTGATGACATTATTTGTGTGTGTGCATAGTAGAGCATGAATGTAAATCAGAGAACAGCTTGCTGGAGGTGATCGTATCCTTCCACCATGCAGCCCTGGAGATGAAATTCTAGACACAGGACTTGGCAGCAAGTGCCCTTACCAGCTGGGTCACCTCACCACCATTATACAGAATTTTCTGGTAGTAAAATTAATCCTTTATGGGATGTAATTATGAAGACTTTGGTAGGTACATATTACTATCTGGAGAAATTTCCTATGCTTACCAGGCCACTTAATAAACATTTCTTTTATTACATTAAACTCATGATATAAATCTTAATTATTCTTTACTAATTTAGGTCAGCATTTATTTTTAAATAAAGGACATGCAAATTATCTGAACCTCACTATACATTTAGTATAAATGTTCTATTTTTTTCCCTTAAGAAAAAGTACCCCTATTGTTAGTGTTAGTCAAAAATAATTTTATTGGCTTAAAATAGTAGACATAGCCGAGTTTACTATTTTTAATAGTAACTGATTTGGCTAAGGGCTTACTGTTTAAAAGGTTTGTTTTGTTTTGTTTTTTTAGCCACTCTATTCACAATGTTTTTTTTTTTTTTAAAGAAAATGGAGTTTCATATAAAATCAAGGTGCTACATTTAATTTAAAAGACTGCTATTAATATTAGAAACTAAAATACAGAACTAGGCATCTCCCTGTTTATTACCAAGTTGAAAGTTCAAGCCAACTTTAGTTTAATGGGAAAGAAGTAGGAATATTGCTTTGTGGAATCCTGGCTGAAAATTCCAAAGAAAATATAAGTTCAGAGAGTAGAAGAAAAACTCCTGGTACTTTGAAAGAGATCATCTTAGTTACGGTTTCTGTTGCTCTACTGATTAAAAGATGATGAATGAGCAAAGGCAACCTGGGGAGGGCAACAGTTCCACCATCAGTTCAGCATCAAAGGAAGTCAGTGTAGAAACTGGAGGCCGGAACCCGGAGGCCAGAACTGAAGCAGAGGCCATGAGGAGTGCTGCTCACGGGATTGCTCCCATGGCCTGCTCAGCAGGCTTTCTTCTAGCAGCACCCAGAACTACTAGTCCAGTACTGTGTGCACTGCCCACAGAGAGTTGGGCCCTCTTATTCTGATCAACAATCTAGAAAATGGACCACACGCTTGCCCACAGGCTAATCCAGTGGGGCATTTTCTCAACTGAAGTTCGAAAACGACTCCATCTTGTGTCAAGTTGACACGAAACCAATCAGCACAGAGATAAACCAATCAACACACACACATATATATGCTCAAGTTCCCTGTCTGCAGCCAGGTGATACTTTGCCCCACCTCAGGCCTTTGACAGCAGAGTCATCACCAGATGAAGCACCTTGACTTGTGACCCCTAAGCTATGAGCCAAAATAAATGCCTCTGCTATAAAGCAGCCTGTCTCAGGTATCCCATTGTGGTCATTAAAAAAAATAATGGCCGGGCGGTGGTGGCGCACGCCTTTAATCCCAGCACTTGGGAGGCAGAGCCAGGTGGATCTCTGTAAGTTCGAGGCCAGCCTGGGCTACCAAGTTAGCTCCAGGAAAGGCGCAAAGCTATGCAGAGAAACCCTGTCTCGAAAAAACAAAATAATAATAATAATAATAATAATAATAATAACTAAAGCATTGTGTTTGCTCAAATTTTCATATTTTGAAACTTAATCTGTTACATAATAGTACTGCTTTTGGAGAAGCTATTAAATCACAAAGATCAAGGAGATGTAGTGGCTCATAACTGCAATCTCAGTACACAGGAGGCTGAGGCAAGAAGGCACCTCTTACATTAGAGGCCAGCATGAGTTACACAGTGGGTCCTAGGCCAGTCTAGGATACAATGTAACACCCTGTCTCCAACTCAGAAGAAAAGAAAACTTGAGAAAAGGACAAATAAAACCACAAAGCTTAGGTCTCTTGAGGGGATTGATGCCATCTTCAGGGAGCTGCATACTCTCTTACTCTCTGCCCCTTGTCTGCCATCACGTGAGTGCCAAGGTACTAACAAGAATATATGGTAGTTCAGTAATCTTCATACCTGCTGGTACCTTGGTCCTGGGTTGACTTGACTCTGCCTCCATAACAAAGCTACCACAACAGCTGGGAGGAGAGACATCTGCTCTACCTGGATGGAAATCATCAACAGGCAAGGGTTGGAGATCCCTCAGGGTTGGCTTCCTGAACTCCTCGGCACCAAACGCTTGAAGGCCAGGCTTTCATACTTCAGCATCTTATAACCCCAAGCTGTGAAAGCTAGAGATTTATGGCTCCAAGCTCTCAAAGCCATAAGCTTACTGCTCTAGCTGTTCAAGTCAGAGCAGGTTCGAGGCTTTCAAAGCACTCACCTTGCACAGGCAGTCGGCACTGCAACTTCCAAGTCTCAGGTGTTGGTACTCTGAGCAGTTCTCTAGAACTCTTCCAGAGACTAAGTCCTGACTCTATTAACAGTGTTGTGGAATATTATTTTAAGATGTGTTACATTTGTTTATGCTGTGGATATTTGTTTTAATGATGCAAAGATGTGTTACATTCTTTTATGTTCAGTTTGTTTAACTCTGTGAAGCTGTGTTACTTTGCCTGTCTAAAACACCTGATCAGTCTAATAAAGAACTGAATGGTCAATAGCAAGGCAAGAGAAAGGGTAGGCAGGGCTGGCAGGCAGAGAGAATAAATAGGAGGGAAAATCTGGGAAGAGAAGATCAAGGAGCAAGAGAGAGGAGAGGAAGACTCCAGGGACCAGCCACCCAGCTACACAGCAAGCCATGAAGAAAGTAGCAAAGAAAGGTATACAGAAATAGAGATAAAATTCCAGAGACAAAAGATAGACGGGATAATTTAAGAAAAGTTGCTAGAAACAAGCCAAGCTAAGTCTGGGTATTCATAACAAAGAGTATGTCTCTGTGTGTGATTTATGTGGGAGCTGGGTGGCAGGCTGCCCAAAGAGTCAAAAGAACAAAGAATTTAAAAAAACAAAAAACACCCTGGAGGAGGTGGGAATGGGGGGTGGGCTGGGGATAAGGGGAGGGGTTGGGAGGGGGGAGAATAGGGGAACCCATGGCTGATATGTAGAACTGAATGGTATTGTAAAATAAAATAAATAAAATTTTTTAAAAAAAGAAGAAAAAAAAACTACATAAAAGTTTTCCAGAGTTGGGGATTTAGCTCAGTGGTAGGGCAAGCACTGGGTTCGGTCCTCAGTGCCAGGGGAAAAGAGAAGTTTTCCCTATACAATATATTTTAATCACGTTTTTCCTCTCCCCCAACTCCTCCTAGGTCCTCCCCACCTCACTCTCCACCTAACTTCATGTTCTTTCTCACTTGCTAAAACCGAAAAGGAAAAAAATCAAAAATCAAACCAGTAAGACACAAGAAATGCCAAAGCCAAACAAAACCTACTGACCATCCACTGGAGTAAACGGATTTCCCTTTGCCGGTGAGTATCGGTTACAAATAGTTCCTTGGTTACGGGTGGGGTACCCTGTCAGCTTTCCCCTCTCAGTGCTGGAACCCCATCTGACTTGACCCTATGCAGGTCCTGTGCATGCTGCCACACTCTGTGAGTTTATATGTGCACTGGCCCTGTTGTATCTCAAAGATACTTTTCTTTGGAGTCATACCTCATCTATACCTCTTATAATCTTTCTGCCTCCTCTATGGAAAAGATCTTTGAGCCTTGAGAGGAATGTGATGAAGAAATCCCACTTAGGAATGAGTGCTCCAAAGTCTGTCATTCTCTGCTTATTGTCAAATTGTGGGCTTGTGTTAATTCCCATGTACTTCAAGAAGAAGCTTCTCTGACGAGGGTTGGGCCCTATAATGGTCTACAGATATAGCAGTAAGACATTTCATCACTACGTTCCTTTAGCAGAATAACAGTTGTAGGCTTTCCCCTAAGCCCATGACCTACCTAGTCTACGATTCTCAGCCACTTCAGCAGTGTCATTTCTGGGTTCCATCTCATGGAGTGAGCCTCAATTCCAACTAAAACGTGACTGGTTACTCCCTAACATGTGTGCCACTACTGCCCCAGAGTATCCTGAAGACAGGTTGGTGGTGGGAAGTCTTGACTCTTTGTATCCACGTACAGTTTCAGTTCTGTGGCCTCTTCCCATATTAGTACTTCAACAGCCCATCAGTCTATACTTCCAGCCCCTTTCAAGAACTCTTCAGTCAGCTCCTAGCTGCTGAGTGAGCAGGAGTTTCAGCCCCAGAAGTCATGCTCCTGTTGCTGGGTACCTGGGTCTGGAGTCACAGGATTCCATCAGCTTTTAGGGATACTAGCTTTAACAGCTCAGTCTGCTTGACTTACATTAAGGATTACAAGTAGGCAATAAAAGACCATTTGGTAGAAACCTTGTTATTGTGGCCTGTGCTGCAGCTGTCTGGAGCAGTTGTGACTGCACCAACGCCTCTTAAAGCACAAGTCACAGCTTCAGTTATAGCCACTGGGCATCGATCTTGACAGCTACAGTAAAGTTTCCTAGGAGTAAGTACTCAAAGCATTCTATCTGTTAAAAAGGAGGCTGCTTGGTTGAGATGTTTTTCCTCCTCAATTCAAGGGATACAAGGGAAAGGTTGAGCAGCTACCCATCAAAGAATCAAAGTGGTAATCTCTAGCATCTTAGTTTATGAGATGGAATATATTCTTCAATATTCTTCAGTGTTTATAGTAAAGATAGATCATGATTGTCTTAGTTACTTTTCTATTGCTATGAAGACATAATGACCAAAGCAACTTACAGAAAGGTTTATTTAGAGCTTACAGATTCACAGGGTGAGTCTATGCCATCACGGTGGGGATCATGGCAGAAGACAGGCAGTCATGGTACTGGAGTAGTACCTGGGAGCTTGTATCTTATCCACAAGCAGCAGGCAGAGATAGAGACTGAACCTGGTGTGAGTTTCTGAAAGCTCAAAGCCCACCCCTTAGCGACAGACCTCTTCCAACAAGGCCACACTTCCTCATTCTTTCCAAACAGTTCCATCAACTAGGGAGCAAGCATCCAAATATATGAGCCTATGGGGGCCATTCTCATTCAAACCACCACAATGGCATTAATATTTTAAATGTATTATTTTATTTTATGTGTGCCTGAACATATATATGTGTACATGTCTACAGAGTCCAGAAAAGGGTATCAGATCCTCTGGACTTGGAAATTACAGGTGGTTGTTTAGTTGCCTGATATGGGTGCTGAAATCTAACCAGGTCTTCCCCAAGAACAGCAGTTCATTTAACCCTTGGCCATCTCTCCAGACCTGGAATTTAATTCTTAATATTACTTAACAGTGACCAACTCCTAAGCAAATGCCCTTATCAAGAATTAGATTCCTCTGATCTGAGTGAGAAAATGAATACCTGTTACTTATAAATTACCTAATCTATCATATTCTCTTAGAGCAGAACAAACTGACACATTGAGTTAGTGCTTATAGGAGTTTCTCCTTATGTGCAAAGTGTAAGTCCTAAGACCTCTAAGATGTCTGAAATTGTAGACAGTACCAAATTACACACACACACACACACACACACACACACACACACACACACACACACACGTTTGTGACTTCCCCGTAATATATCCAAAATACCACAACAGATAATCTGATACAGTATATACACTTACATAAAATAATGTATGTAATTAATATGTAATATATATTTTCCCCTAAATACATACATCTATGGTGAAGTTTAGCTTATAAATGAAAGGTTAGCAATAAAAATAACACAGTAATTAAACCAAAAGCTATGTAAATGTGCTCTTGTTCTTTCACAGTATCTTGCTGTTCTATACTCATTTTTTTCTTGTGATGACGTGAGATGATACACTGCCTACATGGCAAGATAAAGTGAGGCTTAACACTTTCTGGCATAATACACTGCCACCCATCCATTAGAACACAGTTTCTGTTCATGTTTCCACCCACAAATTTAATGTCATTTCTATTTTCTATCACATATTGTTCTCTAGCTTAGTTTGAGGTACAATAGCAGAATCAGTATGAGTTTTTCTTTCTCCACAATTTTATGGATGAAAAAGGTTTGTTCTTACCACAGACCTTTACAACAACAGCATACAATGTTTTCTTTCCTTGTTTAGTGAGAACCTTCCTTTTCACCTAAATGAGGTATTTCGTGGGCTTCCTTTAGCATAATCAGATAGCAAGCATCATCACTTCTGAATTGGGGGCTATTATTAAGTTACGTAAGGATCAACCTTACAGACAGACAAGCTGATCTAATACACAGTAATGAGAACCAAGACAGTCTGAAGGGACAAACAGGCAAGTAGCACACATATCACATGAATGACTCATGTGCCAGGAGGAACGGTGCGGAACTTCATAACGCTAAATAAATTGTATGCATTCTACAAGTTATGAATTCTTTACTTCTAGAACTGTCATATTTGTGTACCATAACCAAGAGTAACTGTATCTTCTAATAATGAAGACTCTTGCACGTCATTTATGATGTCAGTTTACTTCAACCATAGAATACTAAAGCTACATGTGGTCTTTATCAACAGCAACTCGGTGCTGAAACAATCAATATTAAAAATCAAATCAAATCTAAAAATACTAAGAATTTCACCATGGGTCATTATGACACCAGAGGTCAATTTTCACAAGTACCTGCTGGGACCTTTCACAACAGAGTCCAGCCTTCCTTTACCTGTAGGAAGGTTATCATTTTGAGTATTGTTTCCTTTCACTGTTGTATCTTTAGGACTCTAACCACATGTATCTTTACAGACACAATACAGCTCTAGCTTTGATATTAATCATCTCTTCTGGATTCATTCTTCTCACCCTGTACTGTATTTTCAACCCTTTCTTTCCCATATTTTCAGTCCCCTTTAATTTGTGAATTTCCAAAGTGCCTGTCATGTCCTTTCCTGTCTTCTGGCTAATCTGAACTTTCCATCTTCCTGTTGTTCTCAAGTTTCTAACTTGGTTTCTCCTTTTCACATTCCAAACGCTTACTTAAGGATACTAGTACGAGTTACAGTGGGTTGTTTTTGACAATTGCTTCATAAAACTTCTTCATTGGGAAAAAGAATGTTTCCAGTAGCTAAAACATTTGGTTTATTTTTTTTCTGCTTTCTTCCTTATATACTTCACCTGAAATCTCTATTCAATGATTAATTTAATACAACTTTATATAGTAAGGGTAAAGACTTGAGATGAATAGCTAGATTTTAACTTCAAAAGCTCTCATGTCTAACCAAAACCCAAAGCAGTATTCAGTGTACGTGGCAGTTAATCTTCATTGACAACTTGACTGAATTTGCAATGATCAAGGAGGCTGGGGACACCCCTCGGTGTCGGAGAGGGTGTTGTTTCCAGGGACAGTCAGCGGTGTGAGAAGACACAGTCGAGTGCGGGCAGCCTTCCCCCTGACTAAACAGGAGTCGGATGGAAGAGCTGTGGAACGCTGGCCACACACCCCTTCCCTGCTTCTCCTGATGGAAGCTGCTTCACCTCCCTGGACTCCTCCTCATCACGACAGACTGAACCTTCGGAAATCCGAGTCAAAAATCATTTTTCCTCTCCTGTTTCTGCTTAGGTAGTATGGTCATGGTAACACAAAATTAATTAATGCAGCACGTCTTCTAATTTTGTGCTATTCTTATTTCTACAGACACTTAACTTCTCGTTTTTTCACAGGTATCCAAGAGGAGGAACTCCTTCATTCCCCAAAATAGTCCTCTTGATTGGCACATGGGAGCCTATGCACTTTTTTTCTTTTTGTGCTGGAGGGGTGTCACGGGGACTTGCTATGCTTCCTGGGCTAGTCTTGAGCTTCTGGGCTCCTGGGTCAAGCGATTCTTCCACCTCAAGCCTTTAACTGGAACCCCAAACAAGCGCCACTCTGCTTGCTTTCCTACGTACTTTCAAATAGCCAATGCTCCAATCTAGCCTTAGTCAAAGTGTAAAATTTCCCTACCAAGTTAGGACTTGTCCTTTCTAAAGAAGAATGTAACTGTGCTTTCGCCCTTGGGCATCTGCTTCCTGTCCTTTTCTCCTCTTGTGCAGTTTGTGCGGTCTTGGCAGAAATCTCGCTAGCGGAGTGTCTGAGGAACTACATTTAGAGGTTTACTTCTTTTCCTAATAATCTGAAATCGATCTCCTAGTTGTGATGAAGGCACAGACAGGCCTAGCTGGTTGACCTTATTTCCTAACTGAGCTAGCTATATGGAGTTTTAATGATTATTACTCTGTTGAAGTCTAATTCATCAGGAATACCAATGTCGTCTCACTTGACTGTTAGTTTAGTTGAGATGTTCATGCATCATCTTTCTTTTTTTCTTTTCTTTTTTGCCTGCATTATGTATGTGTACCATGTGCATGCCTGATGCCCACGGAGGTCAGAAGAAGGTATTGGATACCCTGGAACTCATTTTGAGCAGCTGTGACACCCATGTGGATGCTGGAAACTGAATCTGGGTCCTCGGCAGGAGCAACAAGTGCTCTTGCTTGTGGGGTCGTCTCTCCAACCCTCTTCTACATATTCTTAAATGTTCTGTTTCTTTGGTAAAAACTGTAGTATGTCATCAGTATCAGTTGTAAACATTCATGAGCCAAAGAAACAACAACTAAGAAATGCAATATAAATAAAAGTAAACCACTGAATTTAGCTTGCACAGCGTTTCCCCCTGCATTTATTAATGGGATGCAAAAATAAAATCTATTCTGGATAATGCTATGAAAAAGTAAAACAATACTTTTTGTTTTCATTTCTCCAAACAGCAACAAATCTATGTTCATTAAGAGTAAATTTAGTGGGGTTTTTGATAAACATCTGGTGTTTCAGTCCCTTACACAGAAGCTAGTTTTGCTACTACTAAAGGTGTACATATCATAGACTAAAACCAAATGAAGACACAAAAGACTTCTGTTTAGAGAAGTTACATGAACAACTCACACAAATTAATAGTGTGCTTAGAAATATAGCCTGGGTGGAAGCCAAAAAAAACCAAAAACAAACAAACAAACAACAACAATAACACAATAGGATGAGCTAAAGAAAAGGGCTAAGAAATAAACTAAGAACTTACCAAGTCAATAAGATTAGCAAGAGGAAACAAACACTGTTTACTCACAAAGACAAATCTGAGTTGTCTAGCAAAGTCATATATTAAACAAACAACTTTGTGATTTTTATTATGAGCTATTTATCATCAGGCAAGTGGCTGGGAAGTTACACACACACACACACACACACACACACACACACACACACACACACACACACACAGAAGCAGATGAAGAAGACCTAACTCTTCAGCAATAAGAGTTTAAGGTGATGACCACACTGGGGTTGTTTCACAGATGACTCCCCACCCCAACCCCCAGCTGAGAAGTACAGTTCTCACGCTTTAAAATGGAATAAAATTAACAAGATTTTTTAAAATATGAACAAAATACTAATTTTTCCCCCCTTCGGCCTTGAAACTAGTAGCTCCTTTGCAAGGTGATTGAAACTCCAAAATGTTTAGGCAACCCCAGGTAGCTCATTGTTTTAAATTCTCAAATGAAAATGAAATAATCATACTAGAATCTGACAAGCATTTACTAAAAGTCATGTAGCTATAAGCAGAATCAAATGAAACCAGAACAAGCAGGCTGATTTCTTGGCTGGTGGCCTTCATATATTTACTAAAAATATTTAAAAAGTGAGATCAAAGTGTTTATATGAGTGAATGTTATTAATTTAGATCAGAGATTTTTACAGAATACTTGCTTAAGCAAGGGGCAGAAATTTTTAAGTGGCACAAGTTGGGGAGGGTAAGGACATGTGACGTGACGGATGTAGTCACAACTCACAGTGCTCTGGTCACCTGCATAAGACCAAGCCAGCCACCATTCTAGAATGGAGGAGGAAAGGCTCACAAGCTCCAACCCCTAGTGGAGAAGCCATTGGCAATTCACGGTTACTAGGGGGAGGAGAGTCAGTTTTCTTTATGGGTGTATTTCCTGGTAGGTAGATCACATTCCAGTGGATGGCCCACTCCCATATGTATACAGATACTACAAATTAGATCCAATCATTAACTAAAAAACAAACAAACAAACATGAAATTGGAGAAGTAGTTAGAGGGACGGGCAGGAGTGAAAATGATCAAAGTATACTGTATGGATGTACAAAATTCTCAAAGAATTAGTAAAAGGGAGCCTGGCATGGTGGTGTACGCCTTTAATCCTGGCACTTGGGAGGCAGAGGCAGACAGATCTCTGTGAGTTCCAGGCCAGCTACTACTACCTAGTGTGACCCTGGCTCAACACACAAGAAGCAAAAGGAAAGCAAAACTAACAGCAAAGGTGTCTGAAAAGGTCATAAGGAGTCATACTATCATTTACTTACCTAAATTTCATATAGTACATATACATCTATGTGTATACATATAATTTTAAATGAAAATTTCCACCTGGCCTGGCAATACTTAGTCCTTGCTCCAAAAGCTACAGACTATTGAACAAAACCCACAATACCAGGAATGAGAAACTCCCTTATGAGTTGTTTGTCAGGGTGTCCAAGAGACTCCCCGAAACATAGAAAGAATGTGTTGTCTTTGTTGCTTCCTAGAGGTTGAAGTTAACTCCCTACTGCTGAAGACACCATGCTCTTTGGACACAGAACCCAGAGGATCTGAGCCTTACCAAATCTGAAAGCCTCTTCCCTAAGGACTAGCTTTCACATTACCAGAAGGTGCAGGCATGCTTCCAAGGGAAGGAAGCTACCAACAGTCCTACCCCGCTATGATGCCAATGAACTACAACAATGGCCACCATGGCATGATGACTCGAAGGATGCAATGGTGACATTCATGTCTTGACAGTGACCAACAGCTCTCTAACTGGACTTCAGGATGTCTCAACAATTGGGAAATCACACCCTGTCCTGGAAACCTAACCAACTCCTTGGGGCTGAGGATGTCATGAATCTGGAAGACCCTATAATCACCACTTTTCTAAACCAATGTAACTCCTAGTTACATTCTAAACATTTATCCTATGCCCACAGGTAAATGTGGTCCTCAGCCCTCAAAAGAGAAACTTCTCTTTGCAATAGATGGACACCATTATGGAAAACCACAACCAATTAAAATTGCAAAGAGTAGAGTTCAAGGCCAGCCTCGCCTACAGAGTGAGTTCCAGGAAAGGTGCAAAGCTACACAGGGAAACCCTGTCTAGAAAAAACAAACAAACAAACAAACCAATAAATAAATAAATATGCAAAGAGTAAGTGATCATGAGATCCCTAACCCCAGCTGCCTGATCTACAACCCAACTCCTGCACCTGAGGCTCAGGTAAGGAACACAGTGGAAGAGGAGGCAGAAAGACTCTAAGAGCCAAAGAAGCAGGAGTTTGCCATGAGACTGTGTCCTAGAAATGTCAGAGAAACTGCACCCATGATATCCCAGCAACACGGCTGCCTAAATAAGACCTGAACAAGGACAACACCAACAGACATGCTGCCATGGAAAAGGGAAATCTTACAGGGCCCTACACACAGGCAAAGAACTACAGGCAACCAAGGAATTCTGAGAGCAAGAGAAATAGTCCTCTCCAGGGTAGGGCCTCCAGATTGATAAACCAACACCAAGTGATCAGCCCTACGATCATGCACAGACAAGCAATACTATGCAGACTGAGCAGGCTTTATCTATATATTTAGGAATGAACTTGAGAGTAAGAGGGGGATGGGAAGAGCTGGAGGGAGGAAAGGGAAAGAGGGTAAATGATGCAATTATATTTTAATTTCAAAAATTAAAAAATCTAAAAGTATTTTACAGTTCTAACTTCAGATTGTAATCAATCATAATACACAGTTCAAATATGCCAAATCACAGGTGTAGATACTTCAAAATTATATTTTCTTCAGTAATATGCTTTTCAATGACTTTTTAAGTCAAATACTGAACAACTGCATGAACTTCTTCCTGTGTCAAATTCTTTTAGTAGTCTTAGAAATGAGAACATTTATAAACTTTATGAGACTGCTAAGGAAACACTTTTTCATTATCTTTAGTTCATATTCTGTTCGTTCTGTTAAACACCTTATGGGTATATGACCTTAAGATTCTGTTTTACACAATTCTAAGACCATTTTCAATACATAAGTTCAACAAGCCTACATGCCGGTTTTGAATTTAATCCCACACTCATACCAGGCAACATTTCTTGAACCTGTCATTTAAAGGGCTCGAACCTTTGCTTCCCTTCATCACTTTCCTCCCTCAACTCTGGCCTTTCCACACGTTACTAAGGAAACCATCTTTATGTCTTCTGGTTTCTAAAGCTAATGGTTTCCTTTAAAAAGTCTTTTTTTCCCCCTCAAATAAACATAGAGTAAAAAAATGAGCTGACAGTGGAAAACAGAGGAAGGTTATAACAACACAACTCTTTAAAAAAACTCCGCAGACCCTCGGTCCACTTAAGAGAAGTGTGGTGTTGTGCAAAACCACCGACAGAAGCACTTGGAAAATCAGGCCACCAGGTTCCTTCTGGTTTCTAGACCAAAGCTATTCAAAAAACTTCCTATGGTTGTGGGAATGTTCTACATCTGTGATCTGCATAAGTCATCGCTTGGCAGGCTACTGAAAAACAAAGTTCATCTGAAGTTTTAGTGGATTTCACGAAGCCTGACCAGCCAAGCTCCTACTGTGATGGGCAGTACAGGATTAGACATTTCTTTTTTCTTTACCATCTTGAACACTATGCAAATGTTCTCATTGAACTTCTTGTCTCAACTTATCTGTCATCTCTGCATTAAATGGCTAGACAGAGTTACAATCTCAAAAGGAAAGGTTACCAAGACTCAAATTTAAAGGCTATGTTACAGTATGAATCTGAAATGCCACGAGCATCAGCCTCATGTATGTATTGAAGTCTGGTCACCAGCTGGCAATGCTATTCAGGGAGATGGTGGAAACTTCTAGAGTTAGCACTAACTAAAGGAGGTTGATGAGGAAGGGGTTTCCTTTAAAGGTCCCAATGCCTTCCTTTCTCTACTTCCTGGTTGCTGGTAGCTGAACAACTCTATCCTACCATGACCTGCCATGATGGACTGAAATCATGAGCCAAAAGAAATCTTTCTTCAAGTTGTTCTTGTCACAGTGATAAGAAAAGCAAATCCAGGTTAGATTCAAAATGTGCCCTTTTACATGAAGAAAACTGTAATCAATTATTTTGTGTTTTCTAGGCAGTTTAAGAAAAACTAAAAAAATACACTCACCTCTGAGTACTTGAAATTAAAAACATATCAATATACTCTCTCCTAAATTCTTGGACAGGGCTACATAATTAGTCCATGAGGAGAATAGCATCATCAAATACAAATATGGTACAACCAAGTAGGATTATAGAAACAAATGAAGATCATTTTATACATATCCACTCACTATGTTAACACAAAAATTAGTGAATAGAAACATGTTCTACCAAATGCAATAATACATTGTGATAGTCAATGAAGAATTATGTGATTTCTCTCTTAGGAATTATTTATCAGACACTGAATGCCAAACTTGGTCCTAGATTTTCAGAAATTTGTGTGACTGCTGATAGCTCTTTCCAATTTATTCTATGTACAAATATATGATCTTAAAATAAAATTCTTTTAAAAGCAAAGAGAAGCATGAAGGAAAACAATGCTAGGTATTTTAAACCCCCTTTGGTTTCTGCTGTCTCTTCCTTACACATAACTGTTTAGTCTTTTGTTTTTTGTTTTGCTATAAAAGCACAAATGTAGGTGTAGGGAAAAAGCCATAATGGCTCCTCTCTGGAGCTGGTATAATGTCATCACCCCCAATCAATTTCTCTTTTCTCTGACTATCAGTTGGGTTTTGAGTAGTTTTTGGTGAAGGGTGGGTAGGCGGACAGAACATTGAAAACAATTTCAGCATTCAAGAATAAGATTCAAAAGAATTCAAAATATGTGAATACGAGTTATGTGACTAACTATATACCAATTTCTAGACAATGCTGATTTGATCCTTTTTCCGTCTGGAATTTGAATAAACAATGAAACTTACTATTTTGAGCCAAGGCTTGAAGCAGACAATCCAAGCATCCTTCTAAACAGTCCTCTGTCCTGTCAACAGCTGTTATCTTCAGTTTCTTTAAGGTGTCACTGAGATTATCTGTTTACAGAAAGAAAAAAAACCCAGAAACTTCAATATCCTAACCATCACACGGTGAAAGGAAAACCAACAGCTACTAGTATACAAAAGTTCCCACTACACCAGTGACTCTTGGCCTTCCTAACGCTGGGATCCTTTAATACAGTTCCTCATGCTGTGGTGACCCCCAACCATACAATTATTTTATTGCTACTTCATAACTATAATTTTTCTACTGTTATAAATCATAATGCAAATATCTGATATGTCGACGCCTATGAAAGGGTTGCTCAACACCTCCCAAGGTTGTTAACCACAGATGAAAACCATTGCACAAGATAGAATCAGCCTCCATGTATATTCCAAATGGCCCTGAACTCTGCATGTAATAATCTACTGTAAATTTTAAAAATAACTGTCCATTTAACTCAATTATGAGCTAGTAACTCCATATGTAGTTAAAACATCATGAATATCACAGATTATCAATGACTGTTTTCTAATTGCTAATGCCTTATAGAAGAAACCAGATACACTTGAGAAAAATTAGTAATGAAAGCATAGTTTTTTAAATTATATTTAGTTTCATAGTTTGCTTCTATTCTCTTATTTTACATTTATTTATTAACTCTGTGTGTGTGTGCGTGTGCATGTGCGTGTGTGTACACAAGTATGTTCATGGCAGGCATCTTTCTCCTTCTACCCTATGGGTCTCCCAGGGACTGAACTCAAGATGTCAGGCTGGGTGACAAGCACCATTTTACTACTGAACCAGCTCACCAGCTCTGTACCTTTGTAAAGACAGAAAATAAAAATGAAGGTTTAGCAAACTAACAGGAACTCATGAAAGCTGGGTCAATGGCTGTGGAGCCCTCATGGGACTAGACTAGGCCGTCTACATGGCGAGACAGTTGTATAGCCTGATCTTCTTGAGGGGACCCCTGGTGTTAGGATCAGAATTCATCCCTGGTGCATGAGCAGGCTTTTTGGAACCGACTCACTACCTATGATGGGATACCCCGTGAAGCCTTGAGGCAGGGGGAAGAGCTTGAACTTGCCTCTACTGGATGTGCCTCCCCATGCCTTGCCTTCTTGTGGGGGGGGGAGTGGGGGGGTTGGGAGGGGAAGCTGGGGGGGCGGGAGGAGGGAAAAGGGGGATCTTTGATTGGTGTGTAAAATGAATGAAAAAAATTGCTTAATAAAAAATGAAGGTTTAGAAAAGTTGCAATGATTTCAACTAATATTAAATGTGATACAAAGCCTATTTTTATACTACCATTGAAAAGCACTTCACAGAGTATCGCTTTAAAAAGCAACACATTCTGGGTTATGATGTTCATGCTCTGTTCCTGAATTCTAAGTTGACTGTCCTAGACCACGGAATCTCAGAATTTTAAATTTTATTGGGATTTACCAGAGAACTTTTGTTTGCATTATTTCTATTTAAAATACAAAAGTAAAAACTAAGACTTTTAAAGTTTTATTTTGTAAGTCATCTAAACGTGTTTTAAATGAAAAGTAGTAGTATAAAAAACAAAACAACAAAAGTGGCTTGTCATTATGGGCTCAATGTGTGGCTCAGCAGAAGAGGGCAGAGTCATCTTTTCTCCTACAGTCAGTCTTTTATAATGTGTTGTTTTGATTGAATAGATGTGGAAGACAACCATGTCTACTACAGACAGCTGGAAAGGTCGTATTTTATGCCCCTCTCAGGTAACTGTGGATATACTGTGACAGTATAGCAAAGTTGTATTTCTTCAACAGTTAGCTGCCATGTGAAACCAGAACCAACACTTGATCAATTCCAACTATTACATTAAAGTCTGCTGGTCTCTTGCACATTAAATCTTTTGTGTACACAGGCTGTTTATATTTCTGCATTAGTCACTTAAAAAAACATTAGTCACTGAATTATGTTTATCTCCAAATGCTGACATACCTCAATAAGCTTTTTACTAAATTGATTATATCATCACCAATCTTATTTTTAAAGCAGCATATTAAATATTGGAAGCTATCAATGTAACAAATGTGATTTAAGTTTCCCAAATTTTTAATTTTATTTTGAAAATCTAGTTTTATCACCAACAATAAATCTAGCTAGTTTTTTTTCTCCTTTAATCGACAAACTATCAGTGAGAAAGTAAACACATTAAAGACACAGTCCGTTCTTTCTAATTTAAGGAGACAGGTTCTCCACAGAATGACAAGTTCTCCCAACAATCTGCAGCTGCACAAGTCTTCACAGCCAACAAATGTGTCTTACACACACTTCCAGTTTCCTATTGTAGAACTTTTAAAATGTAGCCTTAATGGTTGTTTTGCAAAGTATTTTTCCTGGGGTAGGAGAAATGGCACAGCAGTTAAGACTACTGGCTGCTTTTTCAGAGGACCCAGGCTTGGTTCCTAGCACCCACACGGCTCTTCACAACTGTCTGTAACTCCAGACCCAAGGGATCTAAATCTCTCTTCCGGCCTCCAAAGGCTCCAAAAATGCATGCAGGGCACAAACATACAGGTAGACAAAACATCAATACACATAAAATAATAAAAGTCTATCGTGAACATTCTTAAAGCTTTTTTAAGGCTTATAAAACAGGTTAGTATAGACTTAATACTAATACAATCTGATGGATGTACACTAAAACATCGGCAGTATTTTTTAACTCATAAATACTACACAACTGTACCATTTTCAGTGAAGAAAATCAACACAGTAAAAACTGAAAATAGTAGGACCAATAATAAGATCTTACTTCCAAATAAGACTGACTCTCTCTCTCTCTCTCTCTCTCTCTCTCTCTCTGTGTGTGTGTGTGTGTGTGTGTGTGTATGTGTGTGCTCACACACACTAGTGATCCAACCCAGGGCCTATACAAGTCTTCCATCACTCAGCTAAATCTCCATCCCAACAGCATATATTTTAATCAAGTTTTGTACATGGCAAGTTTATGGTAATTCTAGAAATACGGTATCCCCACTTTAAAGAGTGGAATGATGTACTCTTTGGGAAAGATTAAATTTAAAAACTTGTATCAAGAAGTTTAAAAACAAAGAGCACGCTCTGGTTCAGTGGTTTTCAACCTCGTGAAGTTTTAACACTTTAATAGTTCTTCATGTTGTTAACTCCCAACCATAAAATTATTTCATTGCTACTTCCATAACAGTAATTTTGCTACCGTCACAGATGGTAATATAAATATCTGCTATGTAGGATATCTTTTATGCGACCCGCAAAGGGGCTGTGACCCACAGGCCAAGAACTGCTGCTCTTCTTAACGCCCAAATTTTCTTTCAACCTGTATGTCATACTGTTCCCCTAATACTTAGCAAGTACTCAGCTAAAGACTGTCCTATTAGATTGTACTGGAGAATCATTTAAAAATAAGTCTCTAAATATAACATTTCTAAACTGAGTAAAAACAGGGCTTTTTTTTCTTTTGTTTGGAGTCTCACTATGTAGCCCTAGCTAGCCTTGACCATGCTCTAAAGACCAGGCTGCATTGAGATCAAAGATGCCCTTGCCTCAGTCTCCCAAGTGCTAAGATTAAAGATATGCACCATTGTGCTTACCCAGTAAAAAGTTTTAAAGAAACAGTTCAAAATTACAAAACAAAGCAATGCAGTACACTGTAAGAGTAACTCAATAAGCACTAATTTGCTGAATTAACTGATCATGACTACAAATATTATTAATATCCATGCCTCCAATCCAATCTCCTATATATTTTGCAAACATAACAAATTAAGTAGTCCAAAACTAAATACACAGCCTTTTCTCTAAATGTATTCCCCCAATTTGCTTTGTAAAGGTCTCTCACCATCTAACTCCACACACACCTTTCACTGACACTGATGTCCTTCTGAGGGCTTCCCATCATCACATCTTCAGTACCACGCTTGACACCCCTCTGATCAAGTTGCTTTCCCATGTCATCATCACCTCAGGGGTCATCCCTGCCCATCCTACCAAAGCCTCCTCTTCCTTAATCCTCCAGGGTCATTCTTATGAACACCCCGGGTCTGACAGCTCATTTTCTATACTGTTGGTAGACACTCTCCAGTACACTGTATGGGCACCTTGATGGTTGTAGTCAACGCACTATACTTGTCGATTAGCATAAAGGAGGTGCATAGATAATGTTCCATTCGGAAGCTCAACACTCATTAAGTGGGTAAATAAAAGAATAAATTATTTAATTCCAGAAGCTATCTATTACTGACTTTTGTCTCGCATACTTACAAGTTATGGTGTGCCAATGAAAAAGGAAAGGCAAATGATGCCTGGAAATACTTGCTATGTACTCCATAGTCTCAGAAATACTAATATGGCATTTTACATTTTAAAATGAGAGCAACAAGGCCAATTTAAGAATCTGGGGTTTTGAGCTTTTTGTTTTAAGATTTATTTCATTTTTAATTATATGTGCATACATGCATGCATGCCTGGGCTGGGGTGCCCCTGGAGGCCAGAAAAGGGTGTCAGAGCTCTTGGAGCTGGAGTTACAGGTGGTGTGAGCCACTAGACATGGGTGCTGGTCACTGAACTCAGGTTCTCTCCAGCTTCTTATTTTGCTTTTTGGAGAGGGGTCTCACTATGTATCACAGGTTGGTATGGAACTCAATCCTCCTGCCTCAGCCACCCATATGCTGGTTAGAGATATGCATCACCACTTCCAGCCCAATTTATACATTTGAAGATACAAAGTATTTAACTAAACCCAACACAGAACAATCCATTTGCTTAAGAACTCTTAATTAAGGCCAGGTGTGGTGACGCACACCTCTAATCCCAGCACTTGGGAGATTTAGGCAGTTGGAGCTCTGTGAGTTCTAGGCCAGCATGGTCTACAGAGAGACTCCATCTCAAAAAAAAAAAAAAAATCTTAATTGGTTCAAAATAAAAAAAAAATAGTCTTTCTATAGATATAATTATTGCCCTATAGTAATGTGAAAACATTTTAGGGAAAGTTCATTAAATTCTTCATCCAGAGCAATTCTCAACCTGTGGGTTGTGGCCCCCATGGGATTTGCATAGCAGATGTAAATCAGACATTTACATTATGATTAGCACAGTGGCAAAATTACAGTTATGAAGTAGCGATGAAAATAATTTTATGGTTGGGGGTCACCACAACATGAGGAACTGTGTTAAAAGGTCATAGCATTAGGAAGACTGAGAACCACTGATCCAGAGGCAGCTAAAGCTATGCTAGATGCCAGCATTTTAAATAAATTAAGATCAATACTTAAAGAAATCTTACTGTGAATCTAATATCAAACAGTGCTAAAATGTTTCACATCATGATTTCAGTGGTGATTACATGAACACATTTATCAAAACTCACCTAACAGTCATTTAAAATCTGTACATCTGAGCACATGTGAATTATCTCTCAATTTTGAAGGCATATATTGGAAAATAAAATGATTAGGCTAACAACTTTTTTCCTACTGGCCTCAAGCTTCCTAATGGAACATTATCTATCACAGTGGCACCTCCGGCCCTCTCTGGCTCCCTTGGCAGCTACCTCCATCGGCTTCATTCCCGGGACGGGAATAACTGATGAGATTAACACGCAGAGAAGAGCCAGGGCAGGGCTGCGCGTCTGCAGGCCCAGCTAACTGGGAGGTGAAGACAAAAGGGTCCTGTGAGCCCAGGGTCCTGTGAGCCCAGGAGTTCAAGACATCAACCTCAGCAACACAGCGAAAGTCCAGTTCTAAAGCTGGTTAGCTAGCTAGAGGAGTGGATATGGACACTTCAACCTCTTTTGTGGTCTTGTCTGTTTGTTTTGTTTTTCAAGACAGGGTTTCTCTGTGTAACAGCTCTGGCTGTCCTGAACTCTGTAGACCAGGCTGACCTCGAACTCATAGAGATCCGCCTGCCTCTGCCCTCTGAAGTGCTAGGACTAAAAAGCATGTGCGCCACCACCACCTGGCTTATCCCTTTTGTGGTCTTACCCTTTTGTGTTAATCTTTTGGAAAAGGTAACAATTTTACTTCTCCAAAGCTTTGGTTGGCCACCTGCACCAGTGACAAATTTAGGAAATAGGAAATGCAGCAGTGCAGTTACCAGCAATTTCATGTGACAGTAGGAGTCAATAACTTCTATCAATTTTAAAATCTGTATGATTCCATGGTATATGTCTCCAGAGGTTCTAAATCTGAGTAGGAAACACAGGGCAGTATTTTTAGACTCTTTCATATACACTATGATAAGAAATCTCAGTGTGAATCCTTACCATACAAATTACTGTTCATGTAAATTCCATTTCTGTACTTTGTATTTACTGATAATTTAACACAATGAAATTGTGCAGTGAAAATCTCTCAACTTCCTACTGCTGATAAGTATTATACTAAGAAAGAAATGGATAATCCCCTTCAATAAAAAGAAGTAGTCTTTTAAATTTTTTGTATTTGGAGTGCAAGAGAATCAAACCAAAGGCCTTGTACATACTAGGTAAATGTTCAAACACTGAGTTATACTCCAGCCTGAAAAAGTATTTGTAGATGAATTTCTAAGCAGCCTTATTAAATAAAGAACATGGAGCCAAATGTAGGAGTGAAAATCTTAGAGATCAGGGAAATAGTGAGAGCCACCAACCACCTTACCTCATTAGTCTATAGCTTCCAAAACGTGAGCTACTTCCTGTCTAACCAGGGCCTTTACTGCCTTGCTTTTCTGTCCTCTCATTGGCTCTTAGCCCAGCTACCTCACTTCCTTTTCACTGCCTGTCTGTACAGACCTCCAGGTCTCCACGGTTTGTACTGGGATTAAAGGCGTGTCTCACCACACTTGGCTCTGTTCTCTAGTATGACCATGAATACACAGAGACCCTGTCTGCCAAGTGATCGGATTAAGGGCGTGTGCTACCATTGCCTGACTTTTGTGTTAATGGCTTGCTATTTCCTCTGATCTCCAGGCAAACTTTACTTATTAACATACAAATAAAATATCATCACATTTCAGCACAAATAAAATATCACAAGTATTAACAGCAAAATATTTCCTCCCAAATACCTCTTTCATCTAAGATAATGCATGACTTAGTTTGTTATAAAAAGAAAACACATACCTGATAATCAAAGTAGATAACCCTAAGCAAACGCTCACTGCATCAGAACGTCCACTCTACTGGCACAGACATTCATGGAGACCACAGACTGTGGGGCTGGGCAAGATTCTGAGCAGCTTCCTTTACAACACTGTCCTGTTTAAAACCATAGGATCTGACTACATAACCACTGGCTGGCTTGGATCTCCTACGTAGGCCAGGCTGGCCTCAAACTCCTGAGTCCTGAGATCGAAGGACTGGGTTTTCAAGCAGAGCCCTATAATGCTTCTATTTGTGATTTTACTTAAAATTTTATTTAAAAAAAAAAATTAAAAAGAATGCAGGCCCTGGATCAGACCCTTGGACTCTGAGCAAAGGTTTTGATTATCTTTTCATATATGACCTTTCAGTTTTAATGTAGGTCTCTTTTTTCATTATTTTGAGATTTTATTTACTTTTATTTTATGTATATGTGTGTCTGTGCACTGTGTGTATGCAGTGCTCATGGAGGCCAGAAGAGGTCATTGGATTCCCTGGGACTAGAGTTATAGAAGTCTGTGAGCCACCACGGAGGTGCCAGGAATCAAACTCAGATCCTCAAGAAGAGCAGCCAGTACTCTTAACTGCTAAGCCATTTCATTAGCCCCTTTACTTAGGTCTTTAATTCAGTGGTATTCATTTTTTGTATGCTCTATGATTGATGTTTATTCTTATTTTCCTATATGTTGATAGTTTTACTATTTTATCCTTTCCTTAATGAATTAAATAAGCACTTGTCTGTTACACACACAACTATTTCTAAGTGTCTTGTTTCTAACAATCTTGACACAACTATACTGACGGTCCCATCTTGCAGTATCTCCTAAGTCGCTGCTCATTTTTCAGCTTTCTGAGTCAGATTTTAAATCCATTATCATTACAAGCATCATTCCACAGTGAAGGCCTGAAGGACTGGATGAGCAAACAAACATGAATTAAAATCCCCTAGGGTCTATGATTAGAACACATGAACTCTATACTTTTATTTTAGGAACACTCATGCGTTAGTTATTAAGTCTGCCTTTCTACAGCATGAACTTACATGATTTTATCCAGATCTTATTTTGGGTCTCTCAGTGAAATAAATGGACTACTTTAATTCAGATCCTGTGACATAGTCTAGCCATATTGTCTCCTCCTCTGAAGAGGTGGATCAAATCGTGAGCCTCATGCATGCTAGGTGGGTGCTCTACAACAGAGTGACATCTCTAGTCCTTCTGACAAATTTTAAAACGATCATCAATGAAAATTATTCAGTGTTCTCATTTCTATGGGTAAACATGTCTGGAGTAAAAACAAGTTACTGTGCAAAAGGATCCCATAAAAAAAAAAAGATCAATATCCAGCCATCGTGCACATTCTATTATTTGTAAGTGGTTTGTCTTTAAGTTTCCTAAGTTATCTATGCATACAATTTTATCAGCAAATCATGGTTTTCCTTTTTATCTGATGTTTATAACAAGTGACAATCATTTCAATGATCTACTAAGTAAACTGTTAGGTTAAGTTTAATACAGAAAATTTTCCCTGTGCTCTGTCTTAGGGTTTCTATTGCTGTGATGAAACACCATGACCAAAAGCAAGTTGGGGAAGAAAGTGCTTTCACTTCCACAGCACTGTTCATCATCAAGGAAGTCAGGACAGGAACTCAAACAGGGCAGGAACCTGGAGGCAGGAGCTGATGCAAAGGCCATGGAGGAGGGCTGTTTATTGGGTTTCTCCCAAATGGTTTGCTCAGCCTGCTTTCTTATAGAACCCAGGAACACCTGCCCAGGGATGGCAGGGAAAAACCTTGAATATTAAAGAAGGTAATATGAGTGAACCAATTTCCTAAAATAAGTTCTTATGACACTGTCCTACAGAAGCAGCAATATATTAAATATGCTTCATAAGTACATATACATACACATGATGTGATAAAGATTCATCTTAACAAAAATTACTATGCAGAGTGTATATGTGCAGACAATTAGAGAGGACAATTTAGAAAGCATTTAAGAAGTAGGAATGTTAATAATGTTTGAAGAAAAAATTAATTAGCATTTCCATTTAATGAAAACTCTAAACTTCATAAATTATACACTCCTTAGTTTTGGTTTATGTATAGCTCTAGCATATACTATAACTATTCATATGCATGAATTGGTTCCCACTACGGGCTACAAGTGGCAATGTCAACACGTATCCACTCTAATGTTAATCTTGATTGTCAACTTGACAGGACTTAAAATCATCTGAACACAAAGATATGTCTAGAGTGCATTTCTAGTAATGCTGAACTGAGGAGAGAAGACTCAATATGAATGTGAGCAGCACGATCTCATGGGCTGGGGGCTAGGACCAGAGGAAATTGCGAAAAGGCAGTCAGACATAAGGCTGTGAGTTCCAGGCCAGCCAGTTATGTAGAGAGACCCTGTCTCAAAAAAAAAAAAAAAAAAAAAAAAGCAAAAAGGTGATGGTGGTGGTGGTGGTGGTGGTGTGTGTGTGTGTGTGTGTGTGTGTGTGTGTGTGTGCGCGCGTGCTGAGCATTCGCATTCATCCCACTCTGCTTTCGAACTGCAGGTGTGACTGATCAGCTGCCTCCAGTCCCTGACACCGTGACTTCCCTGCAGTGATGGGCTGTGCTCTCAGCTGCGGCAAAAAGGAGTCCTCTTTCCTCCCGATGCTCTGTCAGGTGTTGGATGGCAGTGAAGAGAAAGGGGACTAATGCATCCGTCATTTATCTCCGGGGTGGAGCTCTTTCTTCATCCTACAAACTAACTGTAACTGCACATCGCCTATCACGTACCCCTTCCACTGCAGATAAAGCTAAGACTTCACACAAAATGAGACCAGATGAATTTAGTCAGCTTCTAAAAAGTGACTGAATTCCACAACTTAAGTAACTTTGTAAGTTGACTGATTCAGACTGAATGCAAATTGATTCAGAAAATTATTTTTGTAGAAATTCATACAGTTCCAATTTTGTGGGTTTTTTCATTTCTTTAAGTTTTATATTTTTGTGTATATAAAACTCTATTAGTATATTTCTATTAGATGGAAAATTCGAACATTTTCATATTATCCTCCTGAGTGAAAATGTAATAGATCCTGACAACCTATCATTCATTTTTCCATTTCCTGTACTTACATCTTGTTACAAATTATGATATAAATTGCCTTGACTAAGAAATATTTTTATTATGACAAAAGTAATGATGTCATATGACTGTGGGGCTGCTTCTCTTGTTATTTCAGAAAGCTGGTTTTTGAGCAACCTTCTTTCTTATAAAAAACATTGTGAGCAGCCAGGCGGTTGTGACATACGCCTTTAATCTCAGCACTCGAGAAGTGGAGGCAGGCAGATCTCTGTGAGTTCGAGGCCAGCATGGTCTACAAAATGAGTTCTAGAATAGTCAGAGCTACACAGTGAAATCCTGTCTCAAAAACAAACAAACAAATAAAAACAAAAAACAAAAACCACCATTGTGAGCAATAACCACCTCCTAGCCCTGCCCCTTTTTTTCAGGCCGTGGCTGAGGGCTTTGAGTTCAATCTACCCTAAGTAAATGTTCCAACAATGAGCTACGACCCAGGCCTCATGCATTCTGAAAGGGAATGAAGATTATTTCAGTTAAGAGAGATACCACTGCCTTACTATAGTCGCGTTTAAGTAGAGAGCCAGAGAGTCAGCCGTTCTTCATGATTTCAATACTAAACTTTAATGCTTAAGAGCAGGGCACAGTTAAATTTTATTTCACATACACCAAAGAGTTCTATTTCCTGTTTTACACTGTCAATATGGTTTTAGCATACAACATGATAGAAATTACAAATCAATACATTATCTTTTGTATTTAGTCACAGAGCAAGTCACAGTAAGATCCAGGCTTAATTCTTTAAGAACTGAGCAAGAAAAATATTTGGGGTAATGTATTCTCTACAGGTTCCTAAATGGAAAGATTTACTATAATTCCTTACCAAATAGTGGTCAATAACCAAGATGTTATAAGACAATAAAGAAAAATCAATGCAGATAAATTAACAAAGCTTGATAGCATGTTAACATTTTAAAAAGAAAGCCAAGAAACATACTGGCACAATGCTGATGAAATGTAACCTGCCATTACCAAGCTGCTGTGGACTGCTGAAATGACTACAGAGGAAAAGCTCCAGAAGGAACCAAATGGGAGGAATAGACTTTCGAACCTCACTTCAACACACTGGTGAGCTAGCGTTCACAACAAAGAGCTGTGTAAACACAAAAATAAAATAACCACTTAAAACAGATCCACCCTGTTACAAGTTCCTTACACCTACGGTGCCTGCAAGACCACCGAAGACCTCATAATACCAGCACTGGTTCACAAAGATTCTTCCAGAATAATGTCTCAGCAGTTCATTATCCTGTGCTTCCCAGCTAAGGCTCCATTTTATTTTTTTCTTAACTCTCACATTCCACTTAGCTCCTCAAGTTAGTACACAGGTTTAGACTTAATACTGAGGCTGCAAGCATCAACTCCTTCAGCATCAACTCAAGCACCTGCTTATGATGCATTGTTGATTCCTGGCCCTTAAGGTTCAAGTTCTGCCCCAGATCCGAGGATATGTCTGACAGCAGAGGAAAACCACAGAACAGATTCAGACAAACTCTTAAGCTTATAATGGAAACAGAAGGCATGACTATTAAAACACTAATACATCACATATTTAAAACAAAAGAATGGAATCTGAACAAAAGATTACATCAGGCATCAACTAACTTATTTGCACTTCATATGCAAGTTCACCTTAAGGCCTGACCTGGAAACACCAAGCTAGAGAGAGGTAGGTCTGAGGAGGGGGCTCAAGCTATGAAGACAGGAGCACAGGAACCTGGGTGTGCTTCTGGAACTCCAGTGCTGGGCACATACAGGAGCAGATCCCTGGAGCTCTCTGGCTAGCCAGGTTAGCTGAATAGGTGAATCACAAATTCAATGAGACTCTCTCTCTCTCCCCCAAAAAGAAAGGAAGGAAGGAAGGAAGGGAGCAAGCAGAGGCTGGAGAGATTTTTTTCCCAGTGTCAAATGCCTGGAAGTTACGGCTTTTACCACATCCTCCCTTCTCCTGTAACTCGTGCAGTTCTGCACAGTAGAGTCCACACCAGCTCAGCTCCGCCTCTACACTCCTTGAAGTAGGTACGCTGGAGGCCTGCCTCAGTCATACACAGAAGCACTTCCCGTTCCTGCAGGATGCTTCTCCAGCTCCAGCTTCTAGCACTACCTTGTACAGTTCTCACTTTCTTTTACAATTCTCTGTGTCCTCACCGCAGCACGGTGAGCCTTTTTTCTTCAGAGCTGTTCTTATAGGTCAGGTGACCATGGATGAGCTTTGGCCTGTGTAAACTCAAGTAAACTGTTACTCAGAAGGCTGGCAACTGGGACTGTAGCTTAGTGGAAGCATGTGCAAGTTTAGTATATGCAGGGCTCTGGGTTTGACCAGAAAGAAAGGTCAGAATAATGAAACTGCATATTTCAGTGAAAATCAGCTTTCCCCTCCCTTGGATACCCTTTCTTGGGTGTATCTTATCCTTCAGAGTCCCCTAGTCTATCACTGCTCAATAATTTAACAGTAAATATTCTGTTTAATTTACTGTGTGCTGAGCTGGGAAAATAGCTCAGCATGTGAGAACATGAGTTCAGTCCTCAGAGTTGACAGAAAAATGTTGGGCTGTTTGTGCTTCTGATCCCAGAGCTGTGAGGCAGAGCTGGTAGGGTCTCAGGATTGCTGGCTAGACAGTCTGGCCTAATTAGTGAACTCCGGACCAATGGGAAACCCTGTCTCAAAGGAGGAAGATGTAAGCATATAGATATATATGCCACACACACACACACACACACACACACACACACACACACACACACACTCTCTCTCTCTCTCTCTCTCTCTCTCTCTCTCTCTCTCTCTCTCTCTCTCTCTCTCTCTCTACCTAAAATATTTACTATATGGAAGAGATCATTTCCCCTAGACTTCTTGGCATTTCTGTGCCATTATAATTATCTGAAGGGGAAATAATGTAAGGTACAATAAAAATAAGGCTCCCTCTCTGGAGATAATCCACAACTGCATAATACCCTCTTCTTTCTGGAGATTTGTTTTTAACTCATTTTTAAGGCAATAAACAGAGCGATGCTTTCTTCTTCGCAAGGGAAGATTTATGTAACAGATAAAGGTATGTGTGTGTATTTATTGGCTGGCACCCTACATAAGCCTTTGGTGTCTTAGGTTTAGCATTGTTCTTCTGCAGTACATTCTTCCATGTGCAGATAAGCACCAGGTTCTTAATCACATCACCCAACTGAGATTTGGGCTTAAAGAGCAAGCATTAATATGCTCGGAGTGGGGCCTGGAGAGATAGCTCAGCGGTTAAGAGCACTGGCTGCTCTTCCAGTGGACTCTGGTTCAATTCCCAAGTATCCATCCACCTGGTGGCTAACAACCATCTGTAACTCCAGTTCCAGGGGATCTGACACCCTTGACCTACTTGGGCACCAGGCACACAAGTGGTACACAGACATACATACAAACACCCAAATAAATATTTTTAAAATGCTCTGAACAATAAGCTATGTCTTCAAGCATATATATTTTGTGTTTCCTGTAATAGTATCTATCTAACGAATATTCTGTGGTTTGTCTCCTGATTGGACATGGACAGATACAGATCCATAAATAGCCTTCTTGAGAATTGAGGAGCTATGTGAGGAAGGACTCAACATGTTATGTATAAGATGATCAAAAATTAAGACGATAACATCAATCTTCTATTTATTCCAATATGAACTGGATGCCCACCAATCACTAAACATCACACTCAATGCTAGAGACACAAAGATGAACACAACACAGCTCTCCCCAGTTTTCACAATACAGAAATTACTTTTTTATTTTTATTTCTGTGAGCATTGCCTTTGCATATTCCAGTTAATTCCCAGAGGCAACTTGTTTTAGCACTTCTCATGTATCCTTCCAGAAACACTCTGTGCCCATGTACACAGTACACATACACCCCTTCAAAACATAAGCAACCCAAATGCTAAAGATGACTTGTTGACTCACTTTTTTGGAAGATGGTGATTACTAGTGAATGAAATAATCCTCTGCCATACAGTGACCAGTGTTTATAGGCAAAAATCTCCATATGCAACACCCCAGAAAAAACACAGGAAGCATTTGCTTACTTCTATGATGAATTTTAGTATCAATCTATTTCTTACTAAGAAAATGCTCCAATTATCATCATTCAACAAATTATACCAAACTTACTGGCATGAATCAAGAGCTATATTATGTGCACAGATTCTTTGAGCTAGCAACATGCACATTCACGCTGTGGATTGCTTATCTTCCCACAAAGTTCAGACTTTCTATGCTGAGTCTTAGAGACTTGGGGTGACTCTGAAGTGCCCCAAAGGCTGGATCTCGAACATCATCTCAACCATGCAATGGGTTCATTCACTCACAGGTCTGATGACTGGCCCAGAAGGGCTTGAGCACAGGACTGCTTTCCTAAGGCTGGACACTAACACTTCTCCACAAAGCTTCATTTACTTCCCACAGCAGCTCTGAGGTACACAGACTTCCCAGGGCTGTAGACAGACCAGTGTTGCTGCAAAGAAGCATCATTAACTTCTATGACTGGCACAAGAACGTCACTCAGAATCAGTCCTGCTGAGTTCTGCGTTCAACTGATCAAAACCGAGTCCTAGGTGTATTCAGATTCTACAGAAGTAGAGCCTAACTCTCAAAGGGGACAGCAAGTTACAGACAATTATGTGCGGCAAGAGCTTGTTATGACCATCTTTGAAAAATGTAATCTGCTGTAATAATAATGTTCACTGCATGGCTACTTAAGTACAATAAACATGACTCTCTTTGTTGGTTTAACTTCTGAATGTAAGATCAAGTTTTCCAAACATTGTTATATTTTCAGCTTTGGAAACAGGCGTTCATATTCACATATCCTATAAAATGCCTGCAACTTTCTTGTGAGGTAAGTATTGTCAACCAAGTTGAATACAAAAGCTGAATAACTTGGCCAGAATTCATCCCAACGCTGGGGTGAATCAAAGTTCTGGCCCTTCTTCTGTCCCGGTAGTTAGCAATTTGTACAGGTAAGTGAAACTCACTCTGTGCAGACCAGAACTGTGCAAAAATAAGGACTTTCTGAAGGCTGCTTTATGTAGATGGAAGTTCTACAAGAATGAAAATTTCCAGCCAAATTAACCAGTTGTACTAGGTAACAACTGTCTATATGTCTGGATTTGTAATTAAAAACAAAACAAATAGTGAAATGTGGCAGGGGACAGTCTCTGCCATAGTACCAAAGGGGATGTCTAATAGATATTCAGATTTCTATAGGTGTTTAACTCATAAAGGGAATAAATTCTAGGAAAACAGTCTAGATCTTTACAAGTAATAAACACATATATGTGCCAGAGAAATCTGGGCTCTATCATTATTTCAGTTTTTGGAGTCTGTGTTTTCTCTGAGGAATCAAGGTACGGCCTTATCCGTTTCTATTATTCATTTCTTTACATTATTCTTTATCTGCAGTTAAGAGTTTGAGCTTTTCCAAAAGGGGAAAAGGACCATTTGCACAAATTGTTTTGTCGCTTTCTATTAACACCAACTATGGTAATGCCCTGCTTCTGATTTCATGGACAGTGCTTGTACAAACAGTGTAAAAGCCGGAAGCATGTCTTATTGGACAGGTGTTAATTCTCTCTTGCAGCTTATCATAACCTTTCCAAAAATGGATTTTTGCAGATAAAAGGAAATTAATCAGTTCACATGAAACTTTATATTTGTTCTGATTATATTTTAAACAAACCTATTTTCCAATTTTATGAAAGTCAGTTGGCATTCACATGTCTGTAAGGTATACATTCACCAATTTTTTGCTTTGTTTATAATAATCAGCACCAACTCCTTAATGAATTTTGAAACAAGAATATTTTCCAAGACTTACAGAAAATAGCTTTCTTCAACCTGACACAGCTCTTAATTTCACAGTATCTAAGACAGTGTGCATGTCTCCAGCTTTCAAAGAATTCTGCTTTGTCTGTTCTATTAAAAAAAAATCTCAGCACAAATGAAGAGAACATATTATTTTAGATTATTTTAAATAACGTGTATAGTCTTTTTCAATAACTTGAAAATAACAGAGTAAGTAACTTAGCCATATTATTGTTTTGTTATTCTCTTACAGGTAACAATTTTACGTTGTCTTCTGTGTTAGTGAAGTCTTTATTAGACAAAATAAAATAATACTCTTTAGAAACAATCTAATAGCCCTGTTATACGCTGATGATCCCATGATTTCCCTAGAAAATAAAGTCCATGTTCAAGGCCGAAAGTAAAGGAAGACTACAGCAGCACCTGGTCTGAAATAAGGACATCGTTCTCATTGAGTGTCGTCAGAGGGGTGCCCCCCCTTCATCTCTCCCTGTATCTGCCTGCATTGCCCACCTGCCTCTAAGCTGCCTTGCCACAGGCCAATGCAGCTTTATCAACCAGATATCAACTTTGCAGGATATAAAATGTTAGAAAGTTCATAGAGTTTTACATTAATTCAATTCCCTAAATGAATCCATGATATCAGACTTTCATGGCACTCATGTGTGTCCAGCCTTAATGAAGGAGTCTCCACTCAATACTAATCAGTTATGTCATGCAGGAATGCAGGTCCAATGAAGCCACATTTTTGGACTGTTTAAGAAGTCAACATTTCATTTCCACCAGCACATCAAATCAAGAAGTTTATAGACAGACCTCAATTTATACGTTTTAGCATTAGGATGGTGCAAAAGAAATACATATTGGGGACAAATCACACTTTGAACTGTTCCCATGCCAGTGAACATTAGTGCAATCCTTATTCTGAGTACCATGGATCTAAAGCTAAACAGGAGATAGTTTATAGTTTACTGGGTTGCCATAGTATTCTGTTGGTAAGTTAGACTACAAGTATTAACTTACTGTATTTTCTACTTATACCAGAGTTCTCTTTCAGCAAACCAATGTAATCACACTGTAAATTGAGGACCATCTTACCTTCAAATATTATGCTTTCAAGAAATTTAAAGTGTTATGTAGATTATTTTGTCATTAAGTGGATAGCAAATCATGGTATTATATACTAACACTGTAGCTACACTAGAAAAATACAGAATGCATAAATATCACCAGACTAAACATTCATCACATTCCCAACTCACAGGATAGCAATCATCAAAGAGATGATGATAATAAAATATCTTGTCACAGCAGAATTTCTTCATGAAAATTAGGGTCCAAACCAAGTTAATTTCCAAGTGGCACATTTCTTACTCAGGCAAGAAAAAAATTACTTACCCATGGTGAGTTAATTATATTTGACTGCAACAACCAAATCTCAACATGCTTATTGAAGAATAAATAGCCTTTTAGGGTCTGGGGAGGTGCTTTACGGCAGCTTTTTCCCTAGGCATAATAGGATTCCATCCTGGGCTTTGCCCTGGTAGCTATGGTAACTAGAGCAGAAGAATACAGTGCTAGCCTGGTCTATGGTACTAGAGTTATTGGGATTCCCTAGGGAGTGGAAGCAAGAGTCAGAACCTCACCTGGGATTCACCACCAACTGCAAGCGAGATGCCAAGAGTGTAAGGAATTAGAGGTTTAAATAAAAGCAGGACTCTATGATGATGCTTCCATGTAGTAGCCATTATGATGGGATGGCCTTGGCAGTGACGCAGCTGTTGGGGGATGGGGGAGGGGGAGGGGAGGAGGAATCATGCATGTGCCTGTAAGCAAGCCCTCAACCTGCAAGCCCTGCAAACTCACCGGCCTGACCAGGTCGGACTCTGGTCTACCTTGGATACATCTGGGTGATGCGATGTTCCTTTGTGCCTTCCCGAGGAAAGTCAATGCAACAGGGACCAGCTCAGCAGCCGCTTTGCAAAACCAAAGGCCTGAGTCTGACCACCAGTGTCCTCTAAACCAGCAGGGCATGGGGTGAGTGCTTGCAACAGGCAACTGGGAAGAACAGCAAAGCCTAACTGAAAACTAAACCAAAAGAGTTTTGAAGAATTTTCCCTGGCTCCTGGTAAGCTACCTGTTAGCAGTTTGTTTGTTTGTTGTTTTTGTTTTGTTTTCCAAGAAGTCAATCCCAAACTACTAAAGAATTTAGTTCAATAAAGCTTTTACATAGAATAATGATATGAAAGATTATTTTCAAAGCTAAGAAAAAGCTAATCCTGTATCACCTGGAATGGAATCCACTAAGATGTGTTACAACTAGGTGGCAAAAATACGAAGATCACAAAGAGGCCAGTTTAGCCAACTTCTAAACTACGTTTCCAAAACACACCATCTTCGAAGCTTACTGTTCTGCACTAACCGGTTTTTAGGGAGAAAAACATTTAATCCATCAGGGTATCATGTGACTGTACCACAAGTAGGGACCTTCGTTTGCAGTCACAGGCTTAACCACCCCACTACCGGCTCTGTCTCTATCAGAGAGGAAACTGAAAACTCAACTTGCCTTACCATAAGAAAGCCTAGTGAATCAGCATTTGTAGAGCTGTAGTTAATTAAAAACAAAATCAGGACACATGGGAGGCTCTAAACCGAAAGAAATGCTCGCTACAAATAGCAAAGAAAGACAAGACAGACAGAAAGACAGAGAACTAACCCAAACCTGTGTCTTTGAAAATTAGATTTCCCTGCAAATTTGCTGCTTCCTAATGCATCTCATCTCAAAGTCAATATGAAACTTATATGAGAGATTTATATCACAGCAAAGCCATCTGGACAACACTGCTCACATCAGAAGTAACAACTGATCTGTTCTGGGCAGTTCTTGTGTGGTCAACCATTAAACAAGACCTCCACGGACATACAAAACTGAACAGGTATATTTTTCAAGCTCAAACTACAGTTGCAGCTTTTCACAAACTCACCAGGAGCTCCCACTGAGTTTTCAATTGGAAGTAGTTAATCTGAATGCAAATTGGGAAATATCAAGAGAACAGGGAAGAATTCTCAAAATGCCTCACATATAAGCAATACGTTCATTAAGCACGTATTAGAGCACAGAACCCTGTGTTTAACCCTCAACACATCCAAAACAAGAAAGAAAGAAAAGTGTAAGTATCTGGAAATATCTATGTAAAAAAACTTCAAAGACAAAAGTCATAAAATTGCTTTCAAGACCTGCATTAACAGGTGAAGATGTGCAATCAATTCTGATAGTATAAATTAGAACCATAATTAAGTGAAATGTAATCCTTCAAAACAATTCAATCTTTTCAATTTGTACTACACAAGCTGTGTTCAATCAATGTTACTGTGTTTTTAACTACTGCAAAAGATTGCAGTTGTTTATTTTCTTTCACTGTATATTTCTTTTATCTGTTAAGTACTCTTTACTTTGCCTCCTGGCCGGAAAAGTCTAAAATACTTACCATATGGCCCTTTACAGAAAAAAGTCTGCCAGTCTCTGCTATGTGGTGGTGTTATTCCCAATACAGCATCACCTGAAACTGTCTTAACGCAAACCCACTGAATCAGAATCATGGGCTGCCAGCCTCCACTTTGTGGTGGTGTTATTCCCAATACAGCATCACCTGAGACTGTCTTAACGCAAACCCACTGAATCAGAATCGTGAGTTGCCCAGTCATTTTTTTAACAAGCTCTCCAGATGATTCTTATGCAAACTAAAATTTGAAAACTACTTTAAAATCAAAAATTTTAGAATGTTCTATCCTCTTGGATAAACTATTTCTTTGAATCAGTAAAATATGGCATGTCACCCAATTGTTTAACTGTTGAAAAGATTTTTAAATTATATAAAGCGTAGCATGGTAACTGATAACAACCATTGGTAATTACCACCTCAATGGTCTTCTGAAGACTCCTGTACTGGCCCATGAGACAGGTTTATTTTTTAGAAATCCTGAGTTACTAAAATCACTACTGAAAATTAATCAATAAGCATGTAGGTGAGACATATTAAAATAGGTATTTATATAATGCAAATCATCATTACTTTTTTACTATATTTTATTATTATTTGTGTCCATGAAATTATTATTTCTATAGGGTGAGTATACGATATAATCATGTAAGGAAATCAATAATCACTAAAAATAAATCCAATTACATATTGAACTCAAATGAGTTTCAATTAATTTTTCATATACTGATGTTAAATAATCTAGTAGATACAAAGTTGGAGAGAGGAGAGTATACCAAGAGGTGTATCTAAAGTCATTCTGGGAAAACAGGGGGAAAACGTCTGGAATTTTGGAACTCTGGAATTTGCAAATACTGCTAGTCACAGCTAGTAGCCCAACTTACCATTCCCACCATGGCTGTCCTCATCCCTGACTGGATTCCAGGAATTCTTTAAGTACCAGTACTGTACAAACACATGCACTGAAAGAATTCTACCCCTCTGTGGTTTGAACATAGGCCCCATCTCAGCCCACATTAGAAAAACTTTGTAGGCCGTTTATTTAGACAGAGCTAACAAACTGGTTCAAACACTTGAGTTACTTTGTTAAGGAGAAATTGACATTTTAAAACTAAGAAAAACCATCGGACAGAGATAGGAATGAATGTAAGACATCAGAGATAGTGGGTACTTTCAAACTTAAATTTTAAATATTGTAAAATTTTGTAATCAAAACAGACTTTGTACTGCTCTGGTTTGAATGCTTTTGCTCTCTCCAAAGCTCACATTAAACCAAAAGGTATGTCTCTAAGAGAGAGAGACATAAAAGAGAATGTCAAAGAAGTGTGAGACACTCTCGTGAAATGACCATTATGGCCAAGTAAGAGAGCAGCAGCAGTCTACGGCATAAAGACATCTGAAGGTTCCCTCAACAGGTCCAAGCTCGCCAGCTTAGCATTTACCATCTACTGCTATTTGGTAATTGCTAATATTTTTTCACTTCTGTCACCCACCATTTCTGAAATGTTTCTCTAGCTAAAGGGGCTTCTTAATCACACCCTAGAAACTTCTTCAAAATTCCCTATTTTCACTTCTGTCACGCCCCTCTTCCTAGTATGCAGTCTGAGCGCTATCTTTTAACAGAGTAACTAACTAACCTTTGGTTCACCTAACTCTCCTCTAAAACCGCTACAGCCCGGCACCTTTGTACTACATGCAAAGACATTTTGTATCATTTGCAGATGTCTTCATGTTAAAAGAAGATTTTATGTTGCTGTTTGAGACAGTGTAACTCTTCCTTTTAATCCTGCCAAGCAATCCAGGCTTGCCTCAAACTCATCAGTCCTTTTGACCCTCCTGCCTCAGTCTTTCCTCCAATGTAGTGTGGGATTATATATGTGGGCCATTACAGCCGCTACTAATATATTTACTTCTATTACAGTTATTAGTGGGTCATATAGTTCCTAAGAGTGAAAGAGATATGAAGTATTACTCATTTTTCTCCTCCCCACAGTATATTCCATCGGATCAATTTTCAACCAATATTGGATTATAATAACATATACACATAAAATAATAGCTGTCTGAAAGGCTACATAGAAAACTACCTTTGTTTCTTAGGGAGAAAAGTCAGTGCCATAAAAGTATCCTTTTAGGGTTCCACCTGGAGCTCAAACATGCACAAGGCCCTGGTTCAGTCCCCAGTACCACAAAACCAAAACAGACTATCTTTAAAATAAGTTAAATACACCTTACTTATTTCTTTAAAAGAGAGTTAAAAGTAACTCCCCTACATTAATTAGTATATCTTAGGAGCTGTTATAATTTCACTGGCTCAGATATAAAATTATCTTCCAAGGTTTCAATGTATTATTTTATATACCTCCTGACCATAAACAAACATCTTAACCACTGGAAATAGCATTAGAGAAGGAAAGGAAACAACTTAGTTTCCTTAGAAGTAGGGTTGACTTCAAAACCCATACCCGAGACAATGCAACTTTTCTTTCTGTTTTTAAATGAGAGGCCTTACAACTGGACTGTTCTGCTCCTGGTTCATCTATACCTCTGTGTCTACCAATCGATGTATTTGTTCAGGACCTACATTTTCAAGTTCAAGAGCTGGAAGAAAATGGTAGTATTAGGAATAATTTGACCAAATTTTACTAAACACCTACCTACTATGTGAAAAGCACTAAAAGAGATACAAAAATTAAGACATAAAATTCATCTTCTTAAACTCAAGATTAAGTGTATAAAACATAAATAACCCCATTAGAGATTATGTAAGTGCTAAAAAAAATTTCTAACAAGGCACCCAAAATGCTAGGAGGAGGGGGCATAAGTTTCTGAGAAGCTCCAAAAAAAGATGGGATTCGATTTGGCTTCTTCTCGTGTCTTTAATTTTAATCAAGCATTCAAGATTTGCAGGATTATTAAATAACTTAATCTGTCTTGGGTATTTTTATTCCCCAGTTTACGACAGATTTCGGATACTTCCCCCACTGAAAAAATACTGATTCAATATTTTGAGTGCTTAGTTAAAATGAGTTTTAACTAAATCTCACCTTGAAAAAAAAGATTTTTTTCTACACTAAACCTGTAATTAAAAATCCCTTGAAATGCAGATTTTAATCTGTAATCATTAAAAATTCATTAAAAATTCTATTCCTAGAGAAAGGGACATATAAATGGGATTATGCTGGTTTTTTTTATAAAAAAAAATTGTTCCAAGTGTCAGTAGTATTCAATTAGAAGAAAAACAAGTAAACATAAAATTCAGGGTCATGGTTAGTTTTTTTTCTCTTCAAACCACCTCCTCCTTCTCCAACTGTCTTTATCCTACTGAACCGTCAAAGGTCTGCCTCGAAGCTCCGGGCATTTGCTCTTCCGGGAAACTCCTACCACATCATTTCTAGATCAGATACTTCCTTGCGGATTCAGAATTGCCACGGCCTAACCCTGAACATACGTTGTGCACGGTCCTGACAGATGAAACGACCACACTCATAAATAACTTGCACAGACGAGTGGGGAAAGCCAAAGTGGAGGGACGCCAAGAAAGCCCATTTAAAAAAGAGGAAATCACAGACAGAGTGGAAGCAAACGGGAACGTGTGCTGGGAAGATGATCTGAGTTGTTACTATCCAAGGAAACTTTTCGCTCTTAATTACAGGACAGAATGATCAGGTGTTTTGGAATTCTACACAGGTAAACAGTATCTGATGAAGACTTCAGGTTCAAACATATACCGTTTTATCAAGCATTGGCTTTGAAATATGAATTTGCCATCTCTTGGGATTAAGTAAATAGAATGGAACTAGAATCAGATTATGCAGATTTAGGCAGGGGGAGCTGGGAGAGAATAACCAGCGTGTCAATTCCGTAACCTGCTACAATGGGTAACAACGTGTTACAGTTTCCTGCTACTGTAGCCAGGAGGAGGAAATCCAGAAAACCGCTTGAGCCCGGGAGCCGGGCACACCGCTGTCAACCCCGCACTAATTCAACAGCTAGCGGCTCCCGCCAGCCTGGCGTGGCCCACGGTCATCCCCCTCCGGCTCGGAGGCTGTCCCCTCTCGCGTTCGGCTGCAAGTCGCCCTCTACCCCGAACAACTTGCCGGCTCTCCCCGCGCCGGCGCCCGCTGCAGGCAGGCAGGCAGGCTGGCTGGGGAGAGGTCGCGCCCACGGGCAGGAAGTTCCGCCAAGTGCCCGGGCTCGCGGCGGGGACCGAGCCTGCAGCCGCCGCCGCCGCAGCAGAGCAGCAGCAGCACGGCGGCCTCCCAGCCCCGGGGACGCCCCGCGCGGCCCGGCGCCGGCAGCAGGCGTGGAGGAAGGGAGGGAGGCCGCCCGCCCGCCCGCCCGCCCGGCCGCCGACCCCACCCCGCGCGCGACCCCGCCGGCCCGGCTCCCCGCGTGCGCCCGCGGTCCCCGGGGAGGGCCGCCGCCCGGCACCCCGAGGACGGGGAGGGAAGGGGGGGGAACCCGGCAACTTTGCACGAGAAAATGCTTTGCCACCCTTGCTTGCAGCACGCTGAGGGAAAAAAAAAATGTCAGGCGATGACGGCGGGGAGGACTTACCCATGTTCCTCCTACAGAGTGAGGACCGGCAGGGCGAGGCGAAGGGTTCGGGTGCAGGCGGACGGACCGGCGGGCGGGCGGGCGGGCGGGCGAGCGGCGCAGCGGCGTCCTCCCTCTACCTCCGCGTCTCCCGCAGCCAGGGAGGGACCCGCGGGGGGCGGCCGCCGGGGAGGAGCAGCGGCTGCGGCTGCGGGCCGGCGGCGGCGGCGGCGGCGGCGGCGGCGGCGGCGGGGACGAGCGGCGGGGGGCGGGGCGGGGCGGGGCGGGGCGGCCGGGCGCAGCCTGCGGCGGGCGCGGCTGCGAGCGTGCGGTCGGGCGGGCGGGCGGGCGCCGAGGCGCCGAGCCTTCCCGAGAAGCGCCCTCCCGACGCGCGGCCCAGCGCCCCGCCCTCCCCGCCGAGCATGCTCAGTGAGGCCAGCTTCGCCTCCGGCCCACGGCGGGGCGAGCCTGAGCTCGCTGGAGTGGGGCGGGCGGGGTGGGGGGCGGCGTGTGTCTGCGGACCGGCGCCGAGGAGCCTGACCGGCTGTCGCCTAAAGGGCGGAGGCCGGACCGAAGTCGCCAGGCCGTGGGGACAGAGCTCGTCCCCACCCACCCCCCAAGCCCCCGGGGAAGGAGCGTGCAGGGCAGTGCATGCAGCGGACGCCCCTGTCGAGCACGTGCGGGGCGGAGGAGCCGGAGGATGCGGATGCCCGCGGGCGTGTCCCCGGGGCGCGGCAAGCTGTCCCGCAAGGCTGGCGGGAAAGCCGGTCGAGTGGACCGCGGCCGCAAGGCAAGGTCACGGCCTTCCACCGGGCAGCCGTCGGGCCGGGCCCTCCGGGGTGTGCCCGCCGCTCTCTCGGCGCAGAGCCGGGGAGGGAAAGACGTGCTCAAGTCAGAAAAACGACAAGTCCAACTGCGGGCCGGGGTAACCCGGTGGAGGGTGCGCAACCCCGGGACTGAGGTGCCCCCATCGCTGGCACCCTCGCCACCGGGCATGCGCGTGGGGCTTGGACCCTCGCTGCGCTCCCTGCACCGAGAGGAGGCTTTGGGAGACCTGCACTTGTCCTGACCCCTGTGTGGTTGACTAGGACCTGGACTCTGGCCATCTGTAGAAAGGAGACAGCTGAACCCCAGGTCTCTTTCCTCAGCGGGGTCTGTGACTCTCACAGACCGGTCTCTAATATCACATGCACAGCTCAGAAGAACCTCTGGATGTGTTAGGCACTGGGTTTTTATGTAATTTTCTGAAATAAAAATGCAACATAATTAAAGACAGGTGTGATCGATAGACTGATGTAGAAGTTAAGCACTCCGTTCTTGAAGAAAAATACTCTTCCTATTTGCCTCAAAAATCATCTTGCAAAAGTTCCCTAGTGCTGTCGTAATAATCACTTCAAACGGGATTCGAACAAGGAAATGACTGAAATTATGGAGGACAAAAGACAAATCAGGGCAGGGCCATGCATCTTCCGAGGGCTCCTCAACTTCCGGTAATTCTTTGGCTTGTGACAGCGTGACTCCAGCTTTCACTTATTCTCCCTGTGTGCTAATGAGTCCAATTTTACCTTATTTATAAGGACACTGGTCATGTAGACTGGGAAGATCGCTCTATGACTCGGGTGTCGGCAATGACCTCATTTCTAAACAAGGTCCTGTTCTGGTGTGTTAGGGATTTCCGCACGACGTCTAGGGCACGGTTCAGCCAGTAAGACCCCAAGTTCCGTCTTACAAACGTAACGTGCCATTTGCCACTTCCTTTTTTCTTTTTCAAATATTTCCAAAAGACCACCCTAGACCTTTGTGTCGCTTGATGTGTGTCCCTCCTTCCTTAATATTCACAAATGTCTTCTAGATTCTCCATTTCAGCTCGTTTTAATTTTTCTGTTACTTCCATCGCTAATTATATATCATAGTCATTTCAGGGTATCTTCTAGCTTCATTTGCATAGATGAGTTGAAATTAGAAAAGCAGCTGGGTTTTTTTTTTCTTTTTGTCTTCCCACCTGGCATTAGTTGAAGCATGATTTTTGATTTTTGCTCCCCTTGCATCCTCAAGCCTTCCCTTTAACTTTCTTACCAATTAAAATCCCAGGCAGCTCAAGCATAGTGTTTACATTCAACTCCAATACCACCCTGGCATGTAACTGCAGTGAGACTCTGTGCACTACACCTACAAGTGACTAGTTTCATGAATAACACCTATTGTGCTGTTTTATTTTGAGAGATGATCTTGCTATATAGTCCTGGCTTGCCTAATGACTGTGTAGCCCAAGTGATCTCACAAACATCAGTTCTTCTGTGGCCTTTCAAGTGATGGGATTAAAGGATGTGCCCCCACACACTGACTCATATTTTTCCCCACACAACTCTTTCTTCTGCTTTTATAGGAATATAATTTTTCTTATTTTTTTTTATTTAAAAGTTACCTTTATGAGACCTCCCATAGCGGTCTCATCTAGACTTTCTGTGTACCACTTTATATCCTCAGTTCCATACTTTATTTTCTCTTTAATGTTGTCACTAGACTAGTATGTATTTTGCTTTTTGGCATTGCCATTACATTTCCAGTACTGAGAACAGAGCTAACACAGCAAATGTTTAGTGAAAGTTGCTGTATGAATAAAAGTCTTTCTATCCCCCCCCCCCCGCCCCTCCCAGCTCCCCACCTCTGCCCCAGTGATTTTATCCCAAAAGAGAACAAGAATGGTGCTCAGGGCACTGGCTGCTCTTACGAGGACTTGGGTCCCATTCCCAGCACCCCATGGTGTCTCACAACCAGCTGTAACTCGGGTTCCAGAGAACCTAATGCCCTCTTCTGGACTCCGAGGGCACTGTGCACTCATGGGTACACACAAGCATATATTCCAGCAAAACACTCATATACATTAAAAAAAGAATGGTGTTGAGATTTTTCCTTATAAGAACAAGACATTTTAAAATAAAATAAACTTGGCATCTCACAGTAAAAATAGTTATTCAATAACTTTGATATAACAACCACACTGTAGTATTCTGTTTTAAACAATGAGTCCTCTACTGGGTTGAGTGTTATACCGTGTTCACTCTTTGTGTTCATAAAGGTTGCTGCTTTCAAACAAGGCAATAGACTAGAAAAATTGCCTTTCCTTACTTGCCATTACATCCCCAGTGCTCAGAACACAGATAACACAACAAATGTTAGGTGAAAGTTACTGCATGAATACAAGTCTCCCTGCTCTTTTTTTTTTTCGTTCTAGTCACAAACAACCAAGAAAATACTCCTTATGTAAGAGGTCCTCTCAGAAATCAGTTCACTCTTCTGGTGCTGCAAGTTAGGAAGTGGTCAAGAGCAGGCCTGTTACAAAGTGAAATGTAGAGGTTTACAAATTCCCTCCATGAAATATGTTGATAAACATCCTGTTCATTTGGATAACAAGTTCTTTTAAAAGTTGACATGATTCAATACATGGTTTTTATTTGAGGGGGAAAGCATCAAGGAAAATGTCTCTGAGAAAGAGAACTTAACTAATTAATGCCTGTTAGAACGTGATCAAAATCCTTTAAAGAAAGCATGCTGGGAGGGGCCGTGCCAAAAAAAAAAAAAAGAAAAGAAAAGAAAAAAAAATAGAAGAGAGAGGCTGTCATTCCAAGAATAATAGGGAGTTGATTGCCTCTTCTTTGCCATGATGCTCTGAATATCATTTGAAGGGATCTCACTGGTATAGTTAACTGAACTTTACAACAATAAAATGAATTATTTCACAGTGAAGTTTTCTACCTAAACCCTCTTTTAAAAAGACCTCATTAGTGAAATCATGCTCATCTGGATTGAACTACTGAAATGTTTTAACCTTATTTTCATCCCTGATTGTTATCCCCTATACCATTTAATTAAGTATCAACAATTCCCTAAATACATTGAAACCTAAATTTTCTTTTTCATATTTTGTCAACTCAAGCTAATGTCTATAGATTTCAAAAAAGTATAGACCTACATTTCTGGACATTTTGAGACAGGACGTAAGAGTTAAACATTCGTTAGCCTGATTAATGAGCATCTCCTCTGAGCGCTGTGCTATGCTAATGTGTCCATTACTTTTCTCATTGCTGTGATCAGCTAGCCGACATGAGAAACTGAAGGGAGGTTTTTTTGGCTTAAGAAGATACAGTCCATCGTGGCATGGAAGGCATGTTGGCAGGAGCTGAGGCAGCTAGTAATATGCCTCCGCAATTAGGAAGAGGGTGATGGCTGCTGGTGCTGAAGGACTTCTTTTTCTTCAGTCCAGGGCCCTGGGCTGTGGAATAGTGCTGCCCAGAATTAGGGTGGCTCTCCCCGCCTCACTTAACCTAATCTAGAAGCTCTCACAGACAGGTCCAGAGGTTTGTTTCCACGGTGAGTCGAAAACCCATCCAGTTAACAATGGAGATGCAGCATCACAGGTTAGATCTAACTGTACATATATATTATGCAAGGTGAGGGTGAAAACAGTCCATTTTAACAGTCTATTCCTGTTCAAAAAAAAAAAAAAACCTCCTAGGTCTGTGAATGAAAAACAGACCGAAAAGAAGCCAGAGGTGACTCCATAGGAAGGTCCCGAAAGGAAGGGTAGACTTGTTCTTGAGGAGGGAGGAGAATAATTCCATCCTACGAGAAGGCTACATGGTGACCCCTGACACATCTATCTTGTGAATTAGACCATTAAAAGACCATCTGTTGAGAAGTAAGATTTGAAATTCATTGTGATAGACAAAAGGCGAAGGACCGAAGAAAACCAGACATAAGAATTGAAACTTGATAAAGTTGGAAATAAGGAACCTCTGAACGTTTCAGGGTAACGCAATGACATGGTTAAAAGTAGTGAGGAAAAGGACAAGTCGTGTCATTTACGCTATACTGAGAATACGGGTCCTATTTAGGAATTAGTGCACAGGATGCACACAACCAAGTCTTGGTCCTTGAATGTACAGGAAAATAAAGGCAAATAGTTAAAAATACATTGCCATGACTACTACAACAGGGTAACATGGAAGAACTACCAATAGGTGGAATATTGAGCTTATCAGGGAAAACCTGGAAGGGGATACTATTAACTACGCAAGGTCTGTAGTGCACAGGCCTAGGCAGAAGGAGCTGAGAAATCTGCAAGAAGTTCCTGTGGCTTCAGGGAAGCAAGCAGAACCGGAAGAGAATGGAGTTTGTGTGGCAGAAGTGGACAAGAGGGCACCAGTCCTGTAGGACCTCGGTAGCGAAGGTAGTGGGCATGATTCGGATGCAGCAGCGAGCCGGGCTCAGCAAAGTTTGTTTGTTTGTTTTGGTTCTTTGAGGCAGGGTTTCTCTCTGTTGCCCTGGCTGTTCCGGAACTCACTCTATAGACCAGGCTGGCCCCAAACTCACAAAAATCTGCCTGCCTCTACCTCCTGAGTGCTGGGATTAAAGGCATGTGCCACCACTACCAACGTACCAGAGAGTTTTTAAGTTTGAAAATGTTAAATATATAGTTAAGTCATTGCCAGAAGAAAATAACTAAGAAGGGAATCCATACAGGAAGCTGGGAGAATGTTGAGAAACTCTAAAATATTCTAGATGAGACTCCTCCCCTCAAGACTCAAGAATCTTTGAGGGAGAGAGGGCAGAAAGATTGTAAAAGCCAGAGGTGGTGAATGGCTTCAGGGAGCAGTGTTTTCTAGACACAAGTGGACTCACTGGGACTGTTACCGTGTTACAATCTCAAGCCAGACAAAGTCCCCGCATGGATAAGGAGAGGGGCAAGAAGTCCACTGCTAACTGAAGAGTTAGTTATTGGCACAGGAAAGCCGCTGGGAACGGTGGAGTCTGTTTTCTCTAATGCAGCCTTTGCCGTGTGGACCACACTTGAGGGGAGGCCCCGTGCTCAGGAGTATTGGCCAATACAAACTGAGCCGGATGAATTTTTAAAAAGAAATACAAAGTTAGTGAGTGGACCTAGGGGGAGATGGGTGGTAGGGAATGAATATCAGCAAAATACACTGCACTAAGTTCTCAAAGAATTCAAAATGTATTTAAAAGGAAGTCTCAAGAAGATGGTTGTAAAACATGGACCACTCCACTTACTAGGAAATAACAAGGAAATTAAGCATAAAAAAAGAAGAAAGGCAATGTAATTGCCGGCTAGTTTAGAAGTTATGTAGCATTGTTTGTAGCCACCACTTAAAAGCCACTATAGCTCATCAAGTGGTTCAGAATAGAACAAGCTCACAAAGGATAGAACTACACATTACACAGTAAGGCGTAACGAAAAATACAATATATGTGTATATGTTTAAAAAAAAAACACAGTCCAGGTGTGAGCAGAATTAAAAAACAGTAAGGTTGAAGAATAACAGACAACCTTGGGAAATATTAAGAAGGATGTGGTGGTTTATTAAAGATTGAATGACAGTCTTTTTAAATAAAATGTCTTTTTACATGTATGTATTTATTTGCTGTGTATGTACATGTCTGTGTGTATGTACATGTGTGAACACGAATGCTACAGTGTGCGTATGGAGGTCTGAGGACAACTTGGAGTCTCTCCACCATGTGGGTTCTTGGGGTGGAATTCAAGCCACAAACCTTGGCAGCAAGTGTCATTGCCTTTGAACCATCTTGCCAGCCTTATGTAATGATCTTAAATAATAAAATACCATATATAAGGTAGTGCCTCGGTTTTACAAATAACAGAACATGCTCAGAAGCCCCACCATTTAACTTAGTGTCTATAATAGGAAATGGAAGCGGCAGAAGTAAAACATGATTCTATCTCAAATTAGCATTGTGATAAAATGTAGATAGACACAGTGAGGAAAACTGCCTTACACTTCCTGTGGCCTTAACTAAATAAAGGCTACCATTATAAAGTAGCCTTATTTGAAGCAAGAGTTTCAAGTCTTTAAAATATATCTGTGTTCCTGTTTCTCTGAAATTTACAAGTATGAAAGAATCTGCATTACTATAATATTTTATATATAGCTATTTACAAAGCTCCTTTTCCTTAGGATGTAGGTCATTTATTCTTGAAATAACCAAGAAAAATGTACAAAATTTCTTACCTCATTTTATATATTGCATTTTGTAGTGATGATAAAGTTGTGCCAGAGTAAGCATGTGGCTTGAGAACACCAAGAGATTTGATGGTTGAGAATGTTACCACAGGGAGGGAGGGAGGGAGGGAGGGAGGGAAGCAAGGAGGGAGGGAGAGAAGAAGGGAGGGGACTTCAGGAGACAGAATCAAGTACCATTCCATGGCTTCCTTCCTGGAGCTTGTGTTCTCTTCCTGAGCCAATGACTTCACCTCTGACTTTCTGATACCTTCCCTACAAAAACTGTGAAGGAGCCAAGGATGCTGATGTAATTTCAACACTCAGGAGGCCGAGACAGGAAGATCTTGAATTTGAAACTAACCAGGTTGTACAGCAAGTAGTAGGCCACCTTGGAATACATAGGGAAGGCTGTCAGGCAGAGAAGAGGAAGGGGAACAGGAAGGGAAGGGAAGAGACGGAGAAAAGGGGAAAAAAGAAAGAACTGTGATTTATGGCCAGGGGAAAAAACGTGAACTGTCACTTAATGTAAGGAATGTCTGTCCCATGGAGCTTGATCTGGTTGAGGCATTTAGTGCTACCATTTAAAATGATTGCCACTCTCTGCCCCTCCACCACAAATGTGCATACAGACTCACCCCAAGTATTTCTTCCAGTCTTAAAATCTTCCATTCCTTTGACCCTGGATTGACCTAAAGCAAAACTGGGAAGTAATTAAAAACTAATTATATAAATTGGGCAATTTACAGATAGTTCCTAATTTAATCTCATCCAGTCCTTGTGAAATAATCCATACTACCTATGAAGATTCTGTAATAAACACTGGCTCATTCAGCCTTCTGAACCGAAAAGCCTCATTAACCAGCATGTCTATTTACTTACAGTTCACTGATAATTGATTCCCATAATGATGACCCAGAGGGGCTACACACATCTGAAGTACTAAAGACTATATAAAATTTGCTTAATGCCTCTGTAGTAGTTTCCTATGACTGCTGTAACAAATGACCCCAAATGTAATGGCTTCAAATGACACAGATTTATTGTCTTACAGCTCTGGAAGGAAGATGTCCAAAATGGATTTTACTGGGGTAATCTTAAAAGTTGGAAAGTACTTTATTCATTTGGGAGGTTTAAGGAGAGATCTGGGGCTGGAGAGATGGCTCAGCCATTAGAGGCCAAGCTCAGAACCAGAGAGAGAGAGAGAGAGAGAGAGAGAGAGAGAGAGAGAGAGAGAGAGAGAGAGAGAGAGAGAGAGAGAGAATCTGTGTCCTTATCTTACAGCTTCTGGAGGCTCCTGGCGTTCCTGCATGTTTTCCAGCCAGCTCACTTAAGCCTTGTTTCTGTCACCAAACCTCTCTCTTCCTTCTCTTCCTCTCTTTCCCTCATAAAGACTTTTGTGGTCATACTGGACCTGCTCTGACAACCCAGGGTAATCTTCCCATTTTATGACCCTTCACTTAAAGGATCTGCAAGAATTCCTTTGTAAGGCATCATAGTCCCAGGTTCCCAGGACTAGGATATGGGCATCTTAGGGGGATGCTGTAAGCATGTTATGTCCAAAATATAGATGGACATCTTTATTTCTTTCCAAAACATGAGAATTTATTGAATAACAATAAATTTGCAAGCTACATTAGTTTTATTAGCTGCAATTTGTCAAGTAGCCCTGATTTTTCCTTGATTGCTGGCTGTTGCTAATATAAGTTATTTAATTCCAATTTTAATTAATAATAGCAACTCAGATCCAAATTATCCACTACAAATCTCTCTCTCTCTCTCTCTCTCTCTCTCTCTCTCTCTCTCTCTCTCTCTCTCTCTCTCTCTGTGTGTGTGTGTGTGTGTGTGTGTGTGCTACAGAATGGTTGCGAAAAGGTTAAAGAGTCCACTGCAGAATTTAGAGAGTTCAAAGACATCTTATTGTAGACACTGCCAGAGAGCTGATAGAGATGGAAATAAAAAAAAATCTCTGCAGGTGTTAGATAACTAATCCTGTTGGAGAGGGGAGTCAGAAGTTTAAGTCAGCAGAGCTGTATGGTTTAGTTGAGCATCAGAAGCAAAGTGTGGGACTGTGGAGGCCACCGAGGCAAAATGTAGGACCAGTTCTAGACAGACAGATGAGGAGGCAGATGGATGATGTCATGGTGAACTTCTTTTGTCAACTTGACCCAAGCCTATAGTAACCTGGGAAGAGGAAATCACAGAATTGCTCTGGTCACAGTGTCCCATGGCCATGTCTATGAGGCATTCTCTTAATTACTAATTGAAGTAGGAGGGTCCAGTCTACTGTGGGTGGTGCCACCCATAGGCAGATGGGTCTGTGTGATGATATTTTGTTTGTGCTGTAACAAATAAAGCTTGCCTGGCCATGTCATTTTCTTCAGTGACATCTGTTGCTTATCCAAGACCCTGATGTGCCCAAGAATAGTTACAGAGCAGGTAATAGCACACATAAGCAGGAAGCATCACAATTTAACCTTGTACTGCAGAAGTGGTTTGGTTTATAGATCCTAATGCATGAAAATGGGAGAGGTGGCTGAAGATGAGGGGAAGGATGGCTAGGAAATAGGGAAATGGAGAGAAAGGGTGTAGGCTGTCATCCATGTGATTGCCGAGAGCACTGGGGTCATCCATGTGATTGCCTAGAGGACTGGGGTCATCCATGTGATTGCCTAGAGCACTGGGGTCATCCATGTGATAGCCGAGAGCACTGGGGTCATCCATGTGATTGCCTAGAGCACTGGGGTCATCCATGTGATTGCCGAGAGCGCTGGGGTCATCCATGTGATTGCCTAGAGCACTGGGGGTCATCCATGTGATTGCCGAGAGCGCTGGGTGTCATGGAGAAAGGAGGAGTCGAGCGTGTGGCAGGAGTGAGGTTCTCTGTGAGTAAAGAAGAACGGCACCAAGATTAGCAGAGGGCAGCCACAAGATTTGGAAGTCCAGGTAGCCAGATGGCATGAATTTCAAGAGATCAGAGGTCTGTACAGATGACAATGGGGAGCGAGGAGACCAGCTGCTCTCTCCATTGGTCTTGTGGGCAGTGAGGAACTAAGCACATGTCACCCCATGGGGTATGGGATAAAATGCCCTTCAGTGAAAAGTTACTTTATACTCAAGAGAGGAGAGAAGGTTCCCAGAAGATTGTATACACAAAAGGAGTTTGTTATATATTATTGAGGTTTAAGATACCAGAACAAACAACTATTATTTCTCAAAATACTGTAGGCTGACTGAGTCCAACTGAGAGAGTTCTGATTTGCAGTTCTCAGATGTGGCTAAAATCTTATGGAGCTTTGAATGGGCTAGGGCAAGAGTCATTTGTGTATCTGGTGACTATGGAGATGACTCAGTTTTCTGCTCTCTTCCTCCTGGAGGTCTCTCCCTCCACAGATTTTCCATACATACATACATACATACATACATACATACATACACATGCATGCATATATACATTTCCGTAAGTACAGAAGCAGAAGCCACTAGGCCTTCCTGAAACTTTGATTTAGAGTTGGAACAGAGCAGCTGTGCCACTCTCTTCCTAAAGTGAGTCAAGGGTCTGGACAGCGTCAAGGAGAGGGACTCACAAAGACAATAGGAGAGGGACTCACAAAGACAATAGGAGAGGGACCATGGGACACAGCTAAGGGTATTAGCTACAGATGGAAGTCTGTTGTTCTTTGTGACAGAATGTCTGAGAGTAGAGTGGAAAGGCTGAGGTAGGAGAAGAGATCAGGGCTTTAGGAGACTGAAGAGGAGTCTAACAGTGGGAGAGCAGATGGAAAAGGATCACAGGGATCTGAGGCAAGATGAGACTAATTCCACTAAAGCAGCAACCTCCAAATCCCATTTCAATCTTGTACTCCTAAGGAAAGCATTTTGAACACTTCTCCAGTTTAATAATTATAATCTTGATTGTGTGTTCAATAATGTTCTACTGTAAAATACACTTTGTAAAATGAGTGGGAAAATAGAAATCATTTTTGTCAATGGCATGACAAATCATTTTTTGACCTGTCTAGAAAAGAGCAATTTGGTTAAAAAGGCTTCATCAATTAAGTACCTCAAGTTATAGTGGATCAGAGGGTCTTGGTTTAAAGCTTGGTATTTTGGCATTGTCATTTTTGATGAGCACTTTAATTGAAAGAGTAATCTCACAAAACAAGGATGGTTAGAATGAGGAAGGCACCATTGCTGAATTCTATCATTTTTTAGTACCATCCCGTGGGAGAAATTCATCTACCAACAATGCAAATGTTGAAATTCAAGTAAATAAATCTATATTAATCTTAATGCCCAGTTCTTACAACTCATCAGAAATTGCTATGTTTTAAGAAAAAAATTTGAAGGAGTGGGTTCCAAACCCACTGAAAGTATTCATTTAGAAGATTTTTTTTTTTTAGTTTTAAAAATGCCATTCTAAGACTTTAATTATGCAGGTATTAAAAGTTTTTTATATTTAAGTTGTCTTCAATAACAAAATTACATAATGATGGAAAGTTCCTTTTTTTTTTTTTAAGGTTTTTCGAGACAGGGTTTCTCTGTGTAGCTTTGTGCCTTTCCTGGATCTCGCTCTGTAGAACAGGCTGGCCTCGAATTCACAAAGATCTGCCTGCCTCTGCCTCCCGAGTGCTGGGATTAAAGACATGCACCACCACCGCCCGGCTGGAAAGTTCCTATTTTTAAAATGTTGTTTTTGTAGCATAAGTGTCCTGAAGAGCAATTGTTTCCTCCATCTTTGTCAGAAGTGTTACCCTTGCCTGAAGGAACTGATTAAAAATATTATTGTTTTAAAAAAATGGCAGTCACTTGTGTTCATAGCAAATGTCAGGATATTGGGAATATGTCAACTCTTGGAAAAAATAATCATTTCTTAGCCTTTAGTTTGGGAATCCTTCCTATAGGATGTCAGTAAGCTTCCATGTGACTTTCATGGTCAGCGCATATCTTTTTACAAAGTCTCTGTTATTATGTGAAAAGATCTTATTTTAAACATTTGCTTCACTGGCAACATCCTGCAGCACATACGGCACATATAATACACGAGAGGATGATAGACTCGTGAAGGCGTCACTGCCAAGCTTTTCTGGAGCTATTTCACATACTCAATCTGAGCAAGTGAGGAAAGCAGTGTGGTGGTATTGTTTTCCCCAAAATATTGTGTACCTTAATAAACTTATCTGGGGTCAGAGAACAGAAAAGCCACTAGGTAGGCGGTGATAGCACACACCTTTAATCCTGGCATTCCAGAGATAGAAATCCCTCTGGATCTCTGTGAGTTCAAGGCAGCTACAAATGGCGCCCAACGAGAGGGCAAGAGTTTCTACCTAAAACCTGAGAAAAGAGTCTAAAACGGAACTAAAAACAGCTACAAATGGCGCCCAACGTGTTGGCAAGAGTTTCTACCTAAAACCTGAGAAAAGATTCTAAAATGGAGCTAAAAACAGCTTCCTAATTGTCTCTCTCAAAGGAGCGGCAGCCTGCCGGTTTGAGCTACTGGCGGGTTCCTAGCGTGCGAGCTTGATCTGCAGTATGGCGGGAATGAGGCCTCTGCAAGTGGCACATTAAGCTGCATGGTGGATTTAACTTTTGCTAGTACAAAACAAAAAGAGGTTTCTGGGCTACACACTGCTTGGATAAAAGCATAGACCCAGGATGGCTCCCAGAGCTGGCGGAAAAGGTACCACCGCCATGTTGGGAAGCTGAAGTGGGCGGAGCCAGCAGCCGCAGCGCCGTTTCAGGCTTAAAAGGCTGCAGTTTAAGCAATAGGCTCAAGGTAATATAAAAAATAAGCCATGTAAAGATGGCTACCACACAGAGAATCTGGATTATGTTCTCTTTGATATTTGTAACTGAAGAAAAACATTTGATTGCAAAAGCTGTTGAGTTATGCCAAAATGTGTATTTTAAAGGTACCTTGACTTCAAAATTTGGCTATAAGGATATGTTGCTTTGGAAAAGAGGCTCTGCTTTTGTTTCCACAGAAAGCCAGAGGCTATGGATTTGTTCCAGATTAAGATACATCAGGTTTGACCAGCCAAGACCACCTGAAAGGTCTCCGATGACACCATGGCTCAGATGATCCAACATCCAGAATCGTTTCAAGTCACGGACTACTCCATGATCCTAAAATTTTCTTCGTGTCCCCATAAGATACAGCGCCCCCCTCCAGCAGGAAGTAGTAAGAGAAGCTACGCCCAAATTCCCAAATATACCAAGCTGACTTTGGAGATGTGTAAAAGTTAAAACCTTCCGGGCCGGGCGGTGGTGGCGCACGCCTTTAATCCCAGCACTCGGGAGGCAGAGGCAGGCGGATCTTTGTGAGTTCGAGGCCAGCCTGGGCTACCAAGTGAGTTCCAGGAAAGGCGCAAAGCTACACAGAGAAACCCTGTCTCGAAAAAAACCAAAAAAAAAAAAAAGTTAAAACCTTCCTTTTAAAAAAAAAAGAAAGGGGAAGTGCTGTGGGACAGTCTGTATGTCAAATTGCTCTGATTGGTCAATAAATAAAACACTGATTGGCCAGTGGCCAGGCAGGAAGTAGGTGGGACAAGGAGAGAGGAGAATTCTGGGAAGCAGAAGGCTGAGGCGGAGAGACACTGCAGCCGCTGCCATGACTAGCAGCATGTGAAGATGCCGGTAAGCCACCAGCCACGTGGCAAGGTATAGATTTATGGAAATGGATTAATTTAAGCTATAAGAACAGTTAGCAAGAAGCCTGCCATGGCCATACAGTTTGTATGCAATATAAGTCTCTGTGTTTACTTGGTTGGGTCTGAGCGGCTGTGGGACTGGCGGGTGACAAAGATTTGTCCTGACTGTGGGCAAGGCAGAAAAACTCAAGCTACAAAGCAGTGTTTTTAATATATTGAGTGGCATTAGTAAAGTGTAAGTCCATTCTTATAGATGTAAGCAAATATCACTGTAAAGCGTAATTTTTCCTTTTGCCCCCATTGCTAATTTTAGATACTGTGTTTTGTAAACTACATTCTTTGAGGAGGATGAGGAAGGAGCATGGATCCACTGCACTAGTGATGGATGTGGCTCTGTGTACACTGGCTGAACAACGGCTTCAAGGTGACTATCCTTCTAGAGACATGGAGAGTGGTGAGGGCTTCATACCAAAGAGCTTCAGTGCAGCACAATAACTTGGTACCAACTCTATGCAAACAATGGTCTTAACTAAGACTTTTACACTGAGCGACAGAAATTGGGGAGGAGACTGATATCAGTGGTGTATTTTTCTCACAGAAAATCCTTAACTACCAAATGAGAGAGAATGGAAATTGTTAATGTTAAGGTATGGGAAGACATCTCAGTGACTGCTGTGAAAGCAAGAGGACCTGTTTGAGTCAGCAGCGCCCACAAATCAGCCTGTAGTGGCCGTGTCTATCACCCCAGCACTGGGAACTTCAGGGCAGAGAGAAGCAGATCCTGGGAGTTCACTGGCCAATCATTCTAGCTGAACCTAAGAGCTTTGGGTTCAGAGAGAGATCTTGCCTAAAACAAACAAACAAACAAACAACAATAATAAGACAGATTCTCTGAATCTGGTATAGGAGAAAGTACAGAATATGCTTCAACTCAGGCACAGGAAAGGACTTCCTTAACAGGACTCCGGTACAGCAGGCACTAAGCCGAACAATTGACAATTAGGATCCCATGAAACTAAAAAGTGTCTGTACAGCAAAGGATGCCATCATTTGAGGGAAGAGGCAGCCCACAGAATAGGGAAATATCTTTGCCAGCTATACATGTGACAGAGCGCTGGTGTCTGGAATATACAAAGACTCCAAAAAACTAAATACCAAGAAAACAACCTAATTAAAAATGAGGCAAGGAACTGAACAGAAAATTCTCAAAGGAAGAAGTATGAATAGCTGAGAAATGTTTTTTTAAAACATCCCTAGCTATGGGGGACATACAAATTAAAACTACTTTGGTATTTCAACTTACTCTAGTCAAAAATGGCTAGATTAAAGGAGAGAGAGAAAGAAAGTGCTGATGTGGATGTAGGAAAAGAGAAACACTTACTCTTTGTGGGACTTCAAACTGGTGCAGGTACTCTGGAAATCAGTGTGGGGCATCTTCAAAAGCTAGGCATAGATCTGCCATCTGATCCAGCTATACCATTCTTGGGCATCTTCCCAAAGGACTCTGCGTCCTCTATAGAAACAGTTGCTCATCCATGTTCCCTGCTGATCTATTCACAACACACAGAAAATGCAAACAACCTAGATGTCTGTCAACCAGTGAATAGATAATAAAAATGTGGTATATTTAAACAACGGGCTATAAAGAAACATGTAAATTATGAAAAGAAAAAGGAAATTGTGAAATTTTTGGGTAAATAGATGGAGGCAGAAATAATTATTCTGAGTGAGGTAACCAAGACATGAAAAGATAAATGCTGCATGTTCTCTCTCATGTGTGGGTGCTAGCTTTGAATGTTTAGATATGTGTGTTTGAATTAGACTACCCACAGAAGACAGGATGCTAGCAAGGGAGCATGGGGAGGGCATCTCAAGAGAAAGGGATGGGATGCAGGTAGTGTGAATGGAGAAAGAGGAATAATGGAACAGGGAGTGTTACATGGGCTGAGGGGCTAGGAGAGGAGGCCAGAACATTGAATCTGGAGAGAGATAACTAACATTAAAGACCTTTGAAAATGCCATGTGGAAACCTTTTCCTTTAGAAGCTTCCTAAAATATATTCATGAACATATATAAAAGGAGTTTAAATGACAGTGTCCTATAACAGGAGGACAATGCCTCCCCCAAACACCATAGACTATTAAATAAAAAGCCCAATGACAGGTAGGGGTTGCCTTTTCTCAAGTTATTGATCAGCATGGTTCCATAGACCTCTGCAAGCATTACAGGATATTGCTATTGCTTTTGGTTATCTGTGCAAACTTAATGTTAAGATCCTATTGCTGAAGACACCATATACTCGAGTCATAGGACATGGAGAAATCATGCTGGTACAGTCCTAAAAGTTTCATCTCTACTGACTAGCTTTCATAGTGCTAGAAGGTGCAATGCATGCAGGGAGTGAAAACCAGCAGTCTTACCCAGCTGTGAGCCCTGCAAGCTACAATCATGACTGGCCTGGCAAGACAGGCCCATTTGTACACTAGTGGCATGGACGTCATGGGAGTGACCAAGTACTTTCCGATTAAATGTAAACCCTACTTTATAAGATGGAGCCAAGAACTCATGGGTGGCTAGATCATAGTCCCTAAGTGAGAATCTGAAACTATGATTTGGCTTTGTGGACACTCTAATAAACTGACCCCTAAGTTCTCATTCTTCTGTCCATAGATGAGTGTATATCTCAACTGTCCAGAAAAAGAAGCTTCTATGCACAGTAGATAGCAGCTAATCCAGAGGCTCCCAGTGGTCAACATGCAGAAAATAAGAGGCTGTGGAGTGATCAGATCTAAATGGGAAATCTATACTATACCTTCTCTCCTCAAGGCTCTGGGATCCTTGTGGAAGAGGGGGCAAAAAGATTGTAAGAGCTAAATTAGCTCTTACGTCTGCAGCGAAACAGTGTTTTCCAAAAAGGACAGTGTTCACAGTGGCTGTGACTGCACCCATAAGGCACACACAAGATCGAGCCAGCCAAAGTCTCGGCATTTGTGGAGGAGGGGCTCCCGACGTTCCACCCTTAGCTGAAGAGGAGCTGTTGGCAACTGATGGCTGCTGGGGTCAGGGGAGAATCAGTTTTCTTTAGGGATGTGGCTCCTGAGAGGCTACCCATGTTCCAGTGGATGGTCTTACACCCATGTACATACAGGGACACAAAGGGAACTCAGAAGGACTAGGAAAAACTTTTAAAAAGAGCACATGAACTTGGGAGGGAGGCAAAAATGGGAGTGGGGGGGGGCGGGGGGAGGGAGAATTGGAGAGGAGGGAATGCAGAGTGATTTTTACCAGAATTCACATTTGATCAGAACTCATATGCATGTATGAAATTCCCAATTAATAAAAAAGGCAACCTTCAAACACACGCACACGCACACATACACACACAGGCACACGCACACGCACACGCACACACACAATGTCCATGTCTTGCTGACAAGACTCTATGTGAAAAAAAAAACATACCCAAACCACTTATTCACCTGATTCCCCTCCCACCCCCAGGACTTTGCATCTATCCATTTTAGAAGTGAGACAAATGAGCTTCAAGCACTTATCAAGTTTTACTGCGTCTGTGGTGCCACTAAGCCAAGCACCCCAGTTTTCTATCCCAACACCCATCTTAAGAAGCACTTCAAATCACTGCGATGGAATTTAACCAGGCATGAAATTCTAGAAACAAAAAGAAAGCACATATATCCTCCTCAAACAAGGCACAGCAAGATTTATGCCATGAGGGGAAGCCTGAACATCTAGATGCCAAAGTCAGGTAACAGTATGCTGAGTTAGAAAGGATGGGTGGGTGGTTTGCAGCACACGCTGTATCATTTAAATGAAGGAAGTTGTCAGAAACATTTGTCTTGGAAGAAATAAGCACATTGGACCAGTGGCTACCGGTCAAATCCTAGAATTTCTACCAGCAGGAAGATAGGAAGGGGGTTTTGCTGGCTGATCTAGGGTGATTATCAAACTGGCAATGGATATAGATGTCTGAGCTCAATAGAGAAGCACGCTTTCTTCCTCAGAACCCTGAGGTGCCTTCTCTGTTGACCTCTGATATTGGTGGGCCCCTTCCCTTTCCTTTTCTCTGTAAATCTCCTTTGAATATGTCTACTTTGTTTCAAGGCCACAGGCATCTTCCATCCAAACATAGTTCCAAGTGTGCCTATCAGCTGCCCATAGTACTATGTCTTCTAGATGTCAAAAATTCAAAATGCATATGATTCAAACAGGAAGTCTGATTGTTTCCCAGCTCCCAGTCGGCTCTTGTCTGAGTTGTTATGATCTCATTTTGTTCAGACAATGACCTGGAAATTGCTGTTCTTTGTTGTCTCTGGCCCCCTCTAATCTACCATGTTCCAAAATATTTTCACGACATCTATGTCTGCCATGATGCTATCTTGTACAAGCCACTATCTTCTCATCCTAAGACCTCAAGAGCTTTCTGGATGTTCTGCCTTGTTTACGCCCCTATGTCCCACTCCAGCCACAATCTAATCACCACACACCAAGCAATCACCATCGTGAAATGGAAGTTAGACCTGTTACTGTAATGCTGCAGGTCTCCCCAGTATTTCTCACCATACACAGAAGAAACTCTAAACTTTGTACCCTGCTTCTAAGACCCCCGAGTAATCTATCTCACACTTCCCTCTGTGTCATCTTTTGAAATAGCTCCCTACATTGAACCATCTTTCTGTTTCCTTAGCATGCCAAGCACAGTGCTGTCTTGCAGCCACAGAAAGGGCTCTTCCCTCAGCCAAGAATGTGTTACTCCTATATTTCCATAACTGTCTCATCATTCAGGTCACAGATCAAGCATCTCAGAGAATAATTGAGTTGTTTCACTTTTATCAACGATAATACGCACAGACAAATGAATCTAAAATAGCCACTGTATCACTCTGTTTCATTGTTCAACTAGGTAATTTCTTTATTGCCTAGTAGTTTGATATTTTTTTTTTTAATTTGTTTGCTCTCTCCCTGCCCTAGAATATAGCAGCAACGAGAATGAAGATTTTGTGTTTCCTGTTGACTAGCACTGTCAGGACAATGATTTCCTTTCAAACACCAACTGCATGCCTAATTGACTGCAGTGGAAGAGGGAGCCTTAAAGACAGACTGTTAGAACCCTCATTAAAAGTATCTCATATCTATTTCTATTTAATGGGAGAAAGGGCCATATCCAGCATCAGCTGTTTGGTAGCGGGAACAATGTCTAATGGAACAACTGTTTTTGAAAGAATCTTAATAGCTTTAGACTTGTGATCAGGGACTGAATGAATAGGCTTGGGAGTGCTTCTGAGCAAGTGCTATGCTGCTGACTGTGATAGGCTTGTGTAGAGATAAGACTGTGGCCGGGGCTAACTCATCTTTTCTGCTGATTGTGTGATGAAGGATTGGGAGAACAGAGCAGAGAGGTAGCATTAATGTAGCAATTATAAGAGAAATACAAGATAAAGCAAGGTAGAATACAAACCAATTGCACATCTAGAGATCAGTTCCTGCACAATATGATTAATGCCTTCCTGGGAATTTACAGTGTGAAGATGGAGCAACCATATTCTTAGTTAAAAGGAATCCAAGTTCTTGAATTCATTTTACTCACACCTTCTAGTCAAGCTATTGTTCATTTTTAGTTCTTAAATAATTTCAGCTATGAGAGTAGTGCTTAAAAATATAGACTTACTAAATATATAATCAGAAAAACAGGGTAAAATGCAGTTCTTCCTGTGAAATTCATCTCTTGAAATGGTTTTATTCCTTCTGGTTAGGGCTCAGAATACCATCAAAAGCCTTTCTAACAACATTGTTCAGGCTTCTTTTTCAAAGGGCAACTAGCTTTCATGAGTTTCTCCACAAAACTTTCCAACCAACACACACACACACACACACACACACACACACACAAAAAAAAAAAAAAAAAACACTGTGTCAACCAAACTATGACTAGTTATTGTCTTTCAAATGCATGTCTGATGACCATCCTACATGGTGTGTGTGTGGGGGAAAGGATCAGATTCTTCTTGGGCTTAAGTTTCACACTGGGATTTACTTGGAAATAAATCTGAAAAGGTGGTTGAGGACATAATTATTCTCTAATGCCACTTCAAACAGTTTTTATTTTGTAGGTCACTGGGAAATCTTGAAGATTTCCAAAGAGATAGGCTTAAGGATCAAATTTATATTACAGAAAGATAACTCTGGAGACACTGGGAGAAATAAAGCTGAGAAATAACAACCCAGGACAGGAACACAAGGCGAAACTCTTTTAAAGGTATTCAGTGGTGAGGGCATAAAAGAAGAATATAAATGGCATGGAGGAGACAATTTCTAAATATATTTCAAACTGGAGAACATTTACAATTTCAAGTTTGATGGGAGGTAGATGGTGAGAAATTCCCGTTTCTGGTTTTAGCAACCTGTGGGAGAATGATACAATTAAGTCAGGACTATGAACAATGAATAGTTGTCTAGTTTCATATGTGTTTTTGTGATTTGTTTTTGTGGGCAGAGATTATGTTTTAGATGTCAAACCAGACGAGTGTGAGCAGAAACCCCATACACCCACGTGAAGACGTGCAGTCTTTGGAAATGCCGCTGTGAGGTTTTAAGGGAAGGTTCAGTGAGCGGAAATTAGTTGTACTGAAAGCCGTGGAAGCAGATAAATGAGGCCTGAGCAAGCGGGGGAGCTGGAAGGAAATGTGCTGGAAGAGCTTTGGTGTGTACTGTACTTTAGAAGATGGTGGGGGAAGAGGAACATTGAAATGGGTTGAGAGAAGGAGGATTGTCAATAAAAAGAAGACTATTGTTGTGAGACAGTGAGAACAACGAAACTTCAGGGACAGAAGAATTGGGTTGAATGACAAAGAGATAGGGAACCGTGACATCCCATGGGTAGAATTTATGCAACAGTTCGTGGTCGTAGGTCCTCATTGCAGTGATGTTGCTGGGAAAGCAGAAGGGTCAGGAAGTTTTTGCTCTGAGGTAGATAAGGGGCAAGAGAACCCCAGCTCTCAGGGCCTCCCTGTCCAGCGCCAGAAGTCAGACTGCTCTGCTTTCTCTTTTCTTCTCCAGTGCAAGCATCTGCAACTGTCTGCAGAAGAACAAATAGTTACCTCTTTTCGTGCATTGTGAGCTATACTCCCCACTGAACTCACAGCTAGGTTGCAAAAGCAGTCACACACGGACAGTACCTAAACAGTTGGACAGTTTTATTCAATAAAATTGTAGTTGTAAAAACAGATGATGAGCTGTTTTTGATTCATTGGCTAAAGTTCTTCAGCATCCATTTCTGACAAATTGATGCCCATGAGATTCCTATCTGGTTATATTGGGACAAGTTTGATCTTGATATGAGCATTTTTTTTTGAGGTTTTAAATTTTTTTTAATGTGTGTATGAGAGTTTGCATGAATGTCTGTTCACTATGTGCATGCAGTGCTTCAAGGGGGCGAGAAGGGGGCCAGAAGGGGCTGTTGGGTCCCCTGGAACTAGAGTCACAGACAGTTGTGAGTGGCCATGTGGGTACTGTGAATTGAACCCTGGTTCTCTGGAACAGCAGCCAATGTTTTAAACTTCTGAACCATCTCTCCAGTTCTGAAATAAATATTATTTAATTATAAATTAACAGAATTGTTTTTTTGGTTTTTTTTTTCAAATTTACAAATTATAAATTAACAGAGCTTGGGTATATTTGTCTAGGTAAAACTCACATTTGTAGTTTCAGATTTTGCTTTCTATGTGATAACAATCAATCTGGTGACCTTTGAAGAGGAAAGAAAGAATGATGGTATTGTTGAACTTTTGGGTTTTTGAAGTAAAGGTCAGTGTAGATAACTGTGTAGCCACAGGACTCTTGAAGTTCCCTGGGATCTGGCAGCCACATGAATTGCAGCTCCTTTATATTCTTTTGTAGTCTTGATTTTACTGGATTAATCAACATGGTAACAAACAGACCAAGCTCACTGATGATATGTTGAAGTTATGCTATAATATTTGCCTTAACTGATATAATTTGCTTATACAGTATTAATCATTGTCATTAAATCAGGCTTCATAAAATGGATTACTACAACTCTTTATTATTTTTTAACTAACATTTCCTATGTGCTTTAACCCTCAGCTGGTAATATGTACTCATTCATTTATTCATTGAAATCTAATTGAGTAACACGTGTCAGGCAGAATGAAATGCTCTGAGAATACAACAATAATTCTGTTCAGTCTTTAATCTCCTGGATGTCAAAAGAGAGTAGAGGTTCTCCATGGACGGAAGTCTTTGCCTTACTGTGACCAAAATACCTGAGAGAAGAATGCAAGGGAGAAAGGCTGTATTTTTGCTCCCGGGTTTAGTCCATCATGGTGGCCAGAAAGTAGAGCAGTTGACATCAGAAAAGACAGAAAGTAGAGAAAGGGAACACAGGAAGGGGCCAGACAAGATATAACCACTAAGGAAGGACACTCCTCCCCAATGACCTACTTCCTCCAACTTGGACCCACTTCCTGTATTCACTATTTCTCAGTAATGCCACCATCTTATGAAACCCTCAAACTAATAATCCACTTGGCGGGACACGGCTCTCATAGTCTAATAGTCTAATCACAGAGACCTGCCTAGGTATGCTTTACTTATCTCCAGAAATTTCTCAGTTCACTCAAAACAAAAGTTAAACCAACCACCACTGACAAAGTAGTCCAAAGTCTCAAATATGGCAGAAAGGTTGATTCAGAGGAATAGTTAATTTTAGGAGGTGATGTCAGAGAAGGAGGGATTTTAGTACAAGTGGGCACAATTTGTGCTCTACTTTTCTACTCTTATATCTTTTAGAAAATAGCTTTCTTGGTCTGAGGATGTAGTTTAGTTGGTAGAGTGCTTGCCTAGCACGATGAAGCCCTGAGCATGTTCCCTAATTCTATGAAGAAAGCTCCCACCAGCACCCCATACCAAGAAAGAACATAACATTCCTCAGAAAAGAATGTTCAAAATTGTTTCAAATCCAAGACTCCTCAAAGGACCCCTGCAAGATTCCTTTGCCCCAAAGATAAAACCCAGGGCCACAAAAGTAAAAAGACCAAAAATCTGTGGCTGCCTTGGCTTGTCTTTGTCTATGAAATATTGTAGCAGGATCTTGAATGTCTCTTAAAGATACCATGTTTTGAAGGCTTAGCCCTAGCCTTTGACACCATGGGGAGATGCTAAAACCTTCAGGAGGTAGAGTTTAATAGAAGGAAGTTAGGTCAGTGGGGTTGTAACCTTGATGGGGGCGATCTGGAAATCCTGGCTCCTTCTAGACTCTAGTTTTGTTCTCATCTATCATGCCACAAGCAATCTTCTTCCACCACGTGCTGCTTACCATGAGGTACTGAACTACCATTGGCTCACAGCAACAGCATGAGGCAATCATGAACTGAAACATCTCAAACTGTGATCCTTTAAAAAAAACATCCTCCTTTCAAATAGATTGCTTTGTGTAGTTTGTTATAGCAGACTGTCCAAAGCAAAAAGAGTTCCACCAATTTGTCCCATTTTCTAAAGGCCTTAGTGCTAAACCTGGAGTTGGGATATTTTATAGAGGATGGCTCTTCATTTCTTCATCTATAACTTTGTCTTTGTATTTCTTATGTTGTCCCTTTATCTTTCTCTGAGGTTAATATAAGTGGTGCAGATGTGGGATGGATAGTGAGCATGATTCTTAGTAATACCAATGTTTCTATTGCTGTGATGAAACACCATAACCAACACAACTTGGGGAGGAAAGGGTTTATTTGGCTTACACTGCCATATCACTGTTCATCTTTGAAGAGAATCAGGACAGCAACTCAAACATGGCAGGAACCTGGAGGCAGGAGCTGATGCAGAGGCCATGGAGTCATGCTGCTCACTGGCTTGTTCCCCATGACTTGCTCAATCTGCTTTCTTATAGAATGTAGCACCACCAGGCTGGGGTAGCCCTACCCACAATGGGCCGGGCCTTACTCCATCAATCAGTTAAGAAAATGCCCTATGTGCTTGGCTGCAGCCAGATTTTATGGAGACATTTTCTCAACTGAGGCTCCCCTCTCTCAGAAGCTGTGTCAAGTTGACATAAAAGTAGCCAGCACAACCAGTTTCAGAAACAAGTTGGTAGTTCTTGTTTTCCCACAGCCTCATCCCCCATGTACATCATGTGTTAGACTAGATGGCCATGAGCATGATCAATGATCAGACCTTCGAACATTATTGCAGTTGGAGTCAATTGTCTGTAGATGTTAGGCTGTAGTCAGCGTGATTCTTTAACTTACCCTTCTCATCCTTGTAGCAATGAGTATGGAAACTTTGTCAATGAGTATGGAAAACCATTGTTTTTATTTAATGCTTCTTTTTGTTAATTAAGAAAAAGGTTTTATTCATTTTACATACCAATTAAAGATCCCCCTCTTCCCACCCCTCGAGCCTCCCCCCTCCAAACCACTCCCCATTTCCCCCTACAAGAAGGTAAGGCCTCCTATGGGGAGTCAGCAGAGCCTGGTACATTTAGTAGAGGCAGATCCAAGCCCCTCCTCCTGCCTCAAGGCTGTGCCAGGTGTCCCACCATAGTTAGTGGGCTCCAAAAAGCCGGGTCATACACCAGGCATGGATCCTGATCCTACTGCCAGGGGGCCCCTTTAGCAGATCAAACTACACAACTGTCTTGCTATACAGAGGGCCTAGTCCAGTCCCATGCAGGCTCCACAGCTATTGATCTAAATTTCATGAGTTCCCACTAGTTTGGTTTGGTTGTCTCTGTAGGTTTCCCCATCATCATCTTGATACCCCTTGCAGATAGAATCCCTTTTCTCTCTCTTCGACTGGACTCCTGGAGCTCGGCCTGGCGTTTGTCTGTGGATCTCTGTATCTGCTTCCATCAGTTACTGGAGAAAGGCTCTATGATAACAGTTAGGGTATTCACCGATTTGATTACTGGAGTAAGCCAGTTCAGACACCCTTTCCATTATTGCTAGTAGTTTAAGCTGGGGTCATCCTTGTGGATTCCTGGGAACTTCCCTAGCACGCTGTTTCTCCCTATCCCCATGAAGTCGCCCTCTATCATGTTGTCTCTTTCATTGCTTTCCCATTCCATCCCTGGAAAAACCATTGTGTTAATAAGAGTTGATTACTTCACAGTAGTTGTGATCATCTTTCCTTTGGATCTCAACAGTGGTAACTGGGAATTTTCTAAAAATTCTTTTTATTTATCTTCATTTTCTCTGTTTTCCAACAAGATAGATATCTTTATCTCTAGATAAGCTGCAGACAATGCGATGCATTTGATCAGACGAGCCTTTGTGAGACCCAGGCTCCATGGGATTTCAGGCTTGCCTGTTCCTGGAGCCTGTGCTCTTCCTCCCGTCCCCCACCTCTTCAGTTCCTGCCGTGTCTTATGAACACTTCGAGTCACATCTGCCAGCTTGCCACCTATCTTTAGATCTGCAGCAGACTCCTTCCTGCTGGCAAGATTCAGATAAGCCGTTCACAAACTTCTAAAAATCTGGATCATCTATGGCTATCACATTTGACTTCAGAGGTGTTTTGGAAATAAATATATTTTGTCTGCCTTTCCTAACGACCAAAAATAAATAAATAAATAAAACCAAACCTTTTTCTCTTTTCCTCTGCCCTGGTTGGAGATGAGCCTGCATCTCGGTCAAGGATATAAATGGCACACTGGATTGAAGCCATGTTCTCCAACTCTCTTCTGCCTCTCTACCCCTTGGCACCTCATTCATGCCTTTCTTCCTGTCACTGGAATAATGAAAGGAAGGCTGGATGAGTTGTCAAGCACTGCTTGTTTTGGAAGGCTACCTAGAGGAGGTAATGGCCCACCTTTGATGTGACCTCGTGATAAAGGGCCCAAAAGAGTCCTTGAGGCTTTTATGGAGCTTAGGTGTATTTTATCAGAGTGAGAAACAACCAACACACAATCAAGAGAGCTTTTGCCTGAAATGCTCGATGGGATTTGAGCATGGCAGCTGGCTGGGAAACAGGGCTTAGGATGCGAGCCATATGTCTTCAGAGACAGGCTAAAAACACATTCCATTTCCTGGACTTTTAGTCATGGTTGATTTGCTTGCTATAAAAGACTCATTCTGTCCTATAATTTTATACTTTCTATTCTGAGTGTCTAATTTCTATTATAAAATGCTAAGGCAAACTTGCCCCAATTCCAATAGTGTCCTGCTTGTGCTGCTGAGAATGATTTTCTGATCTGTTATGCTGTTACGACCTCAGAACAACAAAAACTGACTTAAAAAAATATTTTCCTTAGTCATCACTGCCCACTTTCTTTTCTTCCTTTAAATACAAAGGTAGAATGTAACTATTTTAAATTTGTACCTTCATGCTAAATTTCTGTCCCAAAATTAGACTTTGATCTTTTTTTGCAGTGTGCCTTCAGTCTATCTCCCCTAAATTTAAGATAGGTCCTTCTCTGATCCCTTACTTGACTAGCTATTATATGTGAAATTATTTCTTCTTCAAGATAATTATTCAATATACATATACTAGGTTTTTCTAATTGTAGAAGATTCATAATTTTATTTATTTTCCACTTTTAATTCTAAAAAGTTAGGAGCCCTTCTGGAGATAAAGAAAAACAAAAGCAAACTATACCAGTACTATCTACTGAATTTCCTACAATAATAGAAATGTTTTATAATTGTGCTGCCCAATACCATTAGCACTAGCTGTAGTGGTGATTGAGGATCTGGATGGTGACCAATGAAATCGAAGAAGCAAACTTCTAATTTAAATTAAATTGGTTGTGTGTGACCACACTGGTGGGAGATGTTAGAAAATGCTATACGTATATTTCTAATTGTACTTATACCGTTCATTTAACAATGTAATGCAATTTTCTGATCCTCGAATGTTATTATTACCAACTATTAGGATAAAAAAATGAAAGTTAGTAGTTAGACATTACAATAGAACTTGTAGTCATATTAGGGATGTTTTCAAGATTGAGCAGATATATTTTAGATATACAGGTCATCTTCAAACCCTTCAGAGATCTACAGAATATGGCATTTAAAATGTTTTAATAACTTAGAAAAATTTTCTTTTTGTTATGACTATGAAACATGTCAGCTCCTGGCAGTACCAATCTACTTCAGAGAAAATATGGGCATTGAAGAAACTGCATATGGAGTTAACTTTCATTGTGGCAAAAGTTAGCCACTGGACAACAAAGTATCCTCGAATCAACTGTTGACAAACAGGGCAGACAGGACACGAAACAAAGGACTGCCGATTCTTGCCAAAACAAGTGTGGTTATGGCTTTATCAAAAGGCATCTTCTGAGGCCAGGACAATATGACACCATCCCTGAAGTGGCCTTCACAATCCAGAAGAGGTACAGTGCCCTTTTCTTCGAAGGCAGCTGAACAGGCAGTGGGCCGGTGGCTTCTGTTGTGCAACAGAACAGCAGCTGAAACAGTTATTCTTGAAGAGTAACTAAGCTCACACCTCTCAATAGTAGACTGGCATTTAATAGAGGGATGTGGAGAAGAAGGGGATGCTGAGATGAAGCCATATATACACAGCCAAGAAGAAAGGACAGCTGAATTCAAAAACCGTCAACAATTTCCAGAATTTAAAATCCTGAATCATGACATGACACTAGTGGAATTCAGGTGTTTCTGGTACATGGACTGCTCTCACCCAATGTGAGGTTGAACTGTTGACCTTGTATACATCCTACTTCACAAATGAGTCTGTCAGATACACTAAGCCTATAGACTGAAGATGATACCCCAACACTGCGGAGAAACCTCAGGTGAATGTCCAGGCAGCTGGCTATTTCTGTCAACTCACAAATTTTTTGGAAGTTGCTTGCATGCACTTCCTATTTTTATTTTTGTTAGGTAATATTATTACCTTCTTGGGTCTCTGAGGGAGTTGAAGATTAGTTAGTTATAGTTGAAGATTAGTTAGTTATAGTTGAAGACTAGTTAGGATAGAAAGTGAATTAGGTACATTTTGGACTTACCAAAATAGGATAGATAAGGGAATTATTTTCTCTGAATTTGTCAAATACAAATGGACTAGACATTGTTTAGGTATTTATTACTTGTATATATTGTATATAGTTATTGTACTTTTGTATATAGCTTTTCTTATGTTAGTTATAACCTTTTTCCTTTTTATTAAAACAGAAAAGGGGAAATATGGTGATATTTTATTTGTACTGAAATTTGATTTTATTTGTATGTTAATAAATAAAGTTGCCTGGGGGTCAGAGCTAATAGTAAGCCATAGCGGAGCTGGGCGTTCGTGGTGCACGTCTTTAATCCCAGCAGGGAGATACTGAAGAGATGGAGGCAGGGGGATCATGAGTTCAAGGCCAGCTTGAAGTACTCCTTAGGGGTACAAGAGGTAGCTCAATGGGTACAGACACTTGCTGTCCAGTCTGGTGACCTGAGTTCAACCCCTGTCACCTACATAGTGGAGAACCTTAGATTCCCACATGCATTGTGCTGTGGTACACATACCCCTACACACACACACACACACACACACACACACACACACACACAGAGAGATACAATAAACACAACTAAAAATGTAAATGAAAATAAATTTAAATAGTCATGCAGAACTAGTAGCTTATTGGGCAGTAGAACACACTTTTTTTTTTTTTTTTTTTTTTTTTTTTTTTTGAGACAAGTTGTCTCTGTGTAGCTTTGCGCCTTTCCTGGATCTCACTCTGTAGTCCAGGCTGGTTTCAAACTCACAAAGATCCACCTGCTTCTGCCTCCCGAGTGCTGGGATTAAAGGCGTGTGCCACCACTGCCCGGCTAGAACACACTTTCTGAATTAGTATTTTATTTTATGTCTCTCATTTCTTCTTTCACATTTAAATGATGTAGCAAGAAAATATTAACCTTTCACTCCCCCACCCCCAGCCTGTGGAGGGAGTGAAAGCGACAGTCTGGGAGTAGTGGAGATTAAAAATGCTAGTGTAAAAGACAAAGTTCAGGTTTGAATGATTCTTTTGTTTCTCTGTATTCCCAGGAACATTCAGCTTCAATTGAATTGAAAAGCATGAATAACCTCATTTCAAAATCGAGTGGTACAATCATGGTTTTCATTTTTGTTTCAAACCAGCATACATCTCAGTCCAGTGCAGGAAGCAGTGGAAAGAACACCGGGTAGCCTTAGAAGATTGGTATTCGATTTGCACCTCACACATCCAGTTGTGTGGCTTTGGCTAGATTCCTCTCTTATCTGGGTCTCGAGTTTCTTTACCCAAAGCATGGGGATAATAATCTCTGTTCCATTTGAGACAAAAGCATCTCAAAATATTAAGTATTGAATAAATACACACTAGTTACATTAAATAAGTAATTCTCATTGTAAGGGTTGTAGTTCATAACTTTGGGATTTTATTTGCTATTTTCTCAAACCAACTGTGGGAACAAATAAGTTTTTAAAATTTCAAGTAATTTTAGACAAATCCAAATAAACAAGAAGTATTAGAAAAAATAACAAAAAGGTATTTCTTAGATTCAGCATGAATAAGATTTTTGTCATGTTGCTGAAAATGTCTCCCGAACCACAGACCACTAACAAGATTATTCCTCATCCCCAGAACATTGTAAGCTAGAAGATACATAGTTAAGAACATGTTTCATAATATTGACACCAACTCATCCATTATACTTAAGCTATCACATTATTTATCCAGTCCAAATGAAAGAATTATAGATGAATTGATATTTTTATTTCTTTAAAAATCATTTTCTTACTGAGCCTCGAGTTCATATTTTCTCTCTCTTTCTCTTTTTCTCACATACATTTTTGCTTTCTATTTTGGTGATGGCAAGAATAAAACCCATATGAGCCCAGAATCCCTCGCCCCCACCCCCACCAGTTCTGGGAATTGAATCCAGAACCTTATGCATATTAGGGAAAATCTATATCACAGAACAATATCTCCCCCACCCCCCAGGACGATAGAATCATTATGATTTGTGTAGAACTTGTCATTGAAGTAGAGAAAACATAGCCCTATTAAAAAAATGAAGAACTTGGAAATCAATAGAACTGTGGAAAATATAGACATTAGAGAAGCCTACCTCCATATTGTCCATTTTAAACACACAATTATATGATATCCAGTAATGTTTGTTTACACAGATTTTAATAAACCGTGTTAATGAGTTGAGACAATTGCTTGCACAATAGCACTCAACACAGCTTCTGTTGGTATAAAATCCAGCTTCTGAGTTTTATATTTCCCTAAATGTCATGATTAGAATTTGTAGATGCTAGAAAAGCTTACATTTTCTCTGATTACAGTATAGTAAAATAAGCACGTGTACCTTCTTCCCAGCTTATTGATTTCTTGTTCAAAACTCAGCACTGATGATAAAACTATGTAAATCTTGCTTTTTAATCAAACTTTATGACTTGGATCCAGTCAGAGAAAATGATGCATGGGTTTGGCTGAGTTTTTCTTAGTAAGTCACGTGACTAGATATATTCTGTTAGTTCCTTGTTTCTGTTTTGTTTCTATTACTGAATAAGATAACACGACCAAAAACAGCATGGACAGAAAAGGTTTTATGGTGATATTTTATTTGTGCTGAAATGTGATTTTATTTGTATGTTAATAAATAAAAGTGCCTGGGGGTCAGAGCTAGTGGCAAGCCACAGCAGAAGTCTGGCAGTGGTAGCACACTCCCTTAATCCTGATCACATGACAGGCAGAACTCTGTGTGTTCAAGGATACAGCCAGCAGGGAGACACACACTTTTAATCTCAATACCAACTATAGAGACCTGGAGGTCTGTGTAGACAAGCAGTGACAAGGGGGGTCATGTGGTTGGGTTTACAACCAATGAGAAGGCAGAACAGAAAGTCAATAAAAAGACAGACACACAGGAAGTAGGTCTCTTTCTCAGGGGAAGGACGGCAGTGGCAGCGGGTGGTAAGAAGGTGGTCTCAGCTCTTGACTACTGCTCTCTGACCTCTGGGGCTTTTAACTCTGCATTTGGCTCTGTGTTTCTTATTTAATAAAACCGTTCACAATTACATCTACAGGGGTTATTTTAGCTTATTGGTTATAATCCATCGCTGAGGAAAACCAAGGCAGGAATTCAAGGAGGGGACCTGGAGACCATGGAGCAAAGCTGTTTCCTGGCTTGCCCCTCATGGCTTGCTCATCCTGCCTTCTTATGTAACCCATGACCACATGCTCAGGGTTGGCATTGCCCACACTATGCTGGGCCCTTCCACATTAATCATTGATCAAGAAAATGCTTGACAGACTTGCCTATAGGACAATCTGATGGAGGCATTTTCTCAGTTGAAGTTCCCTCTTTCCAAATGACCGACCGCCCCTTGTGTCATGATAATGAAAAACTCCCCAGCACTCCCCTCCTCATCTAAGCCTCCTTGCATTTAGACTTTTTAAACAACTGGGTCTCAAAAAGACATAAAGCCGAGTGCAGTCTGGGTAGTGGCTTTTGTGCAGGTTCCACTTTTTCAGTTCACTGGAAAGGCAAGCTTCAGCAGCTCATTGAGGGCCTTAAAGAAAATCTAGACTTCAGATGAGTTCTAGTACTATGTTTAAGTAAGTATAAACCTTTATCTGGAAAGTGCAATGCCTGCTTTGGCGATTTGTTACAGTTTGGTAATTAGTGAATCTAGATGACTATAGTTACCAATCCTGTAAACATTTTCATCTATTTACTTAAATTTTTGCATATTATTATTCATTTATTAAAGGTGTTTAAAGGACATTTGTTCATTTATATTATATGACACAATTCAAAGTCACAAAAATACAAAGAATGATATAATGAAAGCCCTCAGACTCATCACCCAGATTTATGAAATTCTAACATTTTGATAAATTTGCGTTCATTTTTTAAACATCATAATTGAAGCTTTCCATGTATTCTTCCTTGTCTCTTTTTCTTTTGTTTTCTGGCTTTATAGTTTACTCTTGTGGCAGAGAGCAGTACAGGATTATCCTCTGAGCCAAACTGCCACCATCTTCAGGAGTCCCTGGGGGCCTGCTCACCAAAGATCATCACAGCTGGGTTTGTTGACTGCTGACATTCCCTCTTAGAAGGACAGGGTGGGGATTGTCATAGGATCCTCACCTAAGTATCCAGTTCCACTTCCCAACTAGTTACATTCAATTTAACATCCTTGCACATGGCCTTGGGGTCTCTGAGAGGGGCTGGAGTATATAGATAGGGAAGGATGAGAGGACGTGGGAATGAGAGGACGTGGGTTCCATCTACGCCACCATGGGAAAGCCACTATCTCTGTGGAGTGGAGACTTTCCAGAGTGGGTACTTTAAGGTCACTTACCATCCTGCCCACCACCTGTTGTCCTGTAAGTAAGCCTAATAAACTCATTGATTCCCCCAGGTAAAGTTCGGTGGTGTGGATTTTGGTGGAATCACCTCAGTTTGTCACTGAGACCTTAGGGGGAGGAGCAGATATTGTCTATGTCCCTTCCCGGGGGAAGACATTTTAGCAGCACAGAGAGAGCCAGTGGGGCCCCAGAACCTCAATGTGCCGTCAGTTCGTTCTTCCCAAGCATGTAACCACATGAATTAGTCACATTTCTCAGCTTCCCCTGCAGCAAGGGCAATGACTGGGGCATGACTAAAGCTGGGACAATTGCTTTAAGTTGCAATGATGCAACCTTTCAGAAGATGCTTGCACTGCAGTTCTTCCTGTTCCAGCTGTCTGGGGATGTAACCCAAACAACCATTCTTGGATAACCTCATGGAAAAAAATAAATCTGCCTGCCCTGGAATGCTGTGGAGACAGAAGTAATCGTTGGTCTCTTTATAGAATGTTCACATATCTCTGAAGTGATAGGTCTCTATGGATTTATATTGCATAGCCATTAGCCGTATAATAGTATTTGGTCAACAGTGGATCACATCATGTATACAACAGTAGTCCTGTAAGAAGATAATAGTGCTGAGAGTTTCCTCTTGCCTAGTGATGTGTAGCCAATGAAATGCCAAGAGAAAAATAAGAGAAGACAAACTTTTGGAAAATTTACAGAAAGAATTCTGAAGTTTCTTCCGACCCCTAACAAAGTCCTTTAAAAGTCTGGAAACTTTGACTGGAGCAAGCAAAAGGTCTCCATTAGTAGGGAGTGGGTATCCACAGGGCACGATCCGCTCTCAAGCAAATCCATGGTGGGAAGTAGAACAAAGCAGGAAAGCCACTAAGGATGGACTTCTGCTTGGGGAGAGCTCAGGCTGGTCCTTCAAGACGTGCCCAGAAGAAGAAGCCGCTGCCCTAGAACACAGCGCTGTGTGTGATTGCCCACAGCACTTCCTGTGGGACGGAATGTGGAGGGGGAAGACAGGGATGCTGATGATGCTGTCTCTGCTAAGGTATGTGTCTGAATTCTAACCAAAGGATAATTAAAAGGCACATTTAACTACATGTATATCTTAACATACATATAAAACATACATATAAAATATCAAATGAATATTTTAATTTTATGAAGTGAAAGAAATATTTTTGTCAAGTTATGCAATGTGCTGTTTTAAGCTATTATTACAAGATAATGAAGAAGTTTAAAATTTAACAAACTAGCCAGACTGTGATGTCACACACCTTTAATCCCAGCACTGGAGGCAAAAGCAGGTGGATCTTTGTGAGTTTGAGGACAGCCTGGTCTATAGAATGAGTTCCAGGATAGCCAGAGGTACAGAGAACCTCTGTCTGAAAACACAAAAATAACAAACAAAACAAAATTTAATATTTAAAAGTTTTAAAGTAAGTTAAATTTAATCTATTGTTGGGGACAATTTTTTTTAACATAAATTTAGTATATAAAGGTGCAGTTCTTACATATTCTATAGTGATGTTCAGTAATATCCTCAGCCTTCCTTATTCACTCACCCTAACTTGCCCAGAGTGGCTGCTAGTCCTGCAAGCTTCACTCATATAAATGGATATGTCACAGGTTACAGGGACCCTGCAAACATGGGCTCTATAGAATTAACATTTCCCCAAGAGATCTATACTGGGAAGAGAATGTCACAGGTTACAGGGACCCTGCAAACATGGGCTCTATAGAATTAACATCTCCCCAAGAGACTTTATACTGGGGAGAGAATAGGCTGAAGTCCTGAGCCTAGAGAAGGAAGTAATCTCCTGGAAGACTTCCCTCATTCACAGCTCATTCTGCATATGCATATGTTTTGGGTTGTGTTCCATCTTTTCTATAAATTACCGCAGGAAAGGCAGAGAAAAACTAAGAACTTTTCTCTTCCTGGTTCTGACCAAATCATAAATGAACATATTTCCTTTGCCAGTCCCTGCCTCCTGGTTTTCTCTTGGTAACAAGATGAGCAACAGGTCTCAGATTCCAGATCTCCATGACAGATGTACATTTAAAAAAAAAAAACAAAACAAAACTTCATACCATATTTTCCTTTTTGTCTTGATATGTTTAGATATACCAACACTATATATTTATTTATATAGCATATATATTTATATAGTCTATTTACATGTTATAACTGACTACATTATTTAGCACAATACCATGCTGGGCAGGTTGGTAGCCTAGGAGCAGCGACCCAGCCTGGCTGTGTGGTGGGCTATACCATCTGGGGTTGTGTGAATACACTATGATATTCCCACAACCATAGGAGTGTTAGTTATGGTTACCATTGCTGTGATGAAACGCCACGACCAAAAGCAAGTTGGGGAGGAGCGGCTTTATTTGGCTTACACCTCCGCATCATCATCTGTCATTGAAGGAAGTCAGGACAGGACCTCAAACCGGGCAGGAACCCCCAGTGCCCTCTCTCACCCCTCCACTTCCACTAAGCTCCTTTCCTCCTACTTTCACATCTGTTTTGGTGCAGGTCCCCTGCAGGCCACCACAGTGGCTCTGCATTCGTGACTGCAACAGTCATGTCATACCCAGAAGGCAGCATTTCAGAGCACTCATATGATGAGTGAGTTAACAGATGAATTGACAATTTTATTCTCTCTTTAAAAAAAAAAAAATCAGCTTTTACATAGCACAAGTGTCTCAGTCTCTCTCCCTCTCCCCCACCCCTGTGCTTAAATCTCAAATTTGTACTGTTTTCTTACCTCTACTTAATAAACGCATTACTTTGCTCTGATTTCTAAAATTTTGCACCTTGGCTGAGGTCTGGCTTTATTTGAGTGCAGTTCCTCGAGGGGGACTCCCCCAGGATGCTGGCAGCCATGCTGGGCTGTTTTTGCGCTGTGCTGACATTTTTCATGTCTGTGCTCGTCCTTGCTCACCTGTCAGCTTTCTGGTTATCTCTACCCACATTCCTTGGCTTCAAGAACAATCATTACGTTTTTATCACATTCACTTGGAATCCTTGCTACGTGCTGACTTGGCAATGTTGCTGCTATGATCATCAAGCCCTCTGGTGGTTTGCTTACTTTATAGCCAGGGACCTAGAACAATTTTCTCTTGGCCTAAACTTGAAGCTTCATGTGTATTATGGGCAGAGTAGCAGACACAACTTGAAAAAAAAAATTTTTTTTTTTAGTTCTACCTGATCTTTGAACACCAAGTCCATGTTTCAGTGGGTAGTTTCTGTCCTTGTCAACCTTCAGAAGCCAAATTTCAACCATCAGTGTTTATTTTTTTATTTCTAGTCCATGGGAACTTGTGGAACTTCAGCTACTTAATCCATGGATTTATCTTACATTTCAGTCTGACGGGATCTTTTTGGCTTTCTCTCTTCATGCTCCATCTATTGCTGATCCATTTTTGGTGCTGTTTTGGGATATGAAAGTCAATACTTTCAGTGTCGTTTTGACTGTGTCTCAAATCTCTGTTCAAGCCTAATATTAACATTTTCCCTGCACCAGAAAGGTTAGCACATTTAGAGAGAACCCTCTTAGACTACAGTTTCGCTGGAATGAAGAGTTAGTCTGTCTAACCTTCACGTGGAAAGGAAATCATATAGATATTTGTTTAAAATAATGGCCTATACACACTATAGTTGGAGGCATAGAGAAATCAAGCAGGAACCGGGATGAAAACTTGCTCTTAGCTTTCTTGTGTAGTGCTAGAAGATACCATGCACACTGCTGGGGAATTGTCATCGAGTCTTCTCAGCTGTGGGTTCTGTGTGCTCTGCTATTGACCTGCTAGGCAAGCAGGGTCCGAGTGTGCAATAATGACATGACTATTATGGGGCAACTAACCACTTTCTAACTGGACTTGAGGTCTGCTCCATAGGAGGGAATTCATGTCTTGTAAGCCACTCCCCACCCCCACCCCCCAAAAACCCTATGGCTGGGGTAGTTGTAGGTCCTGATAGGAAAGGTACTGCTATTGTTTTGCTATACAGACATAGTGTGCTGGAAAACTTCTTCTAAATATTCATGTTTAACGCCCATGAATTATCACTTCTGTCAGCTTTGGTTGAAGAAGCTTCTTTTTGTGACAGGCACAAATTACTGTGGAGATCCCTGCACTGGTCAGACTGCAGAGAACGCGTGACTGTTGAAAGCTCATTCCTCAGGGGATATTTCCTGGTCAGGGAGCATCTTGCAAGTGGGGAAGGAGAGAATGTATAAGCTGGAGGGAGGGGTGGCATGCTATGGAATGCTGTTTTCTGGGCATGATGTGGCCACTTCACTCTTGAATGCTTGGCTTGTAATTATTTGCAAAATATGTACAGGACTGTCTGTGTCTTGGGGTTTCCTGCTGTAACTCTTGTAGCAATGTTGGACTTTACAGTAGTTGCCTCATGTCTTGGTTACTTTTTATATTGCTTATTTTATTATATGAAAAGTTTCTGGGGATCAGAAGTCCAAAATAAATATCACGGACTGTAGATGTAACCATCTTGTTAAATAAGAAACACAGAGCCAATGCAGAGATGAAAGCCCAAAAGGTCAGAGCAATAGCTAAGAGCTAAAAACCTTATCCTTCACTGCTGCTGCTGTCCTCCTCAGCAAGAGACCTACATCCTGTGTGTTTGTCCTTTTTATTGACTTTCTATTCTGCCTTCTCATTGGTTGTAAACCCAACCACATGACCCCCTTGTCACTGCCCATCTATACAGACCTCCAAGTCTTCTATGGTTGGTATTGAGATTAAAGGCATGTGTTTACATGCTGGCTGTATCCTTGAACACACAGAGATCTGCCTAGCTCTGCCTCCCAAGTGCTGGGATTAAAGGCGTGCACCACCACTGCCTAACTTCTGCTATGGCTTGCTATTAGCTCTGACCCCCAGGCAACTTTATTTATTAACATACAAATAAAATCACATTTCAGTACAAATAAAATATCATCATAATGGACTAAAATCAGGATATGGGCAATAGTCACTCCTTTTGAAGAATCTATAGGAAAATTTTTCTTTTTTCTTTTCTTTATTTTTTTCCTTTTCCAACCTTGGAAGGTTCCTGGCTTATATTTCTAGTAACTCCCTCCTCCATCATCAAAATCAGCAGCAGAGCATCTTCAAATTCTTCTCATTCATTTGACTCCCTCTTCCATGATAAGCATCCTGAGATAGGTTGGACTCACCTGGCTAATCCAGAATATTCTGTGCATTACAGGTTCATGAGATCAGGAATCTTCATTCCATTTAAATCCTATGCTGACTAATTTTATGTCAACTTGACACAGGCTAGAGTCATCAGACAGGAGAGAACCCCAATTCAGAAAGTGCCTCCATGAGACTGGGCTGTATCTGCAAACCTGTAGAGCATTTTCTTAATTAGTGATTGATGTGGAAGGGCCCAGCTCATTGTAGGTGGGTCCAACTCTGGGCAGGTGGTCCTAAGTTCTACAAGAGAGCAGGTTGAGCAAGACATGGAAAGCAAGTCAGTAAGCAGATCTCCTCCATGGCCTCTGCATCAGCTCTGCCTCCAGGTCCATGCCCTGTTTGAGTTCCTGTTCTAACTTCTTCAGTGATGAATTATGGACGAGGAGCATAAGCCGAATAAAGCCCTTCCTCCCAACTTACTTTTGGTCATTGTGTTTTATCACAGCAATAGTAACCCAAACTAAGACCAATCTTTAATTCTCATCTTGCATGTGACTAAACAGACTTACAATTCCTGGGAATTAGGACCTGGGGAAAACCAAAGAGTAAAGAAATGTTTATATACCAGAATAGGTCTTAGTGGTTTAAGCCAGAGGGGGAAATGCCATTATAAATAGTTAGAAAGGAATAACTTTGTCATATATAAATGAAAAGAAATATATGCCTACATTTATGGCTGCCATATTTTTAGTGAGTCTGTATACAAATTCACCAAGTACTTCAGTAGCAGTATATATATATATACAATATCAGATTATAGCACACATATATTACATACACACATCCAAAGTAAATAAGACAAATATATAAAAAAGAAACTTTCATACACACGTTTCTTATGGCAAAATTCAAATGCTAAGATACAGAATAAACTTAGATGCTCTGTAATGAATGAATGGAGAAAGAAAATGTGGGGTGTATACCCAGTGTGATAGTATTAACCTATAGAAAATATCTTATGTTTTATAGCAAATTGAATAAAGCTGGAGGCTCATTGTATTTATTGGAATAAGTCAGACATAGGAGACAGTGTGTGTTCCCTTTCATTTGTGGATGCTGAAAAAGAGTTGATCTGATGTAGTAATTTTATAGCAGCTATGAAAGAAGAGAGCAAGGGAAGGACTGACTGAATAACAGGTGCCAGAATGCAGGTAAATGTAGGTTGTAGGGGCTGAGGAGATCACTCGGTTGGTACAGTGGACATAAGCACAACTATCTGAGTTCAGATTCCTTAGCACCCATGTAAAAAAACATGGTATGGTATCACATGCCAGAGCTAGGATGATCCTAGGGATCCCTGGGGAACTGGTCTCATTGGGTCTGTACAACTCCTGGTTAGTGAGAGATGAACAGGTACCATCTATTATTTTTCTCTTATTTTTAGCACCGCTTATTTTTACACTTCAGAAGCCAGTTTTATATAGGTTTCCTAGTAAATGACAGAGTTCTCCATGCTCTAGTAAGGCTTCCACGTTTGTTAGTACTGTGTGCAGTTACCCTCCCTACCCATGTAAGGCGCCAGTATCTATGCACTAAATTATGCATACAAATTGTACATACAGAAAGTCTCACAAGATTGTTAGATCTTGCCAAATTCACAGAACAAAATTTTTATCAGATGCCTTAAAGGAGACAAACACCAGAGTGGTTATTTTCTGTTAGTAATTCAGAAAGTGGACTCATTATCATATATTAACATTTTAAACTGTAAATCAAAATTAGATTGAGAACTCTTTATGCTTCTAGAAAGTTACTTCAAATTAAAGCATTTTTTTCTGTGATAACTAGTCAATGATCACTTCATCATAATGGTTTGGTAGATGTTCAAGAATACAATTTAGTGAAAGGTTTTTAATTAAATTTTCTCTACCTTGTTCACATTTTTTCTCTGTTAAAAGGCAGGAGAAAAATGTGACTGTTTCTTAGAAGAATATTACTATTCAAACTCATAAACACCTTCTCAAATCCCGTGGGATCTATTGTGAACATTACTCTTGAATTAAAATGTTTAGGTGGGAACAGCCGAAGTAGGAGCTTTCTCTATATACCCTTGCAAACTCTTTCCTTTTTATCACTTTGTGACCCAAATGCTATCAGAAAAGCAATACTATTTTGATGAGCCAGGAGAGACAAATAACTACTGCTCTCAGTTTTCAGATAAAGGATGTGTTCTTGTAACCACAGCAGAGTCCACACAGACTGACCTAACATGGACAGCATGAGGTCATTTTACCTTTACGATCCAGTATTGCTTTTAGAGTTGAGACTGGGGTTTCAGTTATTGGGCTCAATTCATTTGTTCCTTTGTTTTGTAGATGTTGTTTTCCCTGGTGGGTTTTTCTGAGTATTGCATCAGCTTTGTTTCCTAGGTGCCCATATCTGAGAAATGGAATAAAATCTCCCAATGAGATCTCATTACCTAAATATTTTGGGTGTGAATATACACAGTAGATTTGAATCCATTATTGTCATCCCTTTTCTGATCCCAATTATTAAAGTAACTCAATCTTACCTAGTCATCATTTTTGGTAAGAGAAAGATAGTATAAAAATTAAAGAACACATCTATCTTATCAAGAAGGTACCTAAATATAACTCTGTTGTCATTAAAATAGAGAAAGATGACATGTTTATCTATTCAACTAAAACACTTGAAGTATATTAGGCCTTAACTTTAAATAATTTTCTAGCTAGACATCAATCAGAATAAATAAATTGTTCCTGAGAGGTCCAATAGATTCTTGGTTCTACCCAAACATGCAGGTATCCAGCTGTCGTGCAGATGGGATACAATGGAACAGATGCAGGCTGTCCTCTTTCCATGTAGTAGCACCTCTATTATTAAAACCCCCAAAGTATTTCAATCACTTAGATTTTCTTTTTCTTATTTTTAAATTAAAGATTTTTTTTTTTATATTTTGAAATTAAAATATAGTTATATCATCTTCCTCTTTCCTCCCTCAAACCCCTCCCAGGTACCCCCTTGCTCTCTCTCAAATCTCATTTTCTTTAATTGTTGATACACACACACACACACACACACACACACACACACACACACACACATTGATATGTATATATATTCCTAAATATATAAATACAACCTGCTCAGTTGGTATAATGTTATTGTATGCATATGATTTTAGAGCTGACCATTGAATGTCATGCAACTAAGAAATGCTAAGAGTCTTCCCCAGAGAAGAGGCCCAGTTATGGAATATTATTTTAACTGGGCAAAAATGTGTTACATTTTGTTATGCTCCAGAATATTACTTTAACAATGTAAAGATGTGTTACTTTTGTTTATGCTGCATTTGTTTAATTATGTAAAGATGTGTTGCATTTGTTTCACCTTGTCTGCCTAAGGCACCTGATTGGTCTAATAAAGAGCTGAATGGCCAATAGGTAGGCAGAGAAAGATAGGTGGGTCTGGAGGGCAAAGAGAATAAACAGGAGGAGAAATCTAGGCTTGAGAGAGAAATGGGAGGAGGAGGGGGAGGAGAGAATGAGGGAGACGCCCGCCCGGGGCCAGAAGCCAGGCAGCTACCAGCCAGGCAGCCAGGAGAAGCAGTGAGAGTAAGATGGAAAGGAAGGTCAACAGCCCGAGGCAAAAGGTAGATAAAGAGAAACAGGTTAATTTATATGAAAAGAGGTAACCAGAAACGAGCCTAAGCTGGGCTGAGCGTTCAAAACTAATGAGTCTCCATGTCATGATTTGGGAGCTGGTTGGTGGCCTCAGAGAAGAAGCCTGGAACAAGCCCCCAGCTGGCTATCCAATACTGAATGGTCAGTGTTTAGCTTTTCTTCACAGAGCTGCATGTATTTGAGAGATGTTCAGGAACTGTGAACTTTTAGCTCTGAGGTGTTTTTAAAATATAGTCAAATGTTATGCTTTTCATTTCTACTTTAGCCTGAATTATATTTGTTCTGTTCAATGAAGGGAAGGCATGTGGCTGTTAGCTATGGTTTGGATCTGGGAAAAAAGTTCAGAAGTTCATGTAAATGTCAAGTTTTCCAACTGTGAGTTAGAAAGAATTAACTGTGTCATACATATATAATAAAAATTTAGAGAAATACATGCCTGGCTGGTGATGTGTACAGATACACAAGTATGTGTTCCAAGCATAATTGGAATTCAAGTATTAATATATTGAAATGTGTATTGTTTTATTATAGATGACTTTTTTTTTTCATTTTCTTATATATGGTCTCCCCGTTTTCCATTGTGCTTCCTATGGGCCATCCTTCACATCACATCCTAAACTATCCTCTTGGGTAAAATACACCCCTATGTGTGCTGCCTCTTCATTGACTCCCAACTGTAATAAGAATAAAACGTGACTTGTTACCATGGCCTCCAGGCTGCTATGTCTTCTGGCTTCTGTCCACTTTGGCTCCAGCTCCTGCCACCATGCTCCCCATAGGCAGCCATCTATTCCACTTCAGATCCCTTTTTGTATCTTCATGCGCTGCTGACTTTTTATCATCTGGGGCTCCATGCCAAAGCTGCTTCATCTTGTTCATCTCTGTACCCTCACACCAGTGCCTCGGCTGATTGGCTCATCTGTTGTAGAGATTCCTTCATTACTGGTGACCATCAAACATGAGGTTTGGGTGGCGATGGGGTGACATTGGCTCAAGTTTTGGCATGTGTCCTAGACCTTAGAGTCCCCCCACAAAGTGTTCTCTCTGTGGTGACCTTAGACAATGCTCGCTTGGTGGCCTTATCAGCCAGTTTCTGTCTCTGAAGCACTCAGGAATATCTGAGATTCCCTAAATCCTACCCATTTTGATATATTTGATGCAATTGGTAGGATCTTCCAAAACATTGAGAGATGTAGACTACCTCTCTGTTATCGATCTTTTCCTATGAAGTGGAGACAGTCATACATCACTAGTTCTCAGTGGAGTTTGCCTTGATCTCACGCCATGTTGTTATTGCGTTGAAGAAATGAGTGAGGTTCTTCCAGGCCTCATGACTTCCTTGCCACTGTTCCTCAGGCATCCCTGCCTTCAACGTCCTTGTCCTCCTTTTCCAAGTGTTCTTACCCCCAGTCCCCTCCAGTCCTTCTGTTGTATCAGAGCTTGTGGAGGTGGGGAGAGGAGATGTGCTGTGCGCACTGCCCTCCTCACGCTTCCTGTCTCTGTTCTCTCTGCTGCAGCCCACAGAGATGAAAAAGGCAGAGACTCTTTGACTTGAAGCTTCGTGCTTAAATGAGATCTTTCACATACAAACTATACACAGTAATCTTTTGAAGTTAAGGGGAGAGATCAAAGAATTTAGCACACCCCTTTTATATCTCTTACAAAACAGGGCTCTCTCAAATAGTATCTTCCAAAAGGCGTTTTAAAAGAGTCTGCTTTGAGACTCAAAGGTAACCAAAGCCATTTTGCTCATATTTCTGGTTTAATAGGCCTATGGCTTGACTTTTTGGACGTGAGGGGTGGGGTGTAGAGAAACATACTTAAACAAAAATACTACAGTGGATTAGTTCTTATAAAGTATTATCCCTACCACATGGGTAAATCACATTAAAACTTCATCTCAATCTGCTTTGCCATCTTATCCCCCTTTCTTCTCAGATTCTGTCTGCACAACCCTGTTCTTTGGGAACAATACAATTCTTGCCATTTTTCTGAACACAGCCTAGATAATGAATTTTGTCTAGACTATTCTCTGCCAACATACTCTCTGCTTGGCACAGTTTTTCTTATCCTTTCAGATTTAGCTGAAATGTCATGTTCCAGTGATGCCTTCTTCAGCCACCTTATCTGTAAGAGCAAAATGCAGATATCGTAACAACGATATGTAAATACCCCCACTGGCGAGCATCGCATTGTGAACCTTATAACTATTTGTTTACTGCTAGCATCTTCAGCACTTCGGCAGCAGGGCCAGGGTTGAGCTCATCTCTGCACCATCAGCCCCAGGTATTCTGTGTCCTCTCTTCTTGTTTAACTAAGACAGCAGAACAAATTCAACCTTACATTTAAAAAGGCTACTTGGTTTTTCCAGTGATGTAATTGTTTTTCTGAGTTTGCTACATGACAATGTGGAAGCAATAAAGACTAGGAAGGTAGTCTAAAATCCCTTTTCATAACTCCCCCTTTTATGCAAGAATAAAGAATACATGTCATGCAAAAATTGTGATGAATTTTTAAAAACCCACCATTTTATGCAAACTTCAAAAAGAATTATAAACTAAAATCTTAAAAGTCCTCTAGACTCTATTGTACATTAATTAACAATTAGAATGTGCCAGATAAAATATTCTAGATATGTGTGGATTTGCAAACTAGAAAAATAAAGGAAAGCTAGAGATATTAACTATTTGTACATTTTAAACACCAATTAAGAAAAAAAGGCTTTTATTTTACTAAAAGATAACATATCGGTGGAATTATAGCCTATCTTCTGTCATATTTTTTCTTTCATGATGAATGACACCAAGAATGTTTCGTAATGCCTCAAGGAATCATATTGTTTTATATTTACATAAATTATACACAATAAATGTGCATATGTAAATGAAGCCATGCCACTTGAGTTGACAATGCTCTGCACAAGAGTCATAGAATACCTAGCAAAACTCTAGTATCAGGCATGAGAAACCTCTATTTGAGTGGTTGGTCAGGGTAGACCAAGTGACTATCAAACAGTCTAGGCTATTGCTTTTGTCCTTCCTTGCCTTTCAGAGACTAAATGTAAATCCCTACTGTTGAGGACACAGAAAGACTTGAGCTGGGTCTAATCTGAAAGCCCTTCCTGCTGTCTAGCTTTCATAGTACCAGAAAGTACTATGTAAACAGCCAAGGGAGGGAAGCAGTCAACAGTCCTCCCCAGCTCTGATGAACTGTAACGACCAGCATGGCAAGATATCCCTAAAGGTGCAGTAGTGGTACTCATATCTTGACAATAACCAACAGCTCTCTGATTGGACTTAATACTCATTCAATAAGAGGGAAATCATGCCTGGTAGTAGAAACTTAGCCAATTACCTAGGGTTAGTGAGGTCATGGATCTAAAAAGAGGACCTGCCAGCATCACTTTCCTGGACTACCACAACTCCTATCTACATTCTAAAACTTATCCTTATACCCACAGATAAGCATAGCTCTCAGCCCTCATCAAAGAAGCTTCTTTTTCCAGCAAATGGAGAGTCCTACAGAAAACCACAATAGTTCTTCATGCAGAGATGAACAGATCGTGTGGACTTAGCTGATATGTCAACAACACAATCTAAGGCTCAGGGAACATCATGGAAGAAGGGCAGAAAGATTGTAGAAGCCAGAGGGCCAGGAAATCTGCTGTGAGATTGAGTCTCCTAGAAATGATAGGGAAGCTTTACCCCTGATACCTCCACAGTATGGCTGTCTAAACAAGCCCTGAACAATGATTGTATGAGTAGACATGCTAATGGGAAGGGGGAAATCTCATAAGGTCTCACTCACTGTGGTTGATACATTGTATACCCCAATAAACTCATCTGGGGGTCAGAAAACAGAACAGCCATAATATTAAACATAGAGGTTAGGCAGTGGTAGCACATGCCTTTAATCCTAGCATGTTGAGTTCAAAGCCACACTAGAAATAGCCAGGCATGGTGACACACGCCTTTAATCCCAGGAAGTGATGGCAGGAAGCAGAAAGGTATATAAGGCATGAGGGCCAGGAACTAGAGCTGGTTAAGCTTTTAGGCTTCTAGCAGCAGTTCAGCTGAGATCCATTTGGGTGAGGACTCAGAAGCTTCCAGTCTGAGGAAACAGGATCAGCTGAGGAATTGGCAAGGTGAGATAGCTGTGGCTTGTTCTGCTTCTCTGATCTTTCAGCATTCACCCCAATACCTGGCCCTGGGTTTGTTTTTATTAATAAGAACTTTTAAGATTTGTGCTACATCTCACCCCTTGGCAAACTATGACTACTAAGAGAGAATCAGCCTCTCTCAGGGATGAGCCGTCTACTTGATTGTCCAATACAAAGTGGTCAGTCCTGAAATCATATACATATAAGCAACACTAAACAGACTCAGCAGTTTGTGTCTATAATTTATGCATTTATGTATAACAATAATAATTTTAAAAGATGATATTAATTTTAAAAGGAGTGAGTGAGTACATGGGAGGGGTTTGAGAGTGGGGGTGATATAATTACATATTAATATTTATTTATTTTTTTACTAAGAAAAGCAGGACTTGTCTATTACAAGTAAGGAAAAGTATGTCAGAAGACTGCATGGCAAACAGCATTACTCAAGGGAAGGCGTGTGCTGAAGAGGTTAGGACAGTAGAAGTTGGAGATCTTGACCTTTCTCCATGCTTTGTGCCACTTTGTTCAAGCCAAGCACTCTTTTTGTGATTTTACATCCTTACTGCAGCACCGTGGCAGTTATTTTCCTGTTTGAGCCTCAGAACCAAGATAGACTCCTTCTGCATCTTTACAAACCCCAGAAACTGTAAAACTGTGGCATTCTCGTTAAGAGACATAGAAACATAGCTGTGAAATACTAGAGTTGTTCACATAGATGTAGGAAGTGGGTTCAATGGTGTTCGCCCGATATTCCTGTCCACCCAGACTTCCAAATGTAACAGTGCCTAGAGTATTCAGCAAAGATCTTGAAAGGAGATAAGCATGGACTAGGTGAGCCCTAAATCCAATGACACATTTTTTTTTTTTTAATGAGAATTGCAGGTTGTGTGAGGATGGGGTGATGCAGCCACCAGCCGGGGAACACTGGATTGCTGCAAGTCATCAGAAGCTGAGAAAAGTTGGCAGTGAATTTTCTCTGGATCCACCAGAGAGGGCAGGCCCTGCTGACAGCTTGATTTCAGACTGTAGCCCTCCAAACTATGGGAAAATAAATTTCTAGTGTTTTAAGCCACCAGAGTTTGTGATAAGTGGCCCAAGAAAACTTTTACGAGAGAGTACATAATTCTTACCCTCAACTTTATCTTGGCTATGATTTTCTTTTAAAAAATGTACTTACACAAAAATAGCCATTTTCATCACATTAATAACTCCAGAGTTTGAGGCTTTCTTTTGCTCTTCATATTGTCATCCATGCCAAGCATCCCCTAAGCTCCCTATGTCTTCTTCGCAGTGTTTCTTGAGTGCTACTCGCCCTCTGCGTAAGGGCTCCCTGTCTCCCGGTGTTCGGCGTGGCTACTCCTACCAGATCCCTATGCCATTTAGTTTCTTCTTTCTTGACCACTGTTTATTTGTGGCTGACTTTGCAGAGTCATCTTCATAGCACTAAAGACTGTGATGTCAGTCCCCAGCTCAGAACCTTCCACTGGCTTCTTCTTACTTGTGCTTAAGTGGCCTGATCTTCCACTCAGAGCTGTTACTCATTTTCTCTGAGCCCGTCCTCTCCTCTCTCCCTCTCCATTCTCTCCCCCCTCCTTCTCCATTCTCTCCCCCTCCCTCTCCGTCCTCTCCACTCTCCCTCTCCATCCTCTCCACTCTCCCTCTCCGTCCTCTCCACTCTCCCTCTCCGTCCTCTCCACTCTCCCTCTCCATCCTCTCCCCCCTCCCTCTCCGTCCTCTCCACTCTCCCTCTCCGTCCTCTCCACTCTCCCTCTCCGTCCTCTCCACTCTCCCTCTCCGTCCTCTCCACTCTCCCTCTCCGTCCTCTCCACTCTCCCTCTCCGTCCTCTCCCCCCTCCCTCTCCGTCCTCTCCACTCTCCCTCTCCGTCCTCTCCACTCTCCTTCTCCGTCCTCTCCACTCTCCTTCTCCGTCCTCTCCACTCTCCTTCTCCGTCCTCTCCACTCTCTCTCTCCATCCTCTCCACTCTCCCTCTTCATCCTCTCCACTCTCCCTCTCCATTCTCTCCACTCTCCCTCTCTGTCCTCTCCACTCTCCCTCTCCATTCTCTCCACTCTCCCTCTCCATTCTCCCCACTCTCTCTCTCCATTCTCTCCCCCTCCCTCTCCGTCCTCTCCACTCTCTCTCTCCATCCTCTCCACTCTCCCTCTCTGTCCTCTCCACTCTCCCTCTCCGTTCTTTGAAGCTAGCAAACTGACTTCCCAACCATGTTAACTAGCAACAGCAAGTCTCTAATTTCCCTCTGCCACTTCCCTTTTCAAGTTTTCATCCTGTCCACTTCAAAGAAAGTTCTAGAAGGAGAGAATGCAGCACAGTCCAGAGATGAAGATCTGGCTCCAAATGGCTTATTCATTTAGACTTTGGAGAGCCTGCCTTGTTTGAAAAGAAACATACAAATGCACAGAACTGTGTTTTGTTGAAACAGATAATGTGAATTACATACTTGTCAGTAACCACCAGTTATTAGAATTGATCACAAAGTAATGAATTAAAATTAGATTTCTTGAAACTTCCTATGTATTTTGGAAGTACATGTCTTAACTTTCAGAACCTATTTTTTTTTAAACCCTAAAAGCATAATTCTCATGTAATCATGGACTTTCAAGGTTTTAGAAAGATGACAGCATTATTACCATTTCCCAATAGTTTTATGATAAGAAGTGCATTTTGCACTTCTTTTCCACTAGGAGAGAAAAATAGATCTTACCACAAAAAGCAGTCCTTCTAAGGCTATTTTAATGCAACTTTGGAGTTTTCTTGCAGATATCTCATAATGTGGTTTATCATATGTGAAATGTGAACTACTAAGAGATGTCATTTGTGTAGTGCAGCCTTACTCAAGTAGGGGGTTAACATGGTAAAGAAGTTGAGAAGTTTCTCTGAACAGTACCCTAGGTATACACTCGTCAGTTCCTGTTAATATGATGGTTTATAATGACTGTCAATGTGACAGGATCTATAACCTCTCAGGAGACAAACCTCCTGTATCTGTAAGGGGGTTTCTAGAATGGAGCGCTTGAGAAGGGAGCCCCTACCCTAAATGTTAATGGAACCATACTATTCGCTGGGGCCCCTGACTGACTCCTTGCTCTCTGTTCCTGACTGGTCAGTGACTGGCTGCATCACACCCCTGTAGCCATGCCCTCCTTGCCCTGGTGGACTTGGAGTCAGAACTAACCTTTTCTTAGGCTGCTTTCGTCAGTTACTCTGTTGTAGCAATGAAATGTAACTAGTACAATTAGCATGTTTTAAAAGTGTAGGGGATTGAAGGAGAATTCTGTGTAGAACCTGAACATGCTCAGCAAAGCAGAGATCCCGAAGACTACAATAAAAGGGAATAATGAACAGTTAGGTCATAAGGGCAATAATTGCTAAAGTCTGCTCTAATGTTCAAAACTTGAAGGAAAAAAATTGATGACTGCTAGGTACAGTGACGATCTTAAATACATGGACACTGTTCCCCAAGACACAATCATGTTCACAACAGCAACCTTTTCCTCCATGAAAGGTTTGGATTTAACCAACTGAAGAATTTGTTTTCTATGGTAATAGGATTTTACCAAATTATCTTTTAAGAACCTTCAGTAGGATCCCACCAGCCTTTAAAGAGCAGGTTTCTTTTGATACAATTACTGGAAGAATAGTTGTGTTTGGCAGCAGATATTCACATGTATTAATTGGCACTTCAGTTCCACAACTGACACCAGCAGAGTCAGAATACACACACACACACACACACACACACACACACACACACACACACACCAAAGCCATATGTTATTTAGGCTGGTTGTGAACATCTGTTTTTTCCTCTGAAGTGTTTATCTACTTGAAGCTCAAGGAAGTAGAAAGGCCAAACAGGAATCTGACAGTTATTCAGCCAGAAGATGTCAACAAATCAGAAAATATTTTAGCTGGAAAATTGCTCAGAAGTAGATGTTAAAAATAAAAATCAGAAAAAAATGTTAGAAAAAGCATGAAATGAATTTAGACATCAAAAAACCTTACAGGTACACCACTAGGCCTTGTATTATTCCTTGTGAAAATGCCCTAATGCTAACAACTCAACTGAGCCTCTCACTGTAGAGACAAGAAATACACAGACTGAGGTGGGAGTCTTGGTCAAGAAAGAGATGCTTAGTAACAGAGAGGAGAAACCAGCTACAAGGTCGCAGACAGCAGTCTCTATAAACTACAGATGGCATTGCAGCAGCTGCCTTTAATTCCAGCACCCAGCGGACAGAGGCAGGTGGATCTCTGATTTTAGGGCAATATCATCTAGATAGTGAGTTCCAAGGCAGCTAGGGCTACACAGTGAGACTTTTTCTCAACAACAACAACAATAACAAAACCAAAATGAAACTAGCCAAACAAAACCCCACAAAGCTCCCTCAAAAACAAAAACACCAACCTCCCCTAAACCCCAAACTACAGATGGTCTATCTCATCTTGATCTAAAACAGTATTTTCACATCCTCTGACCTAGGTTGTATAAAAGTGGGCCCCGGAGAGCCAGGAACAAAGCCCCAACCAGCTTTATGCACAAGTCTGCTCACAAAGCCGGAAGCCATAGAAAATCTGTAATTACCTTACAATTGCATAATAAGAGCTTAACAACTGCTACCAATTTTTATTTTTATTTATAAATAAGATGCAATGCAGTTATTAAACATCTTTTTCTTGAAGTATGCGTCTGTGGGTGTGTTCCTGTGTGTACATGCACGTGTGTATATGTGTTGTGTAAGGGTAGAGACCAGAGAACAGGTGTTGTTTCTCAAATACTGTCCACCTTGGTTTCTGATGTTCTCTAAGGAGTCTGGAACTTGCTGAATAGGTCAGACTGTCTGTCTCACAAGTCTCAGGGATGTGCCCATCTCTGTCTGTCCAGCACTGGAATTATGAGCAAGTGCCAATGTGCCTGGTTTTTATTGAGAATCTTCTTTAAAATTTTATCAAGAATTTCATACATGATGTGCATACATTTCCACCCTTCCCTCTTCACACATAGCCTCCTGAGTTCATTTGATGTTGCTTGTATGTAGATGGGTTTAGGGCTGACCATTTGGGATTGGATGACCTATCAGTGGCCTCATTCCTGGAGAAAATGAATTTTCTCCTCTTCAGCAGTCATTAGCCAAGAGCCTATAGCTCTTCAGACATTTGGGTTGTTGTTACGCAAGTTTACTTAGGCAACCTTGTTACTAACATTTCTTGGGTTCAATCTCCCAGTCATGTCTAGAAGACACTATCTCACAGCAGGCATCCTGGTCCTCTAACTCTCTTAATGGGTTCTGCCTCTTTTAAATATTAAATTAGTATTTCTTACAGGCTGCTGTTGTTCATAATTGACAGTTTTCTGAATTGTTGACAGAAGGCTAGGTGGGTAGATGGATCACAGGTTGGATCCTAAGAGTAGTCACTCACAGCTCTAGGAGGAGTAGATGCCTGAGTGAATGCAAAGAGAGCCTTAGAGAACTATAATAACCAAGACAGCCAAATGTGTTTGTATTTGATCCAGGTCATCCTGGGAGACAAGGCCATGAGACAGCTTAAGCCGCTGATTGAAGAATTGCTCCTCAAACACCACTTCTCCATACACTGTCCAGCGACAACCACTGGCCTTCTGGGAATTTCCCAGTCATATACAAACACTGACATTTTACTTGAAAAATTATCAGATTTAATTAGAAAATTATACTTAAACAAAGGGTTTTTTAAAATGTCTTTAAAAAGATGAGTTATTGGAACTGGAGAGAAGGCTCAGTGGTTGCCAACACTCAATGCTGTTGCAAAGGACCTGGGTCGAGTATACAGCACCCACATGGGGACTCAGAACCACCTGCCACTCTGGTTTCAGGGGTTCTGACACCCTTTTCTGTTCTCCTTCAGCATCAGGCATGTATGTGATACACATAACTACATGCAGGCATTCACACATACACATATAATTAAAAAAATTAGAAAGCAGAGTTCTCGAATGTACATCTACAAAAACTGAACAAAGACAGAAAAATTAAGCTTCCATACAGAAGGAAACTGTTCATTAATGAACATTTTCCTTATGCTCAATGAAAATTATAGGAAACAGACCACTTAATTGGAATCAGTTATGAAGAAGTGAATACACTGAGACCAAGCACATGCATTTAAAATAACAGTGGGGGCCGGGCGGTGGTGGCGCACGCCTTTAATCCCAGCACTCGGGAGGCAGAGCCAGGTGGATCTCTGTGAGTTCGAGGCCAGCCTGGGCTACCAAGTGAGCTCCAGGAAAGGCGCAAAGCTACACAGAGAAACCCTGTCTCGAAAAACCAAAAAAAAAAAAATAAAATAACAGTGGGACTATACCACAAGCCGGTTGGGACATAGTTTTATCATTCTTTTTTTTTCTTTTTTCTTTTTTTTTTTTTTTGAGACAAGATTTCTCTGTGTAGTTTTGGTGCCAGTCCTGGATCTCGCTCTGTAGATTGGGCTGGCCTTGAACTCACAGAGATCCACCTGGCTCTGCCTCCTGAGTGCTGGGATTAAAGGTGTGTGCCTCCGCCACCCAGCCAGCTTTATCTTTCTTAAACTATAATACTTTTTTGGAGATCACTTACATAGGTTTATTACTGAACAGTTTCTATTAATTGTCTTGTTATGATTTTTACAATCAGTCCAATGTTAGTCAATGCTGACAAAATGCCAGTTTTGCTACTTTAAATAATGTAATGTTAACAGTCAATTTTATGATATGTTTGCACACATGTGCAGGTAGAATTATGCATTAAGTTCTTTGAAATGCAATTACTGCATCAGTTTTTAAAATTTAATAGGTATTGACAAATTGTCCTGCACACAAATGTTCCCTTACCTCTATGGAAAGCAGAAAAAGTCACTTGGTTCCCTAAAAAGTAACTGATATTTTAGCTTTCTAATCTTTGTTAATGTCCCAAGTGGGAAACATGCTACATCAATTTTTTAAAGTCCTTTGAATTAATTAAACTGAAGTTGATTATTTTTTCATAAGATCCTTGGCTATTTTTATTCACTTTTCCTCCCTATTAACATAAGCTAGATCCTCTCAGTCTTCTCCCAAATCCCCTATGGAGTTTTGTTTTACCCAATTGTCTTAGTTAGGGTTTCTATTGCTGCAACGAAACACCATGACTAAAAAGCAAGCTGAGGAGGAAAGACTTTTTCTTACCCTTCCATATTGCTGTTCATCACTGAAGGAAGTCAGGACAGGAACTCAAACAGGGCGGGATCCTGGAGGCAGGAGCTGATGCAGAAGCCATGGAGGGGAGCTGCTTACTGGCTAGCTCAGCCTGCTTTCTTACAGAACCCAGGACCACCAGCCCAGAGATGGCACCACCCACCATGGGCTGGGCTCTCCCCTATCAACCACTAATTGAGAAAATGTCTTACAGCTGGATCTCATAGAGGCATTTCCTCAACTGAGGCTCCTTCATCTCTGATGACTCTAGATTGTGTCAGGTTGACAGAGAACCAACCAGTATTCGGAGTTTTTCTGTGACCCTAGATGACTAAAAGATCTGGTGCCTGCTTTCCTCTCTGACCCTATTTGTAAATTTCTTTCTCTGTCTCTCTGCTGACACCCATGGGTCCTCACTAGTCCTTAAACATGCACATACATGCACATTCCAGGGTCTCTGCCCTGCTATTCCTTCTGCCTGGAGCTCCTTCTTGCTGTACAGCAGTGGGGGCTCACACGGTCTGTCCTGGCAGAGAGCTTTCACCTCAGCATTCCAGTGGAAAGCAGTGCATGCCTCCTTTCACGCTACCCTTCCTTATCCAGCTTTATTTATTTTTTTTCATAACACCCTACCTGGGATGTTAAAAATACATCAGTTGTTGTTAGCTTCAGGGCAGCAGCTGATGGTGTCTGGAAACATTTTTGAATGATACAACTGGAGTTTGAGAGTTGCTTCTACTAGAATCCAGTGGGCAGGGGCCAGGGATGCTGTTAAGTATTCTACAATGCACAGGACTGTCACTGCACAAAGAGTCGTCTGCTGTACAATGCCAGCACTGCAGAAGTTGATAGATTCTGTTACACCCTTTTTTATGGGTTGTTGTCTTCACCTAATAGCAGAGCTTCTACTTAAAATAACTGGGAGGGATCTGTCACTGAGCATCGGGCACAAGCCATAAAAATCATGTGTGGCTCTTCAGATGCTCACCAGCTAGGTAGCAGTTCTGCTTGCTAGAAATCAGACTCCTCGGGAGATGGTTCCCTATGTGTGCCAGTTCTTTATTAGACACATTTAAAATAGAGAGGCTTGTCTGGGCCATTTTTGTCTTATTTGTTCTTTTCCAATTGATTTGTGTTATTCATATACTAAAAAAATTATTTAAAAAAACTTTTTCTTTCAGTGAATTGCTGTATTTTGTCTTTAGTTATAGATATATACTGTTGCTGTTTGTCTTTTGGGACCTCAATGCAGTGAAATATGTGTTTCTGAATGACATCCAGGTTTCAAGTCATTCTGAAAAAAAAAAAAAACTTGTGCTCAGCAGGGCATGGTAGCACGTGTCTGTAATTGCAGGATTCAGGAGCCCGAGGGAGGACGTTTGTGAATTTATGGCAGCCTCAGCTACATAGTGAGATATTATCTCATCAAACTAAAAGCTAAGCAGAACAAAAATGTCTCCTACTCCAAGGGAAAAAAAAATAAGAAAGACGAGACATTACCTTTTTCTTCCTTTATTTCTCTTATTTCTTTTTTTAACAACTAAATATTCATACATCTAGAATTTATTCTGAGATTATTCTAAAATGCTAGCCCAATTATCCAAAGTTCCTCACTAGTTAATCCATTTATTAAATAATATGAAGACTTACATTAATCATGTGCTGGTTTTCTATATGTGGATTTATTTTTGAACTCTGTTTTATAGATGTTTTCTAACTCTATTCATACATTTGTTTTTATAGGTTAAGTTGGCTGTGTGTATTTTTTTTTATTTTGTCAACTATAGCTGTTGCATTTGTTTAACTATGTAGAGATGTGTTGCTGTTTTACCTTGCCTGCCTAAGGCACCTGATTGGTCTAATAAAAAGCTGAACAGCCAATAGTGAAGGAGGAGGTAGAGGTGGAACTTGCAGGCAGGGAGAGTAAGGAGGAGGGAGAGTTTAGGCTGGGGGAGAAAGAAAAGGAGTTGACAGGGCGACACCAGGGCAGCAGGTCAGTCAGTCATACATAGAGGAAACAGGAAAGTAGGACATACAGAATGAAAGAAGGGTAAAAAGCCCCAAGGCAAAATGCAGATAAATGGAAACAGGTTAAATTAAGTTAAAAGAGCTAGTGGAGCAAGCATAAACTAAGGCCAAGCATTTATAATATAATAAGTCTGGGTCTTTATTTGGGAGCTGGCTGGTGGCCCAAAGAAAATGCCAACTACATATAGCATTATTTTCCAATGTCAAAAAAAAAAAAAAAAAGAAACTTTAGAATTTTATTGGGGATGACAATGAATTAACTTAATAAACTTTAAGAGAATTTTTGTTCTGGTTGCACCTTCTTAGATTAGAGCAGAGCAAAGCATTTTCTTTCATTTTTAAAAATAAACCTTCCATCATTTCTCAAGCAGTTATATATATATATTTTTTAATCTCAAGTTTATTCCTATGTTGATTGCAGAATTTGATTTTGAAAATGGGATCTTTTTCTTCTTTTATTTCCTAATGTAATGACTTGTTTTCTATCAGGTGCCAGGCAATAAGGATTAGAAGAATGAATCTCACTTAAAAATAAGGGTGAAGACCAGTCTGAGGGCTGTCTACTTACTCTTGTTGCAGTGGTGGGTCTGTAGATACATCATAGTCAGGCTTCAGGTTTATACTTACGTATATTTTGTCTTGTCCCCGAGCTGACAGAATGCTTGGTACATAGGAGCCAAAGTAGCACTTGGTTATTCTGGGTAGCCACAAGTTTTGAATTGCCTGGTTCATAAGCTCAAACCCCTAAAGCAATTTTCTGCTTCAAAATTTTAGTATTCAAATTTTAGTATTCAAAACTATAGTTTATTGGTGAAATTATTAAGGCCACTCCACGTAGTTAAAAGGAAGATTTATTTAGTGGGTAACTTACAAATGAAGGAATAGGTAGGTCACGGGGTCTGGGAAAAGTGTATCATAGTCCAGCGGTGTTCTCTGGAGCTCTGCTCGGTCAACCTCCACTGTTTAGGGTCCTGGAACAGAGAAGCCACACACCTGATCTCAGGTCTTCAGGGCCCTCCCTTGGCCCTGCCTTATAGGCGTGATAGTTACTGAAGCCTCAATGGGGGTTGGAACTTCCAGACCAAAGCTGAAATGGCTACCCACTACAACAGTTTAAATGTAAATGTCCCCCATAGGCTCACGTGTTTGAATACCTGGTTCCCGGCTAGTGGTGCTATTTAGTTATAGAAGCTTCAGAAGGGCATGCATCATTGGAGGAAGTAGACTGCAATGGGTGGATCTTGAGGTTATATTGCTGGGCTCTGCTTCCTGTCTGCTCTCTGTTTCTGGATTGCAGATCCAGTGTGACCAACAGGCCCAGCTCTTGCTCCATGCCGTTCCCATCAATTTTGGACTCTACCCTCTCAAATTTATTTTGGAACTCGGCACAAACCTTCCTCTCTTGAGTGCTTGTTGCCAGGTGTTTTTTAAGTCAGAGCGATGAGGAAGGCTAGCACTGCAGCGCCATTTGCCAATTAAAAATCCTGGACAAAGTCACCTCAAACTTAGAAATCCGTAAACTGCTAAATCTCAGCAAGAAATTGCTTGGCTCCTGAGTCAGGTTTTTTTTTTTTTTTCCTCAAGGGGCTCCTTCATTAGCATGAAAAATTTCCCTCACTGTACCCTAGAGGCAAGCTTTGTATACCAGAAGACTTGGGGCAAACATCAGGATATGAGACTCCCCCCAAGAGAAGAGGCCCCTGAGCATCTCACACAACTAAACAAAACAAAGATCTCCAAGGAGGCCGGGCGACCGGCACCTAAAGCAAGAGGTACCTTCACTGTATCGCTAGTGTTTAAGTTTAGCCTCACCAGGAACTCTGTCACACAAGCAGGCCAACACAAACCAAAGAAGTCTGGGGAGATGACCCAATCAGTAACGTGCTTGCCACACAAGTGTAAGGACCCGAGTTCAGATCCTCAGTCCCCACACAAAAAGCTGAGCACTGAGGTGACCCCAGAGACAAGCCGATCCCTCTGGTTCACACTGGTCGGCCAAACTTGCTAATAGATGAGCTTTGGGTTGAGGGGTTGAGAGAGAGAGAGAGAGAGAGAGAGAGAGAGAGAGAGAGAGAGAGAGAGAGAGAGAGAGAGAGAGAGAGAGAGAGAGAGAGATCCTATAAAAAAAAAAGGTGGAGAGTGACTGAAAAAGGTATCTGATGATGTCATCCTCAGGCCTTCCCACTCACATGTACACATGTACACATGAAGACATACAGAAACCACATGTATACAAACAAAAATCCAAAAGGAGTTCATAGACATGGGAATGTGCAGAAACATTTGTCTACAGCTTCTAAACGTTCTCTAGGTGTGTGGGTAGATCAGCCAGGTGTTAAAGATTGCAGACCGAAGGAATGCTGTAGAATCCGAAGGTAGTATGCAGGTTGCTAAAACTGCCCATGTTATGATTAGAATGCAGATGCCCTCTCTGTCATGTTAACCAAATTACACTCTATCCCACATGTTGCTTTAGGCTTCTCATTTACCAACACACTTGGACATCAGATAGACATAAATTAAATACTTTATAGTGCATCAAACTTAGAGAAATATTTATTGATTCCTAAATTAGAATATTTAGGATATTTTAGCTGAAGCAGTCTTTTATCAATAAATCTTAATTGAATTTTCAAGTAAAGAGCCTACAGGGAAAATGTACTCTAGTTGTTTTTTTTTTTTTTTTTTTTTTAGGTTTCCCAAATGTTGTCAATAGTCCCTGACTAAATGTAACTGGATAACTTTGCAAGAAAGATGAGTCAATTCTCTTAATTTACTCAAATGAAAATTATTTATACATTCCAGGCATGAGGTTTTCACCTACTGTGGAAAAGTAATTAGCTTTTCTTGTAAACTGCATTCAGTGCAGTAGAATGCTGCTGAATAATACTCCTTTGGATGCATTGTTAAATATTAGTATTTTCAGTGCAATATTGAGGAACCTGCCTGACTCCATTTTGAAGGCAGGGGCCATTATTCTGTATTGTTAAAAATAAGTTGCTCTCTGTTTCCTGGAACCTGACCTTCCCCAAGCCATGACTTTGACTTGTTTTGGGGAATACTCTTGCCCTTCCTGACCTTCCCTGAACCCTCCCCAGTCACATGGTGACCACATGATGTGCTTGGTTTTATTTTTATTTTTATATTTTTTAGATTTTTTTCTGTATATCTGTCTCTCTTCTGTGAAACTACTAGTGATTTTACTCCTTAAAAGGAACTCAAGGAATGGATTTGTTTCTTTTATTTTCTTTTTTTTCAAAATAGTGTCTCTCTGTGTAGTTTTGGAGCCTGTCCTGGAACTCACTCTGTAGACCAGGCTGGCCTGGAACTCACAGAGATACACCTGCCTTTGCCTCCCAAGTGCTGGGATTAAAGGGGTGCACCCCGCCCCGGCTGGGGCTGCTCTCTTTAACTGGACTTAGGAGGCAGTCAGTGGCCAGCTTTTGGGTGCACCCCAATAAAAATCAAGCTTGCTTCAAAGTTGGCTCAAATTGTGGTAGTGGTCTCATTCTCACCATTGGTATTAACAATATACATTGAACTTTTAGCTCTATGATGAGCAAAAGGATGACTTGATATGTGTATCAGTTACTTTACTGTTGCTATAATAAAATATCACGACCAAAAGCAACTTATAAAACAAAGAGTTTATTTTAGCTGTTGTTCAAGAGGGAGCTGTTGTTCAAGGCCGTGAAGGCATGACATGGCTGCAGGAGCAGAAAACTTGGTGGTTACATTTTCATGCATACACAGGAAACAAAGAGAACAAACAGGAAGTGGGGTGGGGTATGGCTATAAATCCTCAAAGCCTACCCCCAGTGATATACTTCTGTCATTGGTTATTTTTATTCTTTGCTCTTTTGGGGGTCCACTACTCAGCTCCCAAATATATGCACAGAGGCTTTTTCTTTCCTATGAATGCCCAGCCTTAGCTTGGTTTGTTTCTGGTCAGCTTTCCTTAACATAAATTATCCCATCTGCCTTTGCCTCTGGGCTTTTTCCTTTTCTTACTTCTGTGTATCTTACTTTCACTCTTACTCTGTGGCTGGCTGTGTGGCTGTGTGGCTGACCCCTAGCATCCTCCTCTCCTTGTTCTCTTGTTCTTTTCTCTTTTCCTCTTGGATTTCTCCTTCTATTTATTCTCTCTACTTGCCAGCCCCTCCAACCTCTCTCCTGACTCACTAGTGGCCATTCAGATATTTATTAGACCAATCAGGTGCTTTAGACAGGCAAAGTAACACAGCTTCACAGAGTTAAACAAATGCAACGTAAAAGAACGCAACACATCTTTGCATCATTAAACAAATATTCCACAGCATAAACAAATATAACATATCTTAAAATAATATTCTACAACATACTTCCTTCAACAAGGCTCTAAGTCCTAAACCTCCATAACCTACCCAAACTGCAGGACCAGCAGGCCAAGTGTTTAAATACACAAGCCTATGGGGCCCATTCCTCATCAAAACCACCACAATACGCTACTTTCTTGGAGGAATAAATAATGCACTGTAACTACATTAATGTAATGATAACTCATAGGAATTGTTTCACAATTAAAAAAATATTAGGTGTTTAGTGCTTTGACATAAAGAAAGTAATGGTTGAGATATTCTGCTGGGGGTGTCTTTCTGTGTGCTGTGAATGCATTGCTCTGATTGATGAATAAATAAAACACTGATTGGCCAGTAGCCAGGCAGGAAGTATAACATAGGTGGAATAAGGAGAGAGGGGAATTCTGGGAAGTGGAAGGTTGAGTCAGGAGATGCTGCCAGCCGCCACTGCTGCCGCCATGAGAAGTAAGATGTAAAGATACTGGTAAGCCACAAGCCACATGGCAAGGTATAGATTTATAGAAGTGGTTTAATTTAAGATAGAAGAACTAGATAGCAAGAAGCCTGCTTAGGCCATACAGTTTGTAAGTAATAAAAGTCTCTGTGTGTTTACTTGGGTCTGAGCGGCTGCAGGAACTGGGTGGACACAGGAATACATCAGCTACAACATTCCTTTGGAATTGCAGTTTTAAATGCCTCTGAAATGTTCAAAATTAAGGTTTATTTTTTCCTTAAGACTGGTTTTCCTTCAGTCTGATCTGCCTTCACTGGTTTCCCTCAACAGCAGACTCAGTATTTAGATGCTGACAGTGGATTGGGGAGATGATCCAAGGTAGCAGGCAAAGTAGAGAAGCCAAATTGAGAGAAACCAAGGGGGAAATGCCAACAAAGGGAACATTGGTAAGCAGAGTACAGCAGCAGGCGGCTGGAAGTTCAGAGAAACTAGGCAAACAAAAAATATTTTATGAATTATGTTACATGAGGAGAAAAAGCAGGCAAAATTGATATATGGTTAACAGAGATAAGGATAGATTTGCAGTGGCAAAATGGAGGGTTGGTGGTGGTGGTGTTTGTTTGTTTTGTTGTTGTTGTTGTTGTTGTTATCATAGTGCTGGATATGTTCCATTCCTTTTGGGCCACATTTACATGAGAGTGCTTATATCAGTCTGCTTTCTACTCCTGTGACAAAATGCCCAAGATAAATTCCTTTAAGGAAGAAAGGTTCATCTTGACTCACCTTTGGCTGCTGCTTTGAGGCCTGTGACAAGGCAGGGCATGCTGTGGAGCTTGTGGAAGCAGAGACAGAGGAGGTGCCAGGACTTCAAGCTAAGTCCCTCTAGGGCGAGTCCATAATGGCTCAATTTCCTTCCTATGATGTTCCACCAGCTCCTAACTGTGCCACCAGTGGGGCCAAGCCTGTGGTACCCAAAGCGTTAGGAGGCACATCAGATCTAAACTGCAATTGTGTTTATAAGGAAAAATTCATCTAGCTACATCGAAAGACTTTCAAAAACGTGAAACTTGGCTTGGTGTTCTAGTAGATTTGCAATGAATAAATAATGAAGCGTGTTCTCCAGTTATACTGGAGATGCCTTGGGATGGGTTCATGGAAATACAAAGAGTGGTAAAGAATAACAGAGAGGGTCATATGTGGGGGAATAGTGGCTGCCTAAAAGCAATAACAGCAATAATAACAGCAATGGTATTTATACCATAGAGAATTAAAGTATTTGACAGCAATAATACATAAGGATGGGAGAATTACCTAACAGAGTTAATGGTATTTGTTCAACTTTGTTGTTCTTTTTTTTAAAATATTAATCTTTAAAATCTGATTTCTAGTTTATCCCTTGTAGCACCATCTCCATTTAGAATAGACACATTAAAGTTCTCACAAGTGGCTACTACTAGGATATCGGACAGCTTGTCCATTGAGCAGAGTTATCAAGAAGGAGGATTTTGTATCCAAGGGGATATTTGGCAATAACCTAACACAGTTTTTGATTAGTGTAACTTTGGAGGAAGGATGATGCTAGTGATGTTAAAAAGCAGGAGCTACATATGCTGCTAAGAATCCTACAGTATATGTAGATCATCCTTCCTTAATCCTAATAAATAGCTGTTTGGTCTAAAATGTCAATATTCTGGGGATATAGCTTAGTGGTAGAGCACTTGCCTAGCATGTGCAAAACCTGAACTTCAATTTCAAGAGCTGGGAAAGTTAACAAAATAAAATGTCAATTGCGACACAGCTATGAAACTGCTGCACAATCATCCATAAGCTAAATAACATTTAAAAATGTATAACTAATGATCAAATGGTGGTAAGGGGAGAAATGATGAGTAAAAATTGCTTGACTAATACAAAAAGAGCAGAAGAATTGAAAGAAAAAAATGTAGCACAGGCGGGTTAAAAACAGTAATAGGAAAACTGCATTAATAAAAATGAACAAGTATTCCAACTCAAGACTAACATTGTTAGGGAGAGAGCAAGTCTCCAGCAATATGTTGCAAAGGGAGACTGATTTACTACTTATTTACAGTGCCTTGGCCTAAACCCTGGCCACATACATTACAGTCAAGAGCTTTAACACTCAGTTGCATTTTCCAGCCTCCAAAGGAAACATTTTATTTTATTATTTTTTTTATCTTCTCTCGAATATTACATTCCTTCTGCAGTTTCCACTCCCTCCACTCCTCTCAGTTCCTCCCCCACCTCCTCTCTCCCCCAGATCCACTCCTCCTCCATTTCCCTAAAAATAAAAAAGAGCAGGCCTTCCAGGAATATCAACCAAACACAGCATAGCAAGTTTCAATAAGACTAGGCACAAACCCTCCTATCAAGGCTGGATAAGTCAACCCAGTAGGAGGAAAAGGGTCCCAAGCACAGGCAAAAGGTCAAAGACAGTTACCCCCACTGTTAGGAGTCCCACAAGAACGCCAAGCTACCCAACCAAAGGAAACATTTTGATACAAGGAGATGAGAAGTTAAAGGTAAGTGCTTGAAAGTCTGGATCATACAAACTGTATCCACAACAAAAGTGGCATGGCTATTCTTCTATCAAAATAGATTTTAATGCAAGATCTACTATTACAAGCAAAGGAGATATTTTGTATTTGAAACAAGGTCTTCCATTAGAATGGTGGACATGAAATACCAGATGGTAGTACTTTGCTCGTGTAATCTCTTCCAACATCTTTGCATTGACTTTGGATAAAGCTTAGCTACAATTGTGGTGGATGTGATCCTCTGTCCATCACCTAAGTTGCCTCTAACAACTTACCACTTCTTTTCCTTAAAATTTATCTTTAAGGGTGATGAATCACCTACTCTTTTTATACTCTGTGCTTTCTGCTCCTACTCATTGGGGCACCATCCTACTATGTAAAAATATTTTTTAAAAATGTATCCTGCTCTCTCCTGTCCACACTCACCTGGTTTCCCTCACACAGTCCTTCACTTAGCGTACACCTCTGAACTGACTTTATAAACACTTGAAAAGAACCATTTACTTTACTGAATTTGTTATAACTTCTGCCTTTCAGCTAGGCAAGAGAAAGATAGTAGGTACTGGGCAAATTTTAGTGAAATTAATTTATACATATTGGTAAATGCTGATACTTACAGAATTACTTGTTATAAAATTGCTTAATTTTTTCTTAGTGCAATTTGGCAGTAATCATAGCACTCTTATAAACTATTTAAATTAATATATATTACAAATGTATACATATGTTGTTTATATAACTTTGGTTAGATTTTAAAACTAATAGTTCATGATTTTTTTATTTTATTAATTTTATACTGAAAATAGAGTCATTAAATAGTGAATACTAATACTATGCCCGTACAACATCTAAAAGAATCTGTTTATATTGTTCTTCTGCTATGATTTGTTTATGAGTGAGTGTGTATGAGCATGTATGAGTGAGTGTGACTGTATGTGAATATGTGTGTGTGTGTTTGTCTAGACTAGAGATACATGTCAAATGTCTTCTTTAAATAATTCTCCCTTAATTTTTGAGACAAGGTCTCTCATCAAACCTGGGGCTGATGGTTGTCTAGCCTGGATAATCAGCAAGCACCCAGGATCCTTGTACCCCGATTACAGGCACACATCGCTGTCCAGCTTTTTGACTTGAGTGCTGGTGTGCTCTGTCTGGGATCCTCCTACATGTGCAGCAAGCATTCTACCAACAAAGCTGTCTTGGTAGCACACTTGTTTATTTTGTTTTCATAATGTTGTTAGTTTTCCAAGCCGACTTAGCCAAATTGTAGTCAGTACATGAATTCAACTGAAAATTTACAATTCTGGGAATTCTTATAAAAAGTATAAACACGTACATTTTGAGAATTTAGAGTAGAATTTTCAGAAATTACTTAATACGGGGCACTGTTATTTAGAAAATCTGTTTAGAAGAGGTTTGAATTTCTGGATATATTTCAAAAGGTATTTGGTTGATTCTACAATTATTTTTGCTAGAATTACAAATTAAAGTAATTTTGAATTTGAATTGGTTTTTAACCTGACTTATGCTGTTTTTATAAGTAGTAGCATTTCATATTTGTGTTGTAGACTGGTTTAAGGATGAGACCTTGAGGTCAAATTGCCTGAATCTTAATTTATGTTTTCTACATCCTTACTCTAACCTTTCTTGTTGTCTGTTCTTTTTATTTGTAAAATTTAGATAATACTATTCCCCATCTCATAGGTTATTTTAAGGCTTACAGGACACTTCCTTGGTTTCTATTACATAGTAAATGCTCAGTGAAGATGAGTGACTGTGGAAGAGAGAGCCCAGTGAAATCAATAAATCACATAACTAATTAAAAGGATTGTTTCACTTGTCCTATGTATCTGAACAGTTAGGGCTGGGATTCAGCTCCATTGGCAGAGTGATTGATTGCCTTGCATGAGCAGAGCCCTGGTTTAATCAGCAGCACTCTGTAAATTGGGCATGGTGGTGCATACCTGTAATCCTAGCACTTAGTAGGTGGAGGCAGTGGATCACAAGTTCATGGTCATCCTTAACTATACACAACTTCTGGTCCAGCCTGGACTACATGAGACCCTGTCAAAGAAATGAATTAAAAGCAGAACAAAATAAAAGTAAATACCCCAAAACAAAGTAGAAGAAAACCCCTAGTGTTTAGTGAGTAGTGTGTTGTTTTATTTATACCATGTTGCTTGAATTGTATCTCATTATGAATAAACTTGGAAGTTAGGGAAAAATCCTTGATGTATATCTAAGTTAATGGAGGCTCAGAGAATTTACACCCAAAGTTCTGTATTCAGTTAGAATATTTTGACAGAATCATTTAAAACTGACATTTTAATGTCAAAGATATTTTGGTGAAACCTATAAAGGCAAGTCTTTAAATTTTCTGTTTCTTGTTGAAAAACAGAAACAGCTTTATTATGCTCTTTTCACGTTAGAAAACACGTGTTAAAAAAGTTAAAACAATTCAAGAACACACAAGAATCACCATAATTTTACCATCAAAGGTAGTGAATGTTAATACCTTTGGTAGGCTGAAGCCCGGACACTGCCAGCTGTCTAATGCAAACCTATTTTTTCCCCTGCATTTCTTGATAATAGAACCAAATTTTATATGGCTCAAACTAAAATGCCCAAAATGGGGTGGGTGAGATGTCTCAGCAGGTAAAGACACCTGCCACCAAGCCTGATGACCTGAGTTCATTCCTGGGACCCATATGGTGGAATTCCTACAACTTGTCTTCTGACCTCCACACATGTTAGTCAAAGGTACCCTTGTATATTTTATTTGTACATTTACATATTATAATTTTGTAATAAATATTTATTTAACTATATTTCACTTAGGTAAGTATGGTTGGCTCTCCTTCCTGTCACCAATTCTTTAACAGATTTCCAATTTTGTTTAAATGGCATTTTGTCCAGCCCTTGGAATGCATCCTAATTAGTATATATTTTATCTATTCTCTGTTGTCAATAATTTATGTGAAAATGACACTCGGGTACCGTTCTGGCCAATGAGACCTAAGAAGTCTACTGAAGGCATTTGGAGAAGACTTACTACCCTGAAAGCACATAGGCAAGAACATTTCCTCCTCCTTTTGCCCTTTCTTCAGCCTGAGACTTTAGGAAGATACAGTGTTTGGTGCTAAAACGGTTGCTTCCAAAAATAAGGGGCGTTAACACTGACATTCACATGCAACAATGAAGACTCTCTGATGCTAACCAGCTTTTCTTGTCACAAACCATCGATGGAGTTCTTGAGCTTCTCCTGACTGCTTTTCATCTGGAGACAAAAGAATATTGCTGCAAAAACACCACGACCTTCTTCTATATGTCAGATACTGTATTATACATTGGGAATAGATCAGCAGACAAAACAGATTTTTTCTTCTCTTATAGAACTTACTTGCAAAGGGAGACCTATGTTAAAGAAGTACATTATAGGCTGGTGAGCTGGCTCAGTGAGTGAAAGCACTTGCTATATAAGACTGACAGCCTGCTTTGGATACTAGGCGAGACAGTTGTTTAGCTTGAACTGTTGGAGGGCCCCCAGGCAGGGGGATTGGGATCTGTCCCTGGTGCATGAGCCGGCTCTTTGGAGCCCAGTGCCTAAGATGTGACATCTTGTGCAGCCTTGGTGCAGGGAGGAGGGTCTTGGACCTTCCTCAACTGAATGTACCAGGCTCTGCTGACTCCCCATGGGAGACCTTAACTTGGAGGAGGTGGGAACAGGGCGTGGGTTGGAAGGGGAAGGCTGAGGGGTGGGAAGAGGGAGGAGGGGGATCTGTGGTTGGTATGTAAAATCAATAGAAAATTTCTTAATAATTAATAATAATAATAATAATGATGATGACTGACAGCCTAAGTTTGATCCCCAGAACTCAGAGTAGAATGAGAGAACCGATGCCCAAAAGTTGTTTTCTGACCTCCACATGCATGTGTGAGCGTGTGTGAGCATGTGTAACATGAACACCAACAAATAAATTAAAAATAAATATATGTTTAATTAATCAAGTGGCATTATATACTCAGAATCAAAACAGGCAATGGAGGAAAAAAGGACAGTGCCCAGGAAGTGTGAGAATATAAGGTACCTGGGGACAGTCCACTGAGTAAGGCACAGCTGAAAAAGTCTCTATGAGTTGGTAAAGAGTTAGCTTTGTGGCTCTCTGGATATAGAGAGTTCCATGCAGAAAGAATGGCAAAAGGAGATGCCCTGTGGTGGTGGAGTACTCGGCATGGCCAAAGCATGCCAAGCAGCCTCCTTTGGCTAGAGCAGGGTGACTGGGAACAGAAGTCATGCCAAGTGATGGAAGAAGACAAGGCCTGGTCTTACTAAGAGTTTGGCCTTGACTCTAATGAGATGAATAAATCACAATATACATATAAAACAATACGACTTACATCTTGCTGGATTTTTAGTGGTCAGCAAGTACAGTTTAGTGCTGGAGTGCATGCTTGGTTTGTGTCAGGTCCTTGGTTCAATCTCCAGGACCAAAAAGAAAATAAAATGAAAGGAAGAATTTTGTGGGCTGCTATTTGGAGAAGAGATGGGGAAATGAAACCCATTAGCTGTGGTGAAGTATGAGTTTGCCTCAGTTCTGGTAGTATAGTTCTGGTCATGAAGTCAGAGACAAGATTCCATCTACTCTGTTTCCTTCCATCCTTTAGACGTCGTGTGTTCACAGGATCATGGCATCTTAAAGAACAGGGAGCAATAGTTTCCAGGGCAAGTGTTTTGCACTGTGGGAAGAGTTTAAATTCCGTGAAAGAAAGAGAAACAAAACTGTGGAAGAGCTGGCTAGAGTTTGTGGGACGAGGGTAGAAGTGGAGGGACACTGAACTCTTTGACAATAATGCTCTGTTATATACACTGGTGTTCTCGGACAGCAGTGGCCACAAAGAGAATAGTGAATAGGAGTTAGATTCTGAATGTGCTTAAAAGGTATGGATAACAGATTTGCTGATAAATTGGATGTGGTATATGAAAAAGGGACTCAGGAATTTGCCTATTGTTTTGGCCTGAACAGCTAAAAGAAGATTGACTGAAACTAATACAGGGTGGGGTGTTGGCAGAGCTGACTTAGGGAGGAGGTGGGGTATAACTTTTAGAATTAATAAATGTTTATCAGTTCTGTATATAAATGGAAATGAGAAGTAGAAAGTCAGGTATTCTATATTAAGAAGTACATATACCATTTATTTAAAAGAGCTACATTATTTAATTTATTTTGTAAATACTGACTAATGAAAGTCTAGTTCCCACCCTTGCTTTATTTTTAAACCGTTATCAACAGTGCTCTAATTAATATTATCAGACACTCATTTTGTGTGTCTGCTGAAGAAGGGTGTGGTAGTTTGAAAAAAGGGCCCCCAAAGTGCTGGGGGATGTCTTTCTGTACACTGTGAATATATGTTGTTCCCACTGGTTAATAAGCTGCTTTGGCTGATGGTAAGTCAGCTTAGAGGCAGGTGGGAAATCCAAAGAGAGAGACAGGAAAGAGAAAGACAGAGTGGAGAGACACAAGACTGCCATCCTAGGAACAACATTTAATGGGATGCAGGTAAAGCCACGGAACACATGATGATACATAGATTAATAGTTATGGGTTGAGTTAAACTATAAGAGCTAGCTAGCAAGAAGCCTGCCATAGGCCATACAGTTTGTAAATAATATTAAGCCTCTGAGTGATTATTTTATGAGTAACTGTGAGACTTCGGGGATGGGCAGACCGGAGAAACCTTCCAGCTTTATCAAAGGGAGTACACTATTAAGAGGTGTGGCCTTGTTGGAGGAAGTGCGTCACTGTGGAGGCGGGCTTTGAGGTCTCTTTTCTCAAGCTTCCCTCAGTGTGACAGTCAGTCAACTTCTTGTTGCCTGCAAGATATAACACTGTCAGCCCCAGCACCACATCTGCCTGCATGATACCATGTTCCCCTTCATGATCATAGTGGCCTGAACCTCTGAAATTGTAAGTGAGCCACCTTTGATTAAATGTTTTCTTTATAAGAATTGCTATGGTCATGGTGTCTCGTCACAGCAGTAAAACTATAACTAAGGCAAAGGGCTACTATAACAGGCTCAAATTGATTTCAGAAATGACTGCTTATGAGTTCGTGCCTGTAATCCGTGGGAGGAACATAGGTTTAAGGCCAGGCTGGGGTACACAGGAGTTTCCAAAATGTTCCCTTTAAAAGCTCACCTTTTCAAAGGCATCTAGGAATTTAGGTTTGGGGTGGGTTCCAGTCAATAACAGAGGCTCACTGAGCCTAAACCATTTGTACAAATTTTATCATTTATTTTCAACACATGTATGTAGCTAGAGTTTTCCGCCTTGCCCACAGTCAGGACAAATCTCTGTCACCCGCCAGTCCCACAGCCGCTCAGACCCAACCAAGTAAACACAGAGACTTATTTTGCTTACAAACTGCATGACCGTGGCAGGCTTCCTGCTAACTGTCCTTATCTTGCTAACTGTGCTTTTATCTTAAATTGATCCATTTCCATACATCTATACCTTGCCATGTGGCTGGTGGCTTACTGGCGTCTTCACATGCTGCTGGTCATGGTGGCGGCTGCAGCATCTCCTTCTGCCTTTCTGTCCTTTTATTTCTCCTCTCTGTTAGTCCCGCCTATCTTTCCTGCCTAGCCACGGCCGATCAGGTTTTATTTATTAACCAATCAGAGCAACTTGACATACAGACCATCCCCCAGCACAGCCAAGTGCAGACCATCTCAAACACCTGCACTCAGGCCCATGGTCCTAATCATCCTCTATACGGACCTGCTGGGTAACGCCACAAAGAACCCAAGAAGGGCTCCCACAGGACATACAGAACATCCCACAGCACATGTTGCCTCTTTCTGTCTGCTTTTATGATGAATCTACTATCAACAAAATTGCCATTGCTAACTTTTTAAATACCTATATAATGGCAAAAATTGATGTATCTTTGTTGCTTTAATTCCTAATTTTTATTTCTATTCAAAACCTCTTCTATATTTGATTATTTATTTCTTAGCAAAGAAATATACTTTATCTTTTTTATACTCTATTTAGAAGTTCATTTGCTTGTGTGCATGTGCAGGTAAGTATGTATATGTGTAAGAGAATATATGTGTCCATGTGTGTGCATAGACTGATGCACCTGTGTGCATACAATGTACTCGTGTGTCATGTGTTTAGGGAGGTCAGAGGGCAATGACAGGTGTCCTCCTCAGTTTTTTCCCACCTTAATTCCCCACTCATTGCTTTGTCTGGCTTGCCACTGAACCTCGGGGATCCTCCTATCTCTGCCTCCCAGTTCTGGGATTACATGTGTATGTCATCATGTCTGGCCTTTTAATGTGGTTTTTTGGGATTGAATTCTAATCTCTGTTGCTTATTTGGCAAGCATTTTAGTGAGCCATCTTCCCAGACCCCATTTAAGTTTTTAATCTCACAATTTAATCTTTTTTTCCCCTTCAAAGCTGTTTACGGTCTAGAAACAAAGTCAGGAGCTGCTGGCTGCTCTTAAATGTGACTTTGCCCCTCCTTGCTCCCACTTGTCATTATCAAATAGCTAAAAGATAGAGGCTCACGAGGAGCAGGGCTTTTAAATCTTCCAATTGTTGTTTCTAGGTTGAAAGGAAAGCTATCAGCTGGACATAGGCTTGAAAGGGGTCTTCAGCTGCCAGGGGCCATGTTGACATCTGTGGTCTGTGCTGCCACCTGAGGCCATGTTGACAACTGTGATCAGGATGAGACCATGTTGATGACCATGGTCCACACTGCCACCAGAAAACACATAGAAGTCCACGATCCATGTTGCCAGCAGCGGCTATGAGCAAGGAAGCTTCATTTGCTTGGTGTTGGTATCAATGACCTCGGACTCATAACTGAGAATATAGAAGAGAGATTGAAGGCTTCTGTGACAACCACCCCCACCCCTGCCAAAAAAAAAAAAAAAAAAAAAAAAAAGGAACAGTGGAGACAGGAAGCTATTGAAGAGAGTCCTTAAAAACTGATAAAGATAAAGATCTTTACAGTGTGGGTGGGGAAGACTAATTTTTCTTTAAGGAGCTGGCCATTCTTCAGTGAGTATATGGGTAACACAAATTAGACCTGGAGTATTTTTCTTTCTGAAGCAGGGGGGGGGGGGCAAGAGTGGGTGGGTAGACCTGAGAGGAATGGAAAGCAAGTGTGATCAGGTGCATTGTAGGAAAGTACCAAATAATAAAAATATGCTGGGGGAAAAAAAGGAAGGGGTCTTCAGGAGTTCTAAGTGAAAGGGACCAATGAAAAAGCTTCATCATTTCTCCTGAAAGTTTGTTGCTTCATTAGTTTTGAAATGGGAGCTGATATATGGAAGTCTGAAGTATCCGTGCCAGGCTCTGAGGCCTGCTCATGATAAGCGTTAGGCTTCCATTTGACACGCTGCACACCCTCAGCTCTCCAAATGTTTGCCCTTCCACCACTTCCCAAAATATCTGCGAAGATTAAGCTGTGACACCTGCCCCTGGACTTCCATAGCACCACAGAAAACATGAAGGGTGAGTCGGCTCAGGGCCTTTCATGGGGATTGCCCACAGAGCTTTTCATGATCTGGCTTGCTTTACTCTGGCAGACCTTTGTTCTCTGCCCCCTTGTCTGATCCTGTCTTCCAGAGGCCCTTTGCTTTTTCTTTTTAATAACCTGCTGCCCTCCCAAAGCCCAGGCTCCTAAGCTCTCCTGACTCTAAAAGCAAAAGTCTTTTCTTTCGCCCCTTGTGAGATCTGCCCTGGAAGCCCTATTTTCACTGGTCCTAGGAAAATTCACACCAGGGATGCAGTACAGGGCAGCACCTCAGGTCAATCCTGCCCCTGACAGGTGGTCTACCCTCAGGCTTCCCTGAAGTGTGAGTGCTCTGTGGTGCTTCCGCTTATACAACTCACAGATCTGCTTTCCTCTGTCTTGAAGAATGCCTGAGCGGTGGCCATAGTGCCACTTGCCATTTGTAGAGGTCAGGCCCAACCTAGTGTTCCCAACTTTAAACGCAACAAAGAACTGCTTTGTCTTGCATTGTGCTTAGACAGCTCCTCGTATATTCAAGAGATGTAAGGACTGTTTGTAGTTTTCTGAGCCTGGGACCTGACACTCTTTTATGGATAAGCAAAAGTATTTCCAGGAGGTTTTTAATACGTGTGGAATTTTTTCAGGAATGCAAATACTGGGCATATTTTGGGAAAACTGTATAATTTTTCCTTTTAAACTGTACCAAGAGTTGTTTCTCATTGTGGAAAATCATGCCACTGACATTCAACACTATTCAAGGCATTAAAATTGCTACTATAACTCTGATCAGTTTGCATTTGTTGTTCTTTTCATGGTGATTTCAAATGTCAAGCAAATAGAAAAGTGTCAAAAGTATTCAGCTAAATATTTCCATGTGTCTTTTTTTAATTGTGACCTATTCTTTCTTTCTTTTTCTTTTCTTTTTTGGTTTTTTTGAGACAGGGTTTCTCTGTGTAGCTTTGCCCCTTTCCTGGAACTTGCTTTGGAGACCAGGCTGGCCTCAACTCACAAAGATCTGTCTGCCTCTGCCTCCTGAGTGCTGGGACTAAAGGCGAGAGTCACCACCACCCGGCGACCTATTCTTTCTAAGTAAGCATGTAAGCATGATTTGATATGCCTTCTTGTTAGTTGTGTTCATACATTTACAAAAGTTTTACATATATCTGTAATATCATTATATGTAAATTGTATGTATAATATATATGTACATATAGCTTTATTTTGAACTAAATCCCCTTTATTTCTCTTATGTGCTGTTGCCTTTTGGGGTGAAATTATATATTTATGGTCATGCCAGAAATGAGTTACATCGCAAGATGACAGTAAAGTGCCTTGATTTAAAGTATTTCTTGTGCTTCAAAAGAAAGGGTGTTGGAACTGATACAATTAATGACCACTAGTGGAAAGAACTATTTCTCATTGTTGTGAGGTACTGACCAGCACTTTCTCCATTCTTTTCTTTTTTTTAAAAAATAACTGTGGGCAGATGACTATGCAACATGAGAAAAAAAAGTCTTGACAACCAAGACCAGAAATAATCACACTGAATTTGCAAAAAGTAAATGTGACACTTAGTTAATAATAATGTATAATGTTATTATCCTGGAATGATAATTAAGAATCTGTGGTAAGCAATTTTAATGACTATAATTATACTACTGTTGACAAGTCAAACTCTCCCTCCCTGCTTCTTTTTTTAATCATGGTACAAAATTTTTTAAAAGAGACACATAGGTACAGGAAAACACATAGTTTGTCATCCATCCTATAAAACTAGAGAAGTCAAAAGTCAATACAGATTTGTGACTTTTTTAAAAATCAAGTGTACACATTGAAACTGAACTACTGTGCTGTTTTCCTTCTAGACATGTCACATATGTGTATATTTTTTCCTCTAGACAATAATGTTCTACTAAAGATTGAAGTAACCCTTGGAAAATTTGACTAGCAAAGCTATTCACTACCTCCCACACCTGCCAAACTTGTATTCCAGAGGAGCACTATCTAGGCAGGAAAGATCTTGGCAGAAGCAATAAATTAAAGTCTCATGTATCCAACAGAAAACCAGTTCATACAGAAAGGATTTCAAGCAAACGCGCCCAAATACATTTAACCTCATATAAGAAGAGAATAGTCTTTAGTCCATCTCTTGCATCTAACGTCAGACATTCACTTGTACCCAGTAAAAGAGAAGCCAACTTGAAATCATTTTCTCATTCAGAGCACCAACAATGAAAAAGCACACTGAATGTATTCCACTTTGACCACTAAGTGGCATGTTAATAAACTTTCTGTGGGTTTAACTATTATCTCAGACAATCAGCTCATAGAGAAAACAGGCTTATTTGGGCTCACAGATTTGGTAGATTCAGTCCGTGATTAGTTGATCTGGTGGTTAAGAACTGTAGAAGATACTATGATACAAAGACCATAGGTATAAGACTAGGGGAATTTTCAAATGTAGCTCTTAGGTAAAAATGTCTCTCTCAGTTGATTCCTACATTCCGTTCAAGACATGCTCAAAGGAGATTCATAATTATAGGACAGGCTTCAGCTTCAAACAGTTTTATCGACAAACACTTCCAACAAAACCTCATGGAAGCTGAAGGTCTGACATTCTGATTCAGGTTTAAAAAGAGCTTTTTGGGTGTAGGCAGAGTTTTCCCATCCCAGGAGCCACTTCCAAATTACCACACAGTGGCTTATATTAATTGTAAATGCTCTTCCAATAGCTCAGGCTTGTTACTAGCTAACTCTTACATTTAAATTAACTCATTTTTATTAATCTATGTATTGCCACATGGCTTGTGGCTTTACCTGTCCTGTAGTGTGTCTTGCTCCCTTGGAAGCTGGCTGACATCTCCCCAGACTCCGCCCTTCTTCCCTGTCCTTAGTTTGGTTTTTCTACCTAACCTTATCCTGTCAGCGATTGGCCAGTCATTTTCTCTATTAGACCAATCACAGCAACATATATTCACATAGTGTAAAGAATATTCCATGGCAGTTGGGTGTGGTGGCTCATGACTGTAATCCCAGCACTTGAGAGGCTGAGGCAGGAGGACAGCTATGAATTCAAGGCCAGCCTGAGCTACAGAATAAGACCTTATCTCAAAACAAAACAAACTGACTGACAATAAATCTTAAAGTACAAAGCATTCACACAAAGCCACTGGAACCAAAGGGCTCACAATAGTGGGTTATTCTACACTGTGGATAGACCAGTACCAACACACTGGTAGAGGAATGATCCTCCCAGAGAGAACACATCATGGTGGGCTTGCTCCTAATGAGAATGACTCAGAAGTACCTGGGAAAGGTGTCCACTTGGATAGAAGAAGAACTAGAGTCTGCTGTGGGATGGTCTTTCTGTATGCTGTGAATATGTGTTGCTACCACTGGTTAAAAAAGAAGCTGCTTTGACCTATGCTAAGACAGGTTATAGCCAGGCAGGAAATCCAAGAGCCACCAGGGGAATAAGATGAAATGGAATGCAGGTAAAGCTACGAGACAGGTGGTGATACATAGATGAATAAAAATAGGTTAATTTAAGATGAAAGAGCTAGTTAATAATAAGCCTGAGCCATAGGCCAAACAGTTTATAATTAATATTAAGCCTCTGAGTGATTATTTTATAAGCAGCTGCAGAACTGCAGGACAGAAGAACTTCAGTCTATAAGAGTCAGCAAATACAAAAGGGTGTTTGTGATGGTTATCATTACCAACAGGCAACAATGGAGAATCACCAGAGAAAGGGGGCTCAGTGAGGCATTTTCTAGGTTAGGTTGGCCTATGGGCATGTCTGTGGGAAATTGTCTTGAATGCTTTAATTGAGGTGGGAAGAACCACCACATCTCCCGACTGTGCCTTGTGGGTAGCACCACTCAGTGCATTTGGGTCCTAGACTATAGGAACAGAGAAAGTGGGTTGAGTGCTTGCAAGCTGGAATTCATTTTCTCTTTCTCGACTGTGGATGCAACCAGCTGATTCAGGTGCCTGAAACCTTGGTTTCTTCTGCATGGAATGTTTCAGGATATGTGGTTGTACTGTGACACCCCGAGACTGTGTTCATAAAGGGAACCTTGAATCAGGGGGTGGAGCCAGTGACTAGTTGACAAGAATTAGTCATAGACACTGTGGAAGACCCAGGGTATGGATAGAGAGGTACAGGAAGGAGTGGAGAGGGACTTGGAGAGTCTCAGCTTTTGGTCCTTCCTTTTTGGTCTGGGAAGTAAGGAGAGAGGGTCAGTTGGTCCCTCCTCTACCGCTTCTTTGATCTATCAGATTTTCACCCCAGTATCTGATTTCTGAGTTTTTATTGATAACAGAATAACTTAGATAAACACAGTAAACTGTTAACCTGGAATTATAAACTAAAATAAACCCTTTCTCCCCAAAGTTGCTTTGTCAGGTTGTATTTGTTACTTTAAGCTGCTGTGCTAAAACACTGACCCAAAGCGATTTATGGAAGAAAGGTTTCATTTGTGTTTATGGTTCCAGAGGGATACGAGTCCAGCATGGTGAGGAGGTGCGGCAGCAATAATGGCGGGAGCTGGTTGCTGAGTGACCGTAATTTCAACTGTAAACACAAAGCAGACAGAACTAGAAGTGAGTCAAGACTATAAACTGCCAAAGCCCCGTTTCAGTGATTACTGCTTCCTGCAAGTCTCCACCATCTACACCTCCCCAGACACCACTACCTACACCTCCCCAGACACCACCACCATCTACACCTCCCCAGACAGCACCACATCTACACCTCCCCAGACACCACCATCTACACCTCCCCAGACACCACCATCTACACCTCCCCAGCCAGCACCACATCTACACCTCCCCAGACAGCACCACTAACCATGGACAAGGTGATAATATACATGAGCCAATGGGGGCCATTTCTCACTCAAACCTCCACAGTAGCCCAAGCTGGGGCTAAACCTGAGACTTGACATCCTCCTGCCATAGCACTGTTCATGTTTATCATACTGAGTGTGGTGGCACACACCTTTAACGAAGCACTTGGGAGGCAGAGGCAGGTGGGTCTCTGTGAGTTCATGGCCAGCCTGGGCTACATATTAAGTTCCAGCACAGCAGGGACTATGTAGTGAGAGTATATCTCACTAGACAAGACCAGATTTTCATCTATTTCTTCATTCTCAAGTGTCCTTGTGCCCTTCTCAATGCTCATGTTCTAACAGATGTTAGAGTCTTCCCTTCCTTAAGGGCTTGTCTGAGAGCCGCAGCCCAGGTGGGGCTCTGAAGCTGTGCTACATTCGAAGAGCTGGATATAAATCTTACTCAGCTTTTCACATAATGCAAGCGCTATTGTTTTTAGCTGCCAAGTACATTTGGTCAGACCATCAGCTGACTTGAGTGCTTTCTGCTGACAAGCATCAAACCCCTGGGCTGTGGCTCTGCCCAGATCCCCAAGGATGCTTGTTTCTAGGCAATAGAGGCCCTGTGACCCTCCTCAGACCATCTCAGCAGGATCGTCACAGAAGGAGCTAGCAAGGAAGAACCTGATTTTGAATACTAAAAATAACAGAGTTCGAAGTCTGTGAAAACTGATGCTAGCAGTCCTGCCTTCCATGCTTGCTTTCAGTAGGAAGTAATAACACCAGATGTGGTGGGGGCAGGAGAACCAGAGGGAGGGAGGGAGAGAGGGAGGGAGGGAGGGGGGAGAGAGAGAGAGACAGAGAGAGACAGAGAGAGACAGAGAGACAGAGAGAGGTAGTGAGTGCTGCTTCTAGTTCTGAGGTTCTAAACGCCGGCAACAGTCCTCAGGGGTGGTAGCTGATGAAAGCTTCTGGGCAGGGGAGCTGCCTCCTCAACTCCATGTGACATTTCACCATCTGGAGCTCAGAGCTGCACTGTTCCCGCCCAGGGCTCAGAGTGTACCTTATGTAAACAGTTCCTCAACCTCTGGCCCCAGGTCTTCATCTTCCATCAGCAATGCCCTCAACTTATGCTCCTGAGAAATGTAGCCACACCAGGGTGCAAAGGAGTTCATCTCTAGGGAGACACCTCCTCTTGGGCGTGGGGAAAGCCTTGGGTATAGAATTCCTGTCTGCCAAGTAAGCAATCATTTATATAATTAAACAAACCCTTTCTTTGTTAATTGTGCTGTATATTTGCATAACAAAATTTCAAGAACAAAGGAGTCATTTGTCCCAAATCTATTTCCATGTCTTCCTAGAGGAAAAAAAAATTAGTTGGCAGGTTTGAAATGACAGCCCCCATGCGCCCCCCCCCCCAGCTTTTCCTCTCCTAAAATCTGGGTGCCAAGATTCAGTTCAAGCTCCAGCTCAAGGGAGCTGGTGTTGCTCCGTTTCAGAAGTTCTTTGAGGTTTATGCCATATGAACCAGAACTGGGCCCGCAGGGATGGGAGAGCACTCAGCTTTCTGTTCCGTTTTATCCAGCGATCGGTGCACTGTGCCTGTGAAGATCATAAATACCCAGTGGGGCTGTAAGTTGCAAATTTAAGACTGAAACATAGTAAAATGCCAAGGAAGAAAAACCAGAAATGTAGGGAACTCCAGCAGAGGCAAGAGTTGGCTTAATCTGTTATGTAGCGGTTTCAGAACACTGTGACTTGCAGGACAGTTTGGGGCTTTCTTGAGACCATGCCAGAAGCCTGGTGGTGCTCATCCTTGTCCTCTTCCCCATCTCCTCACACCTTTGCCAAATAACAGCTGCAGTCTCCCTCGGCCTCTGTCACCTTCAGTCCTTATTACAGCCCTCTACTTAGTTCGATTGCTCTTGCATTTGGTCTGGCTGCAGAACCAGCCCTACTGATGTGTCTACTTTTGATTTGATATTAATAGCATAAATGGGCTTTGAATTACTATGTGACATGCTATGTCACATGGCAGTCTAAATAGTAGCTTTTTTTTTTCTATGATGAAAAGAAACGGATATTTAAAAGGTAGATCCATGATACCATGATGAAAAGAAACTGATATTTAAAAGGTAGATCCATGATACCACAATTAAGATTATGTTGGGTTCAATCAGTAATGTGCCTGCTGTGCAAGTGTTGAGTACCTGAGTTTGGATCTCCAGCACCCACACAAAAAGTCAGGCATAAATAAGTAAAGCCTCCAGTGTCAGGAATGAGTTACATCTTGTTGCATCATCGTCCAAAGAGGTTCCATGGACAACCCCCCACCACTACCAAAAAAAAAAAAAAAAAAAATCACAGGCTAGGCTATTTTCAGGGCTGTTGGGTGATCTCCACAACCTGAGTGTCACCCCTGGTTTTGAAGCCTAAAGGTGTTTGGTGACCTAGGCAACTAGTAAGAAAACAGATGACAATATGGTGAGAATGACGGACCAAAACCGTAGAATGTGTGTATGGGCCCGATGGTATTGTAAACACCAGCTCAGAACTGCTTTCTTTGGGATTGTCTCAGGCAAGCATTAAACCCGTTCTCTTAAAGCAATGCTCTGGTCCTTTCTCAGCACACACAACCCTGGACCGCATGTGTGTGGATAGACGAAGAGGCTCAGGACTGAAGACACTCTCTTGGACCTCAGCTGGCCACATCCAACAAAATGACCACTTTTCTCAGCTTGGTTTCCACAGTTTGCAGCATTCACGGTGTTGTGGTTGGAGCCATGTTCAGTCATCGCTTTTTTTTCTCGGAGGCTGAGCACTTCATAGACACATTGGCGTTTGAGCGTCTTAGGAGACAAGGAGGTCACCTGGGCAAGAGGAGTTGGCTTGGTGCATGAAAGTCATGTAAACACAAAAAGCAGGAAACGACAGGGTAGGAAAGAAATTCTGTGAAGTCAGTGGTTTCTGATTTCAGTAATCTGAAGGTTGGATTTTGGGAGGAAGAGACTCTCAAAGGACAGGCTCTGCAGGTGCCTGGCTAAGAAAATGGGGAGCAGAGTACACACAGTCAAGAAGGAAAATGGTGTGGACCACAGAAACCCGAGCTGTGTCCCTCCCTCAGGATGGCCGAGCGGCTGTGAGTGGGCAGGAAGATGTGCTGCTGTGGGCTCAGATACTGAAGAAGGAAGAGGTTTCAGTTAGAGGAGAATTATGAGTCTATGACGAAGAAGAAGGGATTGAGACCAAAGAGGTACACGTCAAATGCCGCAATGGGGGCGGGTGTGTGTGTGTGTGTGTGTGTGTGTGTGTGTGTGTGTGTGTGTGTGTGTGTGTGTGTGTTCTGGCTACACAGTCTGGAAGTAGCACTGGGTATCTAGAGAAAACTAGTTCCAAGGAGTGAGCCGCATTTTTTTACCTTCTCTTGCCCATGTACCACTTATCTTCTCACTTGAATTTTTTGTTTTTCTTCCCGCGGCCAATTCAGGTCAGATAGTAGCACTACAAATAATACAAATAGATGAGCATGTTTCTCTGTATTATCTTTCCTATTTAGGAGTTAGTTAACATCGATTAAAAATAATTATTACCTTAATTCTAGTAGAGATGTGTTATAAATACATTTAGGTAAATGATACGTAGGTACTATAGGTATCACAGACAAGTCAGACTGGAGTATAGTTGTTAGGCCAATTTAAAGTGGGGTCAGGAGGACTTTGTTGTTCAGATCTCAGATGCACAGCTCAGCCTTTGAACGGGGCTACAGAAAAATGTGCCCTGCTGATGGAGCTAACTTTAGACTAGGCTCTGCTGACCATTTTGAGCAGTGGTTCTCAACCTTTGTGATGCTGCGACCCTTTAATACAGTGTCATGGTGACTCCCAACCATAAAATTATTTCATAGTTACTTCACAACTGTAATTTTGCTAATGTTTTGAATTCTAATGTAAATATCTTATATGCGACTCCCTATGGGGGTTGCAACCACAGGTTGGGCACTGCTGATCTAGATGTACAACAGAATACTAGTCCCATGCTGCCCAAAGACTGAGACCACATCCAATCTTTCTTGTAAGCCAACTTAACCTTTGACAGTACCAATCATAATCCTTGACTAACAAGTAATGTAACTTCTGACCCCTCTTACAATTTAATCTGTTATAGCCACCATTTTTAATTTATTCATTCAAAATTTCATATACACATATAAAGACCGTTGATCACGTTATTCTCTTATCTCCTTTTGCTCCCACCCAGCCCTCCATCTTCTTCCCAGTAAGGACCCCCTCCTACTTTCATGTTTATTTGTTTTTGTTTTTTGTAAGCCACTGTGTTTAATTATGGTGGTCTGCATGGACATGGGTAGGGGAGCTGTTTATTTGTACTTAAGCAAAGGCAATTTACCAGTGGGCCAAGCCACTGATGAGTGTAACTCTCCTCCTCCTGCCCCCAGCAACCATCCCCTGCCTATAGCGCCTTAGGGAGGGTGGACCTCATAAGCTCTTCCTCAGTCCCTGATGGGACACTGGCACCCAGTGTGGGACTTACTGGTCCAGTGCAGGAAACCATAGCCGCAGTAACAGTTTTAGGAAGTCTGGAAGGACATTTTTAAGACTCCTGGATCTGTGTTTTCCTAGATTTCAATCTAATGACTCCCAAATTATATTAGTTTGCTTTCTACTGCTGTGATAAGACATGTGGACGAAAGCAGCTTGACGAGGAGAGGGCTTATTCGGCTTTCAGGTTAGAGTCCCTCATCAGGGAAGCCAAGACAGGAAGTTAGGGTGGGAACCTGGAGGCAGGAACTGAAGCAGGGACCATGGAGGAGAGCTGTTACTACTGTCTAACTCCTTATGACATGCTTAGCCTGCCTTCTTGCACAATCCAGGACCACCTGCACAGGGGCGGCATCACCCTCAATGAACTGGGCCCTCCCACATTAATATTAAACAAGAAAATACCCCCACAGACTCACCTATGGGATAGTATAATAGAAGCATTTTCTCAATTGAAGTTCCCTCTTCCCAGGTAACCCTGTCTTGTGTCAAGTTGGGGAAAAAATAAATCTAACCAAGACACAGCTTTCTTTGGTCTGTACTTGGTTGCCATGCTCTAGATTAACATAGATATTACAGATAATTTCACCATTGAGTACATAATAGACGTTGAACACCATTCAAAGTCTATACATGTGTTAACTGTGTATTAACTATAATCCTCATCAAAACACTGTCAAATCTGTGTGTGTGTGTGATTTGGTGTGTGAAAGACCAAATGTACTGGACAATTGAGATAATCTTATTTGAGCAAATAGCAGTAAGGAAAACATTTGTTAACAAGGACACCTCGAAGAACAGGAAGGAGCTTACAGGTTTGTTTTTTTTTTGGGGGGGGGGGATACTCTCTCACTTGGAGCTTGCTGATTCATCTATTGTCTGGCTCCGGGGATCCTCTTATCTCTTCCTTCACAGTGCTGGAGCATACTGTACCTTGCTTTTACATGACTGTTGGGTATTGAACTGAGATTTTCATGCTTGTATAACAAACATTGTACCAATTGAGACATCTATCTCTTTAGTGCCCTATGTTTCTAGTGTCGAGCTTTTGTTTGTTTGAACAATGTTTCCATGTATGTTCAAACATACATGCATGTATGTCTCCAGGACAGAAGAGGGCACCAGACCTCATTACAGATGGTTGTGAGCCACCATGTGGTTGCTGGGAATTGAACTCAGGACCTCTGGAAGAGCAGCCAGTGCTCTTAACCTCTGAGCCATCTCTCTAGTCCCAGAGCTTACAGTTTTATGATGGCAGATAAATAAAGGAGCAGGAGGAAGGATGGAGACATCTCATGATGTGGGAAAAGTGGGTCCATGAGATCAGTGGTGGCTTTCTCATCAGTGGTGATCTGAATGAGAATGTCCCCCACAGGCTCATGTGTTTGAAAGCTCAGTCAGGTGGAAGTGCTGTTGGGCGAGGTCTCAGATGCACGGCCCTGGTGGAGTATGGCCCTGGAGGTGGGCTTTGACTCATGCCATTCCCAGTTGCTCTCTCTGCTTCATGATTTTAAGGTAAAAGATGTGTGGGCCTGAGCTTCCTGTTCCTGCTACCAGCTGCTGTGCTTCCCTCCCACGACAGACTCAGCCCTCAGGAACCGTAAGCCCAGATAAACTCTGTCTTCTATAAATTGGTGTTTTCTCAAACAATAGAAAAGGAACAAATACACCGCTTCAGGTATGCAAGCTGTGACAACCAAGGTGGACAAAAACCAGTGTTTACTGGGGCCAGTGTGTTCTGATTCTGTTGTCTCACAAACTCAAAGAAGGAAATTTCATGGACAGTGGTAAGATGAGTTTAGACAAGAATTTATAGGTTTTGTTGTGCCCAGATCGTAACCCCCAGAGAGACCACCAAGGACGAGCATACCAGAATGCAAAAGTAAGGTTTATCTGTTACAAGTCATGACAGGGAACTCATCTCAAGCCATCTCAAGTGAGGCAGGGAAGAGTTACTCTTTCTTGGGGAAGTTAGTTTCTATAGGCAAAACCCATAAAATTTCTTAGAGGGGAGGGGGTTAGTACGGGTCCATCCTTGATTGGTCCAGTTTTTCCCGGGCCTGGACTCTATCTTATTCTAGCTTATCTGTTTGCCCTGTCAGGAGTTTTACAACTCATCTCTGGGGTCTGGTCATGTTATCTCCCGAGAGGGGCATTTTGTGGTTAATTGGTTACCATCAGACATTCTGACTCTGTTCTTTTGTTCCTGGGGCTGGCGCCATCATTTCTGGGGACTTGAAACTGGCCTGGGTCTATCTATATTGAGATATCTTTGTCTAAGGCCCCCTTTTTGAGACAATAGAGTGAGGGTCTTGTTGTGCCTAGATTGTGTCCCCAAAGCCGTCACTGGAGACTTTAGGTACAGAATGCAAAAGTAAGGTGTATTCTAAGTTTACAAGCCTCCAGGGAGGCTCTTCCAAATCTCTCACTCACAGCAGGGAGGTTGGAAGGAGCGCTCCCCTTTCTTTGTGAGGCTAGTGCTTAAAGGCACAGACCATATAATTTATTTTAACCCGCCTCCCTTTTTTTAGTCTTTTGGTTGAATATCCTGACTCTGTGTTTTCCAAAGTCCCTGTAGCAGATACAGCCACCTGGGGAAAAGGGGTCTAAGTTCGTATCTACACTTAGGAATCCTGGTTTAAGCTTCTCTTTCTTCGTCTGTAGGGGATAGAGTGGGGGGTTTACTGAGGTATCACAGTTTATAGGTAAAAAGAAAGAAGATAAAGCAACAAGTGCTCTCAACCACTGAGCCATCTCCCTAGACCCAACTTAAAAGTTCTTAAGAGGTCATCCAATGATACATTTTTGGTGTTAACAGTGACACACCACCAAGATCAAAACAATAAGAAAACTAAGATTGCCTTCTGAGAAATCTACTCTAAGTGGCTTAAAACAAAACAAGACAAGAACTCTAAATCTAAACCAACCACCCAAACAAGCAGATATCAAAGGAACGATGCCCACTTAGGTTAGAGGTTATTCTCAGAGCATTAAATAGAAAACTGGCTATTTCCTTAACTTGCTGACTTTGTGAGAATAAATGTGTGGGCGATGCAGAACCACAGAGTTTGTGAGCACCCTAAACTCCAGCTGGACTGCCCTGTGTGCAATCTCATGAAGCTAGTCTGGAGTGTGCTGTTCAATAAGTAAAACTCTAAGCAGCACTATTATTCTTCACTTAGAGAGATTATATAAATGAAAAAAAAATCAGTTCTATTTGGAGTAGAGAAAATGGAAAGGCTAAATGAAAAGTTGCTAATATTCATCAAGGCATTGTCAGGCAGAGAATGCAGACTGATAAAAATGGCCTGGGAAGGTGAGAGCTCCCAGCCTCAGCCTGAGGCCATTAACCGTGTGAATTGTATAACTAATGTTCCTATTCTAATTCAGTGCTTATTAAGCACTACTGTAATTCTAATTTGGCTTCCTGTGGCTGTCAGGGAAACAGATCTTGGATGTCTCCAGAATGTATTGTCTGTACTAACCATGACAAAATTGAGCTGCGCCCATGCAGTCAGCTATTTCTTTTCAGATATTAACTATTCTACCTTGGAGACTCAGAGACTGAAAAATAAAGCAGTAATTTGGCAAAATTATATTTCAGAAATATATCTCAGATTTTAGGGAGGGGATGGGAATTAAGAAATAAATACATGACAGAGCTCAGGCAAACAAGATAAATAAGGTGAGAAATTCTAGTCTGGAGGACCTAAATTAGGAGTGTGTAGAGCTATGAGAATGTGGACTTGAAGAGGAATATTTCTCTGCACTCTTGTTAGTAATAAGCATTGTTTCTGAAACCTGCTAATTTTATAGCTGAGCAATATTATTTCTTTATTTAGGATTTAACACATCTTATTACTGATGAAGTTGGGGAATTATTTGGCTAGTCCTTATGTTTAATCATTGATTGACATTTTATTTGATCTTATTATTACTATTTTTTTTTGTGTGGTGCTGGGGGTTTAACATAATGTTGCCCATGGAAAAATTGTATTTCACAATGAGCTATAGCTTAGTCCCTTGTTTAATTCTTTTGAATTGAATTATTTTTTTCATAGATGTTTTTGGCCCTTAAATTTAAAGAAATTCAAACTATTGAGAATAACCAGTAGTGGCGATGAGAGCATTTAAACATTGCAAAGCCAAAGGGAACCCACTGAAATACAAAGCAATCCTATTTTACTTTAACGGAATGCATTAACATTGCTTTGACCTTCAGTTTTGATTTACAGAAAGCTGCCTGGGAGACAGAATTTACTGACTCAACATAGACCAAAGGACTTGTGTGCTCAGAGTAAAAAAAAAAAAAACAAAAAAAAAACTAAGGAGTTGAAACTCTCTCAAATTGAATCAGTTTTAAGATTTTTGTTTGTATATTTTTACGACTATTAAATGAAAGTAGGAAAATCATCTATAATCAATCCACTGCAATATTTTTCTTTCTTGTGTTTATTTATTGCATAATAAGCAAAGATAATAGCAATAAAGGACTTTTTCTTAAAAAAAAAAAAAAAAGAAAGAAAATTAAAATGCCCGTAATTCCATCCACCTTATTTTAATTTTTAAAAGCTTGGGTCTTTGTGCTTGTGTAGTTCATATACCTGATAACCTGCATAACATCTGGAAATCCACTTAATGGATATCTTCTCTCTTAAGTGCCTACTTTTTCGAAGCTGTGGGATTTTCTGGAGCAGTAATAGCTGCTATTCCATTAACACTAAAGTGGTACGATGAACAGTTTCTTTCCACGGACCAAAGATTTTTATCACCCGAATTTAAATTTGAAAGATGTACACATAACCTCTTCTAATCACATTACAAATCACTTTGCCCTTAGCAATTTCTTTTTTCCCATTGCTTTCAAACACTTATTAGTATGAAAGTAACGATGTATCCAGTGTAACATTTTGGAAGAGCCTAGAATCAGGTCTGGGCTTTTATCTCAGTCCCATAACTTTTAAGTCCCATATTCACAGCAATCCTGGTGAACTTTAGTTTTGTCTTCTTTTTGATTGATTGATTGATTGATTGATTGATTGATTGGTTAGTTGATTGATTGATTGATTTATCTGAGACAGGGTTTCTCTGTGTAGCCCTAGCTGTCTTGGAACTTGCTCTGTAGACCAGGCTGGCCTTGAACTCATGTATCCACCTGCCTCTGCCTCCCAAGTGCTGGGATTACAAGCATGAGCCACCACTGTTGTGCCCAGAGTCCTCCAAAGACCACCAAAAGACTGAATCTGATGCAAAAGCAAAGAGTCTTTTTGCTATGAGTTAACTCGGGACTCTCCATCCATATGATGCAGCAGCAGAGCAGGAGAGACCCAGATTCAGCAATGGGGGAAGGTTTTTAAAGCAAGGGGGCTTAGGGTCTACAGACTTCATAGAAACAGACTCAGGATTGGTTTATGCGAGTGGCAATCATGTTAGTAGCTTTTAATTGGCTAGGGTTAGTTGGGGGTTACAGTTATCCACTTTGGGGCAGACCTGGACAAGTCCCAGGCTTTGTTTTTGAGCTGCCAAGGAGGCTGGCTGGCCTAACATGTACTGACTGTGGAGGCTGACTCAGTGACCCAGACTCTGTCCTTTAGCCTACCACAGTCACATTAACCCATGCATGTAGCTCTAAGTTGGTAAGGGTGGGGTCCAAGACAGTAAACAACTGGCTGAACCTTGAGCAGTCAGAGTACGTGCAGAAAGGGAGCTACTGCAAGGACTATGTCTTTTGTTCATGGCCCTCCCAGAAACTGCTTGTTCAAGTCTCAGGAAACTGAAATTGAGGCCTGATGTCAGAGAAGACTGAGCAGCCTGTTATGGTGTCTGCTTGGTCCTTTCACTACTACCTGGCTAGTTTTGTCTTCTACAAACAGAAAAGTTACATGTTTTTTCTATGGATTAGACAATGACAAATCATATTTTATGAGTTCAGCAAATGTCAAGTTTTTTAATCTGTGAGTTGTTTTTTAATACATTGTTTCTTGATATTGACCTGTGAATTGACCTTGGATGCCAAAAGATTAATATAGAAAAACTCATACACATTTTAGCTTTCCTGAACACTTATGAATATCATCAATATCCAAAATGTTTTTACCTTCTTATTTTTCTAGTATTGCCTCCATCTCTTAGGATTGCAAGACCAGCTGCAAAGACCAGAAGATAAAAGAAGAAAAAAAACAAGTAAGAGAGAGAGAGAGAGAGAGAGAGAGAGAGAGAGAGAGAGAGAGAGAATTATAAAAATTCTTCGGATCTATCAGTGCATTACTAATCATCTCTAAGCTTTCTTAGTCTTCTCATTTGTGTGTGTTGCTGCTCTCTAGCTCTGCGATGTCCCCACATTGGATATAGCTTGAAGAAGTCTGGAGCTATATTTATTATTGCCCATCTCATAAAAAACACAGCTCTCACCTTCTAGGAAACAGGAGATAGTTTGTTCTGGAGCCATTTTGAGATTGCATGGCCTGGGAACAGAGGTTTATGTTACCCCAAATTCCGTGTCCCAATGTGGAAGCAGTTTCATGAAGTTTTTATAGTTTTATAGAACAACACCAACAAAATCATAAATCAAAGCAAGTTTAAAATATATTGGTGGGTACTTTAGAGAGGCAGAAACATCACTTTCATTTAGGCCTAAAATGTTATGTGACATTCTTAGCTCTTGGTTGGTGAAAACTAGTGTTTTGCTAAGTTAACTTCTTCTTCTTCTTCTTCTTCTTCTTCTTCTTCTTCTTCTTCTTCTTCTTCTTCTTCTTCTTCTTCTTCTTCTTCTTCTTCTTCTTCTTCTTCTTCTCCTTCTCCTTCTCCTTCTCCTTCTCCTTCTCCTTCTCCTTCTCCTTCTCCTTCTCCTTCTCCTTCTCCTTCTCCTTCTCCTTCTCCTTCTCCTTCTTTCTCCTTCTCCTCCTCCTCCTCCTCCTCCTCCTCCTCCTCCTCCTCCTCCTCCTCCTCCTCCTCCTCCTTCTTCTTCTTCTCCTTCTTTTGGTATTTTCGAGACAGGGTTTCTCTGTGTTGTTTTGTTGCCTGTCCTAGATCTCACTCTGTAGACAAGGCTGGCCTCAAACTCATAGAGATCCGCCTGTCTCTGCCTCCTGAGTGTTGGGATTAAAGGCGTGGGCCACCACTGCCCAGCAAGTTAACAGCTTCTAAGAGGCTTTATATTTACTATCATGAAGTGTTAGTTCAGATGCAGAGTGGGGCAAGGAATGGCTCTTCCAAAAGGCTAAAACTAGCCCAAGATAAGTAATTAGCCTGTAAACCTACAGAAGTCCAATCTCCCCACAGTACTGAAATTCTGCTTGGTCCATCCATCTCTGGAGTCACAGAAACTCCTTCCAGGGATTGTTTTGTTGTTGTGTTCACAGTCAGACAACAGCCTCTTTTCAGGAATTTTCATTCCTAGAAGGAGGAGAAAGAACATCCAATATTATTTGCAAACAAGGTTACAACAGTCTGTGGATTTGGTTTTTATTGATGCTAGTGAAGCAGGTGCCTTTGCTGAAAAGTGTTGACTCTTCACTTGGCTCCATAAGGGAACTGTCTTAGTTAGGGTTACTATCACTGTTATGAAACACCATAAGCAAAGCAACCTGAGAAAGAACAGGTCTGTTACACTTATGCTTCTTCTTCACTGTTCATCATCAAGAAAGTCAGGACAGGAACTTAAACATGGCAGGGACCTGGAGGCAGGAGCTGATGCAGAGGCCATGGATGGGTGCTGATCACTGGATTGCTCCTCCTGGCTTGGTTGGCCTGCTTTCCTATAGAACCTAGGACCAGCAGCCCAGGGATGGCGCCATCCCCAATGTGCTGGGCTTTCCCACATCAGTCAGTAATTAATTGTAATTTCCTACAACCAGATCTTACAGAGGCACTTTCTTAATTAAGTTTCCTTCCTCAGATGATTTCAGCATATGTCAAGTTGGCATAAAACTAAGCCAGTACAAGAACTAAAAGCAGAATGAAAACCTGGCGTCTTCACTTTCCCTTTTCAGTCTCCTCTACTTTGGTTGAAGGCACGGGGATCAGTCATCGTCCTAACTGCAGTCACCTTGTGTTACTGACATCTCCCTCTGGCCTTCTCTCAGCTATCCAATCCTTGTGAACTCTGTCAAGAAGAAGTCAGAGGAGACACATAAAATGTACGGTAGATTATAGGGTGGGACACTCTCTGAGGGGTTATTGTAAAGTGGGACACTTAAGGGATCAGAGTGGGCAATATCCAGGGAGACCATTGTGAAGCCAAACACATGACCAGGAATAAAGTCCTGTAGTTTCAGTTTACAAACGAGTGACTATGAAGGAGTTCATTCATAATGACTTTAAACCAGCTAATATCTGATTTGCTAACTCTCTTATGCTTGGATTCCCAACAAAACAAGCCATGGAGAACAGAGCATATCCTGGACAAGGATCATTATTTCTGTAGGCAAGGCTGTGCCCTGGGAGGAGAAGAGATCACTTTGTAGGAATTAGATTGATTCACTCAATTGATGACAGTGACAAGTCAACCACCTTGTAGAACAGAAGGATCACAATGGCCAACCAGACCAGACCTTGACCCAGTGTTATGAGTACACCATGTTAGAAACACAGACTGCCATGTTTGTGTTTAACTGATTTTTCTTTGGGGTACCAGCTCACAAAAAAAAAAAAAAAAAAAAAAAAAAAAAAAAAAAAAAAAAAAAAAAAAAAAAAAAAAAAAAAAAAACCACAGAGAAAAAAAATACACAAAGATTTATTATTAACTATGAAAGCACAGCCTATAGCTTAGGCTTGTCCTGATAGCTTATATAACTTAAATTAACCCATTTATATTAATCTGTACTTTGCCTCGTGGCTTTTTACCTCTCTTCCATCTTGGACCTCCTGTTTTCTCTCTGTGTCCATGTCCCCTTTTGGTGTCTCTTCTGCATCTAAATTCATCTCCTCTTCCTCTCTCTCTCTCTCTCTGCCTGGAAGTCCCACCTAACCTCTTCTTGCATAGGTATTGGCCATTCAGCTCTTTATTAAACCAATCAGAAGGTGCCTTGGCAAAGACACATCTTCATAGTGTACAAAAAGGTTATTCCACAATATTTCTGTCTTTCCCCAATGTCAGAATTGATTGGATAACAAATTCAAAAGCTGCATCAATCTTCTTGACAGTTTGCCAAGTACTCCTGATTTCCCATGATAGATGGCCAAGGGAAACTATCTTAACTGCTAATACTAACTCTTAGATCACATATAACATACATTACATATTAAATATATGTAGGTTACAAAATGGAGGACTAGAGAGGCCACATAGAGTTCAAGGAGTTTGAATGAGGCCCAACTAGAGGCAAGCAGAAATCCGAGAGTGATGCAAAGAAAACCTTTGAGAGAGTAGCACAATGAACCCGGGAAGAGGTCAGCTGAAGGCACTGTTGCAGTCAAGCCACAGCATTAGAGCTGAATAAAGAGTAGGGCCAAGCAGAGATGAGAAGCAAGATGCAGGGCCGTGCTGATTATAAAGGCAAAGGCAGGGCAAGACTCATATGGACGAATGGGTTGACAGAGCAGTCATTTAAATAAGTTGTATCAACAGTAGACATCAAGCTCAGCTGAAGCCCCTTGGGCAGTTGACAGTTCTCTGTCTGTCTGTCTCTTGGCTTGCATGCCAGGTAGATGACAAGTCAGTGGGAGCCACTGCCATTATATTATTAGGTGCTCTCCTATTTAGGAGGTTTGTCCTTGGTTTGTTGTGTTTGGTAAGTTCTCTCACCTTGGTTTTCCTTGTATGATTTTTAATAAGCTTATATGGTCCTAATTTACTTTGACAAATCTGTATGGTGGCATTCTTTTTTCTTTTAGGAATAAGTTATTTATTGTTCTGGGTCTCATGGGTGGTACAGATGGTGTTAGTTGCATTCATACTAGGACGCAAAGTCATCTTACTTTTGCATTTTCACTCAAAATGGGGTCAAATGTTTCTTGTAAGATAGAGTCTACAGGGCAAGGCACAGCCTGAAACAAAGTGTCTGTTTTGCACAATATAGAATAACTTAGAGCACAACACAGCTTGATTTCAACAGCTTCTTCTCATTAATGTCTTTAATATCCTACAGCTAGTTCTTTCAGGGTTGAAACATTTGCTTTCTTCAGTCTCCACCATAATTCTCAGTTTTAGTCTGCAGGGTTCCTGAAGAACTTGACTCAGCTGTCTATCAGAAGCCACTGAGACCAGAGTTCAAGGAAGTCTCTGACTATTGAGAAATTGAGACATCCTTTTGCAATGAAAATGTGAAAGGTCTATTAGCAGTCATTGATGTAATCAGCTAGGAGACAAAACTATTCTACTGACAAAGAACAGGGTAATTTTACCATGTGGAAACCTGACAGATACTACTTCCATTGAATGTTCAGACTTATCTCCAGCAATGGGGCAAATAGACGCCAGACACTTCCAACTAGAGACATGAATAATACAAGAGCACTTTACACATCATTTCCCCCTCAAATGCACAATCTGTATTAGTATCACAAAGAAACACAGGATAACTCTAAAATGAGAACCATAATATAAAATGCTATGGGTATAGTTTAAAAAACATCAGTGTTATAAGGGGCTAATGTATTGTTCCAGGTCAAAGGAGAAAAAATAGACATGAAAAATCATAAAGAGTGACCCTGGAGATGTAGCTCAGTGCTAAGACTTTCCTAGCACATGGAAGGCTCTTGGTTCAAACTCCAGCACTGTAGAGAGAGTGATTGATCCTCAGTGAATGAAAAAAAGGACATGACCACTCCTAGGTGTGGTTGAGGAGAAGGTTTTTATTATAGATATGAGGGAGAGAACAGCCAGAGGCATTTGGAAAATTCCAGAGTAGAAAGAGAATGAAGCAGACTGAACATGGCCAGCAGACTGGACTGGGCCATGAAAGGAGAGAGAGAAGAGAGAGTGAGAGAGGAAGAGAAGAGAGAGGGACAAGAGAGGAGACCAGGAGAGAGGAAAGAAGCACCAGAACAAGGACGAAGAGAGCATCTGGCCAAAATGGCTGGATTATATAAGAACCAGAAGTTGGGAGAAAGGAAGTAAAGCTCAGGGGATGGAGAGGTTTAGAGACGTGTGTGTGTGTGTGTGTGTGTGTGTGTGTGTGTGTGTGTACACGTGTGCGAGTGTGTGAGTGAAATACTGAGAGGAGCCATTTGTTCTTGGTTACTTTGGGACCTAACAGTCAGACCATGGTTTGATTTTGTCATAAAACAAACAAAAAAATTGGAATAATTGATAAAAAAGAATATTAATAATAATGTCCAGAGTTGAGCTTCCTGATTTTTGTCATTTTAGTTTGGTTACATAAGTGAATTCCCTTGCTAAGAAACATATTACGGGCAGTAGTGGCATATGCCTTTAATGCCAGCACTCAGGAGGCAGAGACAGGCAGATCTTTGTGAGTTCAAGGCCAGCCGGGTCTACAGAGCGAGTTCCAGGAAAGGCACAAAGCTACACAGAGAAACCCTGTCTCAAAAAAAACAAAAAAAACAAAACAAACAAACAAACAAACAAAAAACAAAAAAAAGGAAAGAAAGAAATTTTGCCAGGCGGTGGTGGCGCATGCCTTAATCCTCGTACTCGGGAGGCAGAGGCAGGCAGATCTCTGTGAGTTTGAGGCCAGTCGGGCTACAGAGTGAGTTCCAGGACAGGCTCCAAAGCTACACAGAGAAAACCTGTCTCAAAAAAACCAAAAACCAAAAACCAAAAACCAACCAACCAACCAAACAAACAATAAAACAAACAAAACATATTACATTAAGGAGGTAGAGGTGAGAGGGTGGGGTGAGGAGTGGGGGAAGTGGGGGTGGAGGGGTGGGGGGGTCAGGTATTCAGGGACCACCTTGAGTGCACTATGAATTCAGGGCCAGCATGGGCTATGTAAGATCCTGTCTCAGAACAATTTAACCAAAACCAAAACCACAAAACCTGAACCACTACCATGACTACCACCTATTGGTGAAATTATTAAGGCCACTCCACGTAGTTAAAAGGAGATTTATTTAATGGCATAACTTACAAATTAAGGAATAGGTAGGTTGCGGCGTCTGGGGAAGGTATATCACAATTCAGCAGTATTCTCTGGAACTCTGCTCAGTCCACCTCCACCGTTCAGGGTCCCGGAACAGAGAGAGCACTGGCCCATCCAGATCTCGGGTCTCCAGGCACCTCCCTTGGCCCTGCCTCGTAGGCGTGACAGTTGCTGAAGTCTCAATGGGGCTTGGAACTTCCAGATCAAAGCTGGAATGGCTACCCACTACATCTCCCCCTTTTTGTCTAAATAAGAAGGTTCTAACCTAATACAAGACTATATACAAAGGAATGGTTATCAAATATTATCCAGGAATAATGAGGGATAATGGCCTAGATAAGATGGAACTACAACCAATGCAAACAATATCAAGCAAGAAACACATACTAAAGTCCAGAGAAGTATAGAGCATAGGTAAATGGCATGTTACAAAGATCATTCCAAAAGGTGTCCTATCCTAAAGAACCTGAGTCTAGTACTTAATATGTTCTAAGATATTATATATGTGTGTGTGTATATATATATATACATACACACACACACACACACATATAAAGTTGTAACTATAACTGCTAGTCTTCAATACCATTAAAGACCTGAGAAGGAATATAATGGTACCTGAGAAATGGTAGATGGATGCAAGAAACTTCCGGGAATCTTGCAAGAGTAGACCGAGACAGCTGGCAGCCTGGACAGTCACCTAATGTTTCTCAGCATTGTTGGTGCATTCAAATTGGCTACAGGCCTAGAGTATCTGACAGACCATTTTCAGAAGCAGGAATTCTGAAAGACCATCTTACCCTGTCTTGGCAGAGTACAGTGGCCGCTTTCCTTGTGTCCCGCTTGTCCAGAAAGGACAGCATTGCATTCGTACTGTCAGCCATCAAGGCAAGGGCAGTTCTTTGCCCAGTAGGCCATTTTGTGCCAAGAAAACAAACTTCCAAATGGAAATGTCTTAGAAGACCAACATTCTCTTGGGATCAAATTGGTGCAGCAAGGAGCAATTGTGTTTCACGTCTGCAGAATTCTAAGTTATTTCAATGCCATATCCTCTAGGTCTATGAAGTGTTTGAAGATTACCTGTCCATCTGACCTATGTATCTGTAAATCTGGATAACCTAACTAACATAATTATACAGATGGCAAGCATAGGTGACTATAAATCTATATGTCTTATCTGCCGAAATAACCTAAAGACTAAGGCTTCATGTAAACAAGGTAAACAGTCTATAAGCAAATGTATGGTAAAGAATGATGACTTCAAAATTGTGACAATATACAAGATATTTATAACAGAGGTAGGAATATATAGTGCGATATGTAATATGACAATAATCTTAAATATATATCAATATACCGAATATCCTAAACAGAAGTAGAACATACATAAAGTATGACAGATATAAATTTACATTTGTATCAATATAAAAATATTTCAAATAAGAGTAGAAATATGTCTACATTATAACAAATATAGTTCTGTATTTGTATCAATATACAAATTATCTTAAACAGGAATATAAAAATAGTTTACATTTGTATCAACATATAAGAATCCATAACAGTGCAAATTATCTATCATTGCTATTTTACTAAATTTGTTTACAAGTATATACAATAATCTACCATAATATCTATACCTATCTATTCCATTTCTTCTCCCCTCCTTTTTTTTAGAATACTGAGTCTAATATTTTCTTCTACCCCCAACCCTATAACCATCATCCATAACCCTGATAATTATGAAACCTAAGGGAGAAGGGGCGTCGTTTTCTTAGAATTGCTTCCTGCTGTTTAGGGGGTGATGTTATCTCTGTTGGGTACTATGAGAAAGCTCAGATAGTTGAATCTCAGTTAGACTAACTGTAGGTTCTGCATCAAGTTTTAGAGTAATGGTTAAGATTGTCTGAAATTCTGGCAAGAAGTGTAGTATGATGATGATTACCATGGCATCATTCTGGATTGGGTCAAGTTGTTGTTGTTGGGTCCCCATCTTCCTTCTGGAGACTTCCGAGATTGCTATTGGAAAAACTTATTTGTTATCAAAAATGGAAGTTTTGGATTTAAAGAGGACATAGCATGTAAGAAAGGATTCTGAGAAATCAAGAGTATGCATGGAGAGAATTAGAATTTAGAAGACAATGGTCCCTTTTTATGGTTTCCTTCTGTCCCACACCAGAGGACTCTTCTGATACAGGACTGAAGAATCTCTCAAACTTTTTTTTTTTTTAGCAATATGCTTGGGTTTAGAGAAGAAGTGAGCCAATTTCATCTCCAAAGCCAGCTTGGCTTATAATTGAATTGGAACCACAACTTTTCTAGATTGATAGAGAGATAGATGTTAGACAGTGAGACTTTACCGTGTGTAGATTGGTACCAATAGATTCTTTCTTTCTGCTGTAAACATCCGCATATCCAAGGCCTTATGAGTTTTGGAAGATGGGTATTTCCATTATCCTGGAAAGACAAAAACAGAACCCTACCCCAACCTTTGATTGTTAAATTTTTCTTACAACTTGTAGAGATGTCACATTGGTGGATGATCTTTTACTTCTCTTCATCAAGGGGTTTTTCCTGTTCGAATCAAATTTTTATTAATTTTGTTGGTATCCATAGCTTTTCTTCTCCTGCAGAAACAAAGGCAAAACCCTTTCCCCAACGTAGAACATATCCAGGTCTCCATTCTGAGGTCAACACATCCTTGAAATAAACTGGTTGGTTTAGCTCAGGAGTTTTGTCTTCATCCAATGTCTCTCCGCAGCTGTTGTTCCTTTCTCATCAGCATTGAGAAAATTCAAGGTTAATGAAGCACTATGCAGTCTGTTTCTAGGAGTCATTGTTACCTGTTGTTGTTTATTTAGCATATCCTTTAAAGTTTGGTTGGATATTTCTATAACTGCTTGGACTGTGGGATTGTGTGGTATACCTGTAACATGCTTTACATTGTAATAAGCAAAGAATTGTCTCATTTTATTGGAGACATATGCTGGGGCATTGTCTGTCTTAATTTGTACAGATATTCCCATGATGGCCATAACTTCTAATAGGGGTGTAATCACAGAATCAGCCTTTTCAGAACTCATAGGAGTTGCCCATTGAAATCCTGATAGGTGTCAATGGTATGATGTACATACTTTAATCTTCTATATTCTGCAAAATGAAACACATCCATCTGCCAAATTTCATTTCTTTGTATACCTTTTGGATTGCTACCTGCAGGTAATGGAGTTTGGTTATAGATGGAACAAGTAGGACATTTTTTTTCACAATATCCTTAGCCTGTTGCCAAGTGATGGAAAAATCCTTCTTCAAACCTCTGCTTTTTACATGGTGTTTCTTATGACATTCTGAGGCTTCTAGCACATTACCTATTAGTAACTGATCATTCTCATCATTACCTTGTGCTAGAGGTCCTGGCAGACTGGTATGGGATCTTATATGTGTTATATATATAGGATGTTCCCTTTTTCTGATGATTTCCTGCAGTTGTATGAATAATGAAGTTAATTCTGTATTATCAGGAATAAATTAAGCAGTTTCAATATGTAAAACAACTCTCTCTGCATATTGAGAGTCAGTGACTATAATGAGGGGTTCTGTGAAGTCCATCAGTACCATAAGAATGGCATACAGTTCTTCCTTTTGTAGAGAGCTGTACGGACTTTGTATTACTTTACATAAGTCTCCTGATTTATATCCTGCTTTCCCTGATTTATTTGCATCAGTATATAATGTGAGGACTCCAGAAATTGGCTTTTGTTGTACAATGTGAGGAAGGACCCATTCAGTCTTCTTTATGAATTCTATTCTCTTGTTTTTGGGATAGTGGTTGTTAATCTCTCCCAAAAAGTTACTGCAGGCTCTCTGCCAGTATTCATTATCTTTCCATAGTGATGAAATTTCCTCATTAGTTAAAGGTGCTACAATTTTATTAGTTAGCCATTTTAAAGGTAAGGCAGTTGGTACTTTTGAGAGTTCAACAACAGTTGTGCTCTGTTTGTGAACAGCCTGAATGGTTGGTGACTGATTTTTATAGCATGTCATGATATTATTCCTAGGAAAATGCATTGGTCTGTATTCCTTTTCTGAAAGTGTAGGAATTTTAATCTGGGTATTCCACTGTTGTAACAGATCTCAGCCCCAAAGATTTACTGCTACATTTGCTACATATGGCTTCAGCCTTCCTCTCTGTCCTTCTGGCCCTATGCATTCAACCCATCTTGAACTCTGTTTTATCTGAGATAGGGTGCCAATCCCTAAAAGTTGGACATCTACCTCTTGAAGAGGCCAATTAGGATGCCATGATTTGGTGTAATTATAGTCACATCTGCACCTGTGTCTACCAGGCCATCCAGAACCAGGCCATTAATTTAAATTCTAAGCTTTGGTCTTTGTTCATTTATGGAAGTCTGCCAAAATATTTGTTTTATAGTGTTCTTTGTAAACTGTGATCAATCTATCAAAGCTGTTTTATTATCCATTGCAGTATTGGTTTTTACATTAGGCATTGGTTTATTCAGTTGTCCTGGAGAGGAATTTCTTCCACAGTGGCTGGGAATGTTCATACTATGTTTGATTTGGGGGGCTGCAAGAGGCCGCCTGAGGCATTTCCCACCAGTAAAGGGTTGCCTTGTATATCTATTTTTGATCTGCACTCATTGGTCCAATGCCGGCCTTTGCCACACCTTCTACATAATCCAGGAGGTGGTTGGGGTCTCCTGTTTTGGCTATTCCTAGAAGGAGTATTACTTCTAGGAGTATCCCATGTACAGTTTTTACTTATATGACCTGGTGTACCACATTTAAAACATTTGGTACTATGGAGCCTTCTTTCACCTCTGGGATTTGTCTCTCCTATCCAAGCCTCATTAATGTAGTTAAGAGACTCAACACCATTAGTATATTGAATCCATTCTTCCAAAGGAGCTGATCTGACCTTTAATGGTGTAAGTATTCTTCTGCATTCTGCATTAGCATTGTCGAACGCCAAGGACTCAGTTAATACTTTTCTTAATTCTTTATCTGACACAGCTCTTGTTATAGCTGTGTTCAGTCTTTGTAGAAAATCAGTGAAGGGTTCATGCAGTCCCTGAAATATCTTTGTGTATACCTCAGTTGGTTTTCCAGGTTCTGGAAATTTTTCCCAAGCATTTAGAGCTGCTGTATGGCATAGGGATTTTGTATGCTCATCATAAGTGGCTTGTACATTCCTGTCAGCAAAACATCCCTCACCAAGTATTTGATCTTGGGAGATCACAAAACCTCTGATTTTACCTTGTTCTAATTTTTTTGCCTTTTCTCTCAACCTTTCCACTGCAACTGCTGGCTATATTCTAGAATAGCTAAAATTAACTGATGCCAGTCATCTGGAATGATTCTATGTGAGGTAGACCATGAATTTAGCATCTGTTTTATGTATGTGGAGTGTATCCCATACATAACTACTGCTTCCTTTATATTTTTAAAGTCCCTTGTTGAAATTAGTTGTAATGTATATGTCATATATGGCTCAGGGTGTGTGTCATCTGCTGGCTTCTCATGGGTGATAACAGGATAAGCCATTGTATAAGAGCCATTTGGAGATGTTACAACCTATATGGTCTTGCGCTTCTGCTTATTAGGTCCCTTGTCATGTTTATTGAGAGTTTCTTCCAGGGCTTGCAAACAAGCACTTAGGGTCTGTTCTAGTGAGTAAACCTCCTCTCTTGCAAGGGATTCCAGATTTCTCATGGAATCATGGAACTTTTTATGTTCTTCTGAAACACATGATTCCATGGGCCTTATCTTATCAATTAACGATAATCTTTCTTCCTTATATACTGTCTGAGTAGCCACAACTTTACTCAGGAGAGTTAGTGTTCTATCCATTAAATATTCATATTTATTATCTATAAAATCAATTTTGGGTACAAGCCTGTTTTGTAAATCCTGATTAGCAGATTCTAGAGAAAGAATCTTTTTCTGTAAGCCTTCATTGCTATCTTTGAACCCCTGTAAATCCTGGTTAGCAGATTCCAGAGAGAGAATCTTTTTCTGTAAGCCTTCATTGCTATCTTTTAAAGCCTGTATCAGTCCCAATAATGACTCATCTTTGTTCTTGTTATTAAACCAGTGTTTGAACACTGTGTGAGTTATTACAACGAATGCCAAAATGGTACAGGCCAGATATGCCTTAGGAAAGTCACATATTTCTAGGAAGACGTCATTCATCATACAGGCGAAAAGGTTTTTAAATTCTTGTGAGGTAATGTTGTCAGCCATATTACAAGTATTACTCAAAATTTGTTAGTCAATTTTAAGATATGAAATTATCAAGTACTTTTACTTGAAATAAGACACTGCTTTACCTTTCCGTGGTTCTGGGGTTGTAGTAGGACTTTTCAGCCAAAAGGTGGCGTTGGTACAGCTCCAAAGCAGGGCCTGCTGGTGACCTTGGCTGACTGCAACTGCAGGCAGGAATCCAGATGGCAGGGGAGGTGGAGCTGGAGCGGGAATTGAGACTGGACTAGCTGCTCCCTTTTTTTGGGAATGGAACTGTGTAGGCATTCCCTGGTTATATGGAACTTTGGAGGCGGGTTTAGGTACCCGCAAGCCAGGGAGGAGGTTGAGGGTGGGAGCCACCCAGGCCTTTGGAATTTGCCCCAAGTGAGCGCCCGATATTGGTGAAATTATTAAGGCTACTCCACGTAGTTAAAAGGAGATTTATTTAATGGCGTAACTTACAAATTAAGGGATAGGTAGGTCACGGGGTCTGGGGAAGGTGTATCGCAGTCCAGCGGTGTTCTCTGGAGCTCTGCTCAGTCCACCTCCACTGTTCAGGGTCCCAGATCAGAGAGAGTGCGGGCCCATCCAGATCTCGGGTCTCCAGGCGCCTCCCTTGGCCCCGCCTTGTAGGCGTGACAGTTGCTTAAGTCTCAATGGGGGTTGGAACTTCCAGATTAAAGCTGGAATGGCTACCCACTACAACCACCAGTCACCCCAATAAGACCCCCAAAACAAGGCAAAACAACAACCACAACAACACTAAAATAAATAAAAAACAATGAAAGGTACATCAAGGGACTGATGGATGAAGGACTAAAGGAGGCAGCATGTTTGAGATCTTGGGTTTGATCCAGGGGAATGATGTCTGTCTGTACCATTCTTTCAAATGGTTGGCTGACCAATCAACACCTTCTTCTTCTTTTTATCATTAGCTATGTTCAATGGAGTGTAATAAAAGCCTCCTGACTGAACAGAAGTTCTGTTATTTATGTGTCCATCTACAAATGGATTCTGTGAAAAAACAATTTAACTCTTTGTGTACAATCTTATTTACTCAACATTTAAACTTTTGTGAGATTGATAATCCAGCCTACCACTATATTAGGTTCAAAAGCCATTTTATAGTAAAAACAAACTAGATTCATTGCTATTTATGATTCATCTGTTTCTTGAGCTATGCTACACCTGTAACCTTAACTACAAATGGTTCTACACTGCCTGTCCCAGGAAATGGCAACCATACCGTTGTTTCAAATGGTTATTATGACTATTTTGTTATGACCAACTTCTTTTTTTTTTTTTTCCCCCGAGACAGGGTTTCTCTGTATAGCTTTGCACCTTTCCTGGGACTCACTTGGTAGCCCAGGCTGGCCTCGAACTCACAGAGATCCGCCTGGCTCTGCCTCCCGAGTGCTGGGATTAAAGGCGTGCACCACCACTGCCCGGCATGACCAACTTTTTATGACCAATTTGCTATGGCCATCTTGCTATGACCACCTTGTTGTGACTACCTTGTTGTTATGACCACCTTGCAACCGTGAGAGCCTAAGTTACAGTTACAGTTTTAATTACTATGCCTTAGAGATTCATGAAACAAAAATGCCTCTGATCTGCAAGCCCCTTGCCCAAGGACAGATAATTCTTGGATTGCTGGAGGCTATTGTTTATGTGAAATAACAAGCCACATGTTTTCACTCTGCTAAACAAGTTTTTTTGACCCATCTGCACAGGATATGCTTGATCACATGTGGGTGGGAGGTACATAGGCAGGAAATACATTTTTGCCCCTGATTGGACCTGGTGGGAAATGCAGTGAATTATGGATTTTCCTTCTTAAGCCCTTGTAAAATTTGATTGAGACTATTTCCTGGGAACCCAGGTGTAGACTTGGTCAGAGCCCATCTACCTGGCCAGTATTTAATAAAGCTTGATTCAAATTTGGCTTTAAACTATTATAGTGGTCTTATTCTCAACTGACTGCTGGGATTAACACAACCATGTCTTTGTTTTGTCAAGTTGTTATGACCACCTTGTTATGCTTACATCCTGCTTCTGTAACCCTGCCTACTTGCCTGCCAAATTTCCCATTTGGAAACCTCTACTCCTGGACTATAAAATACCCTTATCTTCTCCTTGTCCAATGCTGATATCTTGAACACTCCCTTAGGGAGACACAGCCCATGTATATGAATAAAAAAGCTTGCTTTAATTTGGCCATGATGATTTGTGTTGGTGGTCTTTCTCCTCACATCTGTGAGATTAACAAGATCACAAACTTGAGCACTCTGCACTGACAACTGGATAAATTGCTGTTTTACTTACAACTGTATTTGAGTTCTGCGGATCTGCCATTTCCTGGACACAACAGCTATTTGGAAACCTCTTCAGTATTGTTCTGCCCTGTAATTACTTCTTTTGAGTGTAGGCACCCTGTTGTTCTACATTTGCAAATCTCCTTTGTGCTAAACATCTGCACTTATCCTTGCTTCCTCCTTCCTGTCTCAGAAGATGAAGTATCCCTCCTACTGCTCAAGCCTCCAGGGCTTGGCTTCTGCCAGTTCCACCCTCTTCCCCTACAGACTGAAATGATTGTTCCTGAGATAAAACAATGCATTAAAATCTCCAAATGCACTGGGGCCTTCTAAAATACTCTTTCTACTCATCTCCTGTATGTCCTCTCACTACAGAAGCACATCTCAAAATTCTCTTCTTACAGTTCTTAGTTTAGTTATTTTAACTCTAATCACATATGCCCACAGACCTAACCAAATTTATTATTGTGTTTCATAGGCTCCTCCAGTTTTTTTTTATTTAAAATTTTTTTTGATTCATTTTACATACCAACCACAGACTCCACCTCTCATCCCTCCTCTCACTCCCCCCTCATCCCTCCTCATCTTCCCCTCCAGCCCACCCCGATCCTCTTCTCCGAAAGGGTAAGTCCTCCCACTTGGGGGGGGGGGTGGACCGCAAAGCCTGGTACATTCAGTTGAGGTAGGATCAAGCCCTTCCCCCCTGCATCAAGGGTGAGCAAAGTATACCACCATAGGTTATGGGCTCCAGAAAGCCGGCTCATGCACCTGGGATAGATCCTGATCCCACTTCCAGGAGCCCCTCAAACAGACCCAGCTACACAACTGTCTCACTTATGCAGAGGGTCTACTGGTCCCATATAAGTTCCACAAATGTTGGTCTAAAGATTGTGAGTTCCTATGAACTTGGTTCAGTTGTCTCTGTACATTTCCCCATCATGATCTTGACTCCCCTTGCTCATATAGTCCCTTTTCCCTCTCTTATACTGGGCTCCTGGGGCTCAATCTGGTATTTGGTTGTGGATCTCTGCATCTGCTTCTATCAGTTACTGGATGAAGGCTCTATGATGACAGGGTATTCACCAATCTGATTACCAGGGTAGGCCAGCTCTAGCACCTTCTCCACTATTGCTAGTAGTCTAAGCTGGGGTCATCCTTGTAGGTTCCTGGGAATTTCCCTAGCACCAGGTTTCTCCCTTACCCCATAATGTCTTTCTCTATCAAGATACCTCTTTCATTGCTCTCTCACTCTGTCTCTCCCCCAGCTCGACTATCCCGTTCCCTTCCCTCATGTTCTCACCCCTCATCACCTTCCCTCTATTGCCCTCCTCATCCCCAGTTTATTCATGGAGATCTGCTCTGCTTCTCCTTCCCAAGGTGTTCCATGAATCCCTCTTAGGGTCCTCCTTGTTTGCTAGCTTCTCTGGAGCTATGGGTTGTAGTCTGAGTTTCCTTTGCTTTACATCTAGTATCCACTTATGAGTGTTTGTCTTTCTGAGTCTGTGTTACCTCACTCAGGGTGATATTTTCTAGTTCCAAATTTGCCTGCAAATTTCCTGATGTCATTGTTTTTCACAGCTGAGCAATACTCTATTGTGTATATGTACCACATCTTCTTTATTCTTTGGTTGAGGGGCATCTAGGTTGTTTCCAGGTTCTGGCTATTATGATTAATGCTGCTATGAACATAGTTTAGCAAGTGTCCTTGTGGTATGATTGAGCATCCCTTGGGCATATGACCAAGAGTGGTATCTGTAGCCAGAAGTTTCTCCAGTCTTGCCTGGTCTTGCAGTTGGGACAAATTTATCCCACCTGTGTCCTGCAGTCACTTGATCTCAAGTAAACACACAGAGGCTTATTTTACTTACAAACTGCATGGGCTATGGATCAGGCTTCTTACTAGCTAGCTCTTATAACTTAACTCAACACATTTCTATTAATCTATATATTGACACATGGCTGTAGCATTACCAGTCTGTGGGTATCTTGTTGCTCCTTGGGCGGTGGGTTGGCATCTCTCTTGACTCCACCCTTCTTCATCTTGTCTTCAGTTTGAATGTACCAGCTAACCTTATCTGGCCCTGCCCTAGGCTAATGCAGCTTTATTTATCAACACATATTTACAGTGTACAGAAAGACATCCCATAGCAGGTATCCTTGGGTCCTGAGGTAGATTGAATCCTGCTTTTCTGAGAAGTCGCCATATTGATTTCCAAAGTGGTTGTGCAAATTTGCACTCCCACCAACAGTGGAAGAGTGTTCCCCTTGCTCTACATCCTCTCCAACATAAGCTGTCATCAGTGTTTTGATCTTTGCCCTTCTGACAGGTGTAAGATGCTGCCCTACAACTGGTGCTGCAATGGGTGGGGGTATGGGAGCAAGGGTTGTGCCCCTGGGCTTAAAGCCTAGAGGCTGGGGTGATCGGCTAGGAGAACAATGACTCATCTCTTGGTCCAATCAGAGCCTGTGGAGTCTGTGTCTCAGGGAGCAGCTGTGGTCTTGGTGAGTGGGTGGATTTGGGGTGGTGGTGGAGTGAGGTTTCTAGGTTACAAGGTCCAATGTGTGTGCGGGGGTGGTGGTGGTGGTGGTGGTGGTGGTGGTGGTGGTGGTAGTCAGGTCTGCCTGCAGGAGTCTTGCCTGCTGGCCTGCAGCTGGGGCTGCAATGGGTGGGGTATCAGCTCCTTCAGTTTTGTCTGCAAATCTTTAACCTTGTTTTTGTCTGTAAGCACATCTACTCACTCATTTTGAGTTACCAGTAACATGATTTTAATAAGTCTTGACACTCACTTCCAAATCTGTACTAAAACACATATTATTACTTGTATTCTGATTGATAGAGCTGTCTAGAAAATTCCCAAATTCCAAAACATTTAGCAACGTTTTAAGGTTTCACCTATAAAAACAAAACATTGCTTTTATTGAATGAACTTCAAATTTACAAGTATGTTCACTAATATTAAGTAGAAATTTTTCACATTATCTCAGAGATATCATTTATATAATCTTTGAATTTGTTCAATTCAACTAGGTATGAATATTTGAAAAGGAGGAAAATTAGTACTTTCCTCTTTTTCCTTTTATTGAAAATAATTTTCCTCATACAATATATCCTGATTACAGTTTTCTCTCCTTCTACTTCTCCCTTCCTCCCCTCCCATCATATATACCCCCTTTCTGATTGTCATTAGAAAATGAACAGGCTTCTAAGGGAATATAATATAATAAATATAATATAATATAATGATGAAACAAACAGAATAGGACTTAGGTATGCTATCATGTCATCTGCAAATAAAGACACTTTGACTTCTTCCTTTCCAACTTGTATCCTCTTGGTTTTCTTCATGAAGGATCCAGGAGTATAGGAATATAGGAATATAAGAATAAGACAGGAATATAAGAATCAAAACTTATAAGCTAAAGAGATAGAAGCTGACAGCCATCAGTTCTGCCAGCAAATAGGGATTAACTTTTAACTAAGCTTTTCTTTGTTTTACAATGGGCAGTTCTGTCAGCAACCTAAATGTTAGGCTTTTTATTTTTTTATTTATTTATTTTTTTTATGATGGCTCTCTGCAGCCTTGGGGTTAGCTATCCTCAACAATCCCCAATGTTATGCCCAGATTTTGGAGACCCCCAAAAGACCACCATGGAGACCAAATACCATATGTAAAAGCAAAGAGCCTTTATTTTCAAGCTCAGAGCTTAGACTCTCTGTCTGACACAGCAGTGAGAGCAGAGAGCCCTGAGCTCAGGCAGGGTGGGTTTTTTATCATAGCAGAGGTTGGGGTGATGGATTTCCAGGGCTCAGGACCCTGATTGGTTGACATTTGTCTAGGGGTATAGGGAATGTTTGGAATGTCATGTATTTTCCCTTAGATGCAGGCCCTCCCTGGGTAGGGTCAGCTCATGGCTTTTTCTGGATCTGGGTGTTACCTACCAGAAAGCCTATTACAGAAGCTATTTCTGGGTCCCTAAATTTGTCATGGCAGTTGTGTGGTCAAGCTGTTTTGTGCCCCCCCCCCCACTCCTTGGAGGAGCTCCAAAGTAGCTTGACCACACAGCTGCCATGACAGGCCCAGAGGCCCAGACACAGTTTCTGTGACAGGTTTACTGGCAGGCAACACCAAGATCCAGGAAAACCATAAGCTGACTCTACCCAGGGATCCACCCAAGGATGGGAAAGTACCTAACATCTCAAACATTCCAACCATTAGATAAGGTGGCCAGATGTCCCTAAGTCTAGCACATACCTGTTTTTGTTTTACAGATACCCCTAGATAATTGTCAGCCAATCAGGGTCTTGGACCCTGGAAATCCCCTCACCCCAACCACTGCTATGATAAAGACCCCACCCCACCTGAACTCAGGGCTCTCTGCTCTCACTGCTGTGTGGGACAGATAGACCAAGCCCTGGAGCTTAAAAATAAAGGCTCTTTGCTTTTACATGCGGGATTCAGTCTCTGTGGTGGTTTTTTTCGGGGTCCCCATGATTTGGGCATACCACCCCCATTACCACTCACAACCAACAGCTGCTGTAAACCAAAGTTAACTTTTAATAGGTTCTACGTGACAACCTGCTTTGCATTGTTTCATATTCTCCCTGCTATGGGACCCAGCTATGTCAGGAATAGTTGCAGGAAACTCTTTTTGCAATAGAGTTTGCTTCTGTTTTTAGACTTGGGTGGTCTGCACCCCATTATTTTGCCTGCTCCCCCTGGATCCAACACTTTTGTTGTTCAGTTATTTCTCTAGCTAATACTTCAAGTACTATATTGAATAGGTATGGAGAGAGTGGACAACCTTGTTCCTAACTTTAGTGGAATTGGTTTGAGTTTCTCTCTATTGAAGTTGATGTTGGCTGTGGGCTTGCTGTAAACTGCCTGTATTATGTTGAAGTATGTCCCTTATATCCCTAATCTTTCCAGGCCAGAACAAGCAGTTCTACAAAGCTGAGGATGAGACTTGGAGACTGGAATTAGAGGAGAGGAAGGAGAAAGAAGAGCTGAAGCTTGTCTACCTGCTTTGAGGGTCTATTTACTACTACTCTGGCAGGCTTGGCTGGTGAGTTTCCAGGGAATACCTGCTGGAGTTGGGGGCTGGGATAGCAGGATAAGTGGGGAGAAGGTTGGAGAGGAAGATCTGTATGATCCTCTAAAGATAGGCAGAGAGGAATGGGGCCACAGCAGGTAGTCTGCTAAAGAGCTGGGGTGAGGCTGGGAGATTGGATTTGGAGGAGCTGCCGGAGAGGTGAAGACCTGCAGTTGGCCTGTTTCCCAAATTGGCAGGACTGGTGGGTTTCCAGGGAATGCCTGCTGGTTTGGGTGGCGGGGATAAGGTCGATGAGCAAGGGGGAAGGAAGGTTGAGTGGAAGATCTGTGATACACTGGAGCTGTGGGGGTGAGACTGGGGGATTGGAGAGGAGCAAGAGGCGAAGATTTGCAGTTAGCCTACTTGCTTCCCTGGTGTACTGAAAATTATTTCTTAAATGTTGAGAAATTTAATGTGCACCTACAGCTAGATATATTTATATTAAAGTAATTTTCCAACCACAAAGTGAACAGTAGTTTAATTCAAGGAAATATTGAGAGTTATTACTAAATTTCTTCATTTTGGAAAACATCCGTTTGACATTATACCAAACATGAAAATGTAATTGCTGAATTATTGATACTATTACTATCATTACTACAAAAGAAACTTCTTTGTCTTAAAAGTTTATTAAATATAAGAAATAGAATAAATTTTTATGTCACATTTTAAGGTAAAAAATCCCAAGAAGGCTGAGAATGTGTCTGGGTTATGAAATGGATTGTTTCTTCTCCAAATTTGTTTAGATGTTGAAATCCTAATTGCAGGTACCATAAAATGTGACAGTTTGGTGTGAAGTCATGACAGAAATAAATCTTTAAATAGGGTCACCAGGATGGTCTCTAACATATGAGTAAATTAATTAGAAGAAGAAGAAGAAACTTGTAAAGAGGCAGACAGAGATGGAAAACAATGTGATGAAACTTTGGGAGAAGATGACATTCTACAAGTCAAGGAGAGAGGCAGATCCTTCCCTCAGACCTCAGAAGGAGCCAGTGATGCTGCCATCTTCATTTGGACAATTAGAACTGTGAAACCAAACATTTCTGTTGCTTAAGACATCGAGTTCATGGTACTCGGTAACAGCATCCTTAGAAAACCATTATAGCCGGCTGGTGATGGCACACGCCTTTAATCCCAGCACTCGGGAGGCAGAGCCAGGTGGATTTCTGTGAGTTCAAGGCCAGCCTGGGCTACCAAGTGAGTTCCAGGAAAGGTGCAAAGCTACACAGAGAAACCCTGTCTCGAAAAAACCAAAAAAAAGAAAAAAAAAAAAAAAAGAAAATCAATATAGAGCTGAGTCGGGTGGTCCATGCCTGAAATCCTATCAGGAGAACTGCCCAGACCAGCTAGGACTGTATAGCAAGATCCTGCCCCAAAGATACCCAAATAAAACAAATGAAACAACAACAACAAAACAAAAACAAAAACAAAAAACCCTGAGATATCTAGGTGACCACGTAATAGGACTGGTTCTTTTGAAACTTAACAGCTGCTTCATAATTAGTTACTGCTGACATCTTTTTAATCACAAAACAGCCAGTGAATTCTTTAAAATTTAAGTAAAATAAGCAAGTAACATAATAGAAAAACTAACCAGTCAATATACCTTTGTTTTATCAATTGCTTTGGTTGCAAACTATATTGATGACTTTAGGAAATTATCTTTCTTTTAATAATGAAATTTGATTTCTATCATACATGACATTTAATACTTAAAATTTCTCTTTGACAGTTTTATATACTTTATTCAGCATTGAACCATTTTAAGTAACAATAACATATTAGATAATATAACAATATTAGATTATATAATAATAAGATTACATCATTGAGCTCCCATATTTAACATTTGACATTTATATTTGACTATACTTTTAAAAAAGCTTTCCATTTTTCTTAGTTAACTTTACTCCTTGTGTCTATTTTTTTCTCTTGCTCCATATTTTATTTGTATTTGTGACCTCTTAAAGGAAAATTGAATAATTACTGGGTTTTAGATACTCCCTGTGCTCCATAACTTCATTCTTTTAAAACCGGATTCAGTCATTACAATAATACAGTGATTGTAGAGTAGCATGAATCTTAAAAGGTCTTATTAATGAAAACAAACCCAGGAGCCAGGTATTGGGGTGAATGCTGGAAGATCAGAGAAGCAGAATAAGCCACAGCTACCTCACCTTGCCAGTTCCTCAGCTGATCCTGTTTCCTTAGAGTGGAATCTTTTGAGTCCTCATCCAAATGGATCTCAGCTGAACTGTGCTGCTGAAACCCTGAAAGCTTAACCAGGCTCTAGTTCCTGGTCCTCATGCCTTATATACCTTTCTGCTTTCTGCCATCACTTCCTGTGATTAAAGGCATGAGTCATCATGTCTGGCTGTTTCCAGTGTGGCTTTGAACTCACAGAGATCCGGATGGATCTCTGCCTCCCAAGTGATAGGATTAAAGGCGTGTGTGCCACCTTTTTCTGGCCTCTAGATCTAGTGGCTGTTCTGTTCTCTGACCCCAGATAAGTTTATTAGGATACATAATATTTTGGGGAACACAATACCACCACATAGTAGTTATTATTGCTTCCCCCTCCTTAATCCAGGAATGAAAGATCAGTGAGACTGCATGGTTTGCTCAAAGTTACGTGGATAATAAATGGCCAGTCCACTGGACCATGATATTTTTAAGCAGTTTTTTTTTTGGGGGGGATGGGGGTGGGGAGACATGTTGGGGATCTAGCCCAGGACCTATGCATGCTAGGTAAGCACTCTACACTGAGCTACACTCACATTGTTTCAAGCTTCTGATTTTAGTATTTAGTGATCTTTCACCTAATACATGTTTATAATACTAGTTGTTATCAATAGTCCCATTCATTAATTTGAGGAGTGGGAGTGAGACAGTTTTATGTAGCCCGGTTTGATCTTGGCTACATGGTTATGATGGCCTTGAACTTCTGATCCTCCATCTCTACCTCCCAAGTACTTAGATTTCAGGCACATACTCCCCACCCCACTTGAGACAGGGTTTCACTGTTAGCCTAGATTGGCTTGGAACTCTATGTATCCCATACTGAACTTGGAGCAATCTGCTTACTTGAACTTGGAGCAATCTGCTTACTTAAAATGTCCAAGAACTGGGATTACAGGTGTGAGTCATTATGTCTAGCATTAACATTTATCTGTAAGCTACAGCAACCCTGACTCAAACTGGCTTAAACAGTAAATTTCTTCTCTATCATAATCCTGGTTATATGGTGAACTTCAGGGTTAATCTCTTCAGTGGCAGGTAGATTATAGGTTTGCTTCTGTTTCTAATTTATCTCTGCCCTAGGCATTATGACCAAAAGCAGTTTATTCTTGGCTATGAGAGTGCTTCAGTGTTCAGGGATTATATCATACAATCTTTTTCATCACAAGTCAGGTCTAGTCATTTAGTTCAGACACAGAAACATCCAAAGAACAAGGAGACACAATTTTATCCTGAGATATATACTCTTTTTTATTACTTCTTTTATTTTTTGATATTATATTATAATTTCATTGTCCTTAGAATTATAATTTCCCCAGAACTCCTTGCAGAATATTACAGCTGTTTGATCACTATATCGTGCTTCTATTCTTACCCAAAACAAATTACCACATACCAAAATTAACCAGACACAAAGTCTATATAACTCAATGAATGTCTGTACAATTAGGATAGCCATTTGGAATGGAAGCTGTGCAGTTTCACATTGGATTTTATACTTTCATTATTGAATACATATTTATGCTTTTATCAACAAAATTCACGACAGAATTAGAACTAGAAAACATTTATAGCATTATAACTGATGTTCATTACCTGCATTCATTCATTCCTCATCACCTAATATTAGTCTTTCTTGTTCTCTTTTCTATGTGTTATACTATATCCATGTGTCCAATTCTTTACATATAAACATGTATTATTAGGTAGATTCCACATTTAAGCAAGAAAATGCATTTTTTCTTCCTCTGGGATTATATGACTTTACTTAGTTTAATACATTCTAAGTCCATCTAGTTTCCTGCAAATTTTATGATTTCATTTTCTTTAGAGCTGAATGGTATTTCATTACACACACACACACACACACACACACACACACACACACACACACACCAAATTTTCATTAAAATTCATCTGTTGATGGACAACTAGGTTTATTCAAAGTCTTTGCTATAGAAAGTAAAGTAGCAATAAACAGAGTTTATTTCATTTTTTTATTTGCAATTTTGTTTCCTCTCGTAAGGCTTAAGTCAAAGCATGGGCTGGGTTGGCCTCGGTTTCTATCTGGGGAATGAGGAAAAATCTGATTTCTACTTCAACCAGGTATTGGCAAAACCCCTGATCCTATGCAGACAGATGTCCCTAATTCCTTGCTGACTGTCAGCTGTGAGTTACTGGAGGCAGTTTCGGGGAAAGGGGTGCCTACATTAGTCAGCAATTGCTTGCTTTGAATCCTTCCTCTAGTGTCTTGCCTCAGCTACATTCCTTTACTTTTCAGACTTGTGTGATTGGATTAGTGTCAGCCAGCTCTTCTTCTACTTTAAGGCTAACTGTGCCCTACAACTGATCCCAATTATCATATTCATAGCTTTTAGGGATTAGAATGATCATTCTTGGTGTGGTGGATATTTTAGGCAGGCCTAACACAGCTGCAGTTGGCTTTTGCTGAACAAGTCACCACTGGCAACAGGGATGGATTATTGTAATTTTCTCAGATAGTCTTCAGGGATGAAATGGAAACACTGGGGAGTAAGACACACTGCTCATTATGTACCCACATTACAACACTTCTTTAAAGAATGTTGTCTTCTGAAGAGCACTCTATGTTCTTTCTCAGTTTCCATAATAAATTGTACATGTTGTCTAGGATATTATTTAAACATTATTTCACCAAGGACAAAAAAGAGACTTTAATGTTAAAGCTGCATTTGAGAGCAAAGTTCCGTTTCCCAGTGCTATTGGGGTAAATGATCTTAAAGAGAAAAGTAGTTATCGTGTTGAGTTGATGGATGGGAGCAGTAGTACAATGGCCTTTGTAAAACTTAGAGAATTCTGGCAGCTTCAGAGAGAATTTTGGTGCAGCTGTTGTAGGTATTATCTTAGGTGTTTGGCAACAGCTTTCTACGAGGAATCTGTCTACTTAGCATGGCTATTGAGCAGTCACCATAGACTCACCAACTTTCAATGGCTCTAGGATTCCTCTGAAGTCTCCCACCTTCTCTTCCCCTCTGTCTGCCATCTGTCGGTCTAGTGGGCAGGGATTAAGGGCAGTCTGTCCTTTTATTGATATCTAGTGTGGCTTCAAAAATCTAGCTCATCAGGCACTGTAATTGTTCCCATTCCCATCTTCATAGGTGACCTTTCAGAATCTATTTTTTTGTGCAAGGTGATGACTTTCCTCAGAACAAGGAGGGCTTATCATGAGGCAAGAATATCTAAGTGGGGACTTTCCCTGGCAGAGCCTTACAAGCAAGGACCTAGCACTGTTGACTGCCCCATCTGACAGTGTTCACAAATAACAGTTAGGAAGGACCATGTCAGGAGCCAGAGGGGTGGCAGGGCTGGTTCAGGTCAGGTATATGGTCTCCTTATTTGGTTCAGGTGAGGTATATGGTCTCCGTATTTGGTTCAGGTGAGGTATATGGTCTCCGTATTTGGTTGATGGATTGCTTCATGTCCCAAAATGGTGGTTAAACCTTCTGAACTACAAATAATTCCAAAAACTGAAGTGATAATGAACACATTAGACAGATCTGGGACTTTTGCTACAAACATGATATTTAAGACAAATTAAAGGTCAAATGGATGTGAAATCTAGTCAACCTCTATCATTTCCCATTATTTATGCACTATTTCTTTTTAATTTTTAAATATGAGAAAATTTAGGTCACATTTGGGTATAATTATCTTAAGCAGTGAGGCAAAAATAATTCATACTTTTAGGCTCTTGCTCCTAATACCTCATTTTAAGCATTTATCAAGGGAGTCACTATCCCACTTTATTACATTAGAGTCTTACAATATGTCAATATTATAAAAATATATATTTGATATAAATTAATGCTCAATAATTTTTTTATGTCTTAAAGAGAGATATCTATTTTCTTTGGAATATTTAAATTATTAATTCAGTTTTAGAATTGCCACTTTCATATTCAGGAATAAACATATAAAACGTGGGGTATATGAAATACATTGTCGATAACTTTTAAAAAATTAAACTTACCATATTATTTTTATTTTTTAAATTAAAAATTAGATTTATTTTACTTTTATGTGTATGACTGTCTTACCTATATATTTGTCTATATACTAAGTGTATACATGGTGCCCGCAGAGGTCAGAAGAGGGTGTCAAACCCTCTGCCAAGGAGTTATGGATGGTTGTGATTTGCCATATGGGAGCTGGGAACTGTACCTGAGTTCCCAGCTCTTAATCACTGAACAATCTCTCCAGCCCCTAGTTTAAAAAAATGCATTAAAAATAATTATTGTTATCTGATAAACATAAGTGCCATGAAAAAAATATGAACACATGTTTCAGAACCATATTCTCTGCATTGCCTTCTCAACTTCTCAATCCTTTGATCATGTCTAGTTGGAAAATCTCTGTAGCAGAGAAATATTATCTCCTGTTAGCCCAACCCAAACCAACCGCTTTGTTGACTTTGTTTAAGATTGAATCTTTTCTGCATCTTTTAAGTGAGGTTCAGGTACTCATCAAAACCAGTATTTGACCACCCACACATTCACTTGTTCACAAAGCCACACCTGGACTTGGCAAGCGTCAGAAGATGAAGTTGGTGGACTGCACCATCGCCTTCTGCACCTTCTGGCCCTGGCCATGGTATGCCAGTGTGGAAATCACAGAGACCACATAAACGGGCATGCTGTATCAGAAAGCTTTTTCTGTTGTTCTTTTTGAGACAGGGTCTTATGTGTCCTTTGCCTTCGATAACTTACAAAATTGTTATATAAATTTCAGTTGCTTAGATGTAAGTATAAATCTACATTATTTTATATGGACTTAATAGGAGGATGAATATTTTATTAGCCTAAATTGGTGAAATTGTGCCATCTAGTGCTCTTTACTAAAAAAAAAAAATTCTTGTAGGTTTTAAAGAGTGTTTCAGTTTGTAGACTATTAAAAGTTCACAACAAATCTAGAAATTTATTTGTCTGATGTCTATTGTAAATTTTGGGTATGGTTAATTTTCATGGGTGATGTTCTTTATTTGCACGTTTTCTATGATAAAGTTTATAAAATTAAAGAAAGAAAAAAATACAAGCACAAAAATGAAACAATATCTGATGCAAGTACAAAGGGGTTTATTAGTAACAAGGAGACCCAGGCTTGGTCCGCATCCAACACACTGGCTAGCCAGGTGAATGAGGACAGCCCTGAGCTCTCAGAGTGAAGGGTTTTTAAAGGGAAAAACCACAAGCCAGGGGGTACAAGCCTTTGCATTTCAGGGTCATACTTCACTTAACAGGAACATTTAGCCAAGAGAAGAACTACAGAAGACAAAATACATTTGGAGACTCTCCCAGTACTATTGGAGACGTTGATGCCTTTGTTTTAGCTTCATAACTATTTCTTGGCCAGCAACCTACCCACTCGTGGGAGGGGGTCACCTTGATCAGAGTCTTAGCTGGGTGTCTGTGTCTCTGGAACTTGGTTCAGCTTTCATGTGAGTATTGCTAGAAATGAAGTTTTCTTTAAAACGGAGTTTGTCTTGCTCTCTCAACACATGGCTACCACAGCACATTTTCTGAGAGCCGTTGAAGTCACTTTTGCCTGTGTTTTATAGGAGGAAAACTGTTAGTTGGTTACATTAGGAGGAAGAGGAGGAAACTGAGGACAGTGGAAAACTTTTACTTTATTGTTCTAGCAGCCAAAATTGATGGATATAAAGCTTTGATCCTTTGTCTAGTCTTGGGTTTGTGTAAATCTGGAATTGTGTGATTACTTTTGGAAACCTAATTTTCATGTTTCTTCCCCCCCCCCTTTTTTTTTGGTTTTCCAAGACAGGGTTTCTCTGTGTAGTTTTGGTGCCTGTCCTGGAACTCACTCTGTAGACCAGGCTGGCCTCAAACTCATAGAGATCCGCCTGGCTCTGCCTCTCGAGTGCTGGAACTAAAGATGTGCACTACCACTGCCCGGCTAGTTTTCATGTTTTTTTTTTTTTTTAAAAAAAACACTGTTCAGCCAGGTGTGGTGGCTCATGCTGTTAATCTTAGTATTCCAGGTTCTCTGAGTTCCAGACCAACCTGGTCTACATAGTGAGTTCCAGGCCAGCCTGATCTACAAAGAGAGACTGTCCCCACAACCCCCACCCCCACAAAACCTTGAAACAAACAAAGAAAAACCCTAACAAATAAAAAAATAAAAATAAAAAACCCTAATAAACCCTAACAAAAACTAACAAACAAAAAGAAAAACCCTATAGGTTGAAGCAAAACCAAGTAAACTTTGGTGCTTTATAAGACAGGTGTGCAGAAGTATCAACTTCCTTGTAAAACGTTGTTTTTAAATAACAAACTTTATAAAATAAAAAATGTAATTACCTAGATATATGCATAAGACATATGAACATCATTATGCTCATTATTAGGCCTATTTGGGTTATCTAGTAGCTTTCATTTAAATAGTCATCATATGCTATTCCATTGCAGTTATTAGTTTCTTAACATTGAATTGCTATTTAACTTATGCTTTTAGAGCTTGCACCAACAATTGTGGGGGTTCCCCTTTGTCTTTCTGGCCAGTTGGCCATCAGTCCATGAGGACAAAGGGGCAGAAGTGACGACAAAGATCCTTGTATGGCCTGTGAACATGACATAGACAGCCCTCTGGGAGACAGACTTCAGTGAATCAGCTCAACTTTATTTGAGAGTATAGGAAATATATAGGGTTGGGGACAAACCTAGTTTGCATTAAGTGGCACAGTTCTATCATAAAGCTTTGTATATGGCAGTAGGGTCCTATAGCAAAGCACAAGTCTTAGTTACTATATGTGCAGCAGGTGAGGCTTCTAGTAGTTATCTGTGCCAAGGGTCATGCTAAAGATAAATCAGGCATCTGATTTAGAGACAGCTTTCAGACAAGGTCAGTCCTCTGGGCCTAGGGACATTCTCCAGATAAGGGTAAATAGAGAACAGGAAGTTTCTCTGGAGAGGGAGGGAGTCCCATGTTGTAGAGTGTTGGAAAAAGCTATCAGGCCATGATAGACTGACTTCAACCTCTGACTAGCCAGTGAGACCTCCCAACAAACAATTGTCTACTAATGTCTTATTAATATATGTGGATCTATGAAATATTTTGCATACTTGTAAATGGTTTTGGCAGTAGATAATCAACACACACACCTGTTACTGTTGAGATTCAGTTGAGTTTTTCTCTACCCAGGTAAAAGATATGTTGTCAACATATCCTTTACATTACAGATGTGATAAGAAAGTATACTTCATCAAATATTTGTGAATTTTCCAAATCATACAACATAAAGTAGTTATTTCTTTTTGTAGTAAAATTAATTACATGACAGTTAACCATTTACGTGTATGGGTCAGTGCATGAAGTGTGTTCAAAGTGTTGTGCAGTGATCAACAGGAAATTTTCATCTTACACAACTTCTTAACCCTTACATAATTCTCAGTTTTACCCTCTCTCAGCCTTGGCAACCATCATTACACTTTCCTGTTTCCATGACTTGAGTAGTATAGATATTTCATGTAAGTGATACCACATGCCTTTTAGAAAATGGCTTACTCACTCAACATGGTCAAGATTCAACTAAGATTTCCTTCCTAATAGTATTTAATATGTGTAGATGAATTTCTAAAGTCTTAATAAATAAGAAACACAGAGCCAAATACAGGGGTGCAAGCCATAGAGGTCAGAGCAATAGCCACCAACTAACCTTAGCTGACCACCTCGCTGTAGCTTCCCAAGAGAACCTCTTCCTGTCTAAACTGCACCTTTATTGCCTTCCTGTTCTGCCTTCTCATTGGCTCTAAGCCCAACCACATCACTTCATCATCACTGTCTGTCTATACAGACCTCCAGGTCTCTATGATTGGAACTGGGATTAAAGGCATGTGTCACCACCTTGGCTGTGTCCTTGAACACACAGAGACTCTGCCTGCCATGTGATTAGATTAAGGGCATGGGCTACCACTGCCTGACTGCTGTTATAGCTATGACCTCTGATCTCCAGGCAAACTTTATTTATTAACATACAAGTAAAATATCATATTTCAGCACAAAGAAAATATCACCACAGATATGACTATTTTTAAATGTTTTATAATCAAAGGATTTATTTAATCAGCGAGAACTGTAAACTGATTGAATATGCTGTACATAGGCAACAGAAAGAAACCGGTACTTATATTTGCAAACAGTCCTTCAGGAAGCCAGAGATCAGGCTGTTGTATTTGCTTTGATTTCAAATCCAGTTTCCACAGGGCACTAGAAGAGCCAGCAGTTGCTATTTCTCCCAGCAGATGACTTGCTACAAATGTTGATTTTACTCAAAGTCAGCAAGAGAAATATTGCATCTGCATTTTCCAAGAAACCTCTGACTCTACAAATGTCACTTAACTAATTTCTTCATATCTTAGATATCACCCTCATGATCCTAAACCTTTCCAACTGCCTGTCTACGTTGTTCCCCATTTGGGGGCACATGTGGCTGCGCCTCCAGTTAGTGTTTACTTCATGAGGCTTTAAGTTTTTAACTTTAGTCTCCCGCGAATTGGGTGGGATTTGACTATTTCCCCAAGCAACCCAGACCATCTGTCTACATTCCTGCACCTCACTTAATCCCATCTAGTTTAACTCTGGCAGGATCCTTGTTTTGTCACATTTGTTCCAACAAAATAATGACATCATCTCACAGCTCCGACTGCTCTTTTCCTGTTTTGTCCCTTCCAACCAAAATTTCACACATTAAATTTTAATGAATAACATGCAAACATTTCCCTTGTTTTACAAATAATGCAAAAATGTGTAATTTTTAACTTCTCTCCACTTAGGCTAATTTGTACTAATAGCCTAGCATGCACCCATTCATATTTTCCACATGCATATACATACATTTGACATGTATATATAGGTTTTAGGATTTCTTGGCTTTAAAAATTGTGCCAAATATTTTTGAATCTTTTTCCTCAACAATATCTCATGGGAACTAGGTTTATTAATGGGAATGCTAAGTGTTTTAAATGCCTACACGGTGTCTGAGTTGATTTCTTCCCTGTATTAAGAGGCATTTTTCTTATTCATTTGTAACATTTTGGATGAACAGAAATAAAACTTAGCCTTACACAGTTAGATATGTTATTTTGTGCTATAGCATTAAAAAAATTTAAATTACATTTTGCTTATTTATTGTATGTGTGTCTATGTATATGAGCACATGCATATGTGCCATGATATGCATGTGGAAGTCAAAAACCTTGCGGGTCTTGGTTCTCTCCTACCATGTGAGTCTCAGGGACCAACCTCATACGGTCAAGTTTTGTGGCAACCTCCTTCTCACTAGCCTACTACAGCATTTTAGTGGGAGACATCCAAAACAGTAAAAAGTCACAATTCTATCATATATAACTACAAAATTGTAAACTTCTTGCATTCTTTCAGAAAAGAGTTTATCATTTTTTATATTTGAAAATTTTTTGAGTTAAAAAAAAAAAGTCATTTCATTGTGACCTTGTTATAAATGTCCTCATTACTAGTAAAAGGAATGTGTATTTCTGGAATGTTTCAAATTATTATTCTGCGAATTCCTATTTTTATTATGTTCCATGTTATATTGATTTTATTTGTGATAATTCTTAAGATTGTATGATTGATACAGTTTGGGTATGGTGTGTGTGTGTGTGTGTGTGTGTGTGTGTGTGTCCACATCCCAAAGTCCTCAGTCTAGCACTGCTGACATGGCAAAGCTGTCAAGCGGCGGTACCCGGTGAGGTGATTAAATCATTGGGGACATTGCCTACAGAAGGATTAATGTAGCTCTCAGGTGCCCCTACCTGGGCCTTGAATTTCTCTTTCCTCCTGTCTTGCCATGTGACTGCCCTCTCTCCTTGTGTTGCTACAATGATGCCATCTGCCATGTGTGACATACTGGGATGACAAGCATTGTTGATATCATGCTTTGGAGTCTCCAGAACTGAAGGAGAGCTAAACAAAGTTGCTGCTTTATCTATTTGTATGTATGGCCTTTATATGACACAAAGTTTTAAATGGTGATATTCTCTTATGATTATCTCTTTTCTTAAAGCTTCTAAATCCCTCTAGTTAAGCAACTCTTCTTTGCTCACAATGTACTTTTCTAGTTTCTTCTGTGTGCTCCTTTTATTATTTTGCTTGTTACATTAAGTCTTATGACATTTCAAAATTATTTTTCTAAATGTGCAATATGTGGGTGAATTTTATTTCCTTTTAGATGGCAGGCAGTTTCATTAGCGGAATTGCTGAGTTAACCTTTTTCTTGATGAAATAGAATGTTTACATACACAGGAAAACATTCAGAATTAATTCTTTAGTTCCTTTAATCTATTTGTTTAAGTAAATAGCACATTAGTAATGATTACAAAATGTTTATGATCATTGTATCATTTGATTTTGAAGAAGAGTAGTTATCCCTCATTATTTTTCTTTTTAATAATTCTCTACTCTCCTGCATTTACTATGTGAAGACATCAACAAATGAGAATTGTTTAAGATCATGTATTAATTTTTAGATAGTTGATATTTTGCGACATTGGTTTTGAATTTGGTTTTGACATCTACTTGTTCACAACTTCATTTGTTTCTCTGTGTAGTCCTGGCTGTCTTGGAATTCACTCTGTAGATCAGGCTGGCCTCGAACTCACAGAGATCTGCCTGCCTCTGCCTCTGCCTCCAGAGTGCTGGGATTAAAAGCATGGGCCACCACCACCCAGCTGTTTTGTTATTATAAGTGAAATTTTTTTTGAGCACTCTGGAGATATAGTTCAGAGGTAGAGTGCTTGCTTATATGTGGCATTACACTCAATCTTTAATACTGCAGTAAAACAATAGGTATGTAAAAGATATTTATCTAATTATGAAGATCTTGCTATGATAGGCAAAATCAGTGATTTTCAGCTATTTAAACAGAATCTAGTCACTTCATTTAATTTTAATACTAATCTATGGCATTTTAAAATACATGTTTTGATCTCTTTCAGTATTCAGTAACATCATAGGTAAATAGATACTTTTATCTCCTGTTTTCCAGTTTAATACTAGTTATTTTATTTTGTTGTATAAAACAGACATCCACTAGTAAATAATACTGGTAGAGGAGTCTGTTTCCTTCCTTCCTTCCTTCCTTCCTTCCTTCCTTCCTTCCTTCCTTCCTTCCTTCCTTCCTTCCTTCCTTCCTTCCTTCTTTCCTTCCTTCCTTCCTTCCTTCCTTTCTTTCTTTCTTTCTTTCTTTCTTCCTTTCTTTCTTTTTGGTGGATTTTTGAAACTGAGTTTCTCTGTGTAACCCTGGTTGTCCTGGAACTTGCTTTGTAGACTAGGCTGGCCTTGAACTCACAGAGATCCATCTGCCTCTGCCTGTTGGAGTGCTGGGATTAAAGAAGTGTGCTATAATTGAATAGTTTGAGTGTTTTGCTATTTAAAATAATATTTTCTATTTTTGTAATTTTTTTAAAAGATGTATTTATTTATTATGTATACAGTGTTCTGTCTGCATGTATGACTGCAGGCCAGAAGAGGGCACCAGATCTCGTTACAGATGGTTATGAGCCACCGTGTGGTTGCTGGGAATTGAACTCAGGACCTCTGGAAGAGCAGTCAGTGCTCTTAACCTCCGAGCCATCTCTCCAGCCCCTGTAAATATTTCTCATTATATTTAAATAGTACCCTTCAATTTCCATCAAATGCACAATCTTTGTTAGGAATGACTTATCAAGTGCCCTTTTTTTGCATTTATTCATATGTATATATAGTATTTTATCTGACAATTTGTTTTTTGTTTATGTAGAGGAGTATGATTTTTTTAAAATGGAATTATCTTTGAAATCAAAGAATGTAGTCTTCATGTGTTATCCTGTAAAGACATTGTTAGGAGATGGCTGCCTACCAAAAAGATACAAGAAAGTGAGAAAGAGTTTCCTGGGGAAGGGTCTCAATTGGGGGATTACTGTGCCAGACTGACCTGTGGGCATGCCTGTGAGGCACTTTCTAGACTGTTGGTTGATGTGATCTTGTTCTCAAAGTTTTTCTTCCACTTCTTCCTCCTTCTTTCATGACCTTTTTTTGTGTTTTAAAAACCTATTATTTTGGTATCATTTGGCATATCAATTATTTTAGACTTATCTTTCAAGTTTCTTTACAGATTGACATTTTTACATTCCTTCATCTTTATGTTGACACACTCATTTCCAGTTGTTTTTTGTTTTGTTTTGTTTTGTTTTTTGAGGGACAGGGTTTTTCAGTGTAGTTTTGGTGCCTGTTCTGGATCTTGCTCTGTAGACCAGGCTGGCCTTGAACTCACAGAGATGGGCCTGGCTCTGCCTCCTGAGTACTGGGAATAAAGGCGTGGGCCACCAACGCCCAGCTCTAGTTTTTTTTTTTTTTTTTTTTTTTTTAAGATAACTTGTGTCTTAACAATGGCTAACTGTCCTCTAATTAATCCACATGTTTGTGTAGCTGGAGAGTCAGTGTTAGCTTCAAACTTTCTTGTGCTGCCTTTAAAATTCCTCACATCTGCTTCTTATTTTGCTAGTTGTTACCTGTCTCATTTAGCACGTTCATTCCATAGTCTGAATTCTATACATTTTGAACACATGTTCCTCTTTCAAAATATACATCCACACACACACACACACATTTTGTTAGCAATGGAGTAAGTCTCTGATAGAATACTCATGGCTGTCTTGAAATCATGGAAGGTAGGCCAGTTCCATGTGGAAGGAAGTTCTCATCTCATTTTACCTATTGTAGCATTCCTGCAACCTCTGGTTTGACCTGAACATGCCTTCTTCTTTTTCTTTTTTTTTCTTTTTTTGGTTTTTTCGAGACAGGGTTTCTCTGTGTAGCTTTGCGCCTTTCCTGGAACTCACTTGGTAGCCCAGGCTGGCCTCGAACTCACAGAGATCCGCTTGCTTCTGCCTCCCGAGTGCTGGGATTAAAGGCGTGCGCCACCACCGCCCGGCTGACCTGAACATGCCTTCTAAAGGCCCAGAAACTGTTACACTTAGAAGGGACTCAGGTATATTAAAATTGGTAGTGGGACAAAGGTAAGCCACATTTTGATTACTGTATTCCCAGATTTCTTTTTTTTAAAATAATTTATTTTATTTTTATTTTATGTACATTGATGTTTTTTCTGCATGTATGTCTGTATGAGGGCACTGGATCCCCTGGAACAGGAGTTACGGACATCTGTAAGCTGTCATGTGGGTGCTGGGAATTGAACCCGGGTCCTCTGGAAGAGCAGTCAAAGCTCTTAACCACTGAGCCATTCTCCAGCCCCGTATTCCCAGATTTCTTGTGTAATAAGACTCATTCATTTAATTACCCACATAAGTCCACTTGCTTTCTAGATACTGTATTTAACTTAAGCATGTTAAGCATTCTTTTGCATGAATTTTAAGACTCAGAATGAGAGTATGATAGGGTAAGTTGATAGTCAGTGTATTCTGTGCAAGACCCTTTTTCTTAGACATGTGACTTTATATCTTCATACTAATAACTGCTAGTTAGCTACTGCAAGTTCTCTTAATAGTACAAACATATCGGATCTAATATCATAAGTAGAAAACTCCAAGTCTTGGTATTGTGTGCAAAAAGCTGGTTCTTTTCTCCCTAAACTTTGCTTCTTAGTTTCTGTTACCTTTTAACAGACAAAATAATATTTTTACGAATGCAAACACAGAGCCTCATGGTGGTGATGAACACCTTTAATCCCAGTACTCAGGAGGCAGAGGTAAGTAAATCTCTGAGTCTGAGGCAAGTCTGGTCTACAGAGTGAGTTCCAGAACACCCAGGGCTAAACAGAGAAATTCTGTGTCTGGGGGAAAAACAAAAACAAACAAACAAAAACAAAATAAAACAAAAAAGAAATGTATTAATTTCTCTAATTGTGGTTCATTTTTTTCTTGAAAATATTTTAAAGACTTGTTTATTTCTCATCAAATTTAATATACGATGCAGGTATCACAAATAGCATTGCTTGCTTTTATTCACTATATATTTTATTTTGCTTCTAAACATGAATTCAGTCAACATTAAAATTTATTCTTTAACGTGTACTATGCTAAGTGCTATGGGACTAGAAAACAATGCTTACTAGAACTTTACATTAATAGATGAGCAGCAGGAGGAGGGCATTCCCAAACTCTGAGCAAATGCAGAGGTCTGTGACCAATATGTAACTTGTATGGGAGGGGAAGACACAGGGAGAGAAAGGTAAAGAGGACGGATTAAACAGCCAGTGCTAACTTTATTCAGAGTAAGCCATAGGAAATTTCCAAGCAGGGGAGCAACGTTCTGCAAACTGTACTTGGCAAGATTAACCTAGTTGCACTGTGTGGGATAAGCTCCAGCAGAGAGACTGGAGGGAGGCATTCCATTTGAGATACTAGAAAAAACCAACAGGCCTGAGAGCATCAACCAAATGACAGTGGGAATGGGGTGAGGAGGTGGATTTCAGAGAGATCACAGAGGTGGGATGTAACAGCACTTGGCAGTTGTTTGGATGTGGGAGGAGAAGTCATCTAAGAGCTTTGCACCTTATCTACGGGATGAAGTTTGTTCTTTAGAACAGAAATAGGGAGTGAGAGGGAGGATCAGGCTTTCTAGAGAGAATTTAAGATTTAAGTCTGGGAATATTCCATTTGAAGTGGTGGTGGGACACATATATTAGGCATTAAACAAACACCTGAACATATATGTATTCAAAGCATATATGAGTTGTGACCAAGAGTAAAATATAATGGAATAAGAAGAAAAGGGGTACAGAAGAAAGAAAGGACTCAGAGACATGAAGTTTCCATGAGAGGAAGAAGAGCACACTTCTGTTCTTCCTACCTGCTATCTGTAGCAGCTGGGACTATAGTAGGCCTTTTGTGGACCATGAAATGACTGACGTCAAGAACAGGAGTCACTCATCAACGTATAGAGAGCACTGTGATAGAATATGGTTTGCTGTGAGAGCAGAGCATGGGGAGGACCATGTACCTTTTAATGCCCATGATACTAGGCTATGGACTCAGACTGGCTTTAAAACTACCTCCAGCATTTAGTAATATGTGACATGCTGGCCAGTAAATGTAGTGGCTGTAAGTTCCAGTATGGAATGGAGAAATTAATAGCATTTGCTCCACTGAGCAGGTGAGTTCTTCCTGTCAGTGTTCATCCACTGCTTGGCCCAGAGCAGGTGCTCAGTAAGTGAAAAAAGGACAAGTAATTTCTAAAATGCATTTTCTGAAGTGTAGAGTCGTAAAATTTTATATTACACAAAATATGTAAGATATACTTTGTAATCTTTGAAACGCAAGTCATCATTTTGAACATATATCACTTATAGTGGGACCTCCAGCAACATTGATAGGGTTTATTTAGCCTAGTGTGATAAATGTAAAATGATGAATTCTTTTTTTTTTACAAAAGAGCAAAACAATGGAAAACCAAAGTCACAATGAGCTGAGGAATTTAGTTTTAAGCTGGATGTGGTGGCATATGTAATTCCTGTACCTGAGAAAGAAGTATTCAAAGTTAAGGCCAGCCTTGGCTACACTTCAAGATCAAGCCTCAAAAAACAAAACAAAATAAATCAACAAAAAGACGAAATTATTTTCAAAATCATTTTGGCTTATTACATTATAAGGTATTCAGTGGCTATTGAAGGTAGAATTCTCAGCTTTCATTTGACATTCGATATATCACACTATTTACTTAATCATCAAAATGCCATAAAGAAAAATTGTAGTTCTTCACTGCATAGTTCCACTGCATGTTTGATGAATAATCAAGCTGATTTTCTGATGTCTTATTAAAAAATTCTGCTTTTGTTTTTTAAATTAAAATATTATTTTAAATTTTATGTCTATAAATTTTTTTTTACAGGAGTGTTTTTCCTGCAAGTTTATCTGTATACCACATGCATGCCTAGTGCTCACAGAGGCTTAAAAGAGGGCTTGGATACCCTAGAACTGGAGTTAGAGGTAGCTGTGAACCTCCATGTGGGTCCTGTAATCCTTAAGAGCAGCAAGGAATTTTAACTACTGAGCTATCTCTGATGCTCTTATTTTCTTGAGAAGGGCCTCACCATGTAGCCCTGGTTGGCCTGGACAGAGTCTTTTTTACAGGTTTGTGAATGATCTTGAGGAGATGCTACCCCTAAGAATTTATCTAAATTATGTTAAGTTCAATGTTCAAAAACTTACATCAGACAGAAGGCACATAAAGTGCTACCACTGCTATTCCTAATCTAGCCCCAAACCTATTCAAGGAAGGGGTAAATTTGTGTCATTAAAGACAACAGCCAGAGGAAGACATGACTATACCTCACTGTTTACAGGAACTATGGCCCTGTGAATCATTTCCCAGAAGGACACTTAACTACCATGTCCCTGAAATGACCCGTTCTTTCCCCGAGACTCTGAGCAAGGTGACAAAAGAAAGCAGGCGAGATCAGAACGAGGGCTATCTAGAGAGTAACGGATTCCTTCTCATACATCATGGGAACAGGGGCCAGCTAGGTTATATTCAGAGGAAACCTGCCTGCTGCACATAGGGTCGTTCAGCAAATCCTTGGCATGTTGGTCATACAAGGACAAAACCAACCAGGAACCAATGAAATCATTGCTTATGTGGTCTGACTTACCATGTCCCTTTGCTGGTGCTAACTAGGTGCAATACAAAGCACCATGAACACAAAAGCTCTTGGTGTTCACCATTGCTGGCCACCACTGCACAGGGCACCCCTCTGCAGCTGAAAAGGGACACTCAGCTGCAGAGAGGTGCTCTGGGCTGTGATATGTTCCTCTGTACACTCACTGTGAGTATGGTCGCTCTCTCCCCTGCTAGCATCCCTGCTGGTGGATTTCAATAAATCCCCATCTGACTTGCTGACTGTGTATTTTCTTCATTTCTACCCCACTGCTACAGCACGACCAGGCTGTGAATGCTATACTCTGCATGAACTTGCTGTCCAGGTTGACATACTGGTTTGGATCATCAAGAGCAAATGATGTACAAGGAATGTCCAACAGGTGGTTAAAGGAAACAACACCTTTAATGACACAGATTTTCCTCCTTTTATCTGTGACTTTTCCTAGTATGCCATGGTAAATTCATTCTAGATCTTCTGATTGGGATCTTGCTATAGAGGATAAATGAAGTTAAAATAACATTGAGAGAACTATTATGGGTTTTCTAAGAATGTAGGAAGCACTCAAGTCAATAAGAAAGTTTAACAATTCATTACAAAGAAGGCTTTCAAATGCTGTTATATTCTGTACATATTGCTTGCCACTTCTTGGATTATTCATGTCTTTTCCAACTAGAGAACAACCAAGGACATAGACTTTAGTTGTATTTGTATCCTGGTAAACTTAGGGGAGTAAGAGAACTATACACTTGCCAATAAGAACTTTTCAAGCAAGTAAATCATTCAGCTAGCTGTTTGGTAGAAGACATCAGGAGACTCATCCTTAGGAAACACACCTTTATGGAGAGCACTGTAACAGAGATGGCACAATTAATCCAGTCTATAATGCAGAGAACTAAGTAGCAAAGTAAGTATGACAGAATTTAATTATGTTGAAATTTTTATTAGGGATAAACTAAGGCATGGGGTAAGACACAGCGGGTTAAGACTTGGCCATGGTAGGACTGTCTAAGCCTTTCAGGATGTTCAGAAGAAGCTGTGCAAGTTTTGGAGAAACAGCCAAATAGATATTTGGATTCTGATACTTTCCTTATGCCTTTTGCAAAAGCCAGGCTCTTGTTGCTGAAGGTTAAAAGGCTCAATGAGAGTGGTTTGGGCTTTTTCAATGCCTTCGTTTTGCTTTATAGACAATGCTGCCATACCCAGGTATCCAACACCAGAAGCACCCTTGTTTGTTCTCATCCACAACCCTCTGCACTCCTGGGTTTCCTTTAGAAGTTTTGGTTGCTCCCAGGTTAGGATTGGGGGTGACTCTGTTACGTGGATGCATGTGTGGCAGGCATGAAGGTTCCCGACGTTTCCTATTTTTTTTTCCTGAGTTTTTCCAGTCACCCTGATTTATAGGGAGAGCAAATAAAGGTCAACTTAATTCTCCTCCTTCTAACGTTTTTAGGGCTTTTCTGCACAATGAAAGTAGTTGGGGACAGGAAGCAATAACTCAGGTGAGCAAAGGCACAGCGACAAAGGCAGCGTCTCCCTGCTCCGCACAGAGAGCCACCGGAGCCCCAAGCGCTCGGCCGGAAATGCTCCCAGGGCCGGGCCGGAAACGCACCTCCCTATGTGAGTCCCGCCCGCTTCCCCCCTTCTAAGACTTCCGGGAGGCGAGGAATAGGCGGAGCCAGAACCGGAAGCTCTGGAGACTAATTCCCCTCTGTGAGCGGCGCTCGAACCCGGAGTTGAACTGGCGCTGGCTGTAGGCGGGAAGTTCGCCGCTGTCCGCTCCATGTTACCTCGGCGCCAGAGGCCCGGGCGGAAAGCTGGCGCCGAGGAGCCGGTCGGCCCGCGGCCCGCACGCTAGCTCCCCGGGTGCTGCGGTCTCAGGCTCCGCCCGGCGCCCGCCTGGTTTTGGGTCCCGCGAGCCCCGCCCCGCCCCGCCATGTATGATCGTGCTCCGCGCTGGCTCGGGTTGGCCCACGGTGGCAGCACCCAGGAGCACGTGGGGCCTGGGTCCTACCAGGTACCTTTCCCTAAGCAGGGGCCCACAGGTAAGGTGCCGAAGGGCAGCCTCCCCGACAGGCGTCCGTCCTGCCTTCAGCTGCCCTTAGGAGTCAAACCCAGCAATGTAACAACCATGAAGTGGGAAAACACCAGAGCTAGGCTTTTGATTCCTTGGCCCCACGTTGACTTTTATGAAAAACGAGTCTTGTGTAATTGCTTCTGCCCTTGTCTTACGGTTGTCACACACCTTAATCAAATTTATTTCCTACGATATAACTTTTCACATTTCTAATTTGTATTATCACTTACAGATAGTCTCATTCTCCCCTCCACCCCCCGACAGTGACAGTGAAATTATCTGACTGTTCCCAGCTTCATACTTACTGAGAACCCCTTTCTACATTCTTTGAAAAGTTACATTCTTGAGAGGTGGCCTAGGGACTGATAATTTAAGTAGTTGTTTGCGTTTTCTTTTAATTATTTTTCAGTCCATGAACTAGGCTCACCTTGCAATAAACATTTTTAATTTACTTTCTGCTTTTGAAGTTCTGATTTTTTTTAAAAAAATTAATACCATCCAAATTACAGTATTATTTTCTAAGCCTACATTTTCAATATATATAAAATGCCATGTTTTTCCCCTTAAAGTCCAGGAGTAAGTATTCTATTTACATTCCTGCTCAGATTATGGTTGGTTTAAGTTTCTCTGGACATGGTCAAGTTTGTCACCTGTATTTCAGATCTCAAACTTTACTGCTTTTTTTCTTCTGTCCTCGGCATTTATGAAACATATGTCAAATACAGTTGAGCTGTTATAAGCATTTATTCCTCAACATCTTAGTATTTACCCGCGATGGGCACCCCTGTGATGCTTTTATAGCCTTTATTTTGGTGCAGCTGACCACATTCTTGTTGCTTTCTCCTGGTTCTTTTTCCTGCTGCTAAGTACCTGACACATCAGTCAATGCTGATCAAGGAACCTTTCTTTTCTTTCCTACCAATCATACATAAAAGACGTTGTACTTCCATGTTTGTCTTGTTGCTTGGCTCATTATACATTCTTACTGATAGCTATAACTTCAATTACTGTTTATGTTCAGCTACTCCCAAAATCTTTACAGAGGCCGGGCGGTAGTGACGTATGCCTTTAATCCCAGCACTTGGGAGGCAGAGGCAGGTGGATCTCTGTGAGTTTGAGGTCAGCCTGGGCTACAGAGTTGAGTTCCAGGAAAGGCACAAAGCTATACAGAGAAACCCTGTCTTGAAAAAAACCAAAAAAAAAAAAAACCAAAAAAAAAAAAAGAAAAAGAAAAAAAAAAAATCTTTACAGAGATAGACGTATATCTCCAAGATAAGTTTTGTCCTGTCTTAAAGCCTGCAGGATTGTTCATCACCTTCATCGCCATCTCGGGCTGGTCTAAGCTTTAGAACTCCAGCTTCCTTTTTTGCCTGGCCATTTCTCTTGGCCCTTAAGACCATTGGTTATATCTTCACAATCTCTCAGAAAGTCATTCCCTCTCTTCATAACCACCCCAACTTAATACAAGTCCTCATCATTTTTTCTCAACACTAGCGTGTTGCTTGTATCTCAGTGTTCAATTCATCTTTTCATCTTGTGGATAGACTCATCTTTTTAGAAAACATACCTTATTTGAAAAACAAAAACAAGCTTTTGTAACACCAGAGTTAAAAATCTGAATTCTTCAATGGCAATAGAATTTTTTTTTAATTTTTTTGAATAGTTCATTTTATTTATTTTTTTTTAATTTTTTTTCCCTTTTTCTGGAGCTGAGGACCAAACCCAGGGCCTTGCACTTGCCAGGCAAGCGCTCTACCAACTGATCTAAATCCCCAACCCTGGCAATAGAATTCTTTATGTTCTCATCCTTGGTCTGGTGTTCTACTTAGTCTGACCTTTCCAAACAGCTGCACATTGCTTCTGCACTTGACCACAGTTCAGCAATTCTAACTTGATAATTTTCTTAAGATCATTCTCTGTCACTTTTGTGCCTTTCTACCTGCTAATACTTGTATCCAAAATGTTCTGTGTTCCTCCTTCACCTGGCATGTTCCTATTTATTTTTGATAGTCAGCTGAAATAAAATTCTTACTTTTTTCCTCTTCTGACTTATGGTGACTTCTTTTGGATAGCAGTTTGGTTCTATAATTACTGTTAATATATATGAAAGTCCCACTAAACTGTGAACTACGTGAGAGCAGTAATCATGATATTTACTCCCTTTTAGTAAAGTATAAACTAATGAACTACATTACAAATTCCTATGAGGTAGGTGAGATGGCTCAGTGGGTAAAGACATCTACTGCCAAGCCTGATGACTTGAGTTGGATAACTGACTCCAACAAGTCTGTCATCTGTCACCCATATGTGTACACACATACAACAAACAAAACAATAACAAAAACAGTAAGCCCCCTATACAAACTTAAAGGATTATATTTTATTCACCTTTAAAATAAATTAAGAAATTCTGTGCTTGGGAACTCTTAGGTATGTGTGTTTGTGCACGTGTGTGTGTGTGTGTGTGTGTGTGTGTGTGTGTGTGTGTGTGCTTGTACTATTCAGGACAGCATATTTATAATTGATGGAATAAGTGTTTCTGTCCATTTCTTTGCTGGATTTCTCGGCAAGACAATTTATAATCAGCTACCATGCTACTTCATGCATCTTTATATTAGGTATCTCACCGGACCGTGCAGATATGTGCCTACTTATTTAAATGAAAGATCAGGTATATGCTAAGAGTCCGATGTGGGAAGGGTAGATGTTGGGACTTCATATAACTTAATTGTTACAGTAAGCCTCACAAGAGTCACAGGTTTTTGTAGCCTTAGGTGGTTATTCTCAACCTCTTTTTATCTTTCTTGGCTAGACCTCTGGTATACTAGTTCCACATTCTCCTCAAGAAATTCTACTTAATATACTAATTGATTGCCTTGGTTTTAGACATTTGATCAGGAATAACATGTAGATGTAACCAACCATCTTATTAAGTAAGAAACACAGAACCAATGCAAAGAAGAAAGCCAAGAGGTCAGAGCTAAGAGCTAAAACCTTACCCTTCCTCCTGAGGTGGTCCTACCTCTCTGAACCAGAGCTACTTCCTGTGTGTCTGTCTTTTTATAGTGTTTCTGTTCTGCCTTCTCATTGGTTGTAAACCCCCAACCACATGACCGCCTCATCATGGCCTGTCTGTATAGACCTCCAGGTTTTCTATGATTGGTATTTGAGATTAAAGGCATGTGTATCAAATACTGGCTGTATCCCTGAACACACAGAGGCTTACCTAGCTCTGCCTACCAAGTGCTGGGATTACAAGCATACACCACCACTGCCCTGCTTTCCTATGGCTTGCTAATAGCTCTGACCCCCAGGCAACTTTATTTATTAACATACAAATAACATTTTAATACAAATAAAATATCACCATACAAACATATCTAGGATTTGCATCCTGAATGGACCAGGACTGAGCTGCTGTGGTTTTATGAATGGATAAGAGAATGGATACTCAAATTTCACAGAAAACAAGAGCTGTGCCTTGTTTTCTCACAATTAATCTGAGAAGGAAGCGTATCTTCTCAAAACAAAATTTCCCTAGAGACAGCTATTCTAGTCTAAAGGCAGCTTTCTATATGTCTATATGGATTAGCTATCTAAGTTGGACAACTTCATCTAAATATTTTCTTTTGTAGATTTCTTCTTTGAAGGAGAAGGCTTATCTGCCACCAGAGCAGGGTGGAAGTAGATTGTCTGTGGTTCTATTGATGTACCTATGTGTATGGCAACAAGGATGATTTTTTTTATACTAGCTAATCAGAATATGGAGAATCCGCATCAGAGAATGCAGTTGATATATAGATTTAAATAATTATTGTTTATGTAATTGCTCTATAGATTGATGTCTTCCCAGATGAGTGTCTGCTTCAATGACCTAGTTGTTTTGTATGTGAGTAATGCCTATTGCTTTGTGGCTGTCATTGTGGCTACATAGCTTGTCTTTTCATCACATACTGGACATCTTTTTCCAAATGGACTTTTATTGCTTTGTGCCAGTTTGATTTATCTTTTGCTGTTGGCACATCAAACTCAATATATCCCAGACTGAATTCATTCCTTTCAAATCTTTTCTCCTCCTATGTTCTTAATTTCTCCTTTCTGTCAGTTTGCAGTTGGCCCTCCATGTGTCAGTTTATCCCCTTACCCGGAAACAAACTCTACTCATGTGAATTCCCTGGAGCCCTCGCTTATATTTTGTACCTTAGTTATTGGCAGCACAGATAGTAATATAATTGTTTCTTTACCTAATTTCTCCATCACTTGGTTTTTGTGTTATTACTGTGCCTTCATTATCATGCAGACTTATAGTATACATAATAAAATATTCAGTATTTTTGAATGAGCAACTAAATGTGTAATGTAGAATACTAGTTATTCTTTATTGTTGATTGTGCAGAATATTATGATAAGATGATCCATCATTCTGGTTGTATGGAACTGTTCTAGTTTTAGCACTCTCAGTCCCAAGTTTGGGGAAAACTAGCACAGTTGGAAATTCTGAGAAACATGTAAACATGAGTACAAAGCTACAAATAAAACAGAAGAGAGCCTTTCTGTGTGGAAATTATCATCACAACTGTCTTCATTTTCTTGTGCTTTTTCTTGTATTCTTAACTCCATGTGTCCTCCAGTTGATTAACAGGAGAGTCTGTGTGACTAATTTTGGAAAACTTCAATGAAGATTTTATGAATACCAGCTTTCTTTTTCATTGCCTATCTTTATATACATAGTTTTAAACCACACATATTTACTATATACTCTAACATTGATAATATGAATAATGGGGATATTATTAAGTCCTTTTTCTCTTCTTAAAATGAATTTATCAGGCTACCCAGATTTGTGTAGTACCATGATTGCTTGTTCCAATGAAGTTTATTAGGCAGTCAAGAAATATTTGCTGAGCACTAACTGTGTGCCAAAGCATTACCAATAACCCATTGTCAATTTGGTTTAAATTCTTCGCATCTTGGATGTTTCTCTGAATTTTTTTTTTTTTTTTGGTAATGCGATTGAACCAGGGCCTCATCCTAGACAGGTATTCTAACACTGAGATACACCTTTAGCGCTGTCTATATGTATATTTTTAAAAAGACAATATTTGCTATTTAAAACTACAAAGCATTGGTTTTCTGTAGATAAGATGCTTTGCCAGCCAGGTCACATACGATTGGAAGAGAGGAAGGCTGGCGAAGTGGCAGGATGGCTAAAGTGCTGGCTGCACAAACAGGAGCGTCCGCGTTTGTATCCCCAGCGCCACCTAGAGTCAGCCACAGTGGGGCCGCTCTGAAACCCTAGTGCAGGGCTAGCGTGGCCCTGAGGACTGGGGGAATGGATTCACTGGAAAGCTAGGCTAGTCAGACTTTGGAAATTTCTAGGACCACTGAGAGACCGTGCCTCAAAAAGTAAGTTGGAAAGTGGTGGAAGACGACCTCTGATACCGACCTCTGGCTTCTGTGCATTTATGCAGAAACCCGCACACCTGGATACATGTATGCACACAGCTGGGTAATACACACACACACACACACACACACACACACACACACACACGAAAAGAGAATTTTATTTTTTTCAGTTGTTCAATATGTTCATTCCTATAGGGTCTTATATTTAATAGATATTAATAAAAATTATAATCCTACATGAGAATTAAGAAAGTTACAACTTGTATGAATAGCTGTTCTGAAAATATAGTCTTAATTGTGAGGGTACTAAATGATTATATATATTGAGTATATTTTCTCAGACATCTTTCTGATCTAATATTATGCGTTAGTGGTGATTTTTTTTTTTTATAGGTGGCTATGCACCATTTCTTTCTTTGAGTTCCAGAGAAAGTGCTTATGCTGTTGCCTCCGACACTGGAAAAGCTGCTCCAGGTCCAGCACACTACAATGTATCACAAGCACAGGTGTGTTTATGGTGTTATAATTGGCTGAGTTAATGACAACCATGTTTTCTTAACCAGATGCACACATTTATAATCCCAGTACAGCAACTTCAAGACTAACCCAGGCTTAACAGTGGCATACATTTATAACCTGAGCATTGTAAGTTCAAGGCTAAGCTTAGGCTAAAAAACAATTAAAATCATCATACAAAACAACAACAACAAAACCTAAAACCAACAACAACAACAACAAACCCATCCAAGAACAAAACAATAAAAACCAACCCATATTTCTTGTATCAGTAATATAAAGTGCCACTTGTATTATTTTCCCTCATATCTACCTCTTTTAAATCTGTATTTGTATAATTCAAATAATAGAAGGTGAATGCATTTGACCTTGATTGCCTATGTATTATTCATTGTTCTATATATGCTATGATACAAAAGATGGTTGTATGTTTCAGTGGTCCACAAGAGTGGCAGAATTGGAAAACTGTACAAATGGTCAAGATATACAAGTAGCAGTGGCGTACTTTTGTGCTGTACTTTAAGGCTATAACCATGCCATGTCTCATTTGTTTCCTGTTTTTGCATAGCCTCATAGGTCTCTGACCAAAATAACTTAAATGGCTTCATTAATGCTCAGAAATGATGTATATTCCAAAGATATTACAGTATTTTCTTACAATTAATATAATTTTATAACTTTTGGAATTTTATTGGAATGAACTTGCCATTAGTCTGTTGGTAACATTTTGCACCTGGAGAATCTAGATTTTTTAGTATGTGACCCATGGAAAATTCCTTCTAATGTGTTCTATGAATAAAGAGTTCTTAAGACTAAGATGAACAGAAAGCTATTATCCAATAAGCCTGTATAAAATTCTCTGTAAATAATCATTATGTGCATTATAAAAATGACTAATCATGAACAAGCTTGGAAGGCATCTTAGTTTGGGTTACTATTGCTGTGATAAAATACCATGACTCCAAACAACTTGGAGAGGAAAGGGTTTATTTGGTTTACACTTAAACATCACTGTTCATCACTGAAGGAAGTCAGGGGAGGAACCTGTAGGCAGGAGCTGATGCCTGGAGGATGGTGCTCCTTCGTGACTTACTCTGCCTACTTATAGAATCCAGTGCCACCAGCCTAGGGTGTCCCCTCTCCCATCATACACACACCATGGGCTGGGCCCTCCCACATCAATCCTTAACTAAGAGAATGTTCAAAAGGCTTGCCTAAGCCAGAGTTTATGAAGGCATTTTCTCAATCGAATTTCCCTCTTCTCAGCTGACTGTAGCTTTTGTCAAGTTGACATCAAACTAGCCAGTACAATTGACTCCTTAGCAACTTGACATGCAAACACAGCACCATTGAGCCACATCCTTTCCTTTCTTGGTCTCTCCCAAGATCATGCATTAATATAAATATCACAATATACAATGATTTGAAAACTTACAAGTTTCAGTCTTTACAAATCCAAACACTTTCAAAATTATTCCCTTAAAAAAAAAAATCCAAACTCTCGGTAAAACCCCAAACTCTCCTTAAAAGTTCAAAGTCCCTCAACTGTGGTCTCCTGTAAAATCAAAATCAGTTAAATAATTTTTGTTCCAGGAGGGAAGAACAAGGGCACAATCTAATATGAACAAAGCCAAACCAAAGTCCAACAGTGTAAATCTCAGTATCCAACTTCTGCGATCCACTCACCATGCTTTGGGCTCCTCCAGAGGGCCTGGGTCACTTCTCTGGTCCGACTCTCTACAGCCTACACAGCTTGTCTCCTACACCCAGGCTGGCTTTACACCATGGCTGCTGCTGTCCTTGGTGTTCATCCCATGGCCCTGGAGTCTCCAAAATATTGGGGTCTCCTGCTGCAATTGGGCTGCACTTTCACTAATACTGTATTCTAGGATTTCTTCAAGGTGCCAAGCCTCAACTCTCTGCATGACCCCTTAAACTGGGGCTCCGACTGCTAATGAGGGTGAGCCCATCAGTGGCTTCTTCTGGCCTCTCAAAAGTGCTAAGCCTCAGCTGCTCTCCATGATTCTTTCATGCCTTCAGAACCAGTACCACTTGGGAGAGACTCTTACACATGACTAAGTTTGCCTGTCAGCACGAGGTACAACCTTGGCCATTTCTGGAACACAGCTTCTGTGTGCTGACCCTGAGGATATCCTTCCCAGAAGACCTCACCTCAGTGATGTTGCTCTCTTCGTAATCACCACTAATGTCTCAGCTCTAGTTAACCAGCATCAATTTTCCCAGTAAAGCATAAGGTTCACTTTAGTAGTGCTGGCCTCTTGTTAGTCTCAGCTGATTCCTCAGCCTCAGCTGACAAGAACTACAGATTCCAAATAGCAAATGGCCCCCATAGAATATTTTTTAAAAAGATGTATTTATTTTATTTTGTGTGTACAGGTGTTTTGCCTGAATGCATATGTATGTGCACGCCTGGTGCCATGGATCCCCTGGAAGTGGAGTTACAGACAGTTTTGAGCACCATGCAGGTTCTGGGAACTGAACTCAGGTCCTCTAGAGGAGCACCCAGTGCTCCTAAATGCTGAGCCATTTCTCCAGCCCACCCCTACCCCCCATTAAATATTTAAGAGACTCTCAAACTTCCCTCTGAAACTTCACAAGCCAGGCCTCTATCATCTGCATTTCACTCCACACTTACCATCCAAATTCCCACAGAACAGTTCACCAAGCTTTCAACACTCAGTGGCTTTTCTAGACTAAAGTTCCAAAGTCCTTCCACAATCCTCCCCAAAGCAACACGGTTAGGTCTGTCACAACAATTACCCTGCTATCCTGGTACTTATTTGTGTCTTACATTACTGTTGCTGAGATAAAACACCATGATCTAAAGCAGTTTGTGGGGAAATGGTTTGTTTGGCTTACATTTACACATCACTGTTCATCTTTGAAGGACAGGACCCTGGCGGCTGGAGCTGGTGCTGAGGCCATTGAGGAGTGCTGCCACTGGTTTTCCCCTTATGACTTACTTATCCTGCTTTCTTATAGAATCCAGGACCACCAGCCCCGAGATGTCCTGCTGCCCACAACAGGCTTGCCCACAGCCATTTCTTATGGAGGCATTTTCTCAGTTGAGATTCTCTCTTTTCAATGATTAGCTCTTGTCTAGTTAACATAAAACTAGTTAGCACAGAAGGTCAGACTTGTTACTGAAGTACTCTGAAAGTCCAGTTCATAAGTATCCATTTTTCCAATGATCTGCAACACAGTCTATTTTAACCCTACTTGGGAGGTTGGAAATTCCTGTTTTTGATTCCTTTATTGTACTACCTTAGAATGCTCTAAAGTATAGTAAATTTTGGTCTGAGCTTAGAGTCAAAACTGATAACTATGATTATTATCTCAGTATCCTCTTTTAGAAGAACTTGTTTTCAGTAAGGGCCTTAACTTTCTCAGATTTCATTTTAAAACTTTGTTAATATTTTATATTGATAAAATAGGAATCATAATCATAATGGGAATCCATAATCTTGAATTACTTCATAATTTTTAACCTCCAATTTAGTATAAGATAAAAGGAGGCCGTAGTCTGCAAAACCGAGAGAAGCGGTTTAAGAAGTTTGTTTCGGAAGGTCCGGGACCTGCCAACTATAATCAACCTCATCCTGGGTCATTGTGCACCACAAGCAAGCAGGTACTCCAAACTAAAGAACATCTTCTGCAGTATGTCACTTTTTAAGTTATGCTTCTAATGACTGTTCTTTTAGATAAAATAAAAAGAAATCCTAAGCAGTTTGTTTGATATTAAAAATGTTAAAAAACAACAACAAAAACCTTACTATAAAGCTTGGTATATTTTTACTATTCATGTTGTACTTATTTTATAATTAAATAAATACTAAGTAATTTTTATAAACCTTAGTTTTTAACTAGAGTAACATCATACCTCATTCTTTCTTCTTTTTTATTTTATGGTCCTGGGGATTGGACCCAGGCCCTGTGTGTACTAGATTATTGGTCCCCCACTGAGCTACATGAGTGGGTTCTTTTTTCAGTCCTGTTATTCTGTAGCCACAGTGTATGCAGTGACTAGGAAGAAGGGAGATTTAAAACATGGTACCTATATAGTTCACTTGTTTTTAGTGACTGTGTGTAAATACCTGTTAGCAAAAGAGTGATTTCCACATGATTCCTGGGCTGCAGGTGTAGCCTGGTGTTGGAGAGCATTTGCCTAGCCTGTGTGAGGCCCTGAATTCTATCTCTAGAACCACACAGAACAAAGCACGATGCCTGAAGGAAGAAAGCTGAAAACTGAGATGGGGGACAGCGGTAGTTGCTATTTCAAGACAAGATTTGAAAAGTGATAGATGCATGATCATGCAGTGCAATGCCTTAGGGACCTAAAGGACTACTGCGTGATAGCAGACACACAGGACTACTGGAGGTGGTTAGTGTGGAGATGGGCCTTCGAGGGTGCTGTTGGAATATGCATTCTAGGATGGAGTGGTTTATGAGTGATACAAAAGTTGGCTTTTTATGGAGGGCAAAAGGAAGATTATTTTATTTTGAGTGAAGAATTTCTTTAAGGGAATCATAGATGCTGCATTTGGAAAAATAAATTCATGTTATAGAATCAGTTATTTTTACACCAAAGCCATACACTGTTGAGATAAATAACCCAAATATGGGTTTGGTTATGTTTTATTAGGTGTGATTATTTCACATAGCTCAAATTAATTATATTTTCAACAGTTCTCTGACAAAAGAGTACTTTGCATTTTAGGATTAAGGTCTTAGTTGAATAATGTTAGTGCAGAGATGAGATTGAGTTTTATGTCATGTATTTAGATATTAGGTATATTTCATGTGTAAGGGCAAAATAAATGTTCATTTACTGATTGTCAAACATTGCTAAATGACCAGGTGTGTCAGTTGATCAACGTAATGTTAGACACTCTTTTTTTCATAGAAGTCAAATTCCAAGAGCCACAATTTTAGCAGAGAGCAAAATTTGGAACAATATAGTTGATGAAATACTATCTTAGAGCCATAGTGAAGTGTTCACCAGTATTCCAAAGGGAGAGAGTCTTTGGAGGGGATTCACATGGTGAATTCACACGGTGGTCTGTGGTCCCAGAAGAGCACATGAGTGACGGCACTGCAGTGTGTGTTGGCATGGCATGCTTAGGGAAGTGTAGCATTCTGTGGACTGCTGGAAACACAAGATCTGAGGGAGAGGAACATGAATAGAAGCTTAAGGAAGGGAAGGCTATTGTTTTGGAAACCTTTGGTGTGTCCTTTTTGAAAGTACTGAATAGAAGGAAAGCTGTTGAAGGTATTCTTTTTAAATTTCTTTTCATAAGTGCCACTGAAGCTACTTAGCTGATATCTCTAGTGAAAAATCATGTCTAGCAGTGGCAGCTTTTCATAGCACAGTTGTGTATGGACATGTGTGCATTCACCATTGCAGTTATTTGTTTGCCCAGAAAATATGGGGATCAATATAATCCCATGTTATTTTTTTCTGTACAACTAAATCCTTTAAATGTCCATGTTTTGTTTGATAGATACATTTTTAATTTATGATACTACTTCCTGTTTCTATTTATTTCCCATGGAACTAAAACCTTTTTAAAAAGGCTAACCAATTTAAAGCTCTGACCTAATGTTAAGAATGTCAATATTGCCATAGTTCTTTCAGAATTAAAGCATACATTTTATTGCTGTATTTACATCTGATACACACCGTATTTATAAATGAGTTTGATTCATTTCCATTGGCTTTAACATTACCTCATAGACATATTTCTGCTCTGTGGCCTGTGCAGTTAGCACATGTGTATAAGTTATGGGTAATATACAGAGAAGTCAAGAGTTGCAGGGAATGAAGGCTGGAAATGTTACTAGATGAACTCAAGGAAAGAACTAAGGATTGTTCTGTATAGCATACACTGTCATAATATCGGATGTTGCTGCAGGAGCACCTTGCTTTTATTTTATTTATTTATTTATTTATTTATTGAATCAGTACTGTTTGCTTTACTAGGAAAGATAAGTAGCTGACCAAGTTAAGAGTCAATCCTTGGTTTTTATGGTGGTTTTAATAGTGTCTATGACTTAGTCTATAAGATGTGCTAAAGCTTGAATGCATTCCTTCAACTTAGTTCTATAAGACTTTTTTGGTTAATATTATGTAATTCATTATGTCAATATTTAATGATTGCCTTTAGTAAATTATAATGTTTTGCTCTTATTCTTTCTTGACTCTGAATAACATAAAATGTGTTCCTCACAAACATTTTATGCTTAAAGAAAATTTCTAGAACACCTGTAATTTCCAGAAGCCTTGATGTTCCATCAATTCCCTCTTCTGGAAAGTCTCACGGCTACCATCTCAATGACGACGACAGTATTGAAAGGCGGACACCTCCTGCTAGTGATAACACAATAGGTCCAGCGTACTACAAGCCTCAGTTTGTAAGTGTGACACATTGATCATGACTGTTGGAAGACTGCTTATTGTTGTATGTTTTCATTCATGGGAATAGTAACTATGAGTAACAATTAGAAGACTGGGTTTCAGTGGCTATTTACTACAGGATTGTTCTTCATAGATGTATGCTTGCCGTCTGGCTGGCAGAAGAGAACAGAGAAAATGAATGAAAAGAATTTTAGGCCAGACTTGGAATCTAGAGCTCAACAGCATGGCCAGCGTTAGCCACCTGGAACACTGGGGTGTGTAATCTGACTCCACATTCAGGAAAAAGGGACAGAGGCAACTGCTAGAAGTCTCAGCCACAGTGTGTAGATGGAATGCACAGACTTTCCCTCTGCTTCTTAAGGAGGATCATGGACATTTGATTTATAATGGAATTTGATTTGAGAATGTATCAATCATTCTACAAATTAGTGTAAAAATTAAAAGAAGCTTCTCTGATTGAAGTACCAAACATAGTTTATCAGGTCCATCTCATGACGATCTTAACTTTCAAAACAATAAGTTGTCAAAATTTCATTCATCCAGTTAAAGTATATGATTTATTCATAAATATGTATAATGAGTGTAAATAGTAAGTATGGTTTTACTCAGTGACAAGGCAGAAGTACATAGTACTCTGATATTACTGTAATTTTATACATTTATTAGATCTAAGAGATGGAGTCACAGTGAGGATAATGGCAGAAATGAAGGCTAGCCTTAAGGAAAGCCCAAAGGGAAGATTTAAGCAAAAAATCAGCCTTCTCACAATTTCACTGCTCTCGCTCCTAATACACTTACTTGCATTTGTATATGCCTTTGGACTTAGGACCAAGTATCTTCAGAAACTATCTTGTTTGGGGACATTTGCATACAGGGGAGTTTGGGGGGTATTAGATACTTTGAATTGTTAAAAACTTTAAAATATTTTACAGCAATTTATTAACATTGTCAAACACATAGTACAGTAGTAAGGATGGACATTAATGCAGTCGTCATCTAAATATAACACATGCTTCAGTTTTGGCAGGAGTTCTCAATGGGTTACAGAAAGAGAAATAACATACCTGTCTATCACGTTACTAATGATGTCAAGTAATGGTGTTATCTTCTAACTTTGTTTCCTGTAAGGTACTAATTTTCCATTTTGAGTTTATAGGTATTTTTGGAGAGGTACTTTAAGACTACATAGTTACCCTATTTCTTGTCAAACTCTCACTGGAAAATCTTTTTTTTTCATCTATTGGTTTTATCATTTACTAATGATATTTGGATGTTTTAGTGTGATATTTATCAAATATTGGTTTTCTAACTTCATCTTCTCTGTGATGCCTATTTTTGGCACTTTAAAAAAAAAAGCTGGGTGGTGATGTCATACACCTTTAATCCCAGGACTTAGGAGGCAGAGGCAAGCAGATCTCTGTGAGTTCGAGGCCAGCCTGGTCTACAGAGTGAGTTCCAGGACAGCCAGGGATGTTACACAGAGAGATTCTATCTGGAGAGAGAGAGAGAGAGAGAGAGAGAGAGAGAGAGAGAGAGAGAGAGAGAGAGAGAGAGAGAGAGAGAGAGAGAATATTTTAGCTTCATTCTTGTTTATGTATTTATATCAGATTCATGTATTTCTGTTTTCCTTAAATATTTATTTTTGAATCATAACTTATTCCAGATTTTATTCCTTGAAGCTCCTGTGAGCTGTTCTTTGTGTACTTGACCTATCATATCATCTTGTGGCTAGAGTTTTCCTGCCTTGCCCACAGTCAGGACAAATCTCTGTCACCCGCCAGTCCCACAGCCACTCAGACCCAACCAAGTAAACACAGAGACTTCTATTGGTTACAAACTGTATGGCCATGGCAGGCTTCTTGCTAACTGTTTTTATAGCTTAAATTAATCCATTTCCACAAATCTATACCCTACCACGCGGCTCGTGGCTTACCAGCATTTTTCATGCTGCTTGTCAGGGTGGCGGCTGGCAGGTAGTGAGTCCTTCTGCCTTCCTGTTCTTTTATTTCTCCTCTCTGTTAGTCCCACCTATACTTCCTGCCTAGCCACGGCCAATCAGGTTTTTATTTATTGACCAATCAGAGCAACACATTTGCCATACAGACCATCCCCCAGCACAGCCAAGTGCAGACCATCTCAGACACCTGCACTCAGGCCCATGGTCCTAATCATCCTCTATGCAGATCTGCTGGTTAAAGCCACGAGAAATCCGAGAACGGGCTCCCACAGGACATACAAAACATCCCACAGCATCGTCTTGCATATTTGACATGTCATATCGCTTCTTCCCACTGGGTTTGCCATTAGCCATTTCTTTAAAAGACCCTGTTTCTCCAGGTAGAGATTTGGTAGTATCATTGCTTTGAGGGCATTTCAGGACAGAGTTAGAAATGAATAGTTAAGGCTTACTACCACTGACTCTGAGTCTGAGCTTATAAATATACTTCTGTTTACAGTCTAAAAGCATAGTCTTTCCAACCTTTCCTTTTTACATCTGGACTTCTCACAGCGAGGAAGCTGGCTCTCATTACTCCAATGAATTTACTTATCCTAATCCTGTGATGTAATGAAAGTATTGATGGTTTTATAACTGATAACTGAGCATTACAAAAGAAATAATCTAGAGAATGCTTAAGCTTTACTTGTAGGTCTTGAAGTGCTATCCTAGCAGGAGACAAAAGGAACTGTAGGCTCCATTCTGGCCTTGAGGGTCGGATGGTATAGACCCATGTACGACTGCCTCGCATTGCTACTGGTGAAATATCTAGTCATTTCTGAAGACAAGTTTGTCTCCAGTTTCTTTGTTCAGGTTTGTTTGTTACCTCACAAATGCACTAACCTGTAGCACCTCTCCACATGCTTTTTTTCATAAATTATTACAAGTTTAATGAATATTCAAAAATCTTGGTTAACTCCAAAGAAATAATAATAATAATAATAATAATAATAATAATAATAATAATCACATTATGCTTTTGAATAACCACTGGGTCATTGAGAAAATAGGCAGAAAAAAAAAACTTCCTAGAGTCAAATGAAAGGAAAAACACAACTTACCAGATCATCTGGGGTATACCAAAGGCAGTTCTGAGAAGAAAGTTTATGGCAATGACTGTTCATATTAAAGATTCTGGGTGCCAGTGAAATGGTTAAGTAGATAAAGGTGCTTGACACTAAGCTTGGAGAACTTAGTTTGATCAGCAGATCCCACATGGTAGAAGGAAAGAATCAGTTCCTGAATGTTTTTCTCTTCTCTCTACATGCGCCGTGGCATACATACAAACATAAACAGGTGACAGTAAGACTAAAAAAAAGATCTTAAATAAATAGCCTAATGTTGCCCATGGTCCTAGAAAAACAAGAACAGTCCAAACATAAAAGCAGCAGATGACAAGAAATTGTAAGATCAGGGATGAAGACTGAAAAAGAAATATATAGATTGAATCAAACATAGAAGTAGATTAAAAAAAACAAACAAAACAAAACTGTAAGACTGACAAACCCTAGCCAATCTAATCAAAAAAAAAAAAAAAAGAGAAAGAAAAGATCAGATTAATCAAGTTAGAGATGAGGGAGCTAGAAGGATGGCTCAACAGATAAAAGAGTTCTTGCTCCCTTTCCAGAGCTTTCCAAAGCAGTTGCCGTCTTCTGTATCAGGTAGCTCACAGTCATCTGTAACTATAGCTCCAGGGGATATAACTCCCTTTTATAGCCTCAGTGGGTACCTGCACACATATGGGGCACACACACACACATACACGCACACACACACACACACACACACACACACACATCATAATAAAATAAGATTAGACATGAAAAAGAGAATGTTTTCACAGTTTCTCATGAAATAAGGACAATCATTAGAACGCATTCTGAAAACTTACTTCACTGTCTCAGGGGGCCATATTGATGTGAGTGACCTGAGGCCACATTGATGTCTGTGGTCCTGGCTACCTCGAAGGGCCTTGTCTGGGTCAGTGGTCCTACTGCAGCAGGGGTTTGTGCTGTTGCTAGAAAACATGTGGAAGCCCGTGACCTGTGCTCCCATTGACTGTAAAGAGCAAGAAAGCTAATTTTGCAGTGATGTCAATGATTGCACTGCACAGTTGAGAGGGAGGGACATGGAAGGCCTCTGTGACAACCCCTACCTCCCAACCTCTCCCCACAAAAGGGTAATAGCCTAAACAGGAAGCCATTGAAGAGAACTCGTAGGGAGTGTGATAAGGATGCTGAAGTTATCCCTGCACAATTGATGGCTTCTTGCAGGAGTGTGGGAGAGGAATGACTCAGTTTGACGTAAGGGGCAGGCCATGAGAGTTTGACCATGCTCCGGTGAGTGTGTGGAGAACACAAATTGAACTTTTTTTAGTGTGGGGGTGCTGTCAAAAGGGAAAGGGGTTGGACATGGCAGGACTGGGAAATAAGTGATCAGGGTGCATGATGTGAAATTCCTCCCCCCCAAAAAAATCAATTTAAAGAAAGAAAGAAAGAAAGAAAAAAGAAAACTTGGAAAACACAGAAGAAATTCCTAGACACATATGAGCTACCAAAATTAAATCAAGGAGATTTAAACAACCTAGAAGACCTATGACAGTGTGGTGGTTTGAATAGGAATGGCCCCCACAGACTCGTATTTGAATACTTGGCCTATAGGGAGTGGCACTATTTAGGAGGTGTGGCCTTGGAATGGGTGTGGCCTTGTTGGAGGAAGTGTGTCACTGTGGGGGCAGGCTCTGAGGTCTCCTATGCTCAAGCTATGCCCAGTGTAGGAGACAGTTAACTACCGTTGCCTGTGGAGCAAGATGCAGAACTCTCAGCTACCTCTTCAGCACCATGTCTGTCTGCATACTTCCTTGCTTCCTGCCATGGTGATAATGGACTACACCTGTGAAATTGTAAGCCACCCCCAATTAAGTGTTTTCCTTTATAAGAATTGCTGTGGTCATGGTGTGATGGTCTCCTCACAGCAATAGAAACCCTTACTAAGATAGATAGTAAGTAAGATTTAAAACATCATCATCAACAATTATACTTCCTCAACCCCTTAACCAAGGAAAGTCAGGGTCCAGATGTGTTCCCTGCTGGATCCTGCCAACCCTTTCTAGAAGTCAGAATATTTCTCCTAGTGCTCCATAAAATAAAATGAAAGGACATGACAAAATAAAGGCTATCTATGACAAAACACCTGTATATAACATTGTACGAAGTGGGGACAGATTGAGAGACTTTCCTTTCAAATATGAAATAAGACAAGTATTTCTACTCTCTCCACTCTTATTTACTATAGTGTTCAATGTCTTAGTCAAAACAAGACCAGAAAAGAAACAAAAGGGTTACAAATAAGAGTGTAAGGAATCAAATTATTGCTATGTGCAAATGACATGGTCCTTTACGTAGAAAACTTAAAGGCTCCTCCAGAAGACTGTTCTTCTAAATAAATGCTTTTAACAAAGTACTGGTAAAGTGAAAAAAAAAAAACATATTTGCTAAATCCTGACCCAACCTCAGACTAAAACTGAGGTCAGATTGATCCTCAGGCATGTAAAGGTACTTATAGGAAAACTTGCAAACTTGCATTGTTCTATTTCCGAAACCACAAGGCTTTCTGCTCCCTATTCAAACAGAAACACCGTAGTACAAATCTGTGCCCTATACTCAATAAACATTCATATGCTGTCATGTGCGCTAATAGTCATCATAGCTACATTGAAGGGATGTACCAAACTTGTGGATTTACCGTATAAACCCCTTGCTTACTCATCTCAGGGCCACCTCTTTTGACTGGTAGTCACGAGAGTGCATGCCCCAGGTCTGTGTGACTCAGTAAAAACTTCAAATTTATAAAGAGCTCATCCTGATATCCTTCTCTTGGGTGAGAACAGTCTGACTACAACATTTGGAGCTCATTTCAGATCTATTCTCTCCCTAATGGATGCCCTAATTCGACCCTCTTGAGCCTTCTGTATTGGCTGGTCTTCTGAATTCTAGTGAGTGCATTCTTCTGGGTAACTCAAGTCCCGGGTTACATGTCATCGGGGTACTCTGTTCACATTTGGGTAAGGTGACTCCCCACCCTGGGACACCCTCTGTTGTCAGTCTGCTGTGTTGAGTGAACGATAGCATGGTGGCCAGCCTTTGCTTGTCTGATTATTATTACTATTTGTATTTATTTTGTTGCAGTTCTGGCTCCCAGCTTGCTCCCCGAGCTTGCTCAGTCTCATGGGTTCAATGAAGCCCCATGAAATCTCTCATCTCTGAGCTTTCTTTTTTCTCTGTTTGCCTTCATCCCTCCCTTTAGTCACTTTATTGAATTTTGCAAGAATTCAAGCATCTTTGGGGTATGGATAATATTATTTTATGCTGTTCTGCTTTATTAAAATGCTAGTTCTGGAGTTGGGTTATGGTCCTCCTTCTCCTGACTCAAGCATGCTTATTTGAAAAGTTTCTTCAAATATCTGTCCTAGCTTAAAAGGACACCTAACTCTAGGACAGAGAATGGGTGGCGGGGTGGGGCGGGGTGTGGTGTGGAACAATATAGGAAAAGACACTATGTGCTTTAAAACAGCTAAAAAACAAACTGTTCCCAATAGAAATTACTGTTGTTTATCTCATATTCATTTTCTTGGTTTTATTTAACTCTCTAAAACTTTTGCTAAATACAAACTTCTCAAGATTTGTAAGACTATTATGTAACCCTTGTACCTTAAGATCTATAAACTTATTGCATATGGTTAATATCTGTAAAGAATACATACTAAGAATAAGAAAGGGGTTTGCCTTTGTAGCAATGGGAAAGCTGTTATTTATAATGAATAAAAAGTCCAGATATTGTCTAACAGCTCCTTAGAGAAAATTTCTTACAACAAATGGTAAATTTATTTGTTACTATTATGTCTCATGTTATTTAATTTTTTTTAATCAAAAGCATTTCTGTAAAAAAGATGGAAAAAAAGGATGGCTACAAAAAAATGTCCCCCCATTCAAGGTCATGGATATTCAAAACTCTTGCGCTGAAATGTAACCTTTCTTTTTCTGAGGATCGGTAAGATTGTGTATGTGTTGGGGGACATAGAGATAACCTGAGTAAGAAAGGTTAATTTAACAGGAATAAAACTTTAAATTCTAATCTTGTAAAAACTGCTAACTTGCTGTAAACTGTTGAAGATAATTAGGACATACAATTTAATTGTAAGTCACCTTATAAATGATTGAAACTTTAATGTATTCAGAACTTGTGTTTGTAGTCATGCTAAGTACAAATGTAATTCATTTACAGGGCCAAGCTTTATTTAACTTTTTGTATATATTTTCAAGAGTAAGCCTAAAACAAGTAAACAAGTAACTAAAAACAAGTAAAATTTGTTTAAAATCAGGTGTACTTAATAGATAGCCCTCAAAAATCTTAAGAAATCTGCTGAAGATGGTATTTAAAATGTTCAATTAACAAAAAGGCTTCCCATGATAGACAAAAATTCTAGCTCCTAACAACACTACCTGGATTATGGTAGTGCCAACAACCACTGGGAAAAACTACACCATGCCTTGCCTACTGCCAGGACTCTGCCCAAAGTGTGGACAAGCAGGCCATTAGATAATGGACTTCTTCATTTTGCCTTGCCAAGGTGCCAGTCTCTCAAGTTCCTCATCTACAGGAAAGTATCTTGGACCTTCTGGGTCAGGCAGCCAAAGGCTGATGCTGCCTTGTGTGACAGTCAAAGAGTTAATGCTGTCCTGTGTGATGGCTGAGGACTGATGCTGCCCTGGGGCCACCCTGGGAACTCTGCTCCCAGAGACCAACAAGATCACCATGGAGAAACCTGGGGTAACCATCCAGGGAGTTTCAGGTAGCTGGCAAGTCTCTGTGTGGGGGTGGGGTGGGGTTTCTCTGGACTGCTGGCTCACAAATAACCACACAGAGACTTATTATTAATTATAAATAATTAATTATAAATGTTCAGCCAACAGCTTAGGCCTGTTACTAACTAGCTCTTATTTCTTAAATTAACCCATATTTCTTATCTATGCTCTACCATGTGGCAGTACCTTTTTTCAGAAGGACATGTCTATCTCCTGTTTCTCTGTGTCTGGCTGGAGACTTCTCGTGATGCTGCCCTCCTTCTTTCCAGTGTCCTCTCAGTTTGGCTGTCCCACCTAACCTCTTCCTGCCTACTATTGGCCAGTCAGCTCTTTTTTAAACCAATGAGAGTAATACATATTCACGGTGTGCAAGAAGGATTATTCCACAGCATCTGTCATCTTAATTAATAAAATGATCATTTGGTTTATACTTTCTGTATAAATTTATCCTTCTCATATCTTGGTGGTGTTGATAGCTAACTGTATCTTTTTCAGTTTAGCAGCAGCTGCTTGGTCAGTTCATTTCATATATGAAAATTAGGCCTTGCTTTTTTCTAGAACTACTAGGTCCCTGTAGCAGGAATCTTAAAAGTTCTTATTAATAAAATCAAACCCGGGGCCAGTTATTGGGGAGAATACTGGAAGGTCAGAGAGACAGAACAAGCCACAGTTATCTCACCTCACCAGTTCCTCAGCTGGTCCTGTTTCCTTAGACTGGAAGCTTCTGTGTCCTCATCCCAATGGCTCTCAGCTGAACTGCTGCTCGAAAGCCTAAAGCTTAACCAGCCAAATGCTTAACCAGCCAAATGCTTCTAGTTTCTGGTCCTCATGACTTATATACCTTTCTGCTTTCTACCATCACTCCCTAGGATTAAAGGCTTGCTTCCTGGAATTAAAGGCATGAGTCACCATGCCTGGCTATTTCCAATGTGGCCTTGAACTCACAGAGATCCCAGATGGATTTCTGCCTCTGGAATGCTAGGATTAAAGGTGTGTGCTATCACTGCCTAACTAGTGGCTTTTCTGTTCTCTGACCCCAGATAAGTTTATTAAGGTACACAATATTTTGGGGAAGACAATACCACCAAAGGTCCCCTGGTAAGAAAAGGCAAATTCACAACAGATTTGCCTTGCTGACAGAATTTATATTAAAAAAGATAATACGCCGGGCGGTGGTGGCGCATGCCTTTAATCCCAGCACTCGGGAGGCAGAGCCAGGTGGATCTCTGTGAGTTCGAGGCCAGCCTGGTCTACCAAGTGAGTCCCAGGAAAGGCGCAAAGCTACACAGAGAAACCCTGTCTCGAAAAACCAAAAAAAAAAAAAAAAAAAAAAAAAAAAAAAAAAAAAAAAAGATAATACATGATATTAGGACTTCAGAGGACGAGAGTACTAACAAGTTAACCAGTAGAGTTCTAATAAACTTTTAATCTAGCCCTGGCAAAGCACTGGCTACTATTATCATAGTCACAGGCTCAAAAGTTTAAACTTTCTTTGGTTATTTTCTAAATATAAACTTAAAAGTGCTTCTCATCATGCTGAAAACATCTCTGTCATATATATATATATATATATATATATATATATATGATTTTTTGTCTTTTCCAGCCATCAGACAGAGGAAAGAGTATTCATGCTTTTAACTCAGAATCTATTTTTTTGTCGGGGAGGAATCCCCAAACTTTTGCCATGGCTGAAAGACATGAGCCTACTCCAGCTGTTTACAGACACTTGTCAACTGTTTTTTCCCACAGTGAGGATTTCAATGCAGATTACAGAAGACAATGTCATGCTAATATATCTAAAACTTTGATCTTTTTTGTGAATTTTGGAAACTTCATGTAAGTGTCAGAAAGTCATGACTTGGGTCCACCAGTTCCAGGTCAGATGGACTCCAGATTAGTGCCTCCGTCATGTTAGCCAGCTGTCTGTCCCTGAAGGGGGACTTTCTCTTTCCTCTGGTCTTCCCAGGACCACAGGCCTCAAAGTTTCAAATCTAAGGATTTCCCCTAAGCTTTTAGTGTTAACTTCTGCCCCTAGTCTCTGTCTGTCTCATGAGATTTCTGCTTGGCTGACAGACATAATCCAGGAATCAGCTGTGGACCACAAACTTCTCTGTAGTAGTTTAGTCCTACAAAACCCAAGATCCCTGAGCTTGCTGAAAGCTGATGTAAATCAGTCCAGCCAATATGATTGTTGCCTGTCTCTTCAGGTTGAGTCAGAGAATCAAATGCTTCTGATGAATGCTCTACCCCTACCCCAAATTACCCAAATCCTCTCCCAGTCTTTAACTAGTATTTCAGCCTTCATGGGCCTTAACAGTGATATCCTATTTTCATCTGAGAAGCAGTTCCAGAAAAGGGTATGTTGCCCTTATCTTTAAAATAAGGCTGGAATGTTAGATCCAAAGGAAACTAGTTCCCCTCTGCCAAAAGGAGTCACGTACCCTCTCTCTGGTAGATTTCAAAACATAAGCTGGAGAAAAGAAAGTATCTTTGATAAATGTTGCTGGGAAACTAGATGTCCACATGCAGAAGAACCAAGTCAGGCTCATCTCTATCATCTTTCATGAAACTAAAACTAACTCCAAGTAGATCAAAGACCTAAATGTGAACCCCCAAAACACCAAAAAACTGCTAGAAAACAACATGGGCAGCACCTATGAGACATAGGCATTTCTTAAGAAAGAACTTTCTGAATAAGACTCTATTTGCTTAAGAACTGAGGCCAGCAATTGACAAGTGGGTCTTCATAAAACTAAAATCAATTGAGGAGTATCACAGAATGGGAGAGACTCTTTGCTGACTATACATCTGACATAGGATTAATATCTGAAATATATAAATACTTTAAAACACAAAGAGCCAAAACAAATGAAGACTGGCTTGGGACCCAAACAGAGAGCTCTCAAAAAGAGAAAAAATTGCCTAAGAGATATCTTGAAGAATGTTCATCATCTCTAGTAATTAGGGAAATGTATGTTAAAACAGCTTTGAGCTGGGTGGTGGTGGCAGACACCTTTAATCCCAGCACTCCGGAGGCAGAGCCAGGCGATCTCTGTGAGTTAGAGGCCAGCCTGGTCTACAGAGCGAGATCCAGGACAGGCACCAAAACTACACAGAGAAACCCTGTCTTCAAACAAACAAACAAGCAAAAAAACCAAATCAAAACAAAAAACAAAAAGCCAACTTTGAGTTTTTAATTTTACTAATTTAGAATGGCAAACACCACTTGAATAACAGACAACAGATGCTGGAGGGAATGTGGTGATATTGCAAACCTATTCGGCCACTCTAGAAATCAATGTGGAGAATCCTCACAAAGCTAAAAATATGTCACGCAGCTATGCCATTCCTTGGCATATGCCCAAAGGACTTGAAATGCTTTATATCTGCTTGCTCAGCCATATGTATTTCATATTTTATTTTTTAAGAATTTCATACAATATATTTTTAAGATTTTAGTTAAAATATAATTACAACATTTCCCCTCTCCTTCCTCCTACCCATGTTTCCCTGGAATTCACAGCTTCCTCTTCTTTAACATTGTTGCATATAATATAACTGAATATACATATAAATATAACCTGCTGTGTCTACTCAGTGTTACCTGTATGTATATGTTTCTAGGCATAACTTTGGGGCTTTTCCCTGGGAAAGGCTAATTCTCCCTCTCTCAGCAGTTAAATTGCATGTGCCTCTTCATCTGTGTTGGGATTTCAATTGGTGTTGGAATTGTTCACTTCTTGTTTAGGAAGCCATGCTATTGAGGTTTTATCGATGCTCCCCTATCATAGCTAAAAGGCACAATCTCACAGCATATTTCCTTGTTCCCTGACTCCTGCCATCTTCCATCTCTCTTCAGTGATGTTCCATGAGCCTTGGGTGGAGGATTTTTATGGTGAATGTGTTAATTGGGGCTAGGCATCGTTCTTTTCATTTTGAGCAGTTGTGGCTTTCTGTAATGTTTTTTTTTTTTTTATCTGCTGTAAAAAGAAGCTTCTTTGATGAGAGGTGAGATCTACCCGTATCTGTGGGTACTAGGGTAAGTATGTAGAATGTAGTTAAGAATTATACTAGTGTAGTAAAGTGGTGGTAGTAGGGTCTTCTCTAAAATCCATGGCCTCACTAGTCATATGATTGGCTAGGTTTACAATACCAGGCATAATTTCCCTCTTGTTCAGTGGGACTTTTATCCAATTAAAGAGCTGTTGGTTATCAACCAAGATGTAAGTGCCATATTGTACTTTTAGTGGTGTCTTGCCATGCTGGCCATTGTGGTTCATAGGGATGATACCTGGGTAGGACTGTTGATTGATTCCCTCTCTTGACAACTTGTATATCATTTTTCTGGTATTATGAAAGCTAGTCATCAGGAGGAGGCTTTTGAGTCACTTGTAATGCTAATCCTCCAGTTCTTATGTCCAAAGCTCAGGGTGTCTTCAACAATCAAAACTTACCTTCAACTTTTGGGGGCATCCAAGGGCAATAGTCCCTTGGATTCCCTTGATCAGCAACTTGAAAGGAGAGTTTTCATGCTTGGCATTAGCATTTTTGTTAGTCCATGACTCTTGGGGGGAGTGTTATCCCAAGTGCTATAATATCATGAAAAAAATATATTTACTCACATGTATTATAAGAAATTTTTTTAAAGGAGAGTATTCTACAACAGAAGGTTACAAAACCAGAAAGGAGATCATGAAAAGGGAAGAAGAGATATCAAGGGAAGTTGAAATAATAGATGAGAATTAAATACTTGTTACAGGAAAGCTGATGAGGGACAAATCTAGAAGAAAGGGAATCAGCTGGAGGAGGATATAGTGGGAAAGGAGAACAAATGAGAACAAAATTTAATGACACTTGTCATTAATGATACTTAGGGCTTTTAGTGCTGGGAAGAGACACCATGACCAGGGCAACTCTTATAAAGAAAATATTTAATTGGGGTGGCTCCCTTACAGTTTCAGAGGTTCAGTCCATTATCATCATCATAGGGAGCATGGTGGCGTGCAGGCAGACTTGGTACTGGAGAGGTAGCTGAGAGTCCTTCATCTTACAGGCAACAAGAAGTCAACTGAGACACTGGGTGGTATCCTGAGCATAGGAAACCTCAAAATCCATCCTCACAGTGACACATTGCCTCCAATAAGGCCATTACCCACTCTGGCAAAGCCACACCTCCTAATAGTGCCATTCCCTATGATATTATGGAGCCAAATACATTTAAGCTACCACATTCTACTCTTTGGCCCTCAAAGACTTTTAGCCATATCTTAATGCAAAAATGTATTCAGTCCAACTTCAAAAGTCCCTATAGTCTATCACAACAATTGTTTAAATTCCAAAGTGCAGAGCCTTTTCTGAGATTCATGCAATCTTTTAACTATGATCCCCTGTAAAACCAAAATAAAAAAAAGCAGATCACATACTTCCAACGTATAATGGCACAGGGTATACATTACCATTTCAAAACATAGGGAAGGAAGCATAGAGAGGAAATATTGGACCAAAACAAGATAGAAAACCAGCTGGGCAAACTCCAAACTCTACATCTCCATGTCTGATGTCAAAACGTTCTTCCTATCTCCAACTCCTTTCAGCTTTGTTGAGTGCAACACACTTCTTTCTTTTGGATTGGTTCCACTCCCAGTTAGCAGTTTTCCTCAGTAGTTATCCCATGACTCTAGCATCTCTAATGTCTTGGGGTCTCCAAGTCAACCCAGGCTTCAACTTCATAGCATCACAAAATGACCTCTTTACTTAGCCTCCACTCAGGGACACCCCTGATACATTCCTGGCTTCAGCAACTTTCCATCACCCATTTCTTCTATCCTTAATTCTAAAGCCAGAATGATGTGACTGAAGCTGCCAAGTTCTGCTGCTTGCTGTGACTGGAACATGTCCCCCTAGTTCAATTTCATCTTCACCAGCCTTTTGTCTTTCATTGCCTAAGCTTGGCTGTCCTGAAACTTGCTCTGTACACCAGGCTAGCCTCAAACTCAGAGATCTGCCTGCCTCTGCCTTCCAGGTGCAGGGACTAAAGGTGTGTCCCACCAGAACTGCTCTAAACTTTTCTTTAGTTCCTTTTCACAAGTTGGAAACTTACCTGGGTGGGACACTATAAAGCTCCAGGTTATTTGTGGTAAATGGAGAGGAGGACTATTACATGTTTAGTACTCTTATCCTGAGGATCCATGTTTCAAGAGATCTCACTCTAGCTCTCCATGCTTTGTTTGGTTTCCATGCCTTGAGTATCTTATTGCTTGTCAACAACAACCTAAAAATGAGACATTTTCTATGTATAGCCAGTGGCATGTATCATACATGACTGGCTAATTTATGTCTAGTCAGTCACAGAGATCAATTTATAAATGTGAATGGCCTTGGTAGAAGTCCCCTCATCTGTTAGGAGGATATTCTCTACAAAGTGAAGGACAAGATAAGAGAGTTAGGATACCTGAATTTATTGACTCCATTGCTTGATAGCTATTTGCTCATTGCTAAATTTCTTAGCTTCATTGTGCTTAGTTGTTTTATCTTAAATGTCTTGGGGAAAACTTATAGTATACTTCACTTAGTACTTACTTTTTATAGTAGTCATGGGTCATTGGCCTTAAATTATTTCCTGATTACTTTTAAATCTTTAAATAAAATTTTAACTTTAAAATGATATTTTTTAGTTAAACTATTTCTTTGTTCTATAATAATTTGTCATATCTTAACAAGACAAAGTAATGCCTCTAAGCTTTCCTAGATTCATAACATTTTTTTCACATGAATAAGCAATATATTGATATATAAGTTTTATTTCTGGTCATATTATTCATAGAAAAGAGAAGAAAATTATTATGTCATAATAGATCATGAATAGGCCCATTTTAGGTGATGATTTATTTTAGTAATCATTGAGTCAATCCCACTAATATTTGCTGGTCTACAAGTACAAATATATTTAATTAAGCAAGTCATTTAAAAACAAAGGTTGCCGGGCGGTGGTGGCGCACGCCTTTAATCCCAGCACTCGGGAGGCAGAGCCAGGCGGATCTCTGTGAGTTCGAGGCCAGCCTGGTCTCCAAAGCGAGTGCCAGGAAAGGCGCAAAGCTACACAGAGAAACCCTGTCTCGAAAAACCAAAAAAAAAAAAAAAACAAAAACAAAGGTTTACACATGAATTAGAGGCATCTTTCTCTATATTTAGGAAGATTCAATTAAGCTCAGTTGCAATTGAATTGTGATGGTCTATGAAATTTACATCTTGAGTTTGAGACTAGGTGCAAAGCTTGGTTTCTTCTGCTTTTGTAGAAAACAGATTCTGACACTGTTGTGTAAATGATAATATAGTAATGCTTAATCAAGTCATTGTCCAAATTTCTGATTATTCTTTGCAGTTCTTTTCCTGCTTTTTGTGAGTAGTACTGTTTTAATATTAGTGTCCAGATGGAAACACAATGAAACATTAGCAAAATAATATAATAGATGGGTAACTATTATGGATTTGTCTAATGAATAAATCATGTCTACTGAAGGCATATGGTAAAGCTTAAATATAGAATTGTTTTATAGCCAACAAATGATATATTTCTGCTAAGTTCATCTGCAGAGAACTTCTATATATAATTTATTTAGTATAACATTTTGAAAGATAAAATACAGCCTCCTCTAATTTCTAAATAACAGCTAGACATGTATTTCTAGATTTTTTTTTTCCCACAAGGAAGCTGGAACTGAAATCATGATGCTGACCTCTGAGCTGCCACAGAGCATCCCATTAGTGCTTAAGCTGATGCACCTTGAGACTTCTAATTCTTTACAAGTCTATTTCCATATTTAATGATGGAAAGATGAGGGGTAAAAGTCACACAGTCCCCTCTTCATTCATTTAATTGTCAGTCAGAGTGGCAGTCAGTAATTCTTTTTCAAATTTTATTACAGCATTCACTTAAAGTGTTACAGCTGCATGCTGAGTTTGCTTCAATTAAGTCATATTTTATTTGTTAATAACTTCCCACAGTGACAGTGACCTTGAAATTGGCATTGGCAACAATTCTTAACATAAAAGCTCATGTGATTGAGAGTTAAATTGCATCAATTTATCCTTTGTTTTTTATTTTTTAAGCCTTTCAAGTTAAATTTGAGATTGAACGTTTAACGGAGTACTATGGAAATTAGTGAGCTCCATTGTTAGTTGTTAGTTCACCTGGCTTAAATAAAATGCCCTTTATTGTTCATACAGGAAAATTATTTTGCTTATGTCTTAAATTTTGTGTGTGCCTGTGTGTTTATTCACATGTATATGTATGTATGTATGTATAAAGGATTTCATTTTGAAGTGTTCAGAGGTTGAACCATAAAATCTCAGTAATGATAATTTACTTGAATAATGTACATAATTCTACTCAAGGTCCTGAATTGTACTGAAATAATTCTTTGTTAGGGGTGTAGTTCAGTGATAGAACACTTATGTAGCACATTTAAGGACCTAGACTCAATCTCTTAACATGGGATTAACCTCTATCTGGGGTAGTGGTTAACATGATTTTCTTCTTTTTGAGACAGGGTCTTATTGTGTAGCCCTGGTTGGCCCGATAGTTAGCTATGTAGATCAGGCTAGCTTCAGATTCACACAGATCTGCCTACCTTTGCATATAAAGTGCTGGGATGAAAGGCATGTGCTACTTCACCTGACTTATGATCTTTGTAAGATTAAAAAATGTGATATAAAAGCTTTAATTTTTCTTTTTCTTTTCTTTTTTTTTTTTTTTTTCAAGACAGGGTTTCTCTGTGTAGCTTTGCGCCTTTCCTGGATCTCGCTCTGTAGACCAGGCTGGCCTCGAGCTCACAGAGATCTGCCTGGCTCTGCCTCCCGAGTGCTGGGATTAAAGGTGTGTGCCACCTCTGCCTGGCCTAATTTCTCTTTTTTACAAATTGATAGGCTAGAGTAAATATATTAGATACATTGCTGTGTGTAATACAAATATCCAAGATATTCAACATGGCCATAAGTTTGGATTATTACTAGTACATGTCTACACAATTATGAAGTTCTGCCTCATTTTTAATTAAAAACAAAATGCAACGTAAGTGGGAAATGATGGTTTTCCCACCATTAGAACTTACCCTGTAATTTGAACTTTGGTTTCCATCTTGCCTTGGATGCAGACCATCCTGTGTCCAGCATATCTACATCTAGGTTTCTTAAGAGTCATGTTAGCTATCGGAATAACTGTCATAATAAATATTGGATGCTTGTGTTTAAGTGACCCTTATTTTAATAACCTCAAAGGGATGATGCCAAGAAGACACCATCAAACACTTCCTCCAGGTGAAAGGTGAAAGTTATCCTCACACATATGGAGTTTGCCATGGGTTAGAATTAATGTACTTTCAAATAAAAGCTTCAATTTTCAGTTTAAAGTATAGACATTAGTTTTTGAGAATACAGCTACCAGTAAGCCATTTTGAAGAACTTGGAAAGTAATTCATGTAACCTTGTTTTGTTTTACGGCCTTAAGATACCTTTTCTTATTTCCTTTTGTATTAGGCTTTCTGATTTTTGTCTTTGTTATCCTTAAGAGTCCCATAGCATGGAAACACACACACACACACACACACACACACACACACACACACACACACACACACACACACAGTATTACAGAGTTTGGTAGACAGCTCTTTCACTTTTTATTCATAGACTTTTCTTTCAAGGATCTGATAAGAGGCTGAGATTCATCATCATATATCAGTTGAAACCCCTACTTGTAATGACAATAATAGCAATATATCTTTCTTTGATGTAATGCTTTATGGGACTGATTCACCCATCACTTATGGTGTTAAGGCTGAATGCCCATAGTGAAGAGAAGAGGACTCTCTCCCTTTGTGTTATAATTCATATGAAGGTATCTGCAGCTCAGTCATACAAGCACACTGAAACACATACCGTACTAAAAACATTCCAGAAGTAATAAGGATGAATCTTATATATATATTTCCTAGGCTTCATCAAATGGCAGGAACAGAAAAAGACTAATAATATGTATCCTTCAGACATCAGTGTTTCATCTTTTTTATCTTGGTAGAGGACCTCTAGCCTTCTGTAGAGTTTCCTTCCTTTCCCGGGTGTTTCCTGAAGTCTTTGGGAACTCTCTTCTGTGCTTCTGCTGTAAGCCTGTTTGCACTGAAAACAGCTTCTGCTCCACCAGGCCCTGTGGTCTTTGCCAAATGGTGCTTTCTGCTGACCATTACAACCAGTGTGATCTATCATGGCTATGACAATACCCATTTTATATATTTTTGGTATTATGCTCTATTAGAAGAACCAAAATAACACTAATTTTTATCAATGCTTTTTTATTTTAAGACAGGCTCTCAGTATGTTGTCCTGGTTGGCATTTAACCTACAAAAATTTGAGTACTTCTACTTTCTGCGTCCTGGGATTAAAGGTGTGCCTTACCACGTTTGACAATTTTTTTTTTGTCACTGCTTGAAAATTTTTTTTTTTAAAATTCTAATGTTTTTGAGTATTTAATAAACTAGTATTGTTTTTACATAATTTCCATCCTTCTCTCTCTCCCTCTTCTAACTTTTCCCCTATCTGTTCCACCAATTCCCTCTCAAATTGATGACTTTTCCTTTGTTACTTACACACACACACACACACACACACACACACACACACACACACACACAACTGAATCCATTTAGTGTTACTCATGTGTAAATGTATTTAGATTTGACAACTTGGGGTTGGGACCTTGTGACATGTTACCTGTTCACATTGGCATGCCAGCTTGTGTTGTCGTTATGAGCGTCCTGTTAACTATATTGTTCAGATTTTGTGAGTGTAGATTCCTTATCACACCTAGAAGGTACTATTTATTAGTAGGCATTCTTGTTTCTGATTTTACCATCTTTCTGCCCTGTTTTCCTTGAGTCTTAGATACAGGGGTTGTGTTTTAAATGTACCAGTGGGGCTAGACACCCCACAACCACTTATTTTCTGCTCTTGACTAGTTGAGAATCTCTCTCTGTTTGCTCTATTTATCCCCTATTTGCTGCACAAAGAAGTGTTGATAATGGATAAGCGCTAGACTTTCTTGTGGATATAATGGAAAGCATTTGTGATATAGTTAGCCATTATATTGGTTTAGGAAAATGAAGGTAGTAAGTGCTCCCCTAGGGTCTATGACTTTTCCAGCCATGGGTAGTGGACTCGATTTACAGTACCAGGCATGAGTTAATTCCCTCCTATTGACTGGCCTTTAAGGCCAATTAGATGGATGTTGCTTATTGTAAGGATTCTGTCCTTATGATGTCATCAGCCTGCTATGCCCCAGCCTAAAAAGCGGGCGTGCCCTCCTGCTCTCCCTCTTTCCATATTTTCTCTGTACTTCCTGCCGTGCTGTCTCTCTGTCTCTGTCTCTCTGTCTCTCTCTCCTTCCTCCTAATAAAGCTCTAAAAAGGTAACCATGGTTGGTGATTCTTCTGCCACTGCAGCATCTAGCGCCAGCCACTAGTGCTGCTTACCCGTTGCGATAGCTGTGGCCAGCCACGAGTGCTGCCGCTTAACCCTTCAGCTATCCCCAGGATAAAAGTGCCACTGTTGCTCCATTAGAGATATCTTACTGGGCTGGCTATTGCTGCGGTTTGTCTTAGGCTTTAGGGCTGGGTAGCACTTTTTCCATCAGCAGCTAGCATAGCATACTCTGATACTATGAGAGCTAGTTCCTCAAGGAGGTAGCGTTTAAGGTCAGTTCCACCTTGATAATAAAACAAGTTATTTAATTTTTTCCTGCTGTGAGATATAGGCATTAATCCACTGGAGAATGCAAATTCAGGCATCAGAGAATACTCAGTACTTGATGTTAGCGTCCGAGAGAAGCCCCCAAGAAAGGCCAACAGTCGCATATACAGGTTAGCAAGAGTGTTTATTTCTAGCTTGTTGGGGTGGCAAAGAGACCCCCAAAGAAGGTCACAAGTTCCTTTTAAGCAGAGTTAGGGGAATTCCAGGGAGGAGGGATTAATCTGGTGCTGATTGGTGGAGGAAAGATTAGTCTGGGAGCTGATTGGTGGGAGGCTGTAGTGGTTAGGGGTCAATTGGTGGTGGTGGGTCTAGTGTCTAGGGGCTTGTTGACAAGAGGGTAGGGAAAGCTATCTTTAGCTAGCAGAAGTCTGGAAGACATCTACTGAGCCAGCAGAAGGGGCTTCTGGGGCCTGCTGAGCCTGCAGGAGGCTGGGGGGCACCTGTTGATTGGTTGCCCCTAAGTTGTGGTTTTCTTGAAAACTGCTTTCTCAGCTCCAGCCCCTACTAGTTAACCGAAACTAAGGCCTGGTCCATGTCAGGGCTGCTAGGGGAGTCTGTCATGGCCCTGGTTTGTCCACCAGGTTCTCTCATTTGGCATGGCTATTGCTCTGATTTTAAGATTTCCTTATTAGCTGGGTCATCATGATTAGTTGATTCCCAGAGTTAGTTTTCATAGTCACCTTCCAAGTGGTTTGCCTGTTTAGATGGGAGACATCCCCAAACATGTCTGAATCCTGCCTGAATGTAGCTGGTGTTATGTGACACTATTCCTGGGGTGATGTAAACAGACATCTACCCACCCCAGACAGGGATCCAGGACAGGCCAAAGTAGGGATCCTACTAAAGTCTAATGTGGTGAACCAATGAGTTTTCCTGAGGTTACTCACATGTGTATGGTGAGGGCTCACCTACAAAAGGAAAAATGGTGCACAGACAGCTGCATCACCCAAGGCCCGCCCCGGCATGGGGACAGCTCATGACCCCGGAGTGCGCTGCCTGCCAGCCTGCAGGCAGGTTAAGAGGCTGGAGAGTGTCAGGCAGCTTAGTTGACTTAAACTCAGGCAGTTCCGCTGTCTCTGCCCTCCTGCAGTCAGCTCGACTAGTCTCTGTTTCTTCTAGGTGGGTTGTTTCATCTGTGTCTGTTCTAGGGAGCACAGATGAGTCGCTCAGCACTCCTTACTGCATATATTCACTTGGGAAAGGAGGGACCTAGTGAGTGTTCAGTTTCAGTGACTTCCCAAGGCTATTGAGTTGTTTACTTCGAGAGCTTAATGAGCTTCCCTGCAGAACAGAATGTTAGAACATCCTGTTGGTTTTGTGCCTTTTCACACCCTGTGTCTTTACAAGCTTCCTCCTTAGCGCACCCTGCTGTTTCCTCTCTCCTTTAACATCCTGTCTCTTAACAAGTTTTCCCTCTAAGATGAAAGGTTTTAATCTCAGAGGAAACTGCCACACAACAGCTGGTGACTCCGTTTTTCCACACTCAGCTCGCTCTCCTGTCCAGATGCAGGGGCTTCTTTTTACAGCTTGTCACAGCCTCCCAGAGCTTTTGAATGTTGCCTCTCTCACTAGGAATCGCTGCCTATTCATTACCAAAGAGTCCACCATCATCTCCAGCCTTTGCCTTCCTGCAATGTTAACAGCGTTCAGCTGCAGATCTTTTCACATACAGTGGGGCCTTTCCTGTTGGGGTGCATGTTCCAGAAATCCTTTAAAGTGTGTGACGTGTGTCTATTTTATACAACCCTTGAAGTCTGGTGAGGTGCACGGAAATTGTGCTTTGTGGTGCTAACATTTCTATCTGTTGCATTGACATTGTTTGTAATGATAATTGATAGTTTGTTACAATGTGTTTAAATAGTAAGTCACCTAGAACACTTGACACACTGTTTTATGTAGTTAAACTATATGTTATAGGGATTTTATTCAATATATAGTAATGGGTTTAGTATTCAAGCTTATTTAAACTGCTTTATGGTCTGGAGAGATGCTCAGTGGTTAAGAGCACTGGTTGTTCTTTCAGGAGACCCAGGTTCAATTCCCAGCACTCACATGGCAAGTCACAGTCATATTTAACTCTAGTTCCAGCTCCAGGAGATCCAGTGTCTCTTCTGGCTCCTCAGGAACTGCATGCATGTGGTACACAGATATGCATGCAGGCATAACAACAAACACATAAAACAAGACCCCCATATTTTTTAATTAAAATTTTAAAATTTATTTTGCATACTAACCACAGTTTCCCTTCCCTCTTCTCCCCCCCCCCCTCCCCTCCTTCCACCTCCTTTCCACCTCCTCCATCCACTCCTCAGAAAGGGTAAGGTCTCCCATGGGAGTCAACAGTGTATGGCATATGAAGTTGAGGAAGGACTAAGCTCTTCCCCACCACTGCATCAAGGCTGAGCTAGGCATCCCACCATAGGGAATAGGCTCCAAAAAGCCAGCTCGTGCACCAGAGACAGATCCTGGTCCCACTGCTAGGGGCCCCACAAACAGGCCAAGCTTCACTGCTGTTACCCACATGTAGAGGGCCTACGTTGGTCCCATGAAGGCTCCCTAGCTGTAGGTCTAGAATCTGTGAGCTCCCACGAGCTCAGGTCAGCTGTCTCTGTGGGTTTCCCCATCCTGATCTTGACTACCCTTGCTTATATAATCCCTCCCTTCTCTCTTCAACTGGACTCCCAGAGCTAGGCCCAGTGCTTGGCTATGGATCTCTGCATCAGACCATCAGTTGCTGGATGAAGATTCTGTGATGATAATTAGTATAGCACCAATCTGATTAAGGAGAAGGCTGGTTCAGGCATCCTCTCCACTATTGCTAGGAGTCTTAGCTGAGTCATCCTTGTGGAATCCTGTGAGTTTCCCTGGCACCAGGTTCTCTCTAACCCTATAATGGCCCCCTCTATCAAGATATTTCTTTTGTTGCTCTTCTTCTCCAGCCCTCTCCCCCAACTGGACCATCCCAATCCCTCATGTTCCCATCCCCTGCCCTTTACTGCCCCCTCCCCCCAGTTTACCCAGGAGATCTCATCTATTTCTGCTTTAGGATCTTCCTTATTACCTAGCCTCTCTGGGGCTGTGGATTGTAGCCTGGTTATCCTTTGCTTTACATCTACTACCTACTATGAGTGGGTACATACCATGTTTAAGACCACCATATTTTACAAAGACAGCTTTCAGATGAATTAACAATAAGTAATCTAGAGTTTATCTTCTACCTTCAGTTAAAACAGTTTTGTTAAAAATTTTTAAATCATTTATTTCTTATAGAATTTATTTATTGTGAACTTATATATTGAGTGTTTTGCCTGCTTATATGTACACTGAATGAGTGGAGTACCCACAGAGGCCATAAGAGAGCCTTGGATCCCCAGGAACTGAAGTTACAGATGGTGTGAACTGCTGTGTGGGTACTAGAATGGAAACCAGATCCCAGAGCAGCAACCGCACCTAACCACTGAGCCATCTCTCCACACCTCTTAAATAGTTCCTAGAGAGGAATGTATCACAACAAGAGAAGAGATCCCTTGGAATGGTATTCACTGTCCTACTGCATTGTATTTTCTTGTTTTGGTTGCTGATGAAACCAGTGCTTTAACTTTTTGTAGTTCATACTTAAGTTTGACATCTGTTCTGATCAATGTTAGAGGAAAAATGTTGGTTGGCTTTTTCCTGACATAAATAATTTCTTTGGCATTAAAAGAATAATCCTATCCTCATATATTAGCAATATCATGAACTAGGATAGTGTTTAATTTTTTTACCCACTTGTTATTCTTATAAAACTTTACATGAATGTATTTTAAAATATCATGTAATTAATTGCCTGAGGTCCCTTGGTGTTGTTTGTATTTTCTCAATCTCTTTAATTAACATATTTTAAATAATTTTTCCCTTTTTCTAAGTAATACATTCAGCCTCTTTGTAGAGGTAGAACGGTACTTCATTGTTCTGGAGGCATTAAGTTGCCAGTGTAGTACCAAGAGCAAAGTGCTCACATTGGGTCAGTGTGGACTAATGTTAGAAGCAGTTCTCGGAGAATCCTGGTTGACATAGGACACAGATGGGCAGAATCCAGCTTAAAGAGTTCCGATTTGACTGGTGGAACTTCTTTGACTAAGGATATCCTTGCTGTGTAATTAGACCTCAGTCGATTTTAACAATGTTTTTTAATTTGTCTCATGCTCTTTTTCTTATTTGCTCTTTATTTTAGGATTATCCTAAATCTGCTTTGAAATACAGAGGTACCAGTTTTGGCAATGCTACAGGAAGACAAGAATTGCTCAAATATTCAGGTCCTGGTCCTGGACAATATGATATCATCGAGTAAGTAAAAACTAATAGCAGTCTGGCAGGGTGGTACACACCTGTGATTCCTGCACCTGGGAGGCAGAGGAAGGATTGCTGCAAGTTCAAGACCAGCCTGGACTCCGTAATGATTCTCAGGTCCTCAGGATTACATAGTGAAAACTTAGAGAGAGAGCAAGAGTGGAAAAAACTTCTTAAGCATCATTAATATAGCTGCTGACTATAAAGTATTGCACTTAGTCTGGAGTAGGCTATCCTGTTAAGAAAGGAAAATTAGTATGAAAAACTCCAAAGAGAATTGTATTTTGAATAATCCTTAAGAAACTATTGCCTTCTCATGAGCCAGATTTTATCTCTTGGTTTATATACATTACTTCATTTAGTCTTCACTAGTCTCTTTGGAGTTATTATTATTTACCTATTTAGTAGTGAAAAATTCAAGCATCAGAGAAGATAACATGCTTAAACTTATGGGACTGTTGAAATACCAGAATTAGACTTTAACTGAGACCTGTTTGAGTACACATCCCATGCACCTAGTCATTAAGATGGACTATGCTTCATTTAAAATAGACAAAAGGTCCTAGCGTATAAAGAAGGTAGATCAGAATTCCGCATCCTTTGGCTTGTCTCCATTTTTTTTTGACTAGATAAATGTTTGAGAAGACATTCTGAGTTAGTGAGATTCAATGACCATGACATTCTTAGATATAAGAATAAGTGGTTGGTTTGAAAAGGAGTTGACAGATAATTACCATCAGGAATTGGCTTTATTAGGAGAAAGGGCCATGGACCATTATAAGGCCTTGAGATGAGAAAGCATTTAGAAGGAAATAGTAATTATGTTAAAACCATTGTCAACTGGGCCTCAAGACAAAGAGATGCTTCTCTCTAGAAACTGGAAGAGCTTCATTAAAAGGGGTAGCTTAAAGTATGAGTAAAAGAGAAAGCTGCCGTGGATAGGATAGCATAGGTAACCAGAGAAGCCTTCTGAGAAACCCCGCGAACAGAGAAAAGACCTGACTTTCAAAACCTTTCAGGGGTGCTGGGAAGTCTCACGTCCTTTGATTTAGTAAAAGAGCACACAGGACAAAGAACGTGGAACATAAACCAGGGCTGTGGTCAGGCCATAGCACAGCAGGGATGCTTGAACTGACCTGGGGAGAGCTGCAGGTCCATCTGCTACTGCTCTGTAAGGTTAGCTTTAGCTGTTGTTATTCTTCTTAACCATTGTGTATGTGTGAGCCTCCCTCTCTCCATGTACACCAGAGAAGAACTTTCCCGTGCCTGCTCTCTCCTCCCACTATTGGTTCTTGCTTGGTAGTTTATTCATCCAGTTCATTTTATTTCTTCTAATATTGATTCATTTTTTACTATTCATCTACTTTTATGCTATTTTTAAAAATCTTTTTTTTTTTTTTTTTTAATTTCCCCATTTTACCTCTTTCTACTGTATTTTTTTCCATGTTGAACTGCAGGATACAATCCTACATTGTCTTCCTGACTGCTTCAGGTCTGCACTATTCTCGTTTTCTGCTTTTCAGCTTCATTGCCTGCGTCACTATAGATTTTATTTGGAGTTGTCTTGATTCATTCTGCAGTAGACATTTTCTCGTAAATATTTTCCTTCTATGTTAGACATTATTGAGTTAGAATTCTTATGAGAGATTTTACACATAACAAAGGGATGATTGGCCACTTTGAATGGAGAAATGCATTTATAATCCTCTATGGGAAAGAAATGGACATGAGTAATACATAACAATTTAATATAACAAATGTACATCTATTTCATGGCCTCAAACTGAGTTTGAAGCTATGAAAGATAAGCTTATTTTTTTAAATTGTGTACAAATAAAATTAGTGGATATGTGAGCCAGAACGGTAAATGCGCATTGAAATCCTAGCACCGAATACTAGAATTAGTGGTAATTATTACATAACTTAAAGTTTTGTTTTTCTGTTACCTATTTTAGTTTAATTTTATGTAGTTAGTATAGTTTTTTAAAAAGTTGAATATTGAATATCTTTGAAGTTTTGTTCAATAAATAGGAAATATGGCAGGTATGGTTCATTTAAATATAGTTCTAACAATGATTAATGCCCAAAGCTATTGTGGGTTTATAATGGGCCATGTGAGGCACTAAATACTTCACAGATGTTTTCTGCTCTTTTCATTGTGTTATAAAGAATTAGTTATTAATATATCTAATTATAGATGAGGAATCTGAGGCTAAGAGAAAGATGGCTTGTTTTAGATCATAGAGCTGGTAGGTGGGATTCCTGTCGGGCTGTCTGACTTCAGGATTTGGGACTATTAATTATTGCTTTATTTTTTCTTTAAATTGTCTAATCCCAGTGAAAATAAAGTCACTCTTTCTTCTCAAAGAACTTTATGTTCTTCTGCTTACTGCTTTATGATAAATAGAGAAGACTATTTTTCTTATTTTAATCAGAAATTAAAATACCAAGTGATTTTGGATTTCAAAGACTTTTTTATGGTAAGTAGAATATCAGAAGACTGTTTTGGTTACCTTTGATGATGTCAGTTCATGCTGCCATCCTCATATCCCATTTTCCTTATGAAATAATTATTAGAACAATTTTATAACAGTGCTCTGAATTTTAATTTCCTTCCTTTTCATGTGTGTTTGTATGTATGTGCATGTATACTCATACCCATGCTGAGGTCAGCGGACAGCTTGCAGGGATCCTATTCCTCTACCATGTGGGCTGCAGGGATTAATTCAGGTTATCAGGCTTGACAGGAAGGGCCTTTATCCTCTGAACCATCCTTGTAGCCCCAGTGCTCCAGATTGAAAAAAAAAAATAAAAGCAACCAAATGGAAATGCATTTTCATTAGAATTTAAATTATTGGCCCAATCTATTGATCTTATCAAAGTCATCTAAAGCAGAACCTGTTGCTGTAAAAAATTATATTTGCTTCTTTAAAATTTGTGTATGGAAATTTAAAATGGAAAACTCATAAATTCTATCTGAATTTTCCAAAGGAAAAGGACATTACCTTGTGAAAATGTTAACATCAAGAAAGATCAACAGCAAAATTATTGTACATTTGTCCCACGGCTTTATGAAGAAATAGTATTGCAGGAGGAAAAAAAGGTGAGTTGAAGGAATATTTCATCTATTTTCCATATTTTAATATCACTGAGTCATTGTTATCAGGTTAATGTTCTTTCAGGTTTACAGTACTTGATACGTGTCACTCACTGAGTGCTGTAGAAGGGCCATAGTACACTCCATGCAAGATTCTCTTCTTTTTTGTTCTGAATTGTGTTTATATGCACATAAAACTCTTTTAGATGTATACTCCGTTTTTAGATGTATATTTAAGTTTTTTATTTGAAAATTATAGACAAATAAAATTCTTATTTGTACTGTATAGTATGTTTTAACTTAATAGGTAAAGACTGTAATGTGAAAATTTAAAAAGCAGTACATTCAAAGTAAGGATATTGGAAAAAATCAGTAACTATTTCTGTAAGAATTTTTATTATTTATTTCATGTACACTAGTGTTTTGCCTGCATGTATGTCTGTGTGAAGGTGTCAGATCTTGGAGTTATAGACAGTTGTGAGCTGCCATGTGGGTACTGGGAATTGAACATGGGTTCTTTGGAAGAGCAGCCAGTGCTCTTAACCACTGAGCCATCTCTCCAGCCCCTTCTGTAAAATTTTTTTCCCTCAAGGTTTTCTTGTTATTTGCTTAGACATTAACTATGAAACATTTGCCTAAAATAAGATACAATATAATATTAGAAAAAAATATAATCACAATAATTATGCATTTGTTTTAATAAAATAACAATTATAATTTAAAAAATTGATAAAAGTATTAACTTTGCTTAATAAGATCTAATGGATATATCAAGTAATTTTATAATATAGTTTAACAATATAATAACATAACAATATAGTACTCAAAGAAGGTTAAAAAGCTTTCGGCTTCTCTTAATGTTTTATTTATCAGTGGAACTTACTTATACATATACATAATCCTTTATCATCAAAATACATATTAACATCAGAAAATTATTTACTAAAATAAATGTTAAGGTCAGAAAATTATTTACTAAAATATAAATTAAGTCAGAAAATTATTTTATTTTGCATTTTCTGAGTATATTGAAGACAGAATCCAAGGCCTTGTCATGTTAGGCAAATACTCTCTCATTTCATCTCAACCTCAGTCCTCAAGATTTTTAGAAAAAATGCTATTACATTAAAAAACAACTTCTTTTATAATACTACATTTTCTTAAATGAGAAAATTTTATATTAGATGATTTTCAAGTTAAAATAAGATTGTCTGTATTATTATTACATTGCTTACTATGCTGTTGAAATCACTATGGCCTAAAGTGATTTAAAAAAAATTGTGAAATAGGTAAAATAACAGCATGAAGAATTGTAACCAATAGCAATGGAATGGATTTTGAATATTAACATTTTTTTGTCTTTTCTCTTGATCATATTTCCTGAGTTTGGGACCATGCATTGTTCAACATTATGCTCTTAGTACTTACCATACTGCCTAGAACATGGTAAGGACTTGAGTGATAATTACTTTATAAAAGCATGATTTCCTCATGTTTTAATGTCATTTTATATTGGTTAGGAGCATGTATTTTTAATAAAATAGCATTTTGTGTAAAGATTTTCATGTCTTAACTTTTAGTTTACATTTAGGAAGACAGTGTTTTAATATAACAGTCCTTTTTTATCTACAAATTTGATTTCTTCTTAAACATTCTTTTTCATTTATAATAATTATGCTAATTATACTAGATATGGCAAAATAGTATCTCATAAACGTCCTATTTTATATCACTATTACATGCTGCCCATGGAAAACTCTGGAACATAATCGATGGTAATACTAGAATTTCACTGTGTCAAGGGAGTGGTTGGCAGAAGATTTAGATATTCTATTTTAATATAATGTTTTTATTAATTTGTTGAAAATTTCATATAGTGTATTTTGATCACATTTGCTCCCACTTCTTCTAACTCCTCCTAGATTGATTCCCACCACCTCAACTCCAGTCCTTCCTAACTTTGTGTTCCCTCTTTCTCTAAAAACATTAAAGCACTGAGTCAGATTTATGTTGCCCCTATACTCACCCTTGTGAAGTCAGTCATTCACTAGAGTGTAGTTAACCTACCAGGGGCCACACCCTTAAAGACAACTAATTCTTCTTCCCTAGGGAACCATCAATTATAGCTATTTATTATAAAAATAGCTCTCAGTCAGGCTAGGAGTTTGTAAGCCCTTCTCCCCTCCATTTTAGACCATTGACTGGCTTGATCCTGCACATGTCTACTGCAGGCAACCATGGTTGCTGTGAGTTCATGGGTGTGCTGTCATGTCTTGAGGACACTGTTTGGCCCTGATCCTTTCCAGCCTTTGGCTCTGTAATCTTTCCACTCTATCTTCTGTAGACTTGGGTGTAGTTGTAAGTTTACTTCAGTCCCACCTGGGCCCACAGCAGTTCAGATCTAAATAAACACACAGAGGCTTATATTAATTACAAACTGTATGGTCATTAGCTCATGCTTATTACTGACTAGCTCTTACACTTAATTTAACCCATAGTTCTTATTTATGTTTAAACACATGGCTTGGTACCTTTGCTCAGTTCCGCCTTGTCATCTTGTTTCCTCTGTGTCTGACTGGTGACTCCTTACTCAGCCCTTCTCTTCCCAGAATTCTTTTCATCTGTTTGGCCCGCCTATATTTTCTGCCTGGCTACTGGCCAATCAGTGTTTTATTTATCAACCAATTAGAGCAATACATATTTACAGTATACAGAATGACATCTCATAGCACATGGGTATTCTAAAGAGCCAAAGAGATCTGGAGAGATGGCTCATTGATTAAAGTGCTTGCTGCACAAGAAAGAGGACCAGAGTTCTTATCCCAGAACCCGTGTGAATGTTGGGTGGGCATGGTCTGATACACCTTGCCTCAAAGAACAAGGTGAAAAACAACTGAAGAGGATTCCTGGTATCACTTTTGGCCTCCATATTCATGTGCACCTGTATATACACATGTGCCCACACATATGTGAATATTCATATACACATGTATGCACATTACACACACACACATGAAAAGAAGAAGAAAAAGAAGAAATAGTTCCTTATATATGAAAAAGAAAAATGGTTGAATAGTTAAAGGTCACAAACTTTTCAAGTAAAATCCCAGAGAGTACTTAGTTTGGATATATAATCTATCACAACTACACAATTCTATGGTTATAAGTAAGGAGGTATATTCAGTGTGTAATAGTGTTCTTTAATACAGTACATTTGATCTGTTGATGGGTATAACAAGAAGTCATTATGAGTCAGTTTAGTAAAATGTCTATTTAGCAGAGCAGTCATAGTAGGTTATCCCCTAGGCTTTAACATGTTTACTTCTTAGCCCCAATAACTATACCAACTATGGGTTTCACCGTGTCAAGTGGGCCTTAAGTCCAAACAAAAAGTGTTTAGACACACCCAAGACATTTGTGCCACTCTTGCACCAATGAGTATATCTTGCTAGGCAGGGCATTACTGTAGCTTGCAGGGTTCACAGATGGGTAGGACTCATCATCACTTTTATCCTCCAGAAGCATGCATAATACCTTCCATCACTATGAAAGTTAGCCAGTAGTGATGAAGCTTCTAGGTCAATATCTGTATGATTTGCCATGTTTTATAGTACAAGTATATGGTGTCTTCATCAATAACTATTACTGTCAAGTTCTGGAGGATAACCAAAAGAAATATCAGTAACCTGTAATATTTGAAGTCTATGGCCACTTACTGGCACAGCTCCAATAGAAGTAACCCATTCCTGACATTGGGCTTTTTATTTGTTAGTTGGGAGGGTCTAGTTGACTGTCATAGGTAATTCCATTTAAATTTTTAAATATTTGTATGTGTTTTTATTGTAGGAGGCATCTACTGTAGTAGTTTTTCATATAACTTTTCTAGGTTTTTAGTGTTAGTTATCACTTCTCATATTTCCTCATTTACCCTGAACCTCTACCCCCCACCTCATTTAATGCTTCCTGTTCCATTATTTCACTTTAGTCCTTGCTCTATTTTTCCTTCCTTTATTGTGCCCACTCCACAGGAGTTACTAGTTTACTGACCTCTGTGGAAATTGTAAATGAAACACAGAAATCTAAATATTTAAAACTAACATTCACAAATGAAAGAAAACATTTGACATTTGTTCTCCTAAGTCTGGGTTATCTCACTTAGAAAGATGTTTTCCTGGAAATATCATAATTTCATTTTTCTTAACGGTTGAATAATATTTCATTGTGTGAATGTGCCACATTTTGATTGCCCATTCATCTGTTGATAGACATTTAGGCTGTTGCCATCTCCTGGCTATTGTAAATAAAGTAGCAATGAACATGGATGGTCAATATCTCTTTCGTAGGCTATATGCCCAAGGGTGGTATAGCTGGATCATGTGGTGTGTTTGTTTCTAGATTTTTGAGGAGCTTGATTTTCATAGTGCCTGCATCAGTTTGAACCCCCACTACTAACGAATAATTGTGTTCCCTTTCTCTGCATTCATGCCAGCTTTTGTTGTCATTTGTTTTTAGATCATAGCTGTTCTGACTGGGGTAAGATGAAACCTCAAAGCAGCTTCATTTGTATTTTCATGATGGTTAAGGATATTGAACATTCTCTTGAGAGCTTTCTGTTTAGTTCTGTGACCCAGTTTTTATTGGGTTGTTTGTTTTCATGATGTTTGTTTTTTTTCAGTTCTTTGTATATTCTACATTCTAACTCTCTGTCAAATGTATAGCTGGTAATTTTTCCTCTTCTATAGACTGCCTCTTCATTTGAGTAATAGAATCCTTTGCTGTACAGAAAGTTTTTAGTTTCATGGGATCCCATTCACTTATTGTTGGTCTTAATGCATGCAGCATTGGGACTCTTCTTTTTGTTTTTTTCTGTTTTGACCCAGTTTTCATTCAGTGGTGAGTTGTTTAGCTTCCATTAGTTTGTAAGCTTCATGCCATTCCCATTGTTGCTGATATCCAACTTTAATCCATGGCGATTAGATAGGATGCGGGGTGTTATTTCAAATTTTTGGTAATATATTGAGACTGACTTTGTGTCTTAATCTGTGGTCAGTTTTGGAAAAAATTACATGGGCTACTGAGAAGAAAGTATATCCCAGAAGATACAGTAGTGACTCTTAAATATACTGAGAGTAACCAACAGCCACCTAATTGGACCTCAGGCCCACCTGATAGGAGGAAATTCATGTCTGACATGGAAGCATAACCCAGTACCCATGGCTGGTGAGACCAATGACTCTAGTGGAGTACCTCCAAATTCCGCTTCCCTAAACTAGTATGATTTCTAACTGCATCCTTAGTACTTAGCTTTATACCCTTAGGTAAGTGTAGCTCCCACCCTTCATCAAAGCAGTCTCTTATTGCAACAAACAGCACTGGGGTTCTCACCACCACTTGATCCGTTTACAACACAACCCCTACATCTAAGGAGGGAGAAGGGCAGAAATAGTGTAAGAGCCAGAGGACCAGGGCATCTTCTGAATGACTGTATCTTCTATATGTGACAGGGGAGCTGTACTCATGAAATCCCAACAATATGACTGCCTAATCAAGACCTGAGAAACGATACCACCAGTTGACAAGCTAGTGTAGATAGGGGAATATTAGAAGGCCTCTAGATGAAGAGTTATGGGTAACAAATGACTATGGAGGGAGAGAGAATCAGTTTGTTCCAGAAATAGCCCGTTGATAGGTGATCTGTCCCAAGCAGTCATCATTAGTCATTCCAGCTAATACATTTAGTGTATTAGCAACACTAAATGAACTCAACGGGTTGCATTTATATTATTTATATATTTATATGTGTATTTATATTATTTATATGTATATTTATATAGGTGTATGTTTGTATGTATGTATATATATGTAACAAAAAGACCAAGAGGCCATGGATGAGAAAGAGTGGGGGGACACTAGAGGAGTTGGAGGGAAGAGAAGGAGAGGGGATTAATGTCAAACAGTACAGTACATATATGAAATTCTCAATAAATGAAAAATATTTCAAAAATCCTGAGTAAAATTTCACTAGCCAAAAACTTTGGCTTTTTACTGGCATAACATTCATTTCTAACTTCCATTAAAACAAATGTTTAAAAATTACTTGGGAAGATGTGGCAATTTGTCATGTATTCATTTGAGCAAATACTAGTTGTCAATTTTAGTTCTTTATAAATTTGGCCTAGCAAAAAGAGCTTGCAGCTGTGTATTTTGTAGTTTCCTTTAAATTATGGTTCCAATCTCTTGTTTCTACTCACATTTTTAAAAATCTTAAAGTTACATTTTAAGATATTTATAAAGTAGGATATTTTATGTAATTTTAGTATAATGTTGTCTAACATAATTTATTAATAGTAAGAAGTTTTTAAGTTGGTAGTTGCAGTTTGAAATGACTAAAAGTATGCTGAAGAAAGGCTTAGTTATAAGGATATAAAAGGTAGAAAAAGTTTATAGTCTTTCATGATATCCTTTCAGCTTCTCTTATTGGTAGATTACTCATTGTTATTATTATTATTATTATTGTCATTACTATGTATTTTTTTGAGACAAGTTCTCATGTAGCCCAAAATGGCCTCAAGCTTTCTACATAGGCAAGGATGACCCAAGGAGAGAACTTATGTCCGGTACTGTAAACCTAACCAAGAATCCGTGGGTAGAGAAGTTATAGATTTAGAGGAGAAACTACAATATTGTTTTCTTAAATCAATATAGTTTCTGTTATAAATACTCACCTTATACCCATAAATAAATGACGCTCTCACCCCTCACCTGGGTAGTTTCTTTTTGTAGCATACAGAGGCTAATACAGCTGGTCAAAAGTAGAGAATAAAGGACCATATGGTCCACATCCCCAGGAGGTTCATCTACAATGCACCCATATACCTAAAGGCTCAAGGCACACTACAGGAAGTGGGCGTGGAAAGACTGCAAAGGCCAGAGGAATGAGATGCCTGCTGTGAGATAGTGTGTTTTAGGCACTCATGAAATATGAACAGGATGGTTTCCCACCCAAGACCTGCATGATAACCACATCAGCTGACATACCAGTGTGGATTGAAAATTTCACAAGGTCCCACCCTGAGATGAAGAGCTACAGGTGGTCATCTGCTGTTGAGTGATAAAGAGTCCATTTTATCTAGGGACAAGTCTTCTGATAGGTTTCCCAATCCTAAGTGGTTAGCTATAAACACATGTACCTTTGGATAACACTGATGGGACTCAGTCAATTTTGTATGTGTGTATATATGTTTATATAAATAACCAATAATTATGTTTATATAAGTAACCAATAATTATAGTAGAAGTAATGTTGGAGAAGGGGTGGTGGTGGAGATAGAAAGTGGATAGGGATGGGTAGAAATCATATAAGTACAGGATATTTATGTATGAAATTCTCAAAAAATCAAAATAAAGATACTACAGGAATATTAATTATTGATTTTGAAAAAAAATACTTGCCTGCTTTTCTCTTGGTAATGACCTAATATTATTTGGGTGTCTGAAACTGCCATGTATCCTTTATATGAATAAAACCATTCTCTTCATATTTTTTGATGCTATTGATAGAAATATATTTTGAGTTTGATATGGTCCTATGGTAAATAGTCCTACTTACTTTTCCTTTAAAAATTCACATTTGGGTTTTTTATTGGGTAAGGTAGACTTATTAATTCAAGGTATTAAAGTGATTAAGGGATGGGGCCAGAGCATTTGCTACTGTTGCAGAAGACCTAGGTTTGGTGCCCAGCATCCCTACATGGAGGGTCATAGCTGTCTGTATCTCCAATTCTAGGCAGTGTGATGGCCTCTTCTGGCCTCTGTGGGCACTAGCCATGCATGTAGTGAGTATACACATGTTGCTGGAGGGCTTCTGTGGAGCCCCGCAGTCCCACAATCCACGTATAAAATAATCACTCAGATGCTTACATTATTTATAAACTGTATGGCCATGGCAGGCTTCTTGCTAACTGTTCTTTTATCTTAAATTAACCCATTTCTATAAATCTATACCTTTGCCACGTGGCTGGTGGCTTACCGGCGTCTTACATGTTGCTTGTCCTGGCGGTGGCAATTCTCCTCTCTCCTTGCCCCGCCTATATATACTTCCTGTCTAGTCACTGGCCATCAGTGTTTTATTTATATAGAGTGATATCCATAGCACTTCCCCTTTTCTTCTTTTTTTTTAAAGGAAGGTTTTAACTTTAACATGGTAAAATTACATATAACAAAACAATTATTGAGCAAGAATTGCAGTTACAATATTAAAGAAGATGTCCTATCTATCTTACATTTATGAGTTTAAGGTTTTATATCTAACTTATCTTTTATCATAACTGAGGAAATTACAACTATCTAGTCTTTAACCACATCAAAGACCTGAGAAGGAACATAATGGTACCTGAGAAATGGTAGATGGATGCAAGCAACTTTCGATATTGGTGAAATTATTTTGGCCACTCCACGTAGTTAAAAAGATATTTATTTAATTGTGTAACTCACAAGTTAGGTGATAGGTAGGTTGCAGGGTCTGGGAAAGGTGTATCGCAGTCCAGCAGTGTTCTCTGGAGCTCTGCTCAGTCCACCTCCAATGTTCAGCGTCCCGGCACAGAGAAAGAGTGCACAGAGAGAGTGCTGGCCCATCCAGCTCTCAGGTCTCCAGGCACCTCCCCTGGCCCTGCCTCATAGGCATGACAGTTGCCAGAGTCTCAATGGGGGTTGGAACTTCCAGATCCAAGCTGGAATGGCTACCCACTACATACACATATGCAGGCAAAACATTCACAAAAATTAATAATAAAATCTATACATTGATATATATATATATATAGAGTCTGTGTTTGCATGAATTGTTACTGTCATGGGTTGCCAGATAATTTCAGTGAAGTTCAGGCATAGTTGCTTACTCTACTAATAGTCAATTTAAGAATAAATTACCCTAGTGACTGAAGCAACAGCAGTTATCTTAAAAGTCTGGAGCTTAGGTATAATGTGATACTTTATTTTAAAAGCAACTGACTCTTGAATTCTCATCTACAACAAAGTTAAGTGGTCATCTTTGTAATTTATAGATGCTGATATGTATCTCATTAGTTGTTCTCAATAAGTTAACATTGTTTTTGAATAGAGTGAAATAATTTTAAGGAAGCTAGAGATATTCAATAATATTTTAAAAGCAGCAGTTAGAAAGATTTATGTTGATAATGAAATTATATGTAACTATTTGTAAATATTTTTATGATGGACAAATACTACCTGTTGTGTTTTACAAATCTATGGTGCTATATCATAATGTGGAGTTGATAACTCCCGTCAGTCAGTAGAGAAATGTAGGAGGAATTAAGTTCTCAGCAGTGATATCAAGGCTGTCGGAGAGGAGTGGGTGTCGTGTACAGTAATGGCATTTTTCAGACTGGATAGACAATGGTAGAACTCAGTATGTAGGAAAAATGAGAGCAATGTCTTGGAAAGATGAATGAATACCTGCAAGAGTCATCTTTGCTCCTCAGACTGAACCTTTTAGGTGATCCATCAGTCTGGAGAGGTAGGCAGTGGCCGCTAGGTGGATCATTAGCACTCTGCAGCCTGTGTGCCCAGGGTGACCCACATCTGTCTTCATTAGAAGTTTGCTTGCTGCCAGGAGTGAACAGATGGGCCATTATTGCCAACGCTGCCCTCTGGGCCGACCTGGAGGACATGCAAAGTCATCTCTTCCACACACATCCACATTTACCTGTTTTGATGTGGGAAAAACACTTTAAGAAATGATGAACATTAACATATTTTCCCTAGATGTTCTTATATAGATTCACATTTGTAAATAATTTATACAAAATATTATTTTGGAGAGAATGGAAACTATTTCAATGTCTTATAAAATATGACTATTGTGGTTATCTGAAAAGGCTTGGTTATATTTAAATTATAAATTAGGTGTGGGTAGTTGTAAATTTTTATTCAGACATCTTATTTTAATGGTATTGACTGAATAGAGGCCTAATATCTAATAAGCATGTTTACATTTGATGGCACATCTGCTTCAAGATACTATACATTTCAGCATTTTCCTCCATTAATCTACGGGACTTCAGATAGGATAATGCTTTATAAGAAGGTGCTAAGACTCCACATTTAAGATATTGCAAGCATGGCATATATATGTATATGTATATGCATATGTATATAAAGCCATATATATATATAATGTGATTTAAACAAATGGAGGATCATACTTGAACTATTAAAATATGCAAATCTAACTATGAATTCTATCTTTAAAAGACTTTTGGTCAGTGATAGCAAGCACTTTGCAAGAACATCATGTCCACCGTAAGCCCTGGGGTGTGAGCAACCAGACTCCGATGCTGTGCATTGGTTGGTGTGTTTTCGCTTGCTTCCTTTGACTCCGCAGAGGAGCTTCTCTTCATTGTTTCCCAGGGCCACAGTGCATGCATATACTTAGAGCTCTACATTTATGAAAATGTCTTATTCAATGTTTATTCTTCACATCATGTTGTGAACAGGACATCAACTCTAGCATTATTTTTTTTGAAACTTGGAGCCTAGTGTCCTGGAAATATGATGTACTTGTCAATTCTAGGAACCATTTTTTCTCCCTTACATAAAACTAGCTTTGTATTTATTTTCTTTCATGTAATTTTCCAAGAGAAACATACTGTAAGGACTTTCAAGTTGTAGTATTAACAACATCAAAAGTAATTCCTTTATAATATTAGGCAAATGTATTTTCACCTAGGAGTTCTTATTCATTAGAAATTTATTTTTTTTTGTAATTGTCAATTTGAATTAACAGTTGGGGAGGGAAGTGAAATATATTTTTTCTTTTTTTTTATTAATTAATTTTTTTTCATTTATTTAACATCCTGACTGCAGTTTCCGCTCCTTCCTCTCCTCCCATTCCCTCCCCCCACCTCCCTTCTATCTCCCCATCTGCTCATTCAGAAGGGGCAGGCCTCCCATAGGCATCAACAAAGCATGGCACATCAAGTTGAGGCAGGACCAAGCTCCTCTCCCTGCATTAAGGCTGGGTGTAGTAACCCAGCATTGGAACTAGGTTCCCACAAGCCAGCTCAGGCACTAGGGACAGTTCATGGTCCCACTGCTAGGAGCCCACAAACAGACCAAGCTACACAGCTGTGACACATATACAGAGGGCCTAGGGCGGTCCCATGCAGGCTCCCTAGCTGTTGGTCCAGAGTCTGTGAACTTCCACGAGCTGGAATCAGCTGTCTGCGTGGGTTTCCCTGTCATGACCTTGACCCCCTCTGGCTCATACAATCCTTCCTCCCTTTCCTCAACAGGACTCCTGGAGCTCAGTCCAGTGCTTGGCTGTGGATCTCTACATCTGCTTCCATCAGTTCCTAGATGAAGGCTCTCTGATGACAATTAGGGTAGTCACCAATCTGATTATAGGAGAAGGCCAGTTCAGGCATCCTCTCCACTATTGCTAGGAGTCTTAGCTGGGCATCCTTGTGGATTCCTGGGAGTTTCCCTGACACCAGGTTTCTCCCAAATGCACCCCCTCCCTCCTGAGATCTCTTTCATTACTCTCCCCCTCTGTCTCACCCCCAACCTATCTCCTGTGCCCAGCCTACCCAACCCAATCCCTATTGTTCCCATATCCCCGCCACCAGTTTACCCAGGAGATCTATTTCCCATTCCCAGGGAAATTAATGCCTTGCTCTTTGGGTCCTCCTTGTTACCTAGCTTCCCTGGGGCTGTGGATTGTAATTGGATATTCTTTATTTTACATCTAATATCCACTTATGAGTGATACATACCATGTTTATCTTTCTGGGTCTGGGTTACTTCACTTGGAAGTGAAAGATTTTAAGGCCCACATTTGAAAATACATTCACGTTCTGTGTCTTAAGATCGAGTTTGTTTTCTGTTGGGGAAAGTGTCCTTGTACTGAGTTTCAAGATGTCTAAGGATCAAGAGAGTAAAAGAATAGGACACATGCACAATATATCTTTTATACTAATATGATTCTTAAAGTGACAGAGACCACATCCATATTATAAGAATTCTTGGTCCTGAGAGTTGGTGAATTTGGCTTTTTGTTTTTACTTACATTGTATCTGATGAGTATTCTTGGACCCCTAAGGCCTATTAATTAAATATGATGATTGTTTATTATTTTATGTGCAAGGTATTTGCAAAAATGTTTCTCATTATGCATAGTAACATTTATTTGTCATTTTCTCTGTTAATTTGCCTTTTAGCTCATTGGGCACCAATTTTCAAACTCTTTGTTTTAGAAATTCTTTTATTTATTTATTTTTTATTATTAAGAAATTTTCTATTCATCTTACATACCAAGCACAGATCCCTCTCTTCTCCCTCCTCCTGCTCCCCATCCTTCCTTGCCAATCCACCCCATATTCCCACCTCTTCCAAGGCAAGGTCTCCCATGGGGAGTCAGCAGATCCTGGTACATTCAGTTGAGGCAGGTCTAAGACCCTCCTCCCTGCACCAAGGCTGCACAAGGTGTCCCACCATAGGCACTGGGCTCCAAAAAGCTGGCTCGTGCATCAAGTACAGATCCTGATCCCACTGCCTGGGGCCCTGAAACAGTTCAAGCTAAACAACTGTCTCGCCTATCCAGAGGGCCTAGTCCAATCCCATGGGGGCTCCACAGCTATTGGTCCACAGTGCATTTCCACTAGTTTGGCTGACTGTCTCTATATGTTTTCCCATGATGATCTTGATGTCCCTTGCTCATAGATTCCCTCCTCTCTCTCATCGATTGGACTCCTGGAGCTTGGCTGGCTGTGGATCTCTCTGTATCTGCTTTCATCAGTTACTGGATGAAGGCTCCCCAGTTTACTCATGTAGATCTCATCTATTTCTCCTTCACTGGGCAATCTATTTGTCCTTCTTAGGGTCCTCCTTGTTAGCTAGCTTCTCTGGAGCTGTGGGTTATAGTCTGATTATCCTTTGCTTTACATCTAGTAAAGTTTGACTTCTTCCTTTCCAATTTCTATCCCTTTGATCTCTTTTTGTTGTCTTACTGCTCTAGCTAAAACTTCAATTACTATATTGAATAAATACAGGGAGAGTAGACAGCCTTGTCTTGTTCCTGATTTTAGTGGAATTGCTTTGAGTTTCTCTCCATTTAATTTGATGTTGGCTGTTGGCTTGCTGTAAATTGCCTTTATTATGTTTAGGTATGTTCCTTGTATTCCTGATCTCTCTAGGACCTTTTTTATGAAGGGGTGTTGGATTTTGTCAAAAGGCTTTTTCAGCATCTAATGAGATGATCATGTGTTTTTTTCTTTCAGCTTGTTTATATGGTGTATTACATTCACAGATTTTTGTATGTTGAACCATCCTTGCACCCCTGGGTTGAAGCCTACTTGGTCATGGTGGATAATTTTTTGATGTGTTCTTGGATTCAGTTTGCCAATATTTTATTGAGTATTTTTGCATCAATGTTCATGAGGGAGATTGGTCTGTAATTCTCTTTCTTTGTTGCATCTTTGTGTGGTTTGGGTATCAGGGTAACTGTAGCCTCATAAAAAGAGTTTGGTAATATTCCTTCTTTTTCTATTGTGTGGAATAATTTGAAGAATATTGGAATTAGCTCTTCTTTGAAAATCTGGTAGAACTCTGTGCTGAAACCATCTGGTCTTGGACTTTTTTTTTTGGTTGGGAGACTTTTAATGACTGTTTCTATTTCCTTAGGTGTTATTGGTCTGTTTAAATAGTTTATCTTGTCTTGATTTAACTTTGGTATGTGTTATCTATCCAGAAAGTTGTTCATTTATTTTAGATTTCCCAATTTTGTGGAGTACAAGTTTTTGAAGTATGACCTGATGTTTCTCTGGATCTCCTCATTGTCTGTTGTTATGTCTTCCTTTTCATTTCTGATTTTGTTAATTTGGATGCTTGCTCTCTCTCTGCCTTTTGGTTAATTTGGATAAGATTAATTTGGATAATTGTTGATTTTCTCAAAGAACAAACTCATTGTTTCATTGATTCTTTGTATTGTTCTCTTTGTTTCTATTTTATTGATTTCAGCCTTCAATTTGATTATATCCTGGCGTCTATTCATCCTGGGTGAGTTTGCTTCTTTTTGTTCTAGAGCTTTCAGGTGTGCTGTTAAGTTACTACTGTGAGATTTCTCCATCTTCTTTATGTAGGCATTTAGTGATATGAATTTTCCACTTAGCATAGCTTTCATAGTGTCCCATAAGTTTGGGTATATTGTACTTTCATTTTCATTGAATTCTAGGAAATCCTTAATTTCTTTCTTTTTCTTCCTTGACCCATTGATGATTCAGTTGGGCATTATTCAATTTCCATGAGATTGTAGGCTTTCTGCAATTTTTGTTGTTGTTGAAATCTAACTTTAAGCCATGGTGGTTCAACAAAATACAGGACGTTATTCCATTTTTTTTTTTTGTATCTGTTAAGATTTGCTTTGTGAATGAGCATGTGGTAAATTTTAGAGAAAGTTCCATGGGGTGCTGAGAAGAAGGTATATTCTTTTGTGTTAGGGTAAAATATTCTGTAGATATCTCTTAAGTCCATTTGAGTCATAATGTCTGTTAGTTCCCTTATTTCTCTGTGAAGTTTCTGTCTGGTAGATCTGTCCATTGGTGAGAATGGGTGTTGAAATCTCCCACTACTAGTGTGTGGAGTTTGATGTGAGATTTAAGCTTTAGTAATGTTTCTTTTACAAATGTGGGTGCTCTTATATTTGTGGCATAAATGTTCAGAATTGAGACTTCATCTTGTTGGATTTTCCCTGTGATAAATATGTAATATCCATCCTGATTTTTTGACTGATTTTAGTTTGAAGTCTATATTATTAGCTATTAGGATAGCTATACCAGCTTGCTTCATAAGTCCATTTCATTGGAAAGTCTTTTTTTTTTTTTTTAAAGATTTATTTATTTATTATATATACAGGAGAGGGTGCCAGATCTCATTTCAGATAGTTGTGAGCCACCATGTGGTTGCTGGGAATTGAACTCAGGACCTCTGGAAGAGCAGTCTGTGTTCTTAACCTCTGAGCCATCTCCAGCCTTTTACTCTGAGGTAGTGTTTGTCTTTGAAGTTGAGGTGTGTTTCTTGTATGCAGCAGAAGGATGGATTCTGTTTTTGTATCCATTCTGTTAGCCTGTGTCTTTTTATAGGTGAAATGAGACCACTGATATTAATGGATATTAATGACCAGTGATTGTTAATTCCTGTTATTTTTTGGTGATAGTGTTGTGTGTTTCCCTTCTTTGGTATTGGTTGGTGTGGATTATCTATTGCCTGTGTTTTCATGGGTGTATCTAACTTCCGTAGGTTGGATTTTTTCTTCTAGTAAAAGGAACATCCCTTTTCTATAGGGCTGGATTTGTGGATTGGTATTGTTTAAATCTGGTTTTATCATGTAATATTTTGTTTACTCCATCTATCGTGATTGAGAGTTTTGCTGGGTATAATAGTCTGGGCTGGCATCCATGGTCTCTTAGCATCTACATAACGTCTCTCCAGGACCTTCTGACTTTCAGAGTCTCCATTGAGAAGTCAGGTGTTATTCTTATGGATCTTTATATGTTACTTAGCCTTTTTCCTTTGCAGCTCTTAATATTTTTTCTTTATTCTGTACGTTTAGTGGTTTGATTATTATGAGGCAAGGGGATTTTTTTTCTTTGGATCCAGTCTATTTGGTGTTCTGTAAGCTTCTTGTATCTTCATAGGCATTTCCTTCTTTAGGTTGGGAAAGTTTTCTTCTATGATTTTGTTGAATATATTTTCTGTGTCTTTGAGTTGATATTATTATCTTTCTTCTATCCCTATTATTTTCAGGTTTCATCTTTTTATGGTGTCCCAAATTTCCTGGACATTTTGTGTTATGACTTTTTTGGCTTTAGTGTTTTCTTTGACTGATGAATCTATTTTCTCTATTGTATCTTCAATGTCAGAGATTTTCTCTTCTTTCTCTTGTACTCTGTTGGTTATGCTTGCATCTGTAGTTCCTGTTCATTTACTCAGATTTTCCATTTCCAGCATTCCCTCAGTTTGTGCCTTCTTTATTACCTCTATTTCAGTTTTCAAGTCTTGAACTGTTTTCTTCACCTGTTTGATTGCTTTTTCTTGGTTTTCTTGGCTTTCTTTAAGGGATTTATTGATTTCTTCCAATTTTTTGTTTGTCTTTTCCTTGATTTCTTTAAGGGAATTTTTCATTCCTACTTTAAAGCCCTCTATCATCTTTTTTTGTTTGTTTGTTTTGTTTTGTTTTTCGAGACAGGTTTTCTCTGTGAAGCTTTGGTGTCTTTCCTGGATCTCGCTCTGTAGACCAGACTGGCCTTGAACTCACAGAGATCTACCTGGCTCAGCCTCCCAAGTGCTGGGATTAAAGGCGTGCGCCACCATTGCCTGCTATCATCTTCTTAAAGTCATTTTTAAGGTGGATTTCTTCTGCTTCTTCTGCGTTGGGATGTTCAGGTCTTGCTGATGTAGAAACACTAGGTTCTGGTGGTGCCATATTGGTGTTATGTTGTTGACTCTATTTTTGCACTGGCATCAACCCATCTCTTCCTCCACTAGGTGCAAGTGGTGTCTGTGTCTGAGGGAGCCTCTCTTGGTCCTATGGGAGCTCTTGGTCTAATTGGGGCTCTTGGTCCAAATAGTGCTGATGGCCTCTGTGTCTCATGGAACAGCTCTTAGTCCAATTGGTGCTGGTGGGCTCTGTCTCAGAGAGCAGCCATTCCCAATTGGGGCAGAGTGGGCTTATGGCTTCAGTGGTTACTGGTGCCACAGGGGATGGTTGGCTTAGTGAATGGTGGGAGAAGAGGCAGCCACCCCGTCCCTGGGGCTCCAGTGGCTGTGGGGAGGGGTATGGAATGTGCCCCTAGGGCATAGGGGCTAGAGACCTGGTTTGCCCAGTCCAGAATTGGGGCCTTACCTGTTCCCAATTGGTGCAGGGTGGGCTTATGGCTCTTAGAAACTCTTAATACTATTGATGACTCCAAATACCTTGAGTTAATTTTTATATATTGATACAGACTATATTATAAGTTGAAACTGAAAAGTGACAATAATGTAGAATAGCTAAGTGTACATAAGAGGATGAGTAAATAGGTAAATGACAATTTAATATTACGATGAAAGTAATTTTGGTCTTAAAGGTTCTGTGAAAGAATAGCAGGGCCTTGCAGGGGTCACTGAAGTGAACATTGACAGCAGCTGTTATGGGTTGTGAAGTGAGAAAGTATCATTGCAATTGCTGATTAAATGCTAGGACCAGAGCCCTTTCTATACACAGTGGCTAGAGCTTAGTAGCAGTGCCCATTATGTTACAAAGCTGTGTGTTTGATGTACATCCAGCATTTACTGGAAGTATGTTTTAGTTTAGAAGTTAAACACACAGTGAAGTTCTAACAGAATGAGCGTAGGTCTTCTCACTGTACCTTTTAGAAGTACAATGACCTTTACAGATGTTGCTGGCATTTGCAAGTCCTTATAACATGCCTTCTAATACTATACTGTCAGCAGGGAACATGAGGATGGGATAGTTTGAAATGGCAGTTGTAGGAAAGACATAAACTTTGGAATACCCATAACTGCTTTTAATGTCAAAAATCACACATGGCCAGTTTCAACATTTAGCACCTGTGGAAAATTTCAGTAATTTTACTTTATACAGCCTCTTCTTTTTCTTACAGTTTAATATTTATTTATTTAAGCAGACATGTAAGCTGGCACCTAAAATCGTGTTTTTAAAGTATAAATATGCTCTAGAACTGGTGACTCTGACTAATGAACAAATGTAATACTTTATAGTTCCCATTACAGTAGTGAGGACACTGTCTGTCTACTCTTAGCATCCTTCAGGAATGGAGCATATCATTTACTGTCATCACTCTGCTTTACCAGAGTCCTTGCACATATCCCTCATATACAACTGGACATGTGTCCTTGACCCTGACTCCTCACGCACCTCTTGTAACCACCATCTTCCTATATCAACTTCCTGTATTTTATAGTGTTTGTTTTTCTGCTTGTTGTTTCACTTAACATAATTCTTTGGTTCATATAGAGTATTGCAAATGACAGGATTCCATTTTTTTGTGGCTAAGTGATATTGCAATGCATATATTTTCATTATCCAGTCATTTGTTGATAGGTTGATTCCATATGTCAGCTCTGTGAATACTGCTACAATAAACATGGGAGCACAGATACTTCTGCAGTGTGCTAATTTAATATCTGTTGATCCTGGCTGTGTGATTGTTAGGTAATGTGGTAGTTAAATACATCTATTCTTTTTTTCTGGACCAGCTGTAGTGATTTACATTCCTACTCAGTATGCAAGGGTCTCATTGTTCTGCGTTCTCACAGATACCTGTTACCTTTGTATTTTGGAGACTATGCATTCTAACATGAACAAGGTGATATTTCATAGTGCTTTTGATTTGCATTAGTCTAATACTTAGAAATGGTGAGAATTTTCTCAGATTTTTGTTGGCTCTTTGTATACCTTCATTTGAATAATGTCTGTTTAGTATTTCTTTGCCCATTTTGAAATTGGGTTGTTTGTTTCTTAGCTGTGAATTGTTCAAAACCCTAGTGTCACAAAGCATGTCCCTGAGCCTTTCTTTAGTATTTTAATGTTTGAGTCTTATGTTGTAGTCTTTAAACCATTTTGAGTTTATGTACAGTGTGAGACAGGGTCCTAATTTTATTTTTTTGCAAGTGAATATCCAGTTTCCCCAATGCAATTTATTAAAGAGGCTTTCCTGATTATGCTGCTTTTGTGGAAAACCACTTGGCCACTCCAGCGTAGATAAGGAGGGGGCTCATGTGGAGCCACCCAGAGTTGAGGAGGTTTTGGCAGGTGATGGCTGCTGAGGGAAGAAGAGTCAGTGTTCTTCAGCAGTGTGACCCATGTCAGGTTGCTCATGGTCCAGTGGATATTCCTACAGCCATGCACATAGAAACAGCACTAATTATCGTTAGCTTCAGTAGGTTAAGAAAAGGTAAGATGAGGGCATGAAGTTGCAAGGATATGGGTGGAGTGAGTGTGGGAGGAGGTGGAGAGGGAAGAAGGGAGTGGAAGTACTTTAAATACATTGTCTGAAATTACCAAAGAAGAAAAGTACCCAAATATAATGATAGTAATATGATAGAGGCAGAATTCTTAAAAAAAAAAAAAAAAGTTGTGTGCGGATTTGTTTCCATGTTCTCAGTTCCCTTTCCTTTGCTCTATGGAGCTGTTTTTATGCTAAAACATTTTTGCATATTTGTGCAGGTGTGTGTACGTGTGTGAGCTCATACATGTCTGTGGGTGCATGTGGATGCAGAGGTCAGCCTTGGCTGTGTTTCCTCAGGATTACCCACTTCATTTGTATTGAAATAGGGTTTTTATTTATTTATTTAAATTATTTTTAAATTGAAAATAGATTTTTTCATACAATATATTCTTATTATAGTTTCCCTTCCCCCAACTCTTCCCAGATCCTCCACACATTCCCAAACCAACACTATTTCTTTATCGAATTAGAAAACAAAGGGTCATCTAAAGAAATAAAAAAAACAAATCAGAATAGGACAAAATAAACAGAAAAAAGTACCAAACAAAAAGCTCAAGAAACAGAAACAGACCCAGAGACACCCACATTCACACACACACACAAATCCCATAAAAACACAAAAGCAAAAACCATACTATATAAGCAAAAGACTTGTAAGGCAGAACCAAATCAAACCAAACCCAAACCCTGACAAAGCAGAATAAGACAACAATAGCAACAACAACAACAAAAATCCCTCTAAAATTATCATTGAATTTCTTTTGTTTTGGTCATCTCTAGCTGGATATGGGACTGGCCTTTAAGCTTGTTTTGTACACCCTGTAAGATTCCACTGGAGAGAACTAATTCTTTCTTGCAAGTGGTTATCAATTGGAGACACCTTCTGTGTTAGGGATAGGGGCTTTGGGGGCTTATGTCCACTTCTCCTCTCAGTGCTGGGACCCCATAGGACACAGGCCTGTGTAGGACCTGTGCATGCTGCCACAGTCTTATCTAAGAGTTTGTATGTGCATTGGTCCGTCCTGCTGTGTTGATAAGGCCCTGTTTCCTTGGTGTTCTCCACCACTCCCCTCCTTTCCACTTCCTCTTCTGCAGGGTTCCCTGAACCCTGAGGCTGAGGGTCTCTTGTTATTTGTTCCATCTACTGCAGGAGGAAGCTTCTCTGATGATGGCTGAGCCACATACTGATCTGTGAATATAATAAAATGTTGTAGTAGTCATTTCATTGCTATGTTCATTTAGTAGAACAGTAGTACTTGGTTTTCCTCTAGGTCCATAGCTTACTCTAGTTAGAGATTCTATGCTGTGAAAAGACCATGGCAACTCTTATAAAGGGAAACATTTAATTGTGGAGGCTCGTTTACAGTTCAGAGGTTCAGTCCATTATCATCATGACAGGGAGGATGGTGGTGTGCAGGCAGACATGTTTCTCGAGAAGTAGCTGAGAGTCCTACATCTTGCAGGCAACAGGAAGTAGACTGAGACACTGGATGGTACCTTGAGCATATATGAGACCTCAAAGCCTGCCTCCACAGTGACACACTTCCTCCAACAAGGCCACACCTCCCAATAGTGCCACTTTGTTTGGGGGCCATTTTCTTTAAAACCACCACACTTATTTAGTCTCAGGTTCTTAGCCACCTGAGCAGTATCAGAGATGGGTTCTATCTCATGGAGTGGGCTTTAAATCCAATCAAACATTGGTTGGTTACTCCCACAAGCTTTGTGCCATTATTGCACTAGCTTGAGATAGGATGTTTCAGTGGAACTAGATTTCACTGATTTGACCAAGCTAGCTGGCTAGCAGGCTTAAGGGATCTGCCTGTCTCTTCCTACGTGGTGCTGGGATTAGGAGTAGCCCTGACCATCCTGGCTTTTTTTTTTTTTTTTTTTTTTTGGTTTTTCGAGACAGGGTTTCTCTGTGTAGCTTTGCGCCTTTCCTGGAGCTCACTTGGTAGCCCAGGCTGGCCTCGAACTCACAGCGATCCGCCTGGCTCTGCCTCCTGAGTGCTGGGATTAAAGGCGTGCGCCACCATCGCCCGGCTTCATCCTGGCTTTTTAATGTGAGTACTGGGGATCAAACTCAGATCCTTTTGCTTGCATGGCAGCAGTTACCAATTGAGCTGGTAATTGCCCCAGCCCCTGATTCTATACTGTTTTGTAATATATTTTCAATTCATGTTATAAAGAAACTATTATCACATTACTAAATTTTTTATTTGCAATTTAAAAATTAAAATATAAAGCTTGGCATGGTGGTGCATGCCTTTAATCACAGCATTCTAGAGGCAGAGGCAGTCAGATCTCTGAGTTTGAGGCCAGCCTGGTCTACATAGTGAGTTCCAGGACAGCCAAGGCTACACTGGGAAACTCTGTCTCAAAAAAACAACAAAACAAACAACAACAAATATATATATATCCCCTTCTCTACCTGTAGCAGGAATCTTCAAAGTTCTTATTAATAAAATCAAACCTGAGGCGAGTTATTGGGGTCCATACTGGTAGATTAGAGAGACAGAACAAGCCACAGCTATCTCACCTCACCAGTTCCTCAGCTGGTCCTGTTTCCTCAGACTGGAAGCCTCTGAGTCCTCATCCAGAATGAATCTCAGCTGAACTGTGTTGCTCCAAAGCCTGAAAGCTTAACCAGCCAAATGCTTAACCAACTAAATGCTTCTAGTTTCTGGTCCTCACGCCTTATATATCTTTCTGCTTTCTACCACCACTCCCTGGGATTAAAGGCTGGCTTTCTGGGATTAAAGGCGTGTGTCACTATGCTTGGCTATTTCCAATGTGGCCTTGAACTCACAGAGATCCATAGGGATTTCTATCTCTGGAATGCTAGGATTAAAGGTGTGAGTGCCACCATTTTCTAGCCTTTGTATCTAGTGGCTGTCTGTTCTCTGACCCCAGATAAATTTATTAGAGTACACAATATTTTGGGGAACACAATACCACCACATCTACCCTCCAGCCCCTCCCATGTACTCCCTTATTCCCTCTCAAATTCATGGCCTCTTTTTAAAAATGTTATTGTTGTATACACACACACACACACACACACACACACACACTGACACACACACATATATCCTACCCTTACACACATGAATATATAAGTATAATCTACTGAGTATTAGTGTTTATTTTCAGGGCTGAATACTTGGTACTGGATAAAGAATTACCAGGGTCATCTCTGGGGAAGACTTATTCTCCGTCTCTGAGTAGATTTTAATTGCCTGTAGCTCTTCATTTAGGGGTAGGGCCTTGTGAGATTTCCTCCTTCCATGTTAGTGTGGTTGTTTGTGTAGTCATTGTTCAAGTCTTGTGTATGCAGCCATATTCCTGAGGTTTCATGGGTGCAGCTTCCCTATCACAATCTCACAGGAGACTTCTCTTAGTCCTCTGGCTCTTGCAATTTTTCTTCCCACTCCTCTGTGATGCTCTCCACTGTTTCCCAAGGTGTAGGAGTTGTATTGAGATGTATTAGTTGGTTTGGGTGCTCCAAGATCAGTTGTTCTCTGCCTTTTGACCATTGTGATGTTTTGTAATGGTCTCTGATGCAGAGAGAAGCTTCTTTGATGAGGGGTGAAAGCTATGTGTGGGTATAAGGGTAAGTATTTACAATCAGTTAGGAATTATTCTGGTTTAAGAAGGTGGCAGTAGTAAGTTCTGTTCTAACATTTATGACCTCAGTAGTCATGGCTAATTAGCTAGGTTTATATAGTACCAGGCATGAGTGGGCCTTAAGTCCAATTAGACAGCGGTTGGTTAGTTCCAAGATAGAAGTGCCACGATTGCACGTTTAGGGATATTTTTTTTCCCCATGATGGTATTATTGTTATTCATGGGCATCATAGCTGGGTAAAACTATTGATTGCTTTTCTTCCTTGACAGCTTTCCACACTTGGCATTGGAGTTTTCCTTAGGTAGTCTATGGCTTGGGGAGCATTACCTCCTCAGGTGGCACAACTTTTGAGAAAGAAATGAAAACAGAAAGCTGTTTTGTATTGGTAATTCAGTGATAAATGATTGATGGAATTCTGGATGATAATATAAAACTCCATGAATTTAAAATCAAAAAGCTTTGTATTTATGACAAGTGAAACATAATACTAACAAGACTCTAACACCTTGCTTATTGCTGAAAACATCTCAGCTCTCTTGTTGACTTTGTTGACTTACACAGATCTGTGTTTGAGAGACTGGGGTCGGAGGACCTGAAAGAATTAGGCAGAATACAGTTTTATGTTGTAGACAACCTTACTTCAGTTTCAGCGTACTTTTATACATGATGTAACTAAAAAAAGCAGTGATTCAAGGCAAGCTGTTTGAATTCAGAAAAACATGCGCAGAAAAACATGCAAATAAGTGTCAGTAAGTACATACTAAATATTAATAGGACAGCCCTTCCCCAGAACTTCTTAGGACAGACCAATTTAAACACAGTTGCCTGGCATGTACTATAGATTATGTCTGGAAAAGCAGGAAAGCAAAGCAGAGGCCATATCCAGATTCAGGGTCCACTGACCAGATGGGGTTCTATAGCTATGTTCTGACATCCAAGAAGAATAAACGTATCATATAAGTTGAATGTAAATGTTTGTCGCAGGAGGCACAAAAATCTCGTCCAAGAACAATCCAGGGAACAAAATGCACCTGAGGTAAAAGGCCCTCTGCCTTTTATCTTTTTTCTTTTTTAATTTTTTTATTCATTTTACATACCAACCACAGTTCTCCCTCCCATCCCTCTTCCCGTCTCCCTACCCTGCCACTCCCACCTCCCCTCAACCCATCCCCCACCCACTCCTCCAAAAGGGTAAGGCCTCCCATGGGGCGTCACTAAAACCTGCTACATTAAGTTGAGTCTTCTGCCTTTTTTTTCTGGAGCCCTTCTCACAGTTCCCAAAAGCATTGTTCACCATGCATCATTCTTTTTACTGTATTCTGCCACTTGTCCCTTTTCACTTTATATTTAATACTTTAATACAATCAATAGAATAACCTGAGTGTGGCTTCTTTGAAGGTATACAATAAAATGTTACACATATTTTATATTTTGATACTTTTTCCTTTTTTTGTTCCAAAAGCGTAGCTGAGGCAATTTAATCTTTGTGATATTGTTGACTACAATACTATTAAATATATATAAATAATTTATATATATAACATGTGTGCGTGTGTGTGCGTGTGCGTGTGTGTGTGTGTGTGTTTTGCAGGATATTTGATAACACTGTGAACCCTGAGTTTACATTTGCATTGATTAAATAAAATTAACCTTGTATTAGGAGGCTGCATTAGCAACTAGTTGACAGAAAGTCATCATAGAGCATCAGAGGGCATCCAGGAGAGACAGACACAGGAAGAAGGTAGCATGGGGTTTTGGAGTGATGCAGCTTTTTCTGGTTTGGCAAAGTGGAAGCATGGGTTTTTAGGGGATGCCAGCAAGGAGGGAAGTTTAGCTAATTGCAGCCCAGCCTCTCTGAGCTCACAGGTTTTCACTCCAGCCTTTGAATCTCGAGTCTTATTTGTAAATAGAACGATAGAGATTTCGTTCTGACCCGTCCAGCAGGCCAGGTTATTCGAGGGTCTCGAGGAGGGGACACCTGTGAATCAATGGGGGGCGAGAGGGAAAGGAGACCAAGCGCGTGAAGAAAGACAAAGCAGTCTGAGTTGCGTCAAGGCCTCGTTTATTGACTGGGTGTTAGAGCTTATAAACAGGGCTTCAGGTAGGGAGGGGGAGCAGGAGTGAGGAGAGGACAAAGAAAATTCCTAAGGAGGGTCAGCAGGAGGTCGCTTTGGTCCCAGGACCCTGCAGCTAGCTGATTTAAAGAGGTTTATTCAATCCTACATTCCTAGGTTAGACTAAAAGCCTCCTATTTACACGAGGCTTGATAAATCGTGGCAGGTAACACAAGGTTCAAGACACCGCTGTCCAGAGTCGGTCTCCAACAGTTCCCCCTCTTTTCTCAAAAATGGACCAAGTCCATGTGATCGGGGTTTCGGAGGTCCGAGAGAGCCTCTGTCTTAGGCTATACAGGGGGACTCCCACGCATGGCAGGTGCCATGTTGAACCGGTCTCAATGACCTCTGTATGCTGTTGACTCCGGCGTGGGCCCTGTACTATTCCCGTCATTGAGTACTCTCTAGCAAGACCGTGGGGATGTTAGGGCTTTAGGACACTGAATCTGAGTCCTTGATGGGGCTCCTGGCCGGCCTCCTCGGAATCTACTCTGTGATAATGAATCGAGACGTGTCGTGGTAAGGCCGAATCAATCTGATTTTTGATAAACCGAGTCAACTGCTGAAAGGCCCAGGGACCAAAGGTAATGAGAAGGAGAAGGAAAATAATCAGGGGTCCAGGAGGGTGGGGATCAGGGTAGAAAGCTAAGGGGATTCTTTAAAGCTTTTGTATAGAAGAGCAAACCCTGCTCCTAAGAGCAAGAGCCGCATCTTACTGAAGCCCCATAAAGGCTAATAAAGGAAAAACCCACAAGATTACAATTCCCATACAATTTCATTTCCCAAGATCATGGTCTGGGTACAGAGTGATCACAGATGGGTAATTTGCATCAACAGGTACATTTTTCCTGAAACCTCAAGGGAGGGGTATCAAGGCGGGAGTGGAGTTTACACAAAGGTCACAGTGGTCCTTCCTGGAACACCTGCAACTATCCCAGTCACAGTTGAGCACATCTCTTAGCAGAAATCTCTTTACATTGTTATATGGTTGCAGGGGAGATTGAACAATGGCTAAGTCAGGTTGCTCTTGGAACTAGATTTTTAGTTTCTCATTTCTTGGTGCTTGAAGTTTTCTCTTTTCCTGAGGCTTGGGGGTGTAAGCCTGAAGGGCTAGGGTCTTTCACTCCCCCATTTCTTTTTGGCAAATTTTAATCTTAAAATTATGGCATTACATTTGGTACCTCATGGCCTATTTTAGTAACTCATGGCCTGTAATGGCCATGCATAGTTCATGTATAATTAGCCATCTGGTCTCTATGCCAGGGAGTTTTCTTTTGACCCAGCATTTCAGCCTTTTTAGAACAAGGAAAATGGGACGATGTATTCTCTTCTGGAACTGCTTCAAGCTGGCATTGGGGTGTCGTTATCAGGGCCCCTCCCCCAAAAGGCTGAAAATCTGGTCAAAGACTGGGCAGGGGGCATTTGTCAGTAGCATGTAGCTGCCTGACACCATAGTGACAGAGAAGAATCATGTTAGCTGGGCTGGTCCACGTTAGCCTTTAGCACGTCGGAGTCCACAGTCATCTGGAGTGGTGGAGTCAGCAACTGAAACTTGGAGGTGTCTGACAGCCAAGTAGAAATCTGTTGAGACAGATTTAAACTAGGAACAGAGGTTAAAATTTGTGAACTTATTTGGAACCCTTAGGTTTATACCCTTAGTAATAGGAAAAGCACTAATCCCAAGACCATGAGAGAGGAAAAATACCATCTTTAGGAATACTTATCTGGGTTCTTTCGACCTCTGTGGAGTGGGTCTATGTTTTTATGACTCTTTTGATCCTTTGAGGCCTTTTTGCAGAATGACATAAAAGTTTTAGATACATTAGTATTACCAATCTGTACTGAAATCCATATTGTAGACAAAGCAGATAAAGGGTATCTGTAAAACAGCAGAAGTAGACTTATACCTTTGAGTCCCAACAAGAACTACAGATTTGGGCATTTTACTTCTGTCCAGAAAGCCAGGTGTAAGTTGGACAGAGATTTTAAGCCTGGTGAAAAGCACTTTTAGGCTTACATTAGACATATCTATATGACATCTAAAACAAATCCAAAATGTTGAACTTGTGACTGAACAGTAAGTGGTCATTGCTCTACCAGCTCATCAGGACTCCTAAATGTTAAGCTCTGAACCATAGAACAGGAGAGTAATCTGAAACATATCTTATTTTAGACTCATATCCGAACCTTTATGATTTATTTAAATTTTTACATCTTAGAACATTTTCTTAAAAGTGCGCTTACAAGCTAGCTATGGCCTTGCAGAAAGATCTGGTTGTCTGATGCTGCCATGCTGACAAAATTAGAGCTAGCCTAGTCATCAGCACTGTCAGAGATCTGAGAAGGATAAACTATATCTGAGTGCAGACCAAGAAGCTTCCAATCCTATAAATTACAGTGATCAACCCCTTACCCAGGTTTCTATAGTGTTGGAGGTACCAGTCAGAACAACATCAATCTTTTACCACCATCAAGCCCATAAGGCAGAGTACCTTTTCTGTGGAATAGGGACACGGAAGACTGACAGTGTCCTACTACTTGTCCACAGTCTGGGCTGGGTCCTGGAGGCAGGTGTTGCATTGGGGCATCTTGCCCTGTGGTCAGTGTCTTTCGCAATTCAGGTGGCATCTTTTTGTCATTCCATATCTTCTTTGGAGACCTTGGGAGTCATTGCTAGGAGCTGGGGAGCTAGGAGTCTCTGTTTCTGATAGTAAGTTTTTAATCAAATAATTTAAATGTCATATTCATCAGATCATTGTCAGGTTTGAGGACAATTATCTATTAAATGTATCTGAGCCAAATAAATCTAGGCCTAATCTTGAAAATATCTCTAAGTTTGGTAATAATGACCAGGCTAATTTGTTCTCCTATAGATATATTAGTCAAATATACCTCTCAGTTTGTTTTATTTTAAATAGAACCGTTTATGCTTTAAACTAGTATCTGGATAGCCAGATGACTAGTATTAACTTGTATTCCTAAACACAAAGGACATGCATGCAAACTCAGACATTCAAAACCAAACATACATGTGGCCACATTTTCATTCATACCTGCAGAGTAGACAGACATTTTTAAAACTATGACCCTTTGGAGTCTCCATGTAACAGCAGAATAGCAAGAGAAAGAAATCTGAAACATGTTTACTTAAACTTTAAAGTTAGACCTTAAAGTTTCATTATATTTTTTTAAACTGTCATGACATGCTTAAGCCTTTAAATTTTTATATCTTAAACTGCTTCCTCAAGTCAAAAATTCATTTATTTAAACTTTTATTTTAACCAACAATAATTTGAAACCAATTTTCTTAAATGATGGCAAGTATTTGTAACACATTCAACTCAAATGACCAAAACCCATGTAAATTTTTATTTTTCCTGTGAAAACAAAAGCATAATTTCCCCAGTATCTTGAACTGGTAATTTAACATTTCTTTATTAAGCAATATCAGTGTTATGCCCAGATCGTGTCCCCAAAGAAGCCACTGGAGACCTCAGGTACAGAATGCAAAAGCAAGGTTTATACAAATGAAGTTTACAAGCCTCGGCAGGGGGGCTAGTTCCAAACTTCTCACACACAGCAGGGAGGTTGGAAGGAGCACATGTCTTTCTTTGTAAGGCTAGCACAGACCACATAATTCATCTCCCACCGCCCACATCCCTCTTTTAGGTTCATATCAGTAGTTTTTTATGTTATGTTGGTTCATATCAGTAGTTTTTTATGTTATCTTTATTTCTCATTAGTTTAGCAACCGTGTTTAGGAGTTTTATGAGCTGTCTCCCGGGTTTGGGGAGTTTGGGGAGCTTGGGATGTTTTATGACCACTTAGTCTCTGTCAGATGGTCATATATCCTAACTCTGTGTTTTCTTAAGTTTCTGTAGTTGATAAAGCCACCTGGAAAAAGGCGTCTAAGTTCTTATCTACATTTAAGAATCCTGGTTTTAGCTTCTCTTTGTCTGTAGGGGATGAAGTTGTGGGGGGGGAGGTTACTGAGGTTTCACAATCAGGACAGAGAAGGGTTAACAAGAGAAATTCCTAGCTGGCAGAAGAGACTTTGAAGTTATCACAGTAAAGGAAGGGAGGGGGAGCAGTGGTCATAAAGTATCTCCTTGGCTGCCAGTGTTCCTGAAAAAAAGTTTTTGTTAACTCCTCTGACTAAAGTCAGATTCTCTGTTCAGTGTTCACACAGTTTTGTCAGTTGCAGGCAGCCATTGCCCTGTCCAGAGCAGGACATGAGAATCTTAGCCCACCTGTACCCAGAGCACGCACCCCCACCTTCGTGAGAGCAGCCAGCTGCCTGCAGTCCTGATAGCAAGAGAGCTAGGGAGGGAGGGAGGTGGCCCTCGCTGTGCCTCTCTCTCCTCCCCGCAGGAAAATAAGGGAGATGAGTAGTAGAAACAGATGACATTTACACAGACAATCCAAGTGCCAGCACATCAGCACTGAGATGATGATGGCCTCACTCACAGCAAGCAAGCCCCTCGATTGTGGCTCGCACATCCTTCTGGTGGGCTAGGCAAAGGTCTAGTGGAGAAGAAGGGGACTGTCCCATAGCGTCCGTCACAGTCAAGTCAACAATGAAAACAGTTAACACACTACACACAAGACCAAGGGCACATGAAAGAAAAACTTTGCCCCAACGAGACAACCAACAAAGCTCCAAGAACAATGACATCCTGATGTGCTCTGTGGAGAGTGACCCTCCAGGCTCAATCACACCAAAAACAATCCAGATCAAACAGACATCAGGGGGCTTTCACATCCCTGTCAGTCAGACATGTACCTTATTTCTTGGAAGAGAAACAGAGTGTAAAGTAACAATGACCACAATAAAACATACAACAACAAAAAAAATCCCCCACAAAATGGCTCTAACAATTTCCCGGAACAAAATACAAAGTGGCACTTCCTCCCACCATGGGGAAAGGTACCCAAAAATGCTCCTCTCCTGAGCACTCCCTGGAGGAGACTCCTAAAATCAAATGGTCACCTCTGAGGTGGCCCCAAATGGCTCGGGACTAGGGGGTCCCTTGCCCAAATCAGGGAAAGAGACGTCTCTCTTTCCCTCCCAGGATCACTGTCCGGACACGTCTGTCCCAGTGAGAGCCTGCAAAGTATAAATCAGTCGACTGGCACAAAACTTAACGAGACAAGACAGAGACAGAGACAAGACAGAGAGCGCTCTTACCGGTAGATGTCAATAAACCTCTGGACCCTTGAGGGTCCCTGTGGGTCTTTTGGTCTTTTGTTCAATGTGATTTGTGACAACCTCACTCTTACCGTCTTCTGGGATGGACACATCGTTTAATAGGTCCTCAGCAAGTGCCAGAAGATGTGACACCCTACTATCCTTTTCTGAATCCTTTAAAACATCTCTGATTACTCCATAGAAACTAAAGAATGCATCGGGGACGTACTCTCCGTCCTTAAGCAAGTTATTGATAGCCTTTCCAACTTTATTCCACGTCAAAGGGTGGATGCCCGGGCCATTAATAACCAGCCAGGGACATTTTTCTTCCACAAAATAGAAAAACTTAATTAAATCTTTTTTTTCTTTCTTTCTTTTTGACTCTTATTCCCCTCTCCCTGATTTCTTCATTTCCTTAATGAAGAGAGCCTCTTTAGAGAGTGCTTTACCCATTGATTGATGAACGGCACTTACCTCAAGGCTGCCCACGGCGCACGAGTGATGCTGTTGGGGCACCTCTACCCTAGTGAGTCTGGCCAGACCACGTTTTCTCTTCGCCGTCCAGTAGTGAGCCGCCGTGCCTCGAGCCCCACGTTCGGGCGCCACTTGACCCGTCCAGCAGGCCAGGTTATTCGAGGGTCTCGAGGAGGGGACACCTGTGAATCAATGGGGGGCGAGAGAGAAAGGAGACCAAGCGCGTGAAGAAAGACAAAGCAGTCTGAGTTGCGTCAAGGCCTCGTTTATTGACTGGGTGTTAGAGCTTATAAACAGGGCTTCAGGTAGGGAGGGGGAGCAGGAGTGAGGAGAGGACAAAGAAAATTCCTAAGGAGGGTCAGCAGGAGGTCGCTTTGGTCCCAGGACCCTGCAGCTAGCTGATTTAAAGAGGTTTATTCAATCCTACATTCCTAGGTTAGACTAAAAGCCTCCTATTTACACGAGGCTTGATAAATCGTGGCAGGTAACACAAGGTTCAAGACACCGCTGTCCAGAGTCGGTCTCCAACATCGTTCAAGTTACCTTTAGCGGCAGCAACAGGGCAGGTGCCTGCAGGAACAGGATTCTCACCAGGCTGCTGCCTGACACTGCTAGAGAAGCAGGCCAGTGACTGCGGAGTTGCAATAGCTGGCAAAATAGCAGTAGATTAAGACGCAGCTACTGTGCCAAAGATAGAAGAGCAAGTATATTTATTTTAATGTCCAGAACATACTTCCTGGCTTCCAGGTATGCAATAATGAAGAATGGTATTAGAGAAATTAATGCCTATACTTACTATTTAAATTGCTAAATAACTCTTATTGGCTCATTGAATTAAAGTTGTCTTTAAAATTGAGTTATGGCACCTATAATATAGTTCTACAGTGTTTGTGTCAGGATCAAGTATTTTCTATAGCTCTTATTATGGGGTTTTGGACTTTGACCAAAAACTCATTTAAAATTCAGATCCAGAATTGCTTTCTGCAAAATACCCTAATAATCAAACGCACAGTCTCAGTCTTCCATTACATAATTGTTTTCATCTGAGAGTGATTGACTCTTAGCAAACTAGATGGATTACTTAGATTCCTACAGAAAAAGGTGAGAAGAAAACATTTCCTCAGTGTGCTCTTAGGATTGATGAGGGCATGTTTGAATGCAGCGTCTTCTGACATCCATAAATACTAGCCTCTTAAAAAGGGAATTGGATTTTTTCACGTTTCTGAATACATATTATATGGTTAATAAAAAGAACTGTAACTGATATTGATTGTCAGAAATAATAAAGTTGTGAATAAATAAAGTGGGTCACTTGTATACCTACAGGTGAAGAGAATAAATTAGGCAATTTGAGTACATGCAATACTCTTAATAGTGAGAGTGATTTATGGATATTGCATCTTCTTGATTCATGAATAGTAACATTAATAGTTATTCTAGTAGAAAGGCCATTTCTGCTGGCTTTTGTCCATGTGCCTACAGATGAAGACATATTTTTTCTAGTTAGATATGGATAAGGGAATGTGACACAAGCTCTTTTCCAAATGGAATAAATATTAAAGCATGTCTCTTTAGATTTTGACAAATAGCTTCTGCATTAATTCATACTAGAGTTCCTACTGGATTTCCTGAGAGTATGATTGTAAGTATAAAAACTTTCCACCAAATGTACAGTTTTGGAAAATTCTTGGCCACTGAGGTAATTTGCACATTTATGTTAGAGTCTGTATTTAATCATATTATAAGTAGTATATTGATATATGAACCAAACTTCTCTCAATGTTGATAAATATGTTGAAATTCATATTACTTCTGAAAAGACAAAGACTCTTAGGCATCAGATTATTGAGTTCCATATAAGTAACAATATAATCTAGTAGAAAAAAATGAAGTGAAATTAATGGTTCATTTATTTCTACTCATTTGCTCATAAAATTTGTTTTAAGCAGAATTAAAATCAGAACTATACATTGTAATTGGTTGATATATTTCTTATATTATACATTTTCTCTATTTTTCTATATTATGTTCTTTGGGAAAACATAGGTTATTATTTTTTAAATAATTACTTTTTTTTTTTTTTTTTTTTTTTTGGTTTTTCGAGACAGGGTTTCTCTGTGTAGCTTTGCGCCTTTCCTGAAACTCACTTGGTAGCCCAGGCTGGCCTCGAACTCACAAAGATCCGCCTGCCTCTGCCTCCCGAGTGCTGGGATTAAAGGCGTGCGCCACCACCGCCCGGCTAAATAATTACTTTTATTTATGTGCATGTGTGTCCATTTATGTGAATGTGTGCCACAATTGAAACACAATGTCTTACTATACTGCAGATATTCATATTGAGGCATGGATGTATACATTATCAAATTTACTTACAATGCAGGGGGTTGTAGTTATAAAAATATCCCTGAGTTGGAGATATGGCTCACTGGTTAAGTTCTCCCATCTTTTTTACCTGTGTAGGATATCCCTAACATGCCCATCTTACTTTTGATGTAAGCATTACCTTGTTATTTCTAACTCCTGGCCTTCTGTGTGCCCCATTTGTAGAATTACCTTGCATTTTTATGATCAAGGCAAAGTTCACTAGTATGCAATAGTGTGGGTTGAACACAGCCACATACTCCATACATATTGATTTAATGTGTGTGGGATGTTACCTTGAAATTCTTAATAATTTTTGAACAAAGAATCACCTTAAATTTCTATTTTTCAGTTTTTCTAATATTAATTAAAATTTCTAAATAAAAAAATGAAAGTTATATTTTTATTAGCATGTTAATTATACAAGAGTATGAGTTTCTTCCTCCCTTCCTTTCCCTTTCTCTCCCTCCCTCCCTTCTTTTCTTTCTATCTTTCGTTCATTTGTTTTTTGTTGTGTTTGGTTTGTTTTTCCAAGACAGGATTTCTCTATGTAGTCTTGGATGTCCTAGAACTTGCTCTGTTACTAGACTGGCCTTGAACTCATAGAGATTTGCCTTCCTCTGCTTCCTGCATGCTGGGATTAAAGGTGTATGCCATCACTGCCCAGCCAAGAATGGGTTTCACTGTGGCATTTTTATATTTATATACTATAGTCTGATCAGATTTCTGTGTCTTATTACCCTCCTTTTTATCCAGTAGCCAAGGTACTTTTCTTCCCAAATAGTCCCTATTATAATTTTATGTCTTCTGTAAAAACCCATATTCTATACACAAAAGAAAACAAATAATATTTGCCTCTCTGCATCTGGCTCATTTTCTAATATGATGATCTTGACTTCCACCAATTTTTCTGTAGCAACATAATTTTGGCTTTCTTTATGCTCCCCCCTGTAGCTGAAGGTTTTTCTGGTCCTGCCCAGGTCCCACAGACCCAAGGTCCCGCAGACCCAAGGTCCCGCAGACCCAAGGTCCCGCAGACCCAAGGTCCCGCAGCCTCCACTCAGACCAAAGTAAACACAAAGAGGCTTATATTAATTAAAACTGTATGGCCTAATGGCTCAGGCTCCTTGTTAACTAGATCTTACATCTTAAATTAACCCATTTCTATAAATCTATACCTTGCCACGTGGCTTGTGGCTTACTGGTATCTTTAACATCTTGCTTCCTCTGTGTCTGGCTGGTGACTCCTGACTCAGTCTTCCTGTTCCCAGCATTCTCCTCTCTCTTTGTCCCACCTATACTTCCTGCCTGGCTACTTGCCCATCAGCACTTTATTTATTAACCAATCAGAGCAACACATTCACAGCATACAGAGTGATATCCACAGCACTGCCCCCATTGTATATACAATATATACCACATTTTCTTCATCCATTCACCTTTCAGTAGTCATGTAGGCTGATTCCATATCTTGGCTATTGTAGTGTCTTCAATAAACATGATGTACAAGTGTCTCTGCTATGCTGATTTGAATTCTTTAGATATATACCAAAGAATGAGACAGTGGTGTCATGTGGAATTCTATTTTTATTTATTTATTTATTTATTTATTTATTTATTTATCTATTTATTTATTTATTTACGTTTTTTTTCCTTTTTTTTTTTTTTTTTTTTGAGACAGGGTTTCTCTGTGTAGTTTTGGTATCTGTCCTGGATCTTACTATGTAGAACAGGCCTGCCTCGAATCTCACAAGAGATCCACCTGGTTCTGCCTCCTGAGTGCTGGGATTAAAGGTGTGTGCCACCACCACCTGGTGGAATTCTTTTTTTTTTTTTAATATTGCAGAACTGCCATTCTGGTTTCCACAGTGGCTGGACGAATTTGCATTGCTACTACTAGAGTATAAGGTTCCTGGTAAGCCCTCCCTTCTTACTAGCATTTGCTCTTTTTGTTTTCTTGATAGCCGTTCTTAATAGAATGAGATTGAATACCAATGTAGTTTCATTTACATTTCCCTGATAAAGATATTGAAGCTTTTCCCATGTACTCATTGGCCATTTGCAATTTTTCTTTTGATAACTATCTGTTCAGTTCATTTACCCATTTATTAATTGGGTTGTCTGCTCTCTTGTTTGCTTCGAATTCTTCATTTGGGTGATGAACTCCCTGTCAGAAGTGAGATGACTGTCTGATAAAGCTTCTCTCTAGCTGTGCTGGCTGTACTGTCACTCAGGGAATTATTTCCTTTGCTGTGAAGAAGTTGTTTAATGTGATATAATCCCAGTTGTCAATTCTTGTTATTTCCTGAGCTTCGTGAGTTCTATTTAGAGAATCTTCATTTTTGCTTCATGTTTAGATCTTGTAGCATTTTGTAAATTTCTTCATATTAAAAACTTTGTTTCAACTAGAATTAAAATCAGAACTATATAATTACTTGATATATTTATTTTATTATAAGGCTTTTTCTACATATTTTTCTACATTGTATTCACTTAAAAGATAGGTTTTCTTTCTAAAAGTAATAATTTTTTTTTACTTATGTGTATGTATGTGCATTTCTGTGAACATATACAAATGTGTATAGGTGCTCATAGAGCCCAGAAGATAGCACTGTGTAACATGAATCTTAAAAGGTCTTATAAACAGAAAACCCAGAGCCAGACATTGGGGTGAAAGCTGAAAGATCAGAGAAGCAGAGCAAGCTAGCCACAAATTCTTACCTCTTTGAAATACTCAGTCTCATGACAATGAGTTCCAGTTTCCTCATGCCTTATATACCTTTTTCTGCCCTGCTATCTTACTTCCTGGGATTAAAGGTGTGTGTGCTTCCTAAGCAAAGGCATGAGAGCTCAAGTGTTGAAATTAAAGGTGTGTGCTACCATGCCTGGCTCTGTTCCCAGTGTGGCCTTGTTTTATTCCAAAGCTTCAAGTAAAATACTCAGTTCTTGTCTGGCATGACTTAACTAATCTATGTTTTGGCAAAATTTACCTTAAGGGAAAAGATGACTCAAAACTTAGGTATTTTATTTTTTATTTTTTGATTTATACACCAAAGAGCATACATATGATATTACCTGTTCTTTCCATTTGTGCATAAACTTTTTTCTTCAGCTAGCATTAATTGCCTTTCTTTTGTCTCTAATTGTACTGAATTTTATCAAGTAGAGTATCTTCTGATTCTCAAGAGTCTAGAGTTCCATTGTACATTCTCTTTTCAATGTTCTCTTCTCTTCTCTTGAGAGTAGAAAGAAAAAGCCAAGAGAACTTGGGCAAGTCATATTGCTTCACCTGTTGTCATATTGAGAATTAGTGCTTTGGTCCCTGTCTTAGTGTTCTATTGCTGTGAAGAGACACCATGACCACAACAGCTCTTATAAATGGCAGCCTTTAATTAGGGACTACTTACAGTTTCAGAGGTTTAGTCCATTATCAGCATGGTGGGAGGTATGACGGAACTATATCTCAGACAGTCATGGTGCTGGAGGAGTAGTTCAGAGTTCTACTTCTGAATCTGCAGGCAGCAGGAAGAGAGAGAGCCACTGGCTTGGCCTGGCTTGGGCTTTTGAAACCTCAAAGTTCACCTCCCAGTGACACACATCCTCCAACAAGGTCACACCTTCTAATCCTTTAAATAGTGTCATTCCCTATGAACCTATGGGGCCCATTTTCATTCAGACCACCATAGTCTACCCCCAGCCCCCATAGACTTTAGCCGTATCATAATGCAAAATGCCTTTAGTCCAACTTCAAAAGTCCTCGTAGTCTAGCACAGTCTCTATTTAAAAGTCCAAAGTTCAAAATCTCTTCTGAGATTCATGGCAATCTCTTAACTGTAATCCCCTGTAAAATCAAACTCACAAAACACATCACATACTTTCAACATACAATGACACAGAACATACATTATCATTCCAAAAGAGAGGACAGGGAACATAATGAGACAATACTGCACCAAAGCAAGACCAAAAACCAGCTGGGCAAACTCCAAACTCTCCATCTCTAGTCTGATATCAAAGCACAATTCAGTCAACAAAGCTGAAATTAGCTGGAAATCTGAATTTTCCACTCCCTGTTAGCAGCTCTCCTTGGCAGGTGTCCCATGACTCTGGCATCTCCAACATCTTAGGGTCTCCAAGGTAATCCAGGCTTCACCTTCATGGCTTTACACAATGGCCCCTCTGTGCCTCCATGCAGAGACACATTTGTCACACACTTGGCCTCAGGAGCTTTCCTTAGTCTAGGAGGGAGATTCAGTAATGTCCTTCTTTAATCCTTGATGCTAAAGCCAGAACCATGTGGTCTAAGCTGCCAAGTTCTGCTGTTTACTGCAGCTGGAACATGGTCCCTGTGTTCAAATATATTTTCATCAACTTTACATTTTTGATGGTTTCCTTCAGTCCTTAAGCTTTTGTTTAATTCCTTCTCACCAGCTGGAAGCTTATCTGGGTGGGTCTTGCCCTGGGGTCACCACTCCATTTATTCCATTTAGCATCAGGCTTTTCTTTAGACTTTTTATCTCCTTGAGCACAAGACTTAGCTCCATTACACTTTCTGATGCTCCGTTTTTCTTCAAACTGTTTTTTGTATTTTCCTTGCTCATCTTGCTCCTTTTTAATTATAAATATGTATACTAATAACCACACAATAGAGTCAATACTGGACTGTCTTAAAATTTCCTTTGCCACTGTGATTAATCTGTCTTTAATTTAGCCTCAGGCAATTTTTTAGGACAAGGGAAAAAAAAGAGCCATATTCTTTGTCAAAATATCACAAGAATGATTTCTAGGCCATTGACTAGTATTTTTCTCCTCTGAAGCCTCTTGAGCTGGGTTGTCATAATTCACCCTGCCTTCAGCACCACTGTCTTCCATGTTCCTACTGGTATTGCCCATTAACCCCCACATTATGCTTTCCTAATCTACAGTCCCAAAGTCCACATTCTGCCAACAAGCAGCATGGTCAGGTGTGTTGTGTCACAGAAATACCTAACCCCCTGGTACCAATTTCTGTCTTAGTAAATGTTCTGTTGCATTGAAGAGACACCATGACCACAACAACTCTTATAAAGGAAAGCATTTAATTGGGGCTTGCTTACAGTTTCCGAGGTTTAGTCCATTAGCAGCATGGCAAGATGCATGGCAGCTTGCAGGGAGACATGGTGCTGGCAAAGGAGCTGAGGGTTATACATCTGGATCTGCAGGTAGCAGGAAGAGAGAGCCACTGATACTGGCTTGGGCCTACCCCCAGTGATACATTTCCTCCAAAAAGTCCAAACCTCCTAATCCTTTTAAATCGTCACCCCCTAAACATGGAAAGAACTAGAACATTGCCTAAGACAGTCCCCCTACTTTGTGTATTGTCCAGTGCAGTTGTTCTTTACATGGCTTGCACATTAGAGTCCTACGTTTACGTTTGTCCCCAGCTCCTGAGTCAGGGTTGGTAGAAGGACTCCTTTGTGTAGTTTTAGAGTTTTTCCAGTGATGCTGATCCAACATTAATTAAGAACTGCTATTTCAGGGGTTGCATGATCTCTCTGAGTTTCTTTCCCATCAGAACTTACTTATCAGATGAATTTGTGGATCACATATCTATTCAGTGCTGAGCTCATTATAATTTTGATGAAGGTTTCATTTCATCTGTAGATTGATTTGGATAATATAGGCATATTTGGGTGATTCAACAATGTTAATTCATTCTATTCATAAATAGGGGATATATTTCCATTCATTTGCTTATTTAATGTACTTCATCAATGGTTTGTAATTTTAAGTTTAGAAGTAATCCCCCCTCCCCAGCTAAACTTATTACCCAAATGCTTTAATGTTATTTTCAATGCTATTATAAGTGGGGCTGTTTTTCCAGCTTCTTTTAAAAATGCTTTATTATTCAAAGACACACTGGGTGTTACATGTTTTGTTTCCTGCTGCTTTTTCAGTCTCATCCATTGTTTCCAGCAGTTTTTTGGAGTCCCTAACCTTTTCTATATGTAGGAGCTGGTTATCTACAAACAATTCCCCTCTCTTCTGAGTTAGGGCAGCTTTAATTTTACTGCTTAGAAGCTATGGCTAGCCCTTACAGTGACTATAGTGAGTAGAAATTATGTTGAATTGAAATCTTTTCCTTGTTCCTCATTTTAGAGGAAAAGATTTCAGCATTTTTCGCTGTTGACTTTGATATTACCCATAAGCCTTCAGCATATGGTTTTTGTTGTATTTATGTACATTCCTTGCACACTTTACTTGTTAAAGAGTTTTTAATCATAAATAACTATTTAATTTTGTAAAATTAAGTTTTCTACATTTATGAGGTAGGTTTTATCTTATATTTGGGTCATATAGATCACAATTTCCCAAATACTTTAATGATGTAGCTGAATAGATGCAAAAATATTTTCTTGAGGAGTTTTGTGTCTGTGTTCATCAGAGGCACTGCTCTATAATATAATTTTTTTATAATATAATTTTTTTCCTTTTCAGGAAGGTAACACTGGCCTCATAAAGACCACTGGCCTCATAAAGTTGGATACAATTTCTTTCCTTTTAAATTTTTCTGTGAGAGTTAAAGAATGACAGGCATTGATTTTTCTTTAAGTTCAGTAGAATTCACCTATAAAACCACGATATTCCTAACTTTTTATACTAAAATTTTATTTTTAATTATGTGTATATGTCTCTGGGGTTATCAGTGTGCATGCAGGTACCCCTCAGGCCCCAAAGCATCAGATATCCTGAAGCTGGATTTGTGGGCAAGTGTGAGCAATCAGACTGATGTGGGTTCTAGGAACTGAACGCAGGTCCTCTCCAAGAGCAATATATTATCTAAGCCACCGAGTAATCTCTCTTATGTGCTCTTAACTCCAGCTATGCTTTTGGTTTTCATTTTTTTTTATTGCTGATCCATATATCTTAAACATTAATGGAATGTTCAATTATTTTTATTTCTTCACAATTCCAATGAAGGTTATCTAAGAAGTTACACATTTCTTATCAGTTATTCAATTAATTGGCACATAATTCATAGACATTGTTAATATTTAGCAGGTGTGTTCCCTACAACATCCTGTGTATGATGATGCAGTCTCCAGCTGATACTACTCTTTGGGAGGTACCTCTGGGGATGTGCCTACTAAGCATAAATGGTGGGCCCTGCAGTAACTTTCCACATGGCAGTCAGGCTCCCAGAAGAGTTCATGTGCTCTATTATCTCTATTATCATGTATTCTGTTATCTCTGTTGTCACACTAATTAAATGAATGACACAGACACAGCAGCAGGAAATGTCAGGACCTTAGGTGTGTAGTTAAACCCTTCCAGGAAGAAATAGGAGCTAGATATGTGTGCGTGCTTGTTCCTGTCTTAGTTAGGGTTACTGTTGCTGTGAAGAGACACCATGACCATAGCAATTCTTAGAAAGAAAACACTTAAATGGGATGGCTTGCTTATAGTTTCAGAGGTTCAGTCTATTATGATCATGAAGGGGAACATGGCAGCATACAGTCAGACATGGTGCTGGAGCTGACAGTGCTACATCTTACAGGCAACAAGAAGTTGACTGACTGTCACACTGAGGGAAGCTTGATAAAAGAGACCTCAAAGCCCGCTTCCACAGTGACACACTTCCTCCAACAAGGCCAGACCTCCTCTTTTCCCAGTTCACCCACACAGGGTTCCCCCACTGTTTCTCTTTACATACAGGCAGACCTCCCGTGTATATCAACCAGCCATGCTATATCAAGTTGCAATGACTCTAGGCACTTCCTCTTCTCTTAAGGCCGGGTAAGGCAATCCAATAGGGAGAATGGATTAAAAGTCACTGTTAAAAGTCTCACACGAAGACCAAGTCACACAACAGTAACATATATGCAGAGGGCCTAGGTCAGTGCCATAGAGGCTCCCTGGTTGTCAGTTAAATCTCTGTGGACTCCTATGAGCCCAGGTTAGTGGATTCTGTGGGTTTTCTTGTGGTTTCCTTGACACCATTGGGACCTACAGTGCTTCCTCCCCCTTTTCCACAGGATTCCCTGAGCTCTACCTAACGTTTGGCTGTTGCTGGTGTCAACCAAAGAATGGATAAAGAAAATGTGGCACATTTACACAATGGAATAGTACTCAGCTGTTAAAAACAATGATATCAGGAATTTTTCTGGCAAATGGATGGAACTAGAAAAAAAAATCACCAAGTGAGGTAACCCAAATGGGAGCCATTTCCTTTCAAACCACCACAGTTCCATACTCAACTAGTGAGACTAGTAACTAGATGTGATCACATACTACTTTAAACCTACCTCTTTGTTCTCCTTAGTTCAGGAGAATTCACAAAAATTACGTAGCAATTTGTTCATAGATTTGTCTTCTTCAAGATCCAGACCTCATCACTCAAGTGTTCATGTGTGGACATACTATTCTTTCTAGACAAAAGCATTATGTGGGCCCCTCCCTCCAAATGGGCCCAAGCTGGGGTGAGAAGGAATGAGGAGTACCACACATAATTATGTTATCAGGAAGTCTAGTTGACGGCTCCATCATCTCTAGATGCAGCCAGTTAGAAGCACAGCCCTTAAGTAGCAGCTTTGGAGAAGTGCTAAAGTGAAGCTTTTCCAGGGAGAGCCAGAGGGCAGTTTCTGCCTGTGCATTTCATGCAGCCCCGTGCATGTCATGTAGCTCAGGATCCTGCTGCACATTCTTGTTCTGTTAGCACACATCTTTGTTCTGTGTGTCCCTGAACAAGGCAGAATTCAGAACTCTGCTCAGAGGTACATGGTTTAGAATTCAGATCCTCAGGTATGGGAAAATGTGATCGGGATGTAATGTATGTAAAGAATAAAACTTAAGCTTAAAATAAAAAAGAATAAAACCAAAAGCTATTGTTAAAGAAATTATAATGTCATTTTTCAAAGAAAAAGAATAGATAATCCTAAAATGCATATGAGCCCACAAAATATCCTGAACAGCCAAAACAATCTTGAGAAGAAAGAACAAAGCTGAGGTTACCATACCCCATGGTTTTAAAGTATGCTACAAAGACATAGTAAATACAACAGCATACTTCAAGGATAAAAAGGGACATGTAGAACAGTGGGACAAAATGAAAAGCCAAGAATTAAATGCATGTATTTGCAGTTAATTGAGTTTTAAAATAAAGTTTCCAGGAATATATTTGAAAGAAGAGTTGATCGTTGGATGAATAGTGCTGAGAAATCTAGGCCCCATATACAGAACGAGACTGGGTACTCATCTGCAGCACAAACAAAAGCCAATCAGAATGGGTAAAGATTTCAACATAAGTGTAACTGGAGTTTTCCTGTGTCTACTTGGCTCCTGCAGCTGCTCAGACCCAAGTAAACGCACAGAGACTTATATTACTTATAAACTGTATGGCCATGGCAGGCTTCTTGCTATCTAGTTCTTATATCTTAAATTAACCCATTTCTATAAATCCATACCTTATCACATGGCTCATGGCTTACCAGTATCCTTACATCTTGCTTCTCATGGTGGCAGTGGCTTGCTTCTCATGGCAGTGGCTGGCAGCGTCTCCTGATTCAGGCTTCCACTTTCTAGGATTCTCCTCTCTGCTTATCCTGCCTATACTATACTTCCCTAAAAAAGGTAGATATAAAACTTTAGACTCACAAATATAGGATAGATAGAATATTTTCTTTAATTTTATAAAACACAAATAGACTAGGTATTGTAACTGTAATTCTTGCTTGATAGCTGTCTATTATATATAATTTTTCTATGTTAAAAACCTTCCTTTTTGAAAAAAAGAAAAGGGGGAATGCTGGGGATGTCTGTGAATGTGTTGCTCTGATTGATTGATAAAGTGCTGATTGGCCAGTAGCCAGGCAGGAAGTATAGTTTGCTTTTCTGGGTTTGGGTTATCTCACTTGGTGATTTTTTTTCTAGTTCCATCCATTTGCCAGAAAAATTCCTGATATCATTGTTTTTAACAGCTGAGTACTATTCCATTGTGTAAATGTGCCACATTTTCTTTATCCATTCTTTGGTTGACACCAGCAACTGGTGGAAACAGATACAGAGATCAACAGCCAAACATTAGGTAGAGCTCAGGGAATCCTGTGGAAAAGGGGGATGAAGCACTGTAGGTCCCAGTGGTGTCAAGGACACCACAAGAAAACCCACAGAATCCACTAACCTAGGTTCATAGGAGTCCACAGAGACTTAATTGACAACCAGGGAGCCTGCATGGCACTGACCTAGGCCCTCTGCATATATGTTACTGTTGTGTGACTTGGTCTTCGTGTGAGATTTTTAACAGTGAGAGCAGGGGCTATCTCTGACTCTGTTGCCTGCTTTTGAGACCCATTCTTCCTATTGGATTGCCTTACCCAGCCTTAAGAGAAGAGGAAGTGCCTAGAGTCATTGCAACTTGATATAGCATGGCTGGTTGATATACACGGGAGGTCTGCCTGTATGTAAAGAGAAACAGTGGGGGAACTGTGTGTGGGTGAACTGGGAAAAGAGGAGGGAGATGAAATTTTGGTTGGGATATAAAAACATCAAAAAATAAACGAAAAGAAAACAAACAAACAAATAAAAAAGTGTTCAAGCTTACTTATCACCAAGGCTATGGAAATCAAAACCACAGCGAGATATAATTTAATACCCATTAAAGCTGGTACTAGCAAAAAGTTTAAATAAGATAGGTGTGGTTGGTTATATGCAATTCAAATACTGTTAAAAGGATTATACTAATATAGTTATTGTGGAAAGCAGGATGGAAATTCCTCACAAGTCTTAAGACATAACTACCAAATGATCCAACATCTCGTTTCAGTGAATTTATCCAAAATAAAATAAGCAGTACATTACAGTGATGTCTGCCTTCCCCTGTTCACTGCTGTGTTAGTTACAACATATATAATATATAGTTAGCCTATCACCCACTGAAAGATGAATACAGACATATTGCTGTTGTGTGGAACAGCATGGAAGGTTCTGGAAAATGTTGCTAAGTACAATAAATCAGATACAAAGAGACAAATACTGAAAACTCTCCATCAGGGGATTTTCAAAGTTCATCACATAGAAACAGATAGAATGGTGATTGTGTTTGTGGCGAGATCTGGGTATCAGTGATATATATTTTCAGTTAGATAGGAATAATACATTTAAGAGATCTTTCTTAAGCATATCAAGGAAGGGTTAATGACATCAAACTTACACATAAAGTTATTAAGAGCATATTGTAAATATTCTTACCCTACCTATAAAAATGATAGTATTTGATATGTTGTTTCTTAGTTTGATGGTTATAATCATTTCATGATATATATGTTTATCAAAATATCACATTATATGTGTTAAGTGCATAGAACTTTAAATGTGTTAATTATATTTCAGTAAATTTAGACAAACACAATATCATAAACTCACAGCAGTTGTGGCCACCTGTGTGCATGCCTGTGTATATGCACATGCACACACATGCACACATATGCACATACACCTGCACACAAAGACATGAACATAGGAGGGAGACTAGTTGAAAGAAGGAGGTCAGTGTGTGTGGGAAAGGGTAAGAGCAGATAGTGCAGAGTGGGTATGATCACAGAAGATTGGAGTCATGTTTAAACTGTCAAAATAAATAATAACTCCCCTCCAAACCTTTATTCTTTATGATTTTTACCTTGGATTTCAAATAAAGTCAAAGTATGAATATGGTTAACACTTATAGAGTGTAGATAATGAGGAAATATTTTCCATGTAACATAGGAATGTTACATGAGAATGAGGAGGGAGGTGATTATATGAGCTGTTGAAATGAAATATAAGTGGGTGGTGGTGGCATACATCTCTAATCCCACCACTGAGGATTCCAAGGCAGGTGGATCTCTATGAGTTCAAGGCCAGTTTGGTCTATATCGTCGGCTCTAGGCCAGTCAAGAAAGCATAGTGAGACCTTGTCTAAAATTACCAAAAAGAAAAAAAAAAAGAAATATGAAGCTAATGTCAGTACAGACCATATTGTCTTTTTATATGGAATATTTTGTATCTTCTGTGACTTTGATTAATCACCTCCATGCCAAAATAGTATGTTCTTCAATGTTGAAGGTCTTTTCTGATGACTTGGAAACAATCAAATGCAGGTACAAATAGCTTGAGTCTGAGATTTGGACACTTTCCCCAGCTCAAGGTTTCTTCCACTCTTTGGAGAAAGAAACTGATGATGTGTTATTTAGACATCATATAAACCACTTCCATATGTTGCAACAGAGCATGAAGAAATATTTTTTAGGACTACTTAATAGTGGATTAGACATGCATTCAACTGTTTTCTTCCCAGTGGAAACTCGCAACCTTCCAGATTTTGCTATAAAATATTACAACTTATTATCTGCTAGAGAGCTGACAGTAGTCTTCATTGAGCCATCTCTCCATAATTTCTGGGCCATTTGTGTTTAATATGAATAGGCAGACTTGACAGCCACTAAACTTTTGGTGCAATTTACAGTGATCTATGGTTATGAATTTAAATTATCAAATTTCACATAGGAGCTAGTACAAGGAATCAATTTCAAATACAACCGAAATTTTGCTATCTATTGTTGAGGTGCATATAGCTACACAGTGAAAGACTACAAATGTTATTATTATTCATATTGAAATATAACTACTTTGTTACTAGTTCTCAAAATGTACAGCTGATTTTAATTATCAAGAGCCTTAAGAAACACCTTTAAAACGACCCCAAATTGGTGATCTTACGGCTACTTACTGCTCATATAGGAGGCTGCAGATAGTAAATGTAAAGAAATTCTATTATTGAAGCTATAAATGAGTACTCTCTTTCATTTTAAGTTTCCAATTCCATCTTAGTTTATTATCTTTTGCTGGATAATTTTTAAGGAAAGGAGATTTATCTTGGCTAACATGTCTAGAGATTGGGAAGCTCCAGACTGAGAAGGCACATCTGGTGAGGGTTTTGTACTTTTTTGGTTGATGTAAATAAAAGCAGAAGGCAAGTGGGCACATGTAGAAGAGAGGAAGCTGTCTCATGACAGCTAACATATTTATATGAAAAAACACTGGTGAATTCCTGAAGGTTACTCATCATGACCCAAACATTTCCTACTACTCTGCTTTCCAAGATCACTGCATTGATGAACTTACACCCCTCCACATACACTTTCTAGAGACACACTCAAACCAAATAAACACTTTGTTTCAACAAACATCAGAAATTAAAATAGCTTAATGTATTGAATCATGACTTACCCGATGATCATGACCTTACAAATTTATATTGTTATTATACCACACAGGATCATGGAAGATACTTACTCTGGTAATTTCATTACTTGATGACTTGATCTACAACTGTGTATTCACTTGTTCATGACATCTACCTGTTGGGCTTGCTGAATCCACTTTTATAACTTCATTTTTTGATTGCCTCCAGCTGATCTCCATATACTTTGTAGAGGAATAGTGCATGAGAAATTCTAATCTGCCATGTTCATTTGTTTGTGAATATAATAGGAGTCTGTGTTCTGATCATAACAAGAATTGTGATGACAAACATAGCCACTTTATAGGATTAGGTAATGATTATTGTGAATCAGTTGTCTTTTCATGGCACAATAATTTACCTAAATTTAACAATAATAATTCTAGTTTCACAACTATCAGTTTCTGAAAATCTCACTGACAACTAGTAATTATGAGCATCATTATTTCACCATGGAAACTACTATAGTCATACATAGAAACACTACATCACTTCCCACACCTTTTATATTCCAATGTTACAATTGAATGAATATTTCACAAATGAATATATAAAAGAATATACGTGAAATTTATTTGAAATAGACTAAGATGTTAAAGAATAGAATGTGGAACTTAGTGGCTGAAGGACTGAGTTTAATCTGCACTTATATTTTTATGTCATAATTAAAGTGTTAAAATTGAGTTAGTTATCAACACTTGTAGCTTGTTAGATTTCATATCAAATCCAGATTTTCTGTTTTTAAAATAAGAAATCACAAACAAAACACTCCAAACCCACTCTTACAACAGTCAGTCAAGTTTGATTAAATATTGCTTCTGGGGATAAAGCAGAGTGATTTCCATTTGAGCCAATTTCTATTCAACACTTACTTGCTGCCTGGTCCCAGTAGGCATTGGATGCTCTTTTTGTGAATATATTTATTAATTAATCTTACATTGCTCCTTCAATTCAATTAAGATTTGTAATCCTTAATATTACTTCATTTGTATGATTTCAACTGTCTATTATTCAATTAATGATAACATTTTTCTCTTTGAATGGGGAATATAGGTTTGTTAAAAGAAAGAGGAATTAAGTGACTGTATGTGGAAGTTCACATGCATTGCACACTAATAAATATTGAACTCTGAACATTTACATTGTGCCCATTTGCCAAAATAGGCATTATGATCCTTTATTGCTACTAGATACTTTACATACAGGATATAGTAATTGTGAGAAAACTATAAAAATATTTGTTTATGTTTTTTTCCTTGGTAAAAAAAGTTAACAGAACAATCTTCTGTGGTGGGAGTCCCAGGATGGTGTCCTTCATCTTACCTCAGACTTGAGAAGTGTGAATTTAGCCTGCTATTTACAGTTTTGGCTCAGCTGAGTTACAAATTCCAGTGTTGACATGAATTGTTATTCAGCAAATGTATTATGGAATCTAAACAGATTTCATGAGCATTACTGAGTTTCATGCTGTTGTCTGTATGATACTCTATATTACAACCTCTATTCTGGAGGAGTAATATATGGCCAAGCTCAGTGACTTATATTTACATTTTTCCTCTTTTGATTTGCTTGCCTAGATTTATATTAGAGCGCTACTTTTGTTTTCTATTGCTGTTACTAAACATATGGCTGGGTAATAAGTACAAGATTTTTAGCCTACAAAGCACTTCCTGTCTCTAATTTAATATTCTGACCCAGAGGACATTCAACTGAAGTGTGGCATCTGAGGCCCAATGGCCATTGTAGTGCTACTGTTGATTAATATAATGATACTTTTCTAATTGCCTTAGAGTTTGCTATACTATGTTTATTTGGTTTAGTTATGTTTAAATCTGACTAGTTAAAAATAGAGAATCTTTGCTTTCTAAGATCAGAATCAAATCATACATTAATTTTTTTAAATGAATCAAAAGTTTACATTGTAATTATGCAAACAAATGTAATTGACAGATGCTCTCTATGGTCCAAATCCAAGTTACATGCTACTCTGTTCAATCCATCATGAGGATGAACTATGAGTATTAACTATATCTGGGACATACTTTTAAGATGCATTTTAGCTCAAGTGAAGGGGCTGTTTTTTAATATTATAAACATAGTATCAGGAATCACATAAACATCATATGGTATGCTAGCCATTTTATCTTTTTAATTTATAGTTTTCCCAGAAAATGTAGTTTTATGCTTTCAGATATTACTGTCTATATATATTGCTTCCACTGTGTGTTTATAGCACTGACTCCCCCTGAGTTCCAACCTGTATAAATTAATGCATGTATGACTCCACTTTGATGTCATGTAGGAACTACAAAACTAATATTTACAATTAAACTGATCTTTCTCTCAACCTTGCTCTGCTTCTAGCTTCACTGACTATCGCTTGTGTTTCTTAGCCAGGATGTTTCACACAAACATCCATCCATGTCTGGAAAGGAAAGTTGGGCATTGCAATATATCAGTCCCAACCACTTACACGCTATGGTACTTTGGGAAATAATTTATTTGTATTGTGGTTTTCTTAACTGTGAGTTGAAATCAAAATAGCGCCTGGCAAATAGTAGGTGATTGGTAAACGTTAGCTGTTCTTTTAGTTATCTGTTACAGAATACTAAATGATCTCAAAATGTAGTATCTTAAAACAATAATTTGCTACTTTTCATGATTGCACTAGTAAAAGAAAATTGGGCCCATTTACTAAAGCGAAACAACACCAATAAACTCTTATTTTAGACAAAGAATACAAATAGCAGTGGCATTAAAGAAAGGGTATTCATCATCATTATCACAATTACCATCATCATAATTACCAATAATTGTTATTTATTAATTATTTTTGAGATAGGGCTCATTACATAGCTTGTCTGGAATTCACTTTGTAGAGCAGGTTAGCCTCCTGATCCTCCCGCCTGCCTCTTTCTCTTATGTTCTGGGGTTACAGGCTTGTGTCTCCTGCCATGGCTAAGTTTGCTTTCTTCATCATACTCAGGGGGCTTAGCTACTGTCCTGAGGTTTGTTTTTTCCTTTAGTGACTCTTGAATGTGGTATTTAGTTGACCTTGTCATCTACCCTCTTATTCTTCTGCTTGATCACATTTTGGCAGTGTCTGCATTGTTTTTTTTTTTTTTTTTTTGTTCAATTCAATTTTTCATTTACTATGGTCATATTTTTTTGTTCGAAAATGTCAATTTCCTTGCTAAATTTTTCCCTTTGTTGCTTAGATTTTCATCAGTATCATTGATTTTTATATCCATTTTGTAGCATCATCCAAACTTGGCTGCTGACTTTCCTCTCCAGGGCCACTGAATTAATCTGCTTGTTTGTATTCTTTTTGAGGTCAATGATTATTTTTACTAGTAAACTCCATTTGGATTTTATTTATTTACTGTCTGACTTTAGTTGTTGATTAGTTATGGCCTTTGTGAGGGTTCATATTGCCTTGTTTTTAAGTATTTCTTGTGTTTCTGTTAAGATTTTATTGGAGACTTTTTCCCCCATCAAGGGCAAGTTTTGCTTCCCAAATGTTCTTGGTTCTCTGGCTCTTACAGCAGTCCCCCACATTTCCATAATGATTCCTGTGGGTTGGGAGGAGGGAGTTCAATATATAAGTACCATTTAGGTCTGAGCATTCTGCAGTCTCTTATTTTCTACACCTTGACCGGTTGTGTGTCTTTGTGTTAATCACTATCTATTGCAAATAGATGTTTCTGTATTAAGGAATGAGAGATACATTTATCTGTGGGTGTAACGTAGTGATTAGGTATTGGTTTAATACTATATACGTTTAGAAGAGTAATAGTTATAGCTCCACTTATGAACAAGGACTTATGAACTGTCTAGCTATAGGTTTTAGGCCTGGTAATGATGCCAGGTATACCTTACACCTTGTTGAACAGGAATCAAATGCAGTCCTGAGTGGTGGTTTCCAACATGATGCTCATGCTGCTGTTGCAGCAGTGGTCATGCACAAGTCAGTCATTAATATCGATCACGGGGTTCACTGCCGAATGAGAGTTTTTCTTTTGATAATTCATACCTTTTAATACAGAGCAGCAACGAAACACTTGGTTTTGGTTGTGTGCTCACTAATTTGGTGGACTGGTTCTCACAGGCCCTCACGGACAGTGTGGCCCCTTTGCATGTTCAGGCTCTGTGAGTTGTTTCAAGTCTGGCCCTTCAACTGGACCCCACACCTAGTCATTGTACCCACAAGCTACTGAACAATGACGCTCTAAGTTTCTCAGCTGAGCACTGTTTTTGGAGCAGTCCTGGGGTTTGCCTCATGCCTTTGGCTTCCATGTCTCACAAAGTCTTAGAGCCCTTGAGCAATTCCTTTGTTCAGTGATGTACTTATACAGTTCCACTCTCCAACTTGCCCTGTATCTAGTCCTTCATCTCATAAGTAGACTTTTCCAATATAGAACCTCATAAACTTCAGACATTCACTAATAGTCATCTTCCTTTGTTGCAGGAGCTTCTGAAAGATGGCTGGAAGTAGCTAAAAGTAGGGGTATAGGAAAGACCTTGAATAATAAGTTTGTGGAAATGACAGAATTTACACCAAAATTCAACTATTTCACAATGTTAAGACCTAATATCAGATAAGATTGTTTCTGATATTTACACAAGCTTGAGACAATGGAACCTCAGGCAACATTTTACCCCTGAGCTCACAATATCTATAGCTTCCATGCCTCTCTGAGAAAACTGCTGAATTTCTAATGAATTGAAATACGAGAATATTGTAGGAGCCAGTATTGACTCAAGACATCCTACAAAGGATCTGTAAGGTTGAGAGAGAGAGAGAGAGAGAGAGAGAGAGAGAGAGAGAGAGAGAGAGAGAGAGAGAGAGAGAGAGAGAGAGAAAGAGAGAGAGAGAGAAAGAGAGAGAGAGAGAGAGAGAAGAGAGAGAGAGAGAGAGAGAGAGAGAGAGAGAGAGAGAGAGAGAGAGAGAGAGAGAGAGAGAGAGAGAAATACCCTGATAAAACACTATGAGACACAGACCAAAGATGCCATTGAGTGTGTGTGTGTGTGTTGGCCATTTATTTGCCCTTAAGAGTGGTTTGTGGCCCTAGTGAGACTCTGTTAGAGAAAACAAATTTTTTGTTTGTGAGTGATTAGCTTCTGGGTTAGGGATGGGTCTTGTTCCACTTCTCACAGCACTGGGATCTCATCTGGCTTAGACCTGTGCAGGTCCTGTGCAGGCTGTCACTGTCTCTGTGAATTCATATGTGCATTGGTATTGCTGTGTTTAAAAGAACTTATTTCCTTGATGTTTTCCATCCCCACCAGCTCTTACAATCTTTCTGCCTCCTCTTTTTCAAGGCTTCCTGAGCTTTAAGTGGAGGGATTTTATGGAGACATCCCATTTAGGATTGTTTAAAGGTCATTCACTCTGTACATTTTGTGGCTGTGGGTCTCAGTATTTGTTTCCATCTATCATAGGAGGAAGCTTCTTTGATGATGGCTGAGCAAGATACTGGTCTATGAGTATAGCAGAATGTTGTTAGGAATCCTTTTATTGCTATATTCCTTTAACAGAACAGTAGTATTTGGATTTACTCTGTGTCATGGGTATTTGATTGCACTGTGAAACTCTGAGACTGTGTAAATAAAATTAATCTTGCACCGGGGGCAGAGCCAGCAACTAGTTGACAGGAATTAACTATAGAGAGGACAGAGGAACCAGGAAGACAGATAGAGGGACACACAGGAAGGAGTAGGGAGGGACTTAGAGATTCGCTGTGTTTTGGTTTGGGATGAGTAGAGAGACACTTTGCTTTCTGGGTCTCCAGCCAAAAAGGAAGGTCAGCTGGTTGCTTCTCAGCTTCTCTGATCTAGCTGGTTTTTACTCCAACATCTTACTCCCGAGTCTTTATTGGTAAATAGAATGATAGAGACTTAGTTAAAACCTACATTTGGTGGCTGTGACCTAGTGGGTAACAGTGGGACTGGAAATCCCACCAGACCATGGTCTGAGAGGCAGGGTGCTGACTGAGAGGATGTGGGGTGCAGACAATAGTTAAAATATCAGTAGATTCAGGTGTGGTCACTAAGCCAAGAGTAAAACAACACTCTTGGGTCTAGTGTCAGGTTCTAGGCCACCTGAGCAGTGTCAGGGATAGGTCCCATCTTATGCAGTGGGCCTTAAATCAAATCAGATACTCCCATAAGCTTTGTGTCACTGTTGCACAGGCTCAGACTGCATGCAGGTCATCATTGTAGACTGAAGGGTTTGTAGCTGGGTTTGTGTTTACCGCTCTCCTTTGGTAGTGTGCAGAGTACCTTTCTGTACCAATGGCAGTAGCATGTAGGGCTGAAGAATCTATGTAGGCTCCAGCCTGACTTCTCAAGTTCAATAGGTTGTGTAGGTTTTGTCTTCAGCAGTGGGGCTTTACTATCAGTTTGTGGAGAGCAACCAAGAGCCTTGGCAATAGCCTAGGTAGTTTGAGGATTTCTATGGGACCCCTGTGGCCAACACTTTGATTAGATGTAATAAAATCCAAGATATTGGGAGCTTTATTTTGGTGACATGAGATGCTTAGTTGGGGCTCCATTTACTCAGTTATTTGGCGATTTCAATTAGATCACCTTCACACATATGTATTTTAGGAAGCTTCAACTGTAGCATGTTTCCATATGACTCCTCATATGGCCTGTAATTTTTGCTCTTCCTCTTCATAGTTTCTTTCTTTTCTCCTCCTTCCCATTTGATCCTCCCATTCCAGTCCCCCACCTCATCTATCCATAACAATCTATTCTATTTCCTTTTCTTAGGGGAAAATCCTCCCTCCCCACTAGTCCCTTACTCTATACCTAATCTCTGTGGTTATATGGATTGTAGTTTGCTTATTAGTGACTTAACAGCTAACATCCACATATAAGTGAATACATACCATATTTGTCACAACTCAGTAGTACAATTAGTTGTCAGGGTGAGTGATAACTCAAGCAGTTCTTTTATTATTCAAGATTATTTTAGCTATCCTATCTTTTGTTTGTTTACATATGAAGCTGAAAATTGTTCTTTCAATTTCTGTGAAGAATTATGTTGGAATTTTGGTAGGAATTGCATTAAATCTGTAGATTACTTTTGATAGGTTGACCATTTTTGCTATATTAAACCTACTGATTTGTGAGCATAGAAGATCTTTCCATCTTCTGATATCTTCTTCAATTTCTTTCTTCAGTGTCTTAAAGTTTTTATCATACAAGTTGTCTTAGTTTGGGTTTCTATTACTGTGAAGGAGACACCATGACTACATACAGTATCTCTCATAATGGAAAACATTTAATTGTGGCTGGTTTACAGTTTCAGAAATTTAGTACATTATTGTCATGGCGGGAAGCATGGTGGTGTGCAGGCAGACATGGTGCTAGAGAAGGAGCTGAGAGTTCTATATCTGGATCTGCAGGAAGAGACCATGAGCTATTGGCCTGGCTTGAGCATCTGAGACCTCAAAGCCTGATCCCCAGGGACACACTTCCTCCAACAAGTTCATATCTACTCCAACAAGGCCGCACCTCCTAGTAGTGCCACTTTTTATTATCCTATGGGGACATTTTCATTCAGACTACCACACAAGTCTTGCAGTTGCTTGGTTAGAGTTACCCCAAGATATTTTATTTGTCTTTGGATATTGTGAAAGGCACTGGTTCCCTGATTTCTTTCTCAGTTGATTTGTCATTTGTATATAAGAAGGCTACTAATTTTTGTGTATTAATTTTGTATCCTGCTGCTTTGCTGGAAATAAAGTAAGTACTTTACAGCTGAATAAGATTGATGAATACTTTTCTTCTCTGGTAGCCATCTTTTCCTATATAACTCCCACCACAAAAGTTACTTTTCTCCAAGTAACATATTTTTGATTTTTTTGTGACAGGGCCCTTGTTTACCTGAAACTGGCTATATAGCCTAGGTTTGCCTTGAACTCATGGAGATTCAACTGTATCTACTTCCCAACTACTGGGATTTGCTTTATTTTGTAACTTGCTGAGTTTAACTAGGTTTGTCTATGTGGCCATGGGTTTGGAATTGAACATAGGAGTGTGATGCATCAGTGGTTGAGTTACTGAAATGATGTCTACCCCTCTTCAGTATCCATTCTTTGTTAATAGTTCAGTAGTGAAGGGTAGGGCCCTATGAACCTTTCATTGATCTGTGATTGACTGTTGACACATCTAGTCTTGTGTAAGCTCACTGGAGGTAGCCACAGCTGCTGTAATGTTATGATTGCATTGGTTCTGTCATGCCAGGATGGCAGTATTTCACAGCCTTTCAGGAAGAAATTCTTTACCTGTGGAAAACCAAATGAGAGATATATGAAAAGATGTGAATTTAACTTTATTTACTTATTTCTATCACCAAGAATGCTGTACAAAGATAATAAGTATTTGCTCATGAATATCTATCTATCTATCTATCTATCTATCTATCTATCTATCTATCTATCTATCTCTATCTATCTATCTATCTATCTATCTATCTATCTATCTATCTATCTATCTAGCTATCTATCTATCTATCACCTATCATCTTCTGTCTATCCAATCTATCATCTGTTTTGTCTTGTCTTACTATAATAATAAAGAACTCAGTTCTGTGATTAATAAGATTAATTTTTGCTGTGGGATGTTCTGTATGCTGTGAATGTATTGCTCTAATTGGTTGATAAATAAAACGCTGATTGGCCAGTAGCCAGGCAGGAAGTATACGTGGGATAAACAGAGAAGGAGAATTCTGGGAAGAGGAAGGCTGAGTCAGGACGCCAGCCAGCCTGCAGTTCAGATAGCAGCATGCAATGGCACACAAGTAAAGCCATGGAACACGTGGCAATATATAGATTAATGAAATGGGTTAGTGAACGTGTAAGAGCTAGTCAGTGGTAGGCCTGAGCTAATGGCTGAGCAATTTTAATTAATATAAACCTTTGTGTGTTTACTTGGGTCTGAATGGCTGTGGGACCACGGGGCCACCGGGTGGGAACACAGAAAAACTTTCAGTTACAAATTTTTATTTATTGAAAAGTATTCAAGTAAAAGTTTAGCTTTTTACATTAAGCATTTGTGTTTAACATAAAATATTTCCTGTTGCCTATTGTTTGGATATTGATTAATGGGAGTTTGGAAGACTGCACTTTTTCCTGCTGTTGCTGCTTTGTGATGAACCCCGTGCCCGTGGTAAGCAGGAGCTCCCCCGCCGAGCTCCACTCCAAGCCAGAGACAGTTTTGAGAGGAAAGGCTAGCTCTATACCTTGAAATGAAGTGACAATCGAAGTCATTTTTCTTTCTTTCTTTTTATAGTGAGCCATGTGAAAATCTAGGAATATTTTTAGACTTTATCAGCAGAGGGCAGCAAAGCTTCAGGCAGTGTGCTTTCAGGACCAACTGAAGCTTTGCCCAGGAATTTGTTTTTTTCTTCTGTTAGGAAGTTTTCCCCCTTGCTTTCCTCTTAATGACGAGCTTTGCTAATAGCCTGTAAGAATTACCCAGTATTTTTTTAGGTATTGTAGAAGAAGAATCTTTTCTTAATGTATTTCTTTCTTTCTGTAATATAGGGAGTACCAGGACCTGGAAAATATGAAATTAAAAGTCAATTTGATAAGACAGAAAGTATGACAGCAAATGTAAATGATGCATCTTCCGTTTTTCTTTCTGAATCAGAGGTAATTGTGTATAGCTATTTTCATATACATAGTGTAACAGGTATGATGTGAATCCCATAAGAAATCCAAAGGTGTTTAAGGAAACTGTAAAAAGCAAAATAACATACAGCAAATTAGAAATGGGCATGGTCAGGCCAAAACATTGCAAAATTATGGATAGAGTTTTTTGAAATAAGATCGAATATTAACAATAATACATGAATGAATATTTCAATTGGGAATATCTATTAAACATTTTCTATTAATCAAAATTTGCATATATGAACATTCAGTTCAGATGATCAGAAATACCAATTTTATTCTGAATCCTAATATGTGCTTTGCTAATGCATGCATGGAGTATTAAGTGTAGCCCATGTGGAAATATCTCACTTTTGGAGAATGGCATAAAGGTGTCCTGTTATACCTGCCATCGGTCACACATGTAACTGCCACGGGGACCTTTACCAGTGATACTGCAGTCAGAGCATCTGTTTCATAGCAACCACTTCACATCATTCAAGGAGTATCCCAAGCAGACTAAGAGGTGTTCATGCTATTTCTAGAGCAAGAAAATGAAGAGACTGACAAACAGTTATGATGAATGCAGCAGCCTCCAGATAAGGTGGTCGTGAAATTTATCCACTTGTGCTATGTGCAGCTCTGATTATTTTATTTAACTTGGGAAAGTTATTAACTTTCAGGTGACTATAGACAACTACTTTGCTTTCAATATATTTAAAATCTCCTTGGAGACAGGTAGATAGATTAAAGATATATTTTATAGATATAATTAAGATTGCATTTTAATGAGTTAGATGTTGTACTAAGGGAATGGAGAGGCTCAAGAGTGAATTTTAGATTTTAGTCTTGAGCAACTTAATAGTACTTAAGGCACTGCACAAGAGGGATATATAAAGGGCAGTGTGTGTGTGTGTATGTGTGTGTGTGTGTGCGCGTGTGTGCGTGCATGTGTGTGCGTGTGTGTGTGTGTATGTGCCCTTGATTTTTAAAAATACAGTTTATAACTAGCACTTTTGAGTTTTATGCAACTTCCATTCATCTAATATATATTTCTAATTTTATGTCATTTGACATCATTCATAAATTATATCTTATAGATGGAAAAGAAAAATAATAATTTTATTTAAATTAAAGATAGTGAAAGATGGATTAATGGCAGAAGACACAGGGGAGATAAAACCAAACATAATTGCCTCATAGAGGTAGTATGTTTAGTTGTATATGAAAAGACAGATTAATTATCACAATAGAAAAAGAAACAATCCAATTAAGAAGGTAGACTTAGGGGTCAGATTTTCTGCTTTATACAAGTAAATATGGTTATATTTCTGGGAAATTTTAGACATATTTCAGGAATGGTCTAGTGTTTTATGAAAATGCAATGAATCTTCTCATGTTTTCACATAATACCTTACAAAACACAATTATTTTCTTTGTAACCATGGTTCCAAGTTCTGGATGCACTTCAGAATTGTCCATGGCATTTAAAAAATCGACACACCCAGTAGCCAACCTATTCTTCTCCTTGTTTCTCTTAGAGATCAATTTACTTGGCCTTAGAATTTACTTAATTTTACAAAATGCAAAAAATATTTGATACACTGAAATTTTGTAGAAGGAAGAAGGACAGAAGGAAAACATGCACGTGACTGCTTGGTTTTATGAACACACACAGAGGGTAGAAGGACAGAGGGAAACATGCACGTGACTGCTTGGTTTTATGAACACACAGAGGGTAGAAGGACAGAGGGAAACATGCACGTGACTGCTTGGTTTTATGAACACACACAGAGGGTGAACTGGAAAGCAGTGTTATCAGCTCTGTGGAAAGGACTGTGAGGGCTGGGATGGCCCTTGGATGCTTCAGTGCATGCATATCTACTTCCAAGAGGCATGGTGGTTTTCAGGACTTCCGCAAGTTGGTTGATATTATTCTTGGAGTGTGAAATTAGGCACCCTGTGGGTGAATTTCCACCATGGAAATAAGAAAATGTTATACATTGTGAACCCCTACCCACCACAAAGGCAGGATCACAGAAATAGAGTGAAAATGAGAGTCAGCAATGAGTGCTTCTTTGCACCTTTTAAAAAAACATGGTTTGTCTTTTGGAAGCATGTCAGTGTTTCATAGATTCACAAATGGTAAAAATCAATAGGAATAGAAGAGTTAAAAACCTTTCTAATCCTAAAAGCAAATGGAAACATATGAGCAATTCTTCATTTTACCACAGCATAGGGTTAAAGATAGAAATGCTCCAGGAAACCAGTATTTAACTACATCAATATTAGAAGGAAAATACAAGAGGGTCTCTGGGCCTGCTGGCCAGCCAGTCTAGGGAGCAAGTGGGTTCCAGGTTCATGAAAGACCCCGTCTCTAAAACTCAGGCGGAGAAGCAGGTGAAGAAGACTTCTGACTTGACCTCTGCCCTACCACTACATGCAGACATTTGTACACACACACACACACACACACACACACACACACACACACACACACACACACCAGCTCCCTCACACATGTGTGTACACAAAAATACAGCACAAACCATGTTAGATCATATAGTTCTTTGCTAAGTGAAGAATATTTAAAAGTTAAAATTATCCATATACTGTCATCTGGAACTAGAATCTCATCTCAACATTATTTCTTTCTAAATGAAGTGAGGCACACACAGACGTAACAGTATTAGTACATCAGAGACTTTACCAAAAGCTACCTAAGTATTTTATGTTTCAGTGACCAAAAGATCTTAATTCATCTGTATTGTCTTGCTGCATGGAGAAATAGACTCTAGATGCTGCATCACTCAGAAGGCAGCTTTTAACTAATCAAGTGTGGCATCTTCTGTTTCTTTATTGGTCTATTTTCCTAGAGATTTGCAGCCATCAAATCAAGTGCCCCAGCTCCTGGCACATATAATGAAACACGAACTGCTTTGAAGTACTCAAAGAAAAGATCAGGGGAGAATTGTCCATTTGGGCAAAGTGCTGCCCGATTCATCCATGACTCCAGGGCAGAGGAAATGCCAGGTTTGCTGTTAATATTTTACTCTAATTGTATGTAACTTACTGTCCTTAACAGGATGGATACATGAGAGAATTCAATTTCTTAAAGTTCCGTGTTTGGTGGTACTATGTAAAGTAACAAATATAAGTACTGACTATGTGGTAAGCAGAAAAATCAGTATGTAGTGAAGTTTTAGTAAGATCAAGTAACAGAGCCAATTTAATAGAACACACATAATTTGAAGGACTCATTCAAATATGTCCTATTTTGCTAATGGATATCTACTCACCTAAATGGACTTCTCTTGAAGAAAAATTGAACTATTCAGAGGATACTTACATTTTTTTTATTGTAAGTATCTGAGTATCTTTTTTTTAACTTAAAAATCACTTTTATATAAAGTGTTTCTGAGTATCTTAACAAAGAACTTTTAAAATCATAGAAAGTTGTTTATTTTCTTTTGAGGGAAAATACGTGAAAATCAATTTATTCAGACTACCACTATAGAAAATACTCTGAGTTATAGTGTTTTACTGTAAAGAAGGAGTGAAAAACTAAAATAAGTGTGGTGACAGGAAAATTAGATGATAGATTTTTTTATGTTAAATACATTTTACACCAATCTACTATTGTTTAGCTTTGTGATTTATTCATGTATTTTCTATTGAGGTTTAGTTTACACATAATAGAAGTAATTTTAAATGTAGATCTATGATCTTGATAGATATATTAGTCAGCTGTCATTCAAAGAGGCTCAGATGCTATATTAAGCAAAACAGCACTTACAATTAATATTGAGTAGCACAGATTCTAGTTGTCTTGGCTAGTTTTATTGTCAACTTGACACAGCCCTAGCTGAGGAGAGGCATCTCAACTCAAGAATTTTCTCCACCAGACATTTCTCTTGATTGCTACTTGTTGTAGGGCCCAACCCACTGTTGGGTACCATTCCTGGATATGTGGACCTGGACTGTATAGGAAATGTAGCTGAGCAAGCCAGGGGAGGCAAGTCACTCAGCAATGTTCCTTTATGGTCTCTGCTTCAGTTTCTGCCCCCAGGTTCCTGTCTTGAGTTCCTACAGTAAAAGAAACCAAACTAGATCAGAAAGCCAGTGCTGAGATCTTGGAGGTGTTGCTTTGATGGACCTGATTGTGTTTCTTGGGAGGGTTTTGGAGCTTAGGGACAGACAAAGCCATTGAATGCTCAGAAGTTATGGAAGCTTGGAAGACAAGATGTTGAGAGAGATGTGGAGGTTGGAGTCCTGGCTTATGAAGTTTCAGAAAGAAGCAAAGACTCTATTAGGACCGTTAGTATGACTGGATTAAGAATCTGTGGAAGTGGAATGTTTACTTTACTAGGACAGTTGGTTCTGGTTAGCATTGGCTGAAGAATCAGTTGTGATTGGTATGATACCAGCATTCTTGAGGTGAATATTCTGAGATGTAATCTCTCAGGGTCAGCACACAGACCATGTGGGCTAGGGAGTCAAGGCTGGATCTCATGCTGTTAGCTGCAGTTGGTAATGGGTAGTAAGTCTCCTACATGGTACTGAGTTGGAAGGCATAAAGGGATCATAGAGAGTAGATGAGGCTTGGCACTATTTGGGAAGGTTGGAATCCCCACAGAGAAGCCAGGGGGCCATTGAGGCAGGTGTAGCTTAGGTTGTAGTGGAGGCCCCACCCAGGCTTGAAACTGTTGAGGAGAGAAGTTGAGGTTGGCACTTTGAAGCAGGGTTTTGAGTCCATGAAGAGAGCTCAGGAGAGGCAGCCTCTGTTGCTGTGGACATCTTAGCATTTGGAGATGCCAGGAGTGTGGGGTGACCACCAAAGACAGTGGAAAGTGTAGAGTGGAGCCAGCCTGAGTCTCCAAGACAAGCTGTGTGTTATGAGTAACAGGGCAGGAGAGGTGGAGCTGCCCAAACTCTTTGGGTTCCAGAAGATTGTAAGTCTCAGAGGACAGACACTGAAGTGTTTGCATTGGTTTCGATCTGACTGTTCCTAGGCCCTGGTGACTTTTAGTCAATTTTTTTAAATCACTGCAACAGAAACCAATCTAGGACAATAGGAAAGATCAGAGTATGTTTCATTAGGTAGGGATTTAGGGAGTCTTATTAAAAGCAAGAGGAGGATGTTTAGGTAACTTAGGCTGTGGAGAATGACTACGGAAGAAATAATTTCCTTTGGTAGCTCTGCTTTGATGTCTTCTAGGTCCAGAATGTTGTCACTAGGGAAGAATGTAGCTATTCCAGTTCTCAGGATGTTCCTTCTCAGCACACTGAGGATTTCTTTGGTTGTGATTCCCTGAAGTGGCCACTGCAGCTCAGGATAGTGTGTGGCTTTCAAATGGCATCAAGCTGCCAGCTTTCTTTTGCACAGGCGACCACTGTTATTATCAAGCTTTGGGACAGTCCCGTCTCTCTTTAAACTTTCTCACATGCATTAATGTCCACACCCATGCCTGTCCCCAGGCAACTGTTCTGAACTTGTGTTTTCTAAATTTTTGTATAAGTAGAACCATTTAGAGTTTTGTTACTGCTTTCTTTGCATGTTTCTGACATTCATTTATATTTACTCATTAACTTTGTGAGCATTTGATAAATTTTAAAAAAGTGTCTATACCATTCTATTTTAGCCCGAAATATATGGACCTCTCTCTACGGATTTTACATAATGTTACTGAGTTCAAAAAGTTTTTAAAAGTGTGCTTATTCTTATACATAATGTTCTTCATAATTTTAGGTCCTGGTTTTTATGATATTTCAAGCAATACTACAACTGCCAAGGTTCGAAACAACCGCTTGAAGAAGCCAAAGAAAACTGGATTTGTTTATTCTGCCCCTCAAACTTTGAGCATAGCTGAGAAAGAGGTTTCTAGTGGTCCAGGACCTTGTGATTATCAGGTGATATGTTAATGGTTATTCTTTATATATAATGCATTTATATGCAGCACTAAGTTGTTAAAGCTCTCTAAAGTTTCATGTTGTACTAGAATTGCTAGCAAAGTATGGTAAGCTATTCTTATTACTATGTTCCATATGTGAAGTCCAATCACATTAATTAGTAGATGAATGACAGCGGAAAAAAAATAAGTTGCACACTGAAGTTCTAGAGATTACAGATATCACATCTGAAAAAAATCTGCACTAAAGATATGTTCAGGGAAAAGTAATCAGAAAGGTGAAGGTCCATAACTTCGAACCAAGAAACAGAGATATTTAGCACATAATAAATATTTAAGGGTTAGGGAGAGTTAATTAGACAGCTAGTTTAAAAATGGTAAGTTTTCTAATAAGGAGAAGGTTATGTGTGGGAAAGGCCAGCAGTGGGGCCAGGAGGTGAGAACGGGAGCTTGAGATTCTGATTCAGTGGAGGTACTAGTGCAGCTTTATGGAATATATTTTTATAATGTATAATGTATGATATATAGTTATATAATATCACACAGATTATACACAAGTATGTACAATATAATTATGTAGAATATAATATAATTTATAAAATTTTTATTAGTGTATATTCACTGTAAATGGTACTGGATTACATAAGGGTATTTTAAACATTGTGTGTGTGTGTGTGTGTGTGTGTGTGTTCACATGCCATGGGATGGCTGTGTGGGCCAGAGGATAACTTTCAGGAGTCAGCTTCCTACCTTCACCATGAGCTTCAGCCTTGGGAGCAAGTGTCTTTCCCCACTGAGCCATTTCTTTGGTTACAAAGTGGCATTCTTGTGCAAGTGTTTAATATGTATAACATGGTTCTAAGGTAAGGCAATAGCACTAACAGTGCAAATAAACTAGAATATAATATGTTTAAGGATTTCAAGACCTAGCTATACCACTCTTGGGCATATACCCAAAGGATGCTCAATCATAGCACAAGGGCACTTGCTCAGCTGTGTTCATAGCAGCATTATTCATAATAGCTAGAACCTGGAAACAACCTAGATGTCCTTCAACTGAAGAATGGATAAAGAAAATATGGTGCATTTACACAATGGACTTTTACTCAGCAGTTAAAAACAATGACATCAGGAAATTTAAAGGCAAATGGATGGAACTAGAAAAAAATCATCCTGAGTAAGGTAAGCCAGACCCAGAAAGGCAAATATAGTATGTACTCACTTATAAGTGTGTGGCAGCCTACAAAGATTGCGGCTTGTGGTTTGTTTCCAGGTTTGAGAGTTGGAGTTTATGTTGCTATCTAAGGCATGTACATAATAGGGTGCAAAGGCATGGTTACCAGTGTCTTATACTTCAAGGTCTAATTACAAGATCCTTTGCCATGGGACATGGTTAACAGGTGTTTTGAAAGGTCTGCACTTGTTGGTACTTTGTAATTTGATCTTGAAAGGGGGAGGTATTTTGCCCCTCTCTTATAACTGATATATAAGAAGCCTATCATGAATAAACTGAGAGGCTGAGTAACAAGGAAGGCCCAAGGGAGATGCAAGGAACTCCCTGGGAAGGGGAAATAGAAGGGATTTTGTGGGTGGATAGGGGACCGGTAGGTATGGAACATGAAGGATCAGGTTGGGAATGGATGGAGGGGGAGAGTACTGAAAGAGATGACTGGAAGGGGGGTGCATTTTGGGGTCAGATAGAAACCTGGTGCAAGGGAAACTCCCAGGATTCTACAAGGTTGACTCTCACTAAGAATCCTGGCCAATAGTGGATGTGTAGCCTGAACTGGTCATCTTTTGTGACCAGGCAAGACTTCCAGTGGAGGATTGGGAAGCCAACCAGCCACACAATCTTTAACCTATAGTCTGTCCTGCCTATGGGATGTGCTAGAGTAAGGATGACACAGAGATTGTGGGAGTGGCCAACCAATGACTGGTCCAGCTTGAGATCCATGTCACAAGAGTGAGCCCACCCCTGACACTGCCTGGAGTGCTAGGACCCAGAGGCTGGATGATCCAGAGACCTAGGTTAGAACCAAACATGACGGTACCTATTGGTCCCACCTGTCTGGTCTCTAGCGTGCCCTCTGGACAGGGAGGCCTGGAACAGGTCTGCTGACACATGCTCTGTTAGGATGGGTAACAAGCCCTTTGTCTCTGGCTCGGAGCCTGTGTCTTCTGTTAGCACCCAAAACTAACAGTACTTGGTAATTTCTAACAGGATATAATAGGAGACTCTGGTATCCACATTTAATTAATATATAGACATTTTTATTTTATTGTTTTTCCTCTCATACCCCACCCCCACAGTGTATCTGATAGTCTTCAATAACTATCTGGTTTTGTTAACCTATTTCCCATTAAAGCCATCAGTTTATTAAGGAGTTGCTGAATGAACAAGTTTAACATGACTATGTCTGTTCTAAAGGTTTTTAGTCTTTTCATTGGTGGATTTTTTTTTAAATATTTCTAAGCCTCATTTCAAACATTTTCTCACATATTTTTTATGTATTTTTTCTTTAATAAAGATTCAGTTTGATACAAACATATTTTAATTATGAGTATAAAAATAGCACATTAAATCTACCTTGGTGGTTTTAAGGGACTTGTCTTGAATTTTAGTAGTTTTTAGAATATTTTGCTATGCTTAGTGTAAATTGTACCATGAGTTCATTATTTTTAGTTTGGCATTGTTTTTCCCATTGGAGTCTTGGTGGCACCATTTGATCATTGTTATTCAAATAAAAATAATTAGTCTTACCATTTCTTCAACAATCCCAACTTAGAGCATTTTCACTCCATTTTGCTACAATGTCACAGACTCTAAATTTGTATATTTTATGCTCTTGGAATATTACTGCTTTGCATCATTTGTACCCACTGATACGCCATCACTATGTGCTCACCTCTTTCTGCATTTTTATGCTTCTGTCTGGAATTGTCTTCTGCATTACTGAAAAATGGGCACCTTGTGTTTCTCCTTGTCTAGGTCGGCTGAGCTATTGTAGGCTTGGTTTGTTTTAAAAGGTCTGTTTTGTATAAACTTTGAATTTTTTTTTGGGGGGGGTGTAAATTTTTAGGTTGCTAGTTACTTTCAGCACCATAATGACGTTAGTTGTGTGGCTTCCAGTGAAAAGTGGGTTGTTTTGCATATTGTTTTTCCTGTGAAGTGAGTGGATGTTTTTGTGTCTCTCATTTGTATATTCAGTATGACTAAGTGTTGCTTTCCTTTCAATACATCTGTCTCAAAATTGCAGAGCTGTTACATCTTGGCTTGCTGTGTGGCGTCAATTTGAAATAATTCTTGTCTGTTGCTTCTTCATATATTTCTTATGCCATATCCTTTCCCACTTCTTGGATCCTAATACATATGTATGTTGGATTATTCATCATGCTCTGAACATCTCTTAGCATACCTCTGTGTTGCACCTTTTCTTCCCCTCTTCATGCTTGGGTGTATAAATTTTCTGTTAGGAGAACCTGTGATATTTTAAGTGTTTTTCAAAATGAAACTATTGAATTACTTTATAAAAAACATTTTCTTTTTTTAATTGAAAAATTCTACTCATACAATATATTCTAATATGATTTCCTCTTCTTTAACTCCTCCCAGACCCTTCCCATCTCCCCAACCACCCAACTCTATGCCCTTTCTTATTCTTTCTCTTTATGAAGCAAACAAACAGGCAAACAACAACAAAAATTGCCCAAACAAACCAAAATTTAAAAAAAAGCAAAGAAAAAAACATAAGGAACACATGTACTCAAACACGCAATTAATTCCACATATTCTTATTTTCTATTCTAGAATTCTTTCTTTTGTTATCATATATTGATTGCAAAAACTAATGTGTTTCATTTGGACATTCTCATACATAAATATTATGCACTTGACTATTTTAATTTTTCCCTTTAATCTTCTCCAGTCCCCACTTTGTTACTGATGGTCTCCTTATGCTGCTCCATATAGTTCTCCTCTAATTTCAAGTCTTGTTTTTAAAATAAGTTTAGATTGTACATATGAGAGAAAATAAGCAGCATTTGTTTTCATGGGCCTGGCTTGTGAAGCTCAATGAGGTGATCTTCAGCCCTCCCAGATACCTTTCTTACAACCCCTCCAGTGACTCTCACTCTCAAATTGATAATATTTTTCTTTGATTATTATTGTTACACACACACACACACACACACACACACACACACACACACACACACATGCACAAATATTTAAATACACCCTGCTGGGACTAGTTTTGTCATTTGTGTATATATGGTTTCGAGACTGCCCACTTTGTATTAGACAGTCAGTACAGGGGCTCATCCTTGGGAGAGGCCAATTCTCCATCTCCCAGCAGTCATTAATTGTCTGTAGTTCATTGCCTAGGGCTGGAGCCCTGTGAAAATTTCCCTGTTAGCTTGTCTATTGATATTGGCATTGCTCCTTTTTTGTTTATGTAGCTATTTCTAGGAGAGCCTGTTCCATAGCCGACTTCCTGATATTCTAGCTCTGACAATCTTTCTGTTCTCTCTTCTGTGATGTTCCCTGGTGTGGCAGGGTCCTGTGCTGTTGTTCCTTTTGAGGGAGGGGCCCAAGTAGGCATATAGTCAATGACACAGACTCTGAGAGAATGTTGAAACAAACAAGCTCAGTTTATTCAGGAAGAAGCAAGCCTTATATACCCTCTACCTGACCCTGGGGGAAGGTCTGATGAATATGCATCTGCTGGTGTGATATGGCTGCCTCTCATTGGTCCAGATCATCTTCAGATTATATTTCAGCTGTTGTTGCTAAGACCCTTAGGCAGACCCAGGTTGGCTCTCAGAAAGCATTTTTTTTTTTTTTTTTTTTTTTTTTTACTGGTTTGGGCCAGATATCTGGTCCTTAAGCCTGTTGGGGATGAGTCATCCCACACCCTGTACCATACATTCATTGTGTGGTGCATTCATTGGTGCTTGGCTCCTGTAATCCGTTTTCTATAGTGGCCTCTATTTGCTGTAAAGAGAAGCTTCTTCAATGAGGTGTGGTAGTTATACTTATCTGTGGGTATAACGATAAGATTTAGAGTGCAGTAAGGAATTATGGAGGTATGTTAAAGTGGTAGTAGTTGATTCTTTCCTATAAATTCACTAGCTCTAGAAGTTGGCTAGGTTCTAATTCCAGGCATGGTTTTCCCAATGTTGAGTGGGTCTTACATCCAGTTAGACAGCTGGTGGTTACTACCAGTATATGTGTGCCACTGACTGCATTCTTTGGATGTCTTGCCATGCTGGCCAGTGCTGTGGTTCATAGGTGTGGCATCTGGGTAGGACTATGCATTATTTTCCTCCCTTCACAACTTGTATAGTATTTTCTGGTACCATGGAAGCTGGACTGAAGGAAGGAGGCTTTCAGGTATCCAGCTTGAATCCCAGTTTTGTGTCCTAAGTGAGTGGTATCTTTACATTAGGGGCTTACCCTCAACTTCCAAGAAGCAACCAAAGGCTACATCAATAGGGTATATTGCTTTGGGAGTCATTGTTTAATAATTAAATAGTATTTCTCATGCCTGGCATTGGAGTTTTTGTTAATCTGTGGTTCTTGTGGGGGACATTGTGAGCTCAAGCACATATTCCATATTCAGCTGTTGGTGGTTACCTTGGATGATTCTATAACTCAAATATTTGGCTGCAATAAATTTATCAGTACTTCTGCTGGTATTCTGACTGTGATTCGTTTGGATCTTGTCCTAGGAGTGTATACCAGTAGGTGGATCATATGGAAATTGATTTTAGTTATGTGAAAGAGTCTTGATGGTGATTTTCCTAGTGGCCATATTACTTTATTCTCTCAATAATAGTTTATAAGGCTTCTTTATTTTTTTGCTTACATCCTCACCAGCATTTGTTGTTTTCTTATTTCTTCTTTAAAAGGTTTTATTCTATTTAACTCCTTGTTGAACATTCTTCATGTATATACTGATCATTTAAACTTCATCTTTAATTTTTCCTTTTATTTAACGAATGATTTGAGGAGCATTACTGTTAGTAGTTCTTCTCTAAGGTTCTGGAAGAATTTAGTAGTGATTTTGTCTGGTCTGCAATTTTTTTTTTTTTTAAGTTGGGAAACTCTTCCTTAGTGCTTCAGTTTCCCCAAGTGTCAAGTATTTGTTGGAAACAGATACCTCCAACTTTCCCCAGTTTTAGTTGAAATATTTTAACTTTGTCTTTGTTTTCTCTCATGTTGGGTTTAAGTTTGCCATGTATAGTTTTTATTGTCATGAAGTATGTTCCTCTGTTTCAATTTTTTTCAGAGCCTTTATCACTATACTGTTAGTTTTTTGTCATTTTGACACTAAAATTGGGTTTATTGCTAGAAATAACCTCCTCAGCATTTTGGCTAAAGGAGCAGATAGTTTTACAGAGAGAGCATGTAAGGATAGATTTAGCTTCTTAGTAAATTAACATTAACCATAAAATGAATAAAGAAATAGATATATCAGACCATTACCTACTATGTGTCAAATGCTGAAATACTAAATACAAATATGAAGTTATGAAATGAAAACAGTGAGGCCCATAAAGATGAGATATAATCCTTTATCCCTTTTGTATAAACTTAGAATGTTGCAACTGTTTATACAGTTTAAATGAATACAGATGAATAAATTAGATTAAATTGGAAACAGTATTTCACAGAGATTAATTAATTGTAAATTAAAATTGTAGATTACCTGCTTCTAGCCTATTAATTTACATCTTCAGTGCATGCGAGGGTTTATCATATTAAAAGAGTATTGATCACTTTACTTAGAAAACATATTAGTTCAGAACCGCAGATAATTGAGTTAAAATTTTAGCTACTATGTTTCATGCATTAATAATAAAGTGTTAACAAACAATGCTATATAATTGAACATATAAATTATAATTGTATATTGTTGCGATTAGAACATACTGGTTGTGATATTGAAAAGTAATTGATATCTAAATGTTTGAGTATAGTTAAAATTTATTCTAGTGTGTTCATTTTTTGCATTTATTTATTTATTTATTTATTTATTTATCTGTTTTTTGGGACAGGGTTTCTCTGGGTAGTTTTTGTGTCTGTTCTGGAACTTGTTCTGTAGACCGGGCTAGCCTTGAACTCACAGATATCCACCTGCCCTTCCATCCCAAATGCTGGGATTAAAGACGTGTACCACCACACTTAGCTTGTTACTTTTAATTTTTGAAATTATAATATAAGTACACATTTCTACCATCGTTTACTTCTTCCAAACTCTCTCATACATCCCTACTTGCTCTCTTTCAAATCCATGGCCTCATTTTTCAATAATTGTTGTTACATGCATATTTGTATATGCAAATACATTCCTAAATATGTATGAACAACCTGCTCAGTCTATTTAATGTTACTTGTATGCCTTTCTTTTCAGCGCTGATCATTTGTTATTGTATAACCAGTTGATGTGCTCTTCACTAGAAGCTAGTATTACCCTTGCTCTCAGTATTCCTTAATGCTTGTAATTCTTAGTGTATGTTTGAGGACTCATGGCTTTTCCCTACCCACACTAGTATGTCTGTTGTGGCCCTTGTTCAGCTCATGTTTAGGCAGCAATGCTGGTGAGACATCATGGTGTAGCTTCTGACATTCCCGGGAGACACAACCTCACAGTAGCCTCCCTTTATGTACTTAAATAACTTATAAGGATCCAGTATACTTAACTATAGGCTTCATAATCAACTATTTCCATTGTATTAATTCATTGAATTAAGGTTTTTACTTATATATCCTATGTAAAAAAATTAATTTTGAATGTCTGTCTACTTCTATTAGTGGGGCGATAATATTGCCAAGCTTCACTTATTGAAACTTATTATTTCTAGTGCTAATTACATAGATAAAAATAATTTATATACTCTTTTAACTCTTTGTTTCAACATGCTTTTTTTGGAATTCACAGGTTGGTAGACTTCTTGATGAATTACCTAACTTGACTAATCAAAACGCTGCTTTCTTGTCAAGAACGGAAAGAGCTCCGATAGTTCCAGATACGGTAAGAAGCCTCCTTAATCAAATTTACTTGTAGTTTTAGAAATGCAGCAGACTGTGCAACATAGAGACTTAGATAAGGACCTCGATAACCTGCTCTAATGTGTTTGACCAGCTTAATGCTCCTACATTTAGCAAAAGGACACATTGCTGAAAGACATCATGTTACATGGATTTGTAGAGTCAGAGGATATTTTACCAGGTCATACATGAAAGCTGAACTTAACGTGTTGAATTTGAAATAAAAAGTTCACTTTAGATTCAGCTCAGTTTACTCATAATGCATTATCCCTGTATAATTTAATTCCATTTTAAAATATAAGGCTCACCAGTGATTCTTTAGTACTGTTAGCTCATACTTTAAACTGTATTTATTTGAATTTTTCTAACAGTTATCAACTTTACAAATAGCTTATACTGGATAAATGGAGAAGTACAGCAAAGTAAACTTAAAAATGAAGTTGACTATTTTATTCAAATTGAATTTATTAAAAAGTTCTCAAAATAACACAGTTAAAAAGTTAGATCAATTAATAGTGTTGCTATACTCTAAATGCTTGTGTGTGTTTGAATTCATATGCTGACATCTGAGTCCCAAAATGTTCACATTAGATGAGACTTACTGGGAGGTGATTAAGTCAAGGCCAGGAGCTTCTTGGCTCTTCCAGGATATTAAACCCAAGAGAAGCTGTCATTTGTGGGAGGTAAGCCATGTCACTTGCTGAACCTTTTTGTGCCTTGATATTGTCCTTTCCAGCCTCAGAACTGGGAGAAATAAATTTCTATAGCTTACAGTATTTTATTGTATTCCAAACTAAGACAGGTGTTACAGTGTAACTATAGGTATATATATGGCATCATTCAAATATTGTAGAAACCAGACCATCTTTAAAATATATTATTAATGACAAATTGGCAAAATAGGGTCATCAACCAGCATTAAAAAAATACAGATAAATACCCAAGGCAGCTGAGATCAAACTGCTAAGTCAAAGATGGGTGAGTTAATTTAGAATCTTTTTAGGGACAAAGTGACAGGCTCAAGAACAGGGTGAATGATGTTAAGGAAGAAGCAAGAACAATAATAATTACTATAGTTGTGAACTTTTAGGAAATAATAGGAATATGGTAAAATTCAGAAATGAATTTTTTCAGGCATTAATTGGCAAGCTGAGATAGGATCAAAATTAACATCAGATTCTATGAAATTGTTATGTAATTATGGATTCAAAATATGGTCCTGTCCCTTTATGAAGAGCAAGAGGTCAGTGGCTGCTGAGAGGGAGGATCAGTTGCGTCCAAGGGACAAACTCCCACAAAGGTTGTCTAATCCCAAGTGGTCAGCTCTAAACACATGCACATACATGCAAAGCCTACCAAACTCAGCAGGTTATATATTCATGTGCACACATACATACATATTAATAGACGTATAAAATAATAATTAAAGAAGAGGTCATGAATTTGGGAGTGGAAGAAGGAGCTAGAGAAGAGTAAGAGGCAGGAGAGATATAGATGTAGTGCTCATGTACAAAATTCTCAAAAAGTACTATTAAAAAGACAGTTTAGAATCGTCTAGCGGCTTCGTGGTTTTCTGTAGCTGATCTGTGAGTAAGCCATCCCAGTAGCTCGTCCCTCTTGTGGCGAGTTCCGGGGTTGAGCTGTCTTCAGTGCTCCTTGTCATATGTACATGGGATCCACAGTGAAACATGCCAAAAGGAATCTGCGGCTGAAATGAAGACCCTGCTTCGAATGGCTTTAGAATTGTGTTATCATATTGCAGGCATTGGGGACAAACATGTGATGTCCCTAAGGCACATGTGCGCATGTGCGCTTTGCTGTGTGGAGAAAGATTCTGAAGCCGAGGGTTACTTTCTCCTCACCACACTCAGGTTGTTGTTACCTTTCTTTGTGGATGGGGACTTCTTTTTAGTATGGTCTTACATTTTTAAAAATTTCTTTTATTTTTAAATTTAATATAATTATACCGTTTCTCCCTTCCTGTTCCTCCTTTCAAACCTTCCTATATCCCCCTTCTTGCTCTCTTTCAAAATCATGGCCTTCTTTTTCATTAATTGTTATATATGTCTATGTATCTGTATAAGCATATGTATTCCTAAATATATAAATATAACAAAATTAGCTTGTATGTATGTTTTAATACATAAATTTGTTAATTATAGATTTATAAATTTTTATAAATTTATATTATAAATTTGTTATTTATAGATTTGTGTGTGTGTGTGTGTGTGTGTGTGCGCGCGCACATGCATGTACTCATGTGTGCCACAATGTATGTGGAGGTCAGAGAACAATTAGAATTAGTTCCCTCTTTCCATTCTGTGGGTTCTGGGGTACTGAACTTAATTTTTCATGATGATCCTCTTTTCCAGCCACTTGGAGTCATCTTTTCAGGTATCAAATACTTACTAGTAAAATATTGAACATAAAGGAAATTTCTCTTTAGTCAAGAAAACATTGTTTTTTAAGACTGCTTTCTATAAAGAATGACAATACCATGGGAATAAATGCATATATAATGAAAGACACAAATTACTACTCTAAAAACATGTTTGAAATAACCTCACATGTCTGAAACAATGGGATTCATTGTGCAATTTTCACTTCAGAATAAAAATATTCGAATTTACTCTCTCTATACATACATACATACATACATACATACATATATATGTATACACACATATACATATATGAAACAGGAGGATATATTATTTTAAATTTTCAAGTAGTTTTGGATAAACATACAAAAATCTCTCAGACTTTTGGTTTCAAATAAAAGACAACTAATATGCATGCATCTCTTTCTTGTATAAAGTCTCAGTGAAATACTTGCTGTTTTAAAAAAATACAAACATTAGTTTAATGTTTGTATTTTTTTAAAACAGCAAGTATTAAAGGCAGCTATTAGGTAATGCAAAACTAGAATACAAGAGATGACAGGACCATTTGTTGCAAAAAATGTATAATTATCCTAAGGTGAGTAAAAATATGAATTTTTAAAATGAGGACCCCACTAAAATGCTAACAAACATGGGATTCAAGGCCTGTGCTCTTTGTACATTCTCATTCATTTTCAGATGAACATAAATAAAAAAATACACATAAAGCTGCCACAGAGGAATGTAACTGGGCCATTCACAGAGAGATGGGAAACACACTGAGAACAGTGGTTGCTCCATAGTGTTAGTAATGTTTAGAGCTTACAGAAAATAGAGGGATGCATTTGGTGATTTCTGGGAGGAAATAATTTTGGATATAGAATTTTCCCTCTACTTGAAATTTCAATGAAGTGAACAAATAATTTAGTTTTCTGTAGCCAGATTTTTCTTTGGGCCATGAGCTCACAAAAAAATGACACAGAGACTTATTATTAATTATGAAAGCTCAGCCTATAGCTTAGGCATATTTCTAACTAGTTCTTATAACTTAAATTACTCATTTCTATTTATCTACATGCTGCCATGTGGCTTGTGGCATTTACCTCTCTTCCTGCATATCTTGCTCCCTCTGTGACCAGCTGGTGACTCCACCTTTCTGCAGGCAGATTTTTCCTGTCCTGAACATTTGCTTTCAAATAACCAGCAGCTGCTTCCCAAATAACTGACTCAGAGACTTAATATAAATTATACATGCTTGGCCAATAGCTTAGGCTTGTTCCTACCTAACTCTTATATTTAAATTAACCTATATTTCTTATGTATGCTTTGGCAAAGGCTTGATATTTTTTCTCAATTTAGCATGCCCATCTTGTTTTTCTCTAAATCTGCTGTTGACTCCTCTGACTCCACCCTCCCTCTCCTGAGTATCCTCTTAATCTGGTTTTCCTGCCTAACCTCCTGCCTGGCTATAGGTCAATGAGCTCTTTATTAGCTAATGAGAATAATACATATTAATAGTGTAGAAAAAGATTGTTCCACAGCACATTTTTTCTTCCCTGAGTTCTCTCTGTCTAGAAGTTCCTGCTATGCCTTCTGCCTAGCAATTGGCTCTTTAGCTTTTTATTAAACCATCACAGTGACATATCTTTACATAGCATAATCAAATATCTCACAAAAATTTTCTAGCATGCTAGAGCAAAGTAAGTTTAGTATCTTTGTATGCCCATGGATGGAGTTGATCTAGTAAAAATTAAGAAAAGAGACAAGAGGAAATTAAAGAAGGGTGATATGAGCATAGAGACAAGTAACTGAGCATTTCCTGCATAAAATGAGGAAAAGTGAAAACAAATTTAAAAACATGTATCTTAGCTGGTGTGTGAATTATATATACATCCAGAGGCGGGTATGGAGACAGATTTCATTTACGTTTTTTTTTTTTTTTTTTTTTTTTTGTGTGTGTGTGTGTGTGTGTGTTTAGTTATACTACTTGGTTCTATACAGAACAATAATAACTAAATGAACCTATTATAGATCAGAAATCTGAATTAGAATTAAAGATGGAATTCAAACATTAGAAACTTAACTACTACTACTAAAAATACCAAAATCAAGTGGTTGAGAGGCAGAGAATGTGCCAAATTTCTCATTTCATAGTGCAGTGTATGGCTATAAGAAATGGAACAAACACTGTTAGGCATGATTTTAACATGTAATGATTAGTGCAAAGAACAAACAAAACCCCACATAGTAAACAAAAGAAAACCCTCAAAGACCCAATTACTGTTAAAAGGAGTTATTTGTTAGAATGGAGCCAGGGAGATGTGAAATGAGGCATATTTTATAATTTAGCTTAGATTCTGTGTATGACTTGAATTTTATTTATGAAGTGAATATATTTTAAAATAGAAGTATAAATTGTACTCAAGTGGTTGAATATACATTTAGACTAGTATGAAGATATACCGAATCTCACTTGACTCCTTCTCTGAAAACAAAAATTCTGAATAAAATGAAAACAGAACATATTCCTGGACTCTTTTAAGAGCTGAAATGAAAAGATCACACAGGCCAAAGGCTAAATTCAGGAGGATGGAAAATGGCAAGCCGAGCTCTGAGGCTGACATCACCCCAGGCATTTGTCCAAGCACATGAGCTTCAGCTTTCATTTTATAGGCTCGGAAATCTCCTTGGGATAAGGTGACGTCTTAGACACTCTTGATGGGAAATCTCAAAGAAAATTCATCAATACATTAAAACTCCAATGCAGTTTTAGGAGGAAAATGCACATATATCTATGTTTCCTACCCACTGAAGAATTTACAGGATGGTTGCTTATCATGAATCTTTTGGTTTTCATTCTGTGATAGAAGGATTGCCCCTGAGAATATGTAATATTTCATTTATTTAATGAGATGAATTATTCAAAACATTAAATACTTGTCTTCCACAGACATTAATGAAATTGAGTTTATTAATATCAACAAGACCTAATACTTACTTAGTGTTTAATTCATGCTGTACATCATTTCAGATGATACTAACTAATTTGAATACCATAATTATGGTCATCTTTTATTGAGAAAATCAAGGCAGAGTTTAAAAGGGAGACCCCAAATTTAAACAGAGACAGTTTAGTGACAAAAGCCGCCTTGATGTTTTCATGGAATTTTCCTATGAATTAAAAAAATAATTTCGATCAAAATAAATATAGCAGAGGTGTGATTTCTGTCATCTACAACAAGAGCTGTCTAAGTGTGAGTGTTTTGGGGATGTAAGGGCTTCTCACTTGCTGTTGGTTAGTGGAAACAGACAGAGGAGTCAAGTTCCAGCCATATTGCTGAAGTTAATTTTGCTCTAATTGTTGAGAGACTAGAAGTTGAGCAGTATAAATTCAGTAGAGAAGTCATAGGAAGAGTTTCATATACTTTCTTAGGTCAGTTCATATCTCAGAAAGGACCATAATTTGGGGATAACTGGTATCAAACTTAACAAGATTCATAATAATAATGTTTAAAATGAAAAAAAAAACCTTGGAATTTATTAAAGTATGTAGCTGGAGTTTTCTCTCCAGGTCCCGCCAAGCCCTGGCAGTCCTTTAGCCCACTTATAAAATAAACATACAGATGCTTATATTATTTAAACTGCTTGGCCATTAGCTCAGGCCTATCATTGTCTAGCTCTTGCTCTTATATTCAGCCAATTTCTATTAATCTATACTTTGCCATGTGGCTCTTGGCTTACTGGTACCTTACATCTTCCTTGTCCTGGCGGTGGCTGCAGTCAGTCTCTCCCTCTGCCTTCCTGTTCCCTCAATTCTCCTGTCTGTTAATTCCACCTATACTTCCTGTCTGGCTCCTGGCCAATCAGTGTTTTATTTGTACAGAACAATATCCACAGCAAAAGTAATTTCTTGAAAAATTTTACTGTACTTAAAAATATTTACATTTTATCCCATGTTCTTTATTATGTATGTGTGTGTTGGGGCTGGGGGGAGGTAATGTCATGGTACACCTGTGAAGACAATTTGTAGAAGTTGCTTTTCTCCTTCCAGCATGAGGGCTCTGGTTATTGAACTCCAATTTTCAGGCTTGGCACTGTGGCGACTAGTTCTATGTAAACTTGATACAAGTTATAGTCATCTGAGGCTAGCCGAACTTGGTAGTGTAAGAGTCATCCAGGTGGTACTAGTTTTGAAGGCATGAAGATGTCATTGAGACAGCTGAGGCTTGGCACTGTGAGAGGCCAGGAGAGGCCATTGATGAAGGTGGTGGATCAATAGCAGTTGAAGGCCCAGGATTAAGGGGTCATGCAGAGAAGCTGAGGCTTGGCAACATGCAGACATTTCAGAAGAGGCTATTGGTAAAAGTGCAGCTTATTTCAGCAGAAGAGCCCAGCTGAAGATGCTTGGAGATGCTCATAATTTGGGACAACCACCAAAAACAGCAGCAGTGGTGGAGTGGAGCCAGCTGGATCCTAGAAGTTAAGCTCTGTGTGCTGCAGAGGGTAGAGCCAGAGAAAAGACCCATGCCCTTTGGAGGAGCCCAGAAGACTGAGTGAATCCCAGAAACTGGACATTATTTACACTGTTGGAGTTTGGTTTTGCTTTGTTCAGATCATGACCATTTCTTGGTTCTTTCTTCTTGAAGTAAGAAAGTATTTAATTTATTTTTGATTTCCCTGGAGCCCACAGTTGGGAAACTTTAAGATTTAAAGCAAAAAGAGAAATTTTGGGGTTTTGATCTTAAAAGAGACCTGGTAATTTTAATGAGACAACTTTTAAAGTGTTTGAATATGTAAGGCTGTGGTACCTTTTAATTTTGTAAAATGTTTTATATTGTGATGTCTTTATTAATGTGTAATCTTGGGAATGAACAAGAAAGGAAAGGTTGTGGCTCAACAGATAAGTGTTTGTGTGTCAGGCTGACAAGAGGTCAGTTGTACTGGCTAGTGGGATGTCAACTTGAGACAGCTATAGTCATCTGAGATAAGGGAATCCCAACTGAGATCCCTGAAGATGAGGCTGTAGGCAAGCCTGTAGAGCATTTTCTTAAATTAGTGATTGATTGGGGAGGGCCCAGCTCATTGTGGGTGGAGCCACCCCTGAGCTAAGGTTCCTGAGTTCTATAAGAAAGCAGGTTGATAAAGCTATAGGGTGTAAGCCAGTAGGCAGCACCTCTCCATGGCCTCTGCATCAGCTTTTGCCTCTAGGTTCCTGCCCTGCTTGAGTTCCTGTCTTGAATTTCTTCCATAATGAACAGTGATGTGGAAGTGTAAGCCAAATAAACCCTTTCACCACAAATTGTTTCTGGTCATGGTGCTTCATCACAGCAATAGTGACCCTGACTAAGAAACCCACTAAGGTATCTTGCTGGTTTAATCACTTGATAAACACTTGTAATACAGAAACAATGTAAGGGAATAGTGAAAATAATTTTCATTAGTATATTAATTTTGTGTTACTTTAATATCCTGTACTAGATATTCTGGATATCACCCGTGACTATATTCAAGCTTAGGAATATAAATGCCAGTGATGGTTTATATACTTATCTTTCCACATAGTTATACTAACATGAATATATTTATTGAAATAGTCTTAGAGTTTCATGTTTTAAACAAATTACTACTTAGAAAAAAACACAGGGGAGAGGAATACATCCAATATAGTGTTTTGTTTGATACTCATAATGACGCAAAAGGTACGTAGCTCAAGAGATGGTTTGCTCCAATATGAGCAGCTTAACACCCACTGTCAGTCATAGACCCCACCTTTAATATTTTCAATCCATGCTTAGCCTCTCTTGACTTATGTGTTTGTCATATGATAAAATGAAATAATCACACATGTGCATACTCGTCCATAATAAATGTGCTTTTTTTCTCAAACAGTTTTGAGAACAAAGCTGTGGATTAAGAATAAAACTTTTCTAATCTCAGCTGTACCTTCTAGCAACTCGAGTTTAGGCAACTTTGTCAATCTGTTTCCTTACTGAGCCTATCGTGGTAAGAATTAAGTGGATTCTTTTACTGCTACTCATAGTGCAAGTAAGTTGGTTGTAATCCTTTTAAATGGGAGACTTGTGGTTAAGAGCTAAGTCAGTATCGTGCCTATACTTTCTTCTTATCACTCCAAAATATTAATGAAGAACATACTGAAATATGACACTCTTTTTTCACACTTCCTTTTAAGTGAAATTGCTCCTTTGTTTTGCAGTCTGGGGCTCTATGTCATAATGGTAAAGGAATGAGAAGAAAATATGCTTAGTTGCAACTTTTCAAACATTTCTTACAGCTCATTTCAGAGACATTATTTGTGTGTATGGTACAGACAAGACTTATTAAGGCTGTGTATCAAAGAATTGTCCATGTTTTTTTAATTTTCAAAAGCTCACCTTTAAGTATTCTCAAACAGGAGGTCAGATAAAAGTTGTAGCATTTGGTTTAATTATCACTGAACAGTAAAGTAACACAAAACCTTACTAGATAGCAACAACACTGTTTATTATATGGTCCTGTGTTTGTTGTTGAATTAGACATGCTCATCTCTGGCTGTAGCTTTTTGGGGAAACTGCTTTATACTCACATTCAATGGGGGTGGCTCTTGTGAACAGAAGGACAGCGGAGGTATGCTCTTGTCATTGTGATGACAGAGTACCAAGGGCATTGCTATAAGAAGAGGAGTAAGACATTGCAGTATATATAGACAAAAAACCTTTCCTATAGTGAAAAGCAAAGAAGCATAGAGGATGGTGTAGCTTGATTTTTCCGCCTTGCCCACAGTCAGGACAAACCTCTGTCACCCGCCAGTCCCACAGCCGCTCAGACCCAACCAAGTAAACACAGACACTTATATTGCTTTCAAACCGTATGGCCGTGGCAGGCTTCCTGCTAACTGTCCTTATCTTGCTAACTGTGCTTTTATCTTAAATTGATCCATTTCCATACATCTATACCTTGCCATGTGGCTGGTGGCTTACTAGCGTCTTCACATGCTGCTGGTCATGGCGGCGGCTGCTGTGTCTCTAGCCATGGCGGCGGCTGCAGCCTCTCTGGTCATGGCGGCGGCTGCAGCGTCTCCTTCTGCCTTTCTGTCCTTTTTATATCTCCTCTCTGTTAGTCTCGCCTATCTTTTTTGCCTAGCCACGGCCGATCAGGTTTTATTTATTAACCAATCAGAGCAACTTGACATACAGACCATCCCCCAGCACAGCCAAGTGCAGACCATCTCAAACACCTGCACTCAGGCCCATGGTCCTAATCATCCTCTATACGGACCTGCTGGGTAACGCCACAAAGAACCTGAGAATGGGCTCCCACAGGACCTACAGAACATCCCACAGCAGGATGGAGAATGTTGGGATCCAAGAGTAAGGCCTGTTTTATGCTCCAAAAAAATGTGGGTGATCCTGGAAAGACTGGGTATTGGGAACAGTGGTAGCTCATCAGAGGCTCTTTTGTAATACTGACAAGAATGATGCTTCAGGTTTCTATGTGACCCTTTGGAAGGTGTTTGAGTAATAACTACCTTTCCTGCTAAAGACAAATGGCATAGTAGTACTTTTTAGCAGCAAGAACGAGGGAGTACTAAAAAGACAAAACCTACGTTTTTCTGAAGATAATGTAATATGAGGAATTATGAATAATAGATAATTGAAAAGGCAAATAACACTGACTTATTGTGGGGACAGCAACACAGAAACTGCAATCATTTCTAGATATTGAGGAACAAAAGGAACCAGGGCACAATTACTTAAGCTTGGAAAGCTCTGAATTATACTTTAGACCTCTGAAAAATGGTCCCAGTTAGTTGGTAATAGTGTCTTAGAGCTCAAAACAAAATTATCTTGGCCTGTGACATAGATCATAAGGATCTGGGAACAGTACAAAAACAGACAATTTCAGTGGAACTAGTCTCTGAAATTGGAATTATTCTAAAGCCTGTATTCACTGCCCTCACCTTCTTGATTCCTTCTGTCTTCTACTAGAACACACACACATACACACACACACACACACACACACACACACACACACACACACACACACTTATGTATTTCTTTATTAGATTCTGATATCCTTTTTAGGTTTGCTTTGCTGGTTGGTTGGTTTGCTGGTTTTCTTACTGTACTCTAAGAAGTGGTGCAGAATATATTACTTCAGGACAACAGGAAAAGTAAAGGATTTTTAGACACACTTTCTGATGTACTGAGAAGGCCACCAATCACAGTATACTTGCACATGTCATATACTTCCATTTTAAAGTCTTTATAACATTTTTACTTAACTATATAACTTCATTAGTTCATAAAGTAGTTTTTCAAAAGCCAATAAATAGCCATGTAGTTTCCATCGTTATTAAGATTTAGAACTAATACCGAAGACACTAATCTGAGAGGTATGATGACAAGCCTCACTCTAAATTCCTTCTTCCTATTGGACACCCATCAATACTTAATATAGTGAAGAGAATAGAATTACCCAGTTCTGTACTAGTGTTATAAACTGAAGCTTTAAATCACTTTTATTTAGATTATATAATTCTTACATATATAATAAATTTATGAAGAACTCATTATGGTTTTATTCTTTGGCTGATGAAAATTTTTGCTCTTTCATGTGTTTTGAGAATGAAAACTGTCCATATTTTGAAGGTGTTACACTAATTCAAAGTGAACAATAGATGACATATATTCTACATAGTATCAGAGACTTAAACTATACTGTAGTCTTGGCATCTATTCCAGTCTCATTCCCACATGTATGCTAACCAGCCAGTTTTTGTAGACTGTGTGGGAGTTAAAAGGACAGTGTGTTTAAAACGACTTCCAGATGATTAGTTCAGACCTTGGACTTTCTCTTTAATGTCCTTGATGCCAGGATAACTGTATCTGCCACCTCTTTACTTGGTATAAGATGGTATTAATGTCATTAAAATCTCTTTACAAGAATGCCTGATTAATGAAACATGACATTTAGAAGTTGACTTTAAATGTCTAATTTCCTTATCCAAGATGAACTTACTCATGAGAAAATAACTTTATCTCAGTATATTTGAGCATTAGGACTTCATTTATCTTTTCAAAATTATATTTAATGATAAAGAAACAAATGCTATGAGCTCAAGCACACAGGCAATAAATGTAGAAACCGATTCCTATAGTTAAAGTGAGATTGGTAGACAAATAAAACTCTATAGGTGAAAAGAAAGCAGAGTCCAGAGAATTGAGAAGGAATATCAAAAGAGAAAGAATGAGAGAGATGTGCTCACGTTAAAAAGTTTGTGTGTAAAATGGCACAAGAAGCACAAAGCAGAAGCATGCTGGAAAACTGCAGCTCTGGGAAGAGCTACTGCTTCTGTGGTGAGGGGACGGTAGGTAGAAGCTCTGGCCCCGCTGTGCGCACTGTCCAGCCTCGGGTTGCCCTGCTGTGCACACACTGTCCAGCCTCGAGTTGCCCACTGTGCACACACTGTCCAGCCTCGAGTTGCCCACTGTGCACACACTGTCCAGCCTCGGGTTGCCCACTGTGTACACACTGTCTAGCCTCGGGTTGCCCCGCTGTGCGCACACTGTCCAGCCTCGGGTTGCCCTGCTGTGCACACACTGTCCAGCCTCTGGTTGCCCGCTGTGCACACACTGTCCAGCACCTCGGGTTGCCCGCTGTGCACACACTGTCCAGCACCTCGGGTTGCCCCGCTGTGCGCACGCTGTCCAGCACCTTGGGTTGCCCGCTGTGCACACACTGTCCAGCCTCGGGTTGCCCGCTGTGCACACACTGTCCAGCACCTCGGGTTGCCCGCTGTGCACACACTGTCCAGCACCTCGGGTTGCCCGCTGTGCACACACTGTCCAGGCTCGGGTTGCCCTGCTGTACGCACACTGTCCCGCACCTCGGGTTGTCCCGCTGTGTGCACACTGTCCCGCACCTCGGGTTGCCCACTGTGCGCACACTGTCCAGCACCTCGGGTTGCCCGCTGTGCACACACTGTCCAGCACCTCGGGTTGCCCTGCTGTACGCACACTGTCCAGCACCTCGGGTTGCCCCGCTGTGCGCACACTGTCCAGCACCTCAGGTTGCCTGCTGTGCACACGCTGTCCAGCACCTCGGGTTGCCCACTGTTCACACACTGTCCAGCACTTCGGGTTGCCCGCTGTGCACACACTGTCCAGCCTCGGGTTGCCCCGCTGTGCGCACGCTGTCCAGCACCTTGGGTTGCCCGCTGTGCACACACTGTCCAGCCTCGGGTTGCCCGCTGTGCACACACTGTCCAGCACCTTGGGTTGCCCGCTGTGCACACACTGTCCAGCCTCGGGTTGCCCGCTGTGCACACACTGTCCAGCCTCGGGTTGCCCGCTGTGCACACACTGTCCAGCACCTTGGTTTGTCCAGATCTCACAAGGAGCCATCTAGCAGAGCAGAAACAGGATTTGTGGATTCTGAAATTCACAGGTAAGAGACAGTTCTCCAGAGTCTGGCATATTCCACTCTTTTGGCTGCTCAACATCTTTCAACATAAATAAACTTCCACACATCATTGCAAGCAACTTTGCTCTGCCTCATGGGTTCTAATGACCTTTATATTACAAAAACATTCTCAAATTTTCTCCAAAACGAGGAGACACAGCACTATATGATCGTTTTGTCAATTTCTGGGGAAATTAATCATTGGTAACCTAAATTTTTGAATTTATAATGACCAATTATGACTTAAATACTAAATTAGTCAGTTATTTTTGCTGTTCTATACAACACAATAACCAAGATGGGTAATTTATAAGGAACAGAACTTTATTTCTTGCAATTCTATCAACTAGGAAGTTCAAACCCAAGAGCTTTATGGTTTGTGAGGGTTTTCTTACTGTGCCATCTCACCGCAGAGCAGAAGGCAGGAGAGTGAGAGACAAACACAGAGCACAAAGGGAATGTTCCAAACTCATCGTTTTTATCAAGAATCCACTCCAGAAAACTAAACTGCCACTCGGGTAACAGCATGAATCCATTTATCTATGATTACTTCTTCAAAGTCCTTTTAAAAATTATTATTATTATTATTATTATTATTATTATCATTTTACATCACAACTGCAGCTTCCCCTCCCTTCTCTCCTCAGTCCTTCCATCAGCCTCTTCTCTGACCCCCCCAGACTTCTCCCCTCTACTCTTTCATTTCTGTTCAGAAAAAGACAGGCCTCCCATAGATATCAACCAAATACGGCATTGCAAATTGCAGTGAGACTAGGAACCTCGCCTTGTGGACAGGGCAACCCAGTATGAGGAATAGAGTCCCAAAAGGCAGTAAAAGAGTCAGAGACAGCCCTTGTTCCCACTGTTAGGAGTCCCACAAGTAGACCAAGCTACACAATTGTCACATATATGTAGAGGGCCTAGGCCAGCCCCACGCATGCACCTTGGTTGTCGGTTCTCACCTTTTTTTTTTTTTTTTTCTTTTTTCAGACAGGGTTTTTCTGTGTAGACTTGGCTGTCCTGGAACTCACTCTGTAAGCCAGGCTGGCCTCGAACTCACAGAGATCCACCTGCCTCTGCCTCCTGAGTGCTGGGATTAAAGGTGTGTGCCACCATGCCTGGCTTTACCTCTTCCTCTTAACACTGTATATTGGGGTAACTTTCCATCAAGTAAACTTTAGTCTATCGTAACATGAACATTATTACTGTTTTTTTTCTTCTCTTCCCCCAGCTTCACAAAGGTATAGTTAATAAGTTGAAACTGTTTATATTCGTGGTATACAACATGATGCTTTGATGTACACAAATAGTATGAAATTAGTAAAACCAAGCTAGTCAACATATACATCCCTTTATATTTTGTAGCAAGAATATTTAACATTTCTCACAAAAGTCTGCTTTCTTAACAATGTATACAACAAACTATTACTAACTGTGGTTACTATGTTGAACAACAAACCTCCAGAGTCCTCCATGTTGTCTAACAGAGGATTCATATACTCTGGGAACTACTTTGTTCTGTTCACTGTCTGAGTTCAGGTTCTCCTAATAAATGGGATCATGCAATATGTATCTCACTGTGCCTGGCTTATTCTACTTAGCATAATGTCACAATAAAGTATTCCTTTGTCTTTTAGGGTTGAATATTATTCCACGGTATATACACATATTTTCTTTATCTAATTATTTGTCAATAAATGGGTTTTGATACCTTGACTATTATGGGTAGTAGTGAAATCAGCATAGGAGTGCATAAATGTATATGTACTCAGAAGTGAGATTTTTGGATCATATGGCAGTTCTATTTTTAGATTTTTAAGGAACCTCCACACTGTTTTACATAATGGCTGTATCAGTTTACATCCCTACTACTAGTGTGCAAGGATTCTTTCTCTTTTCTTCATACTTTTGTTAATATTGTAATAGCTTAGTTTTTGAGGATGATGTTTATTGCAGTTTTCATTTACATTTCTCTGATGATTCATATGTTGATAAACTTTTTGCATACATTTTCATGTACTTAATAGGGGTACAGGTGCTTTGTAAATTTGAGACAAATAAGCATTTGATTTTGTCATGTTGGGTGCTCTGTACATCTTTGTTAGGTGAAGTTTGTTTTCTTATTGAAATTTTATTGGGATCATGTAAGTGTTGTTGAAAGTGGAGGTATCAAAGTCTTTAATTTTCTATTAGTATTTATCTGTATATACATTAATATATGAATATCATATGATATATCCATTTCATAATGCTTGTGCTTAATATTAAAACACTCAATTCATGAAGAGGGCATAATAGTTATATATGTACCAAATAGGACATATCACTAACAATTGTTATGTTCTATTGATGAGTGTGGTAGTTTGAATGTAATTGGCCCCCAAAAGCTCCTAGGGAGTGGTACTATTAGGAGGTATGGCTTTTTTGGAGTAGGTGTGGCCTTGTTCAAGGAAGTGTGTCACTGTGGGGGTGGGCTTAGAGGTCTCTTTTGCTCAAGGTTTGCTCAGTGTGACCCACAGCCCTCTTCCTGTTGCCTTCTGATGAAGATGTAGCCAGAATGTCTGCCTACAAGCTGCCATGCTCCCCACCATGATAATAATGAACTGAACCTCTGAACTGTAAGGAGCTACCACATTAAATGTTTTCCTTTATAAGATTTGCTGTGGTCATGGTATTTCTCCACAGCAATAGAAACCCTAACTAATACAATGAGTGACTATTCAACATTATAGAGTAAGTGTCTTATCTGTCTATCTATCTATCTATCTATCTATCTATCTATCTATCTATCTATCTATCTATCTATCTATCTATCTATCGTCTACCTACCTATCTCCTTTTTCTAGTCCTTATTCAAAGTTTATTTTGTATAATATAAATCTAGATCCTCTTGTTTTCTTTATATTATGTTTCACATGTAATTTTTTTCTTTTTCTTTCTTTTTTTTCAAGACAAGGTTTATGTGGTATGTAGTATCCTATGTAGATCCAACTGTCCTGGAACTTGTGTAGACCAGACTGGCCTCCAATTCATAGAAATCCATCTTCCCCTGCCTCCCTAGTGCTGGGATTAAAGGTGTGTGCCACTGTGGTTGTTGTTTTTTTTTCCCTTTTTACTCTTTACTCTTTTGGGATGCCTGCCACCCAGCTCCCAAATAAATCACACATTGAGGCTTATTCTTATAAATACCTGGCCTTAGCTTAGCTTGTTTCTTGCCAGCTTCTATTAACTTTAAATTATCCCATCTACCTTTTGCCTCTGGGCTTTTTCTTTTCTCTTACTTTCTCTCTTACTCTGTGACTGGCTGTGTGGCTAAGTGGCTGGCCCCTTCTTTTTGTTCACCTTGATCTCTCTCCTACATAGTCCTATTTATTCTCTCTGCCTGCCAGCCCTACCTACCCTTTCTCCTTCCTTGCTATTGGCTGTTCAGCTCTTTATTAGACCAATCAGATGTTTTAGACAGTCAAAGTAACACAATCTCACAGTGTTAAACAAATGCAACATAAAATAATGCAACACATCTTTGCATCATTAAACAAATGTTCCACAGCATAAACAAATGTAACACATCTTAAAAATATATTCCACAACATACCACGATGCCCAGTTGTGGTGATATATTGTGTACCCTAATAAAAATTGCCTGAAGATGAGAGGACAGAACAAGCCATTAGATTAAACATAGAAGCCAGGCAGTGGTGGACATGCCTTTAATTGCAGTACTTGGGAATTCCTTTAATCCCAGCACTTGAGATCTCATGTCTTTGCTACCAGTATCTGGTAAGCACACATACCTTTAATCACAGCACTAGGAAGGAAGTGATATGGATGGGCAGAGAAAAGTATGTAAGGCATGAGGAGACAGGAACCAGAGCCTTTTTGGCAGAAACCCCTTTTGGCTGAAGCTTTTTCAGCTGGGGACTCAGAGACATTCAATCACAGGATACATGGAGTTGGTAAGGTGAGAAGAAACTGTGGCTTGTTCCTTTTTCTCTCATTTTACCCCAATATCTGGCTCCTGGCTTTTTATTATAAGACAACACCCAGTCACATGTAATATATTTTTATTTCTTTTAAAACTGTTTTTAGTCTTTAAAGTTTGATTAAGGTACTTTAATTTTTTTTCCATTCTTCTTAGTTTTAAATGATATTGTGTGTGTGTGTGTGTGTGTGTGCGCGCGCGCGCGCTCATTCATGCCATGATACTTAGATGGCAATCATAGTGTATCTTGTAATAGTCAGTTCTCCTTTTCCACTGTGTGGGTCCTGGGGATCAAATAAGGAAGGCTGTTAACCTTAACCTCCTAAGTCATTTTGCTGATCTTCCTTTTTTTTCCTGTTTTTTTTTTTTTGGTTGCACATGATCTCACTGTACAGCCTTGGCTGGCCTTGTACTCATGGTCCTTCTGCAGCCTTCAGAGCACTGGATTACAGACATGGACCACTAAACTGGGATACAGTGAGTTTTTAAAAGGCACCGTGTAATTAGCTTAAACAAATCAGTTCATTTGTCCTGTATCTTGAACTTGTTTACATTTAAAGAAATTATAGCTAGGTAAAGATTTATTGCCATTTTTGTATTATTTTTAAATCCTCCTTTCCATTTTTTATCTCTGTTGTCTTTGTATTATTTGATGATATTCTGTAATGTTATATAGCTCAGTTCTTTTCTGTATGTTTTGTATGTCTACCATAGATTTTATTTTTGTAGTTACTATAGAGCATGCATAAGGTATCTTAGATAGTAATCTGATTCAAGCTCTCCTTTCTCTTCCCTTATTATTTTTGATATCACTGTTTATATCTTTTGTATACTGCAATCCACTAATAAGGTATCATAGCTATAATTACATTTAGTACTGGTCCCATTTAACATTTATGCTAAAGTGATTCAGTATAAAGATTGTCAGCACAGGGGTGGTCTTCAAATTTGATTCTCTTCTTATCCTTACAGTAGGCATTGTGGTTTCAAGATGCCTTGTGTCCTATTTAGTATTCTTTGATTTCAATCTAGTGAACTCTCTTTATCATTTTTCATATGGTTACCCAATAGTAATGAAGGAACAGAGCTTGTGTTTTTCTGAGAGGGTCTTTGTTTGCCCATTGTTTCTGAAGGATAGCCTTGGTAGCTGTAGTATTCATCTCTGTTTTAAGATTTTAGTTCTTCTAATACATAACCCCATTTTCTTCACGTCTGTGAAGATTCTGCTGAGAAATCCTATGATGTCCTTACAGAGATTTTCTTTCATGTGATGAGGGTCTTTAAAAACAATGACTCAGAAATACGTTGTCTTTTACTTTTGGGAACTGGATTAAACTATGTCTCAGTGAAGATTCTTTATGCTTAATCTGTATGCTGCTGTTTGATCCCAGAGATGCAGGTTGGGAAACTTTTTCGTTAAATAAACTTTTGTCCCTTTTTAATACTTTTGTTTTTTTCTGTAGCACCTATAAAACATTTACTGATCCAGTCGATGGTGTCCTGTGACTAGGGTAGGCTTCCTTCATGCTGTTTCACTTCAGAAGACCTTTTGTCTTTCTAAACTGATGATGTCACACGAACAGCTCCACCCCTTTTCTTGTTTACAGCTTCTTTCATTGCTTAATTTCATTTCTGCTCTGTAATTCCTCCCTTTTCATGGCTTCCTCCTTTTGGTGGAAATTCTAGTTTTGTTGTTTATTGTTTCTCTGGCTTTTTTTGTTTAGATGTCCACTGCTGTTCATATAAGTCATTGCATTTCTTTTAGATTGGAACTTTGAATTTATTGTCAGGCTATCCTTGAACTGGGGACATGACTGGGTCTTGTCTTTAGTGCGTAGTGTATAGTGGAGGCCTTCTGGGACAGGCTTGACTTTAGTTGGTCCCTAAACATAAGGGCATAGTTTCTTGACACATGTGTCTGTGGCCATGTGCTCATTCATTGTAACTCCTTCATGAGGAAGACATTTCTATTTATGCTGTAGTGTCTGGGTAGGTTTAGAAATAGAATAGAAAGAAAATCTGAAATCATTCTTTCTATTCCAGTGATATAAACCCATTACTATAATTTATTTCTTTTGCTGTGAAAATGTTCTGGTCAGAATAATGTCTAAAATAGAATGGCAATAACATGTAATTCTATAAGTCTAAATAGGGGAATCTTGACAAAAGAACCATGGACAGGGAAGGTGAATGTCCTTTTTATGTAAATATTTTATTTTGTAATTTTGTTTTTAAATACTATTTTATAATTATCTTATAGGTTTTGGAGTCAAAGTTATGTTGGATTCCTAAAAGATAGTGTCTATGCTCTCCACCCCATCACTAAAGAATTCTGTTTACTATTTTGTATAAGACTGAATTATTCTTCATTAAATTTTTATATAAATTTGCTGGTAATGTGATGGAGATTATCTTGCTGGAAGCTTATTTTCAAGAGTTTGATTCCTTTAGTAATTATTGGGATTTTATGTTTTATAATTTTTTTTTTGCATACTTTTATTGACTCAATTTTCTGAGAAATGTGAGTGTGGGTCACTAATCCAGCATTTCAGATTGGGCTTTAGTAGTTTTTACTTCTATGGAATGTCTAATACTATTATTTAATTTAGGATTTTATTCAGGTCAACAACTTTCTCTCAGGTAAAGGTTATTCTGAAAACAACTCTATGGAGGAAGTTTTCTTATACACATCCAGTTCAGATGAATCATTTCAAAGGTCTGATTATCTGGCATGTATGCCTATATTTCATGCTTATTATATATTTTGGAAATTTTATTTTTAGTACCTTGTTCTAAAGGTACAGCTCTGATTTGAGCTTGGAAATTCTCAGAATTTGCAATTATAATTTTGTTATTTCAGATTAAAATAAACACTCAAAATCAGGAAGTTACCTAAAAATGTTATTATTATAAGTGTTAAATTTTTTTCTTCAACTTACTCATTTAAATTTGCTTATTAAATTTAAAATATTCCAACTTAGATTTCAAATTTAGCATTGAATTGCATGAAATATTTTGAGGTTTATGTATGCACTATGAAGTTTTAAATTAAAACCCATTGATTCTGTCTGATACTCATTATATTTAGTCCTAGGAGGAAGTCCTTAGTTCAAATGGAGGTATATATTACTCACTCTGTAACATTTACCAGTTAATGACCCTTGGGGATTTGCCAAACTTGCAATTATATAACCATAGTTGAACGTTTGCTTTCATTTTCTTTTGTTTTTCTTTACTCTTCAGGGACAAAATTTCCCTATCTAGCACAGACTGTCCTTGAACTTGCTGTGTGTCCCAGGCTAGTCTCCAGTTCACTGACATTCCCTACTGTAGCTTTCTCAGTGCTGGAGTTACAGGTTGTGTGTACCACTCTGCTGAGCTGTTCTGGTTTGCTCTTCTAAGGAAGAGGGTCTTCTCCATACCAAGACCTGTTTATGCTTACATTACCTCCCTAATTTTAGTCGTATGTCTGCTGCCTTCATGACATTTCTGGTTGGATTTCTATTTTTATGACAAATATAGAGCACTCTAAGCAGGAGCTCCAAATTTTAGATCTTATATCTTCTTCATTTGCTCTAATTCCAGAAAAATTCAAATAATTATTATACAACAGAGCTTATATCATATATTTAGGTAGAAGACATTTTTGAATAGAGTAAACTTTAGTCAGATTTTTAGCTAACGCAGATTAAACATCCTATTGTGAAACTAATTCTGAAATTAGTTCAAAATGGTTCAAAATGTAAAACTTTTGAGTGCCAATATGTTGTCACATGTGGAAAATTCTATTGCCGATGTCATACTTTGGGTAACAATCAAAATTCAGGTATATTAAAATTTGTATAAAATTAGCTGGACGGTAGTGGCACACGCCTTTAACCCCAGCACTTGGGAGGCAGAGCCATGTGGATCTCTGTGAGTTTAAGGCCAGCCTAGTCTATAGAGTGAGATCTAGGACAGGCTCCAAAAGTACATGGAGAAACCCTCCCTCTCGGGAAAAAAAAAAATTTTTTTTTTTCGAATAAAATTACTTTCAGGCTATATATACAAAGCATGTAAGAATTACAACTGAATTTTGTGTTGGACTTTGGTTCTCTCTACAACATATATCCTTGTGTACATGCAAATATTCCAATCACCCCAACTCAAAAATTCAAAACTTGAGGCAAATCTGATGCCAACATTTAAGATAATGGGTCCTTAACTGTGGGGATCCACAACGGCTTCTTAGTAAGGCCTTACTCAAGGTCAGAGAATCTGAGCTTGCTTTACCTAGCAGGGCTGCATAGTAGGATGATTTGGCCAACGGTGTGGTTACCAGGCGTTTTGAAGGGTCTATACTTTGCTGTATGTTGTGCTTTGATCTTTTTTTTTTTTGCCTCTCCCCTTGGTAGTGTATAAAAAGCTCATTAGAGTAAATCTCGAGGCAAGAGGGCCCTCCTGAAGCTCTCCGGTGTCTCTGTCTTTCTTGTCATCTCCTCCTATATTTCTATTTAATACTTCCTCATTCCTCTCTCCTCCCCACAAGAACCCTCGGACAGGTCGGAGCTGGACTCTTATACTCAACCTACATAGTGATTGATGGAGATGAAGAAAATAAAGTCAATTGCTACCTCTCCAGAGCAACAATTTGTCATCCTTTTTTTTCCATCCCTGATTTCATGAGAACTAATTAGATTTTTATTAAAGCTCAATTTATACAAATTTCTTATAGAAATGAAGCTTGATTTTAGTAGTATTATGAAGTACACGATGTGTCTTCATTTCTCTTAGAATGTAAATACCAAATTTAAGTTTATTTTGCTAATAGGATTTTTTTTTCTTAGATATGATAAGCTCATTCCAAGCTTTGTAATTAAGGTACAGATTTCTCTTTAGAATTGTTTTATCGGGTCATTATATCAACCATATTTCTTTATTGATGGTGTTGTATAGCCATTTCCTTTGAGATTAAAACCTTCTCTCTTGGGAGGAAGCTTGTTAGGACACAGGATGTTAGAGGGTAGGTGAGACAAACATTACATCCTGCAGGGAAGCTCATTAAACTTAAGAAGCAAACAACTCAGTGGCTTCAGGAAATTCCTGAAAAAGACCAGAGTTAATAAGCTCCTCCCTCTCCAAGCATACATAAACAGTAAGAATTGTTGAAAGACACTCATAGACAAGCTGAACTGCCTGGAAGAAGCAGAGAACAGTTAAGCTACCTGGAAAGGATACTCTCAACCTGTTAAGCTGCCTCCAGATTGTGTATTGTACTCCATGTTTCCTGTTTTAATGGGCTCTCACCCATGCTGGCATGGGCTTTGGTGATGCAGTTGTTTTGAGTTATTTCTGCTCCTGTAAGTAACCCCAATAAAAACGCATTTGATTTTCAAAGTTTTTTTTTTTTTTTTTTAAAGTTGGACTTTGGTGGTATTCATAGTTAGATCTGCCATTGTTCCCTTTCTGAGGTGAGTAGATATTTGTCCATGTCTCCTCAGCAATAGCAGTAGATCCAATGGATACACCTACTAAGTAGTCCAGTGATTCTTAGTCCTGGTCTACATCTATAGAGATTTACATAATGTTAGTATAACTACAGTGGTGAAGGAGATGGCGCAGTAGATACAGTGCTTACTCTGAAGACCTGAATTTGATCTTTAATATCCACATTAAAAACCGGATGCAGGAATACACTCTTGTAATCCTAGTGCTGGGTGTGGGCAGAGAAAGGAGGATCTTCAGGGCTTGCTTACCAACTAGTTTAGATGAATCTTTGAGCTCCAGGTTTGGTAAGACTCTCTGTCTTAAAAAAAAAAAAGCAGAAATCAATTGAAGATGAGTACTGATGTTGACCTTTGACCTCAGTCTTAGTATTCTATTACTGTGAAGAGATAACATGACCAAGGCAAGTTATAGAAGAAAACACTTAATTGGGGACGTGCTTACAGCTTCAGAGAATTAGTTCATTATCATCATGGCAGGGTGCATGGTGGCAGGGAGGCAGGCATGCATGGTGCTGGAGCAGTAGCTGAGAGCTTTACATCCTGATTGAAGGCAGCAGGCAGAGAGAGAGAGAGAGAGAGAGAGAGAGAGAGAGAGAGAGAGAGAGAGAGAGAGAGAGAGACTGAGACAGAGAGAGAAACACAGAGAGAGAGACACAGAGAGAGACAGAAAGACAGGGAGAGAGATGCCCAGAGAGAGATATTGGACCTTACATGGGTTTTTGAAACCACAAAGTGCACCCTCAGTGACATACTTCCTATAACAAGGTCACACCTCCTAATCCTTCTAAAGCACTTCACCTACTGGGAACTAAACATTCAAATATATGAGCCTATGGTATTCTCATTCAAGTTGCTACAACCTACATGTGTGTGTGCTTGCCTGTGCGCGCGCGCACACACACACACACACACACACACACACACACACACACACACACACACTAAAATTATGACTATAAAAGTACTAGTTCTCTGTTATCTAATTAATGGAGTCTATCCAGAATTATATATGCTTTATGATCTTTTCAGTTGGATATGAAATGCTTGTTGTCATAAAGTTGATTATATACTTTGAGAAACTCAGTAAACTGTGCTTTCAGTTACAACTTTACTTTTTACCCTACAGAAATTACCTTCTCATTTCCTTTGTCATGATCCAAATGTAGATGAGGCAATTAGAGGGCGACATCTCAGCAAGGATTCTCTTGCGAATGTCTTACTGCCAGATGGTGTCACATTTTGCATTTCTCTCTGCTATTGGGAGATCATCCTCAGGCTTTCAGTTTCTTAGTGCTGCATTAGAACTGTTCACTCTTTTTTTCCTGGTTTTTCTCTTATTCTTTGAAAATTTCATATATATTTTTCATCTTCTTTCCTGTCCTCTAATTTCTTCCAGATCCTACTTACCTTCTACTAATCCAAATTCTTATTATTTTTCTCTCTTAAGCACAAAACAAAAGATACTAAAAACCATGGAGTTTCCCTCCCCTAGATGATATCATTTTTAAATAGGTCCTTGGCTAAGAGTAGGACTTTATGTCCACCCCCCCTTTCATGTTGAGCTTTTTATCTGGTTTGAGCTTGTTCAGAACTTGTGCATGTAGTCATAGTCTCTGTGAATTCATATGTTCATCTGCCTTGCTGTATCTGAAAAATACTGTTTTCTTAAAATCATTCACCACCTCTACCTCTTACAGTCTTTCAGCCCCATTTTCCACATAGATCCCTGATCCTTGAGCTGGTGGGTATGATAAAAGCATCTCTCTCAGGGCTGAGTACTTCAGCATCTCTTACTGTCTGTTTATTGTCCACTTGTGGTTCTTTGTGTTAATCGTCATCTACTGCAAGTAGAAGCTTCTTTGTTAAGGGTTGAGTGATTCACTGTTTTATGGGTATAGCAATATGTCGTTGGGCGTTGTTTTATTGCTGTGTTCATATAGCAGAATAATGGTAGCTTTTCTTCTGGGCCCAGGACTTATATAGTCTCAAGTTCTTATCCTCAATAACATCATGTATACATCTCACATATATCATGTTCCATCTCATAGAGTGGTTCTTAAATCCAATCAAATGTGGCTGGTTGTTTCCCTAACATCCATGGCACCATCACAATAATGGGCATATCTTGCAGGCAGGTTGCTATAGTTTACAGGTTTCACACTTGAGTGAAAATGATGATTATTTTTCCCTCTACTAGTGTTTATAGTACCTTTTAGCACTATGGACACTTGCCAGTAGGTGTGAACCTTCCAGCTGAGTACCAGCTATATTTTTCCATATTCTATGTCCTGAGTATATAGTGTCTTCAGCAACAGGGTCTTTTTTTTTTTTTTTTTTTTTTGGTTTTTCGAGACAGGGTTTCTCTGTGTAGCTTTGTGCAACAGGGTCTTAATGTGGAAGGTAAACAATAACCTTAGCTATACCCATTAGTGTTGAGGGGCCTATGGGACCCCTTTGTCCAATGACTAAAAAAGTTGTAACCAATTCCTGATACTGGGGGTTTTACTTCTGAATCATATGAAGTCTAGTTGGGGCATTGTCTCCCTCATTACCTGGTGAATCCATTTAAATTCATTTATATATGTGTGTATTTTAGAAAACTTCTTCATGGTAAGTTTTCTTATGGCTTTTCAAAAGTTCTTCTTTATCTCTCCCCATAATCCCCCCTGTGCACTGCCCTCCATCTGCACCCCTTTTACTCCTCCTGTTCTAATTTTCCCTTGATCCCTTTATAACACGGTATTTGATAAAATGCCCCCCCCCCATGATCTCTTACTAGTTAACTAACTTCTCTGGATATTCTAAATGAGACACATATCTAAAACATAAAGCTAACATCCATATATAAGAAAACATACAGCTGGGTATAGTGGCATATACCTTTATCCAAACACTTTGGAGGCAGAGGCAGGTAGATCTCTGCGAGTTCAAGGCCAGCCTGGTCTACAGAGTGAGTTCCAGGAAAGCCAGAGCTCCATAATGGGATGCTGTCTTGAAACACCCCCCCACTCCCACCCCCAGTCACCAAGGTAAACATACAATGTTTTCTTTCTGGGTCTGGTTTGCCTCACTCAGGATAACTCTTTCTAGCTCTATCCATTTACCTACAAATTTCATTTTTCTTAATAGCTGAATAATATTCTAGTGTGTAATGTAGTACATTTTTTATTACCTATTCACCAGTTAATGGTAGTTAAGAATAGAGCAGCAAGGAACATGGAATAGCAAGTATCTCTGTAGTTCTTTGGGCATATGCCCAAGTATAGCTGGATCTTTGGTAGATTGATTTTCACTTTTTTGAGGAACTTCCACACTGATTTTATACTGGCTATGCCAATTTGCACTCCCACTGGCAATGAATAAGTGTCCCCCTTTTGGTATCATCACCAATATCTATTATAATTGTTTTTATTAATTTTGGCTGGAGGACACCAGGAGAACATGGCCCACAGAATCAACTATGTACATATGGGCTCACATAGACTGAAGTGGCAAGCACCGGGCTAGCATGTGTCTGCACCAGGTCCTCTGTGTATATGTTATGGCTGTTAGCTTTTTTTTTTTTTTTTTGTGAGACTCCTAACAGTGGGAGTAGGTGTTTCTCAGACTCTTTTTCCTGCCCTTGAAACTCTTTTCCTTCTATTGGGTTGTCTTGTCCAGCCTTGCTATGAGGGCTTTTGCCTTGTCTTATTGTATCTTGCTATGCCATGTTTGGCTGTCATCTTTTGGAGGTCTGTGTTTTCTGAAGAGGAAACAGAGGGGGAGTGGATCTGGGAGAGAGGAGGTCGGGAGAGAGCTGAGAGGAGTGGAGGGAGAGGGAACTGTGATTGAAATACATTGTATGAGAGAAGAATCTATTTCCAATAATTAAAAAAATAATCTTGGGCCATTCTGACTGGGATAATATGAAATCTCAAAATAGTTTTAATTTTCATTTTCCTGAAAGCTCAGAATATTGAACAGTTTTTAAAGTATTTCTCAGCTATTTGTGTTTCCTCTTTTAGGAACTCTGTTTAGTTTTATACTCTGTATTTTAATTCTTTTATTCAGTTTCTTGATATTTAATTTTGAGTTCTTTATATATTTTAGGTACTAGCCCTTGGTACAGATTTTTTCCTCTTGGTAATCCTTGGTACAGATTTTCTTTTTGGCTTATAGGGGTCCTATTTATTCATTGTTTGTCTTAATTTCTTAATTCCTGTGCTATTATGGTCCTGTTAAGAAAGTCCTTTCCTGTTCCAATAAGTTAAGGCACATTCCTTATTTTGTCTTCTATCAGATTCAGGGTATTTGATTTTATGTTGAAGTCCGTCATCTATTTAGAGTTGAATTTTGTGCAGTTGAATATTGGAGTATTTTCATTCTTCTACATGGAGTTATTCAACTTTAACAAAATATTGGAAAAGGGGTCAACTCCCTCACCCGTGGAGGCGGTAGGGGCAAGTGGGGAGGGCAGTTTCCCCTTGCTTCCACCACCACATTACAGAGGAGGGAGGCTAGCACCCGGCCAACTCCGGGAGTCCAGTCTAAGAGAGGAAGGAGGGACTATCTGAGCAAGGGGCGGCCAAGATCGTGATGGGGACGTCTACACAGACAGCTGAACCAAGCTCAAAGGAACTCTTGAGCTTTAGACTGACAGCTGTGGAACCTGCATGGGATCGGGCTAGGTCCTTTGCATACAGGAGACAGTTTTGTAGCTTGGTCTGTTTGAGGGGCCCCAGGCAGTGGGGTCAGGATCCATCCCTGGTACATGAACTGGATTTTTGGAGCCCATTACTTATGGTGGGATGCTTGGCTCACCCTACATGCAGGCGGAAGTGGCTTGGTTCTGCCTCAGGTAAATACACCAGCCTTGTTGACGCCCCATGGGAGGCCTTACTCTTTTGGAGGAGGGCATGGGGGGCGGGGTCAGACAGGGAAGGCTGGAGGGGAGTGGGAGGAGGGGTAAGAGGGGGATCTGTGGTTGGTATGTAAAATGAATAAATAAATTTCTTAAAAAATACAGGGTTAATAACTTCTATATGTACATATACAAGCGTATATGCTTGCATGTATGTGTCTGAATAAGTAAATATATTTTAGCATAACTTTGGTGGTAACATTAATATAGTAGATTGGTTTCTCAAGTGGGAACTATTTATCTAATTGACTGATAGTCTTTGTTTTGTTAGTTCTTTGAAAGTTTCATATGATGTTTTTTGATCATATTTGACTTTTCCCTCAACTTTCCTCAGTTTATTCCTCTTCCCTACTCACCCAACTTTGTGCTATTAAAAAAAATACTGCAAGACCAACTTGTGCTGTTTAAATATTCTTGGATGTGTGGTTTTCTACTGGAGAGTGGTCGACTTGCCAAGGGCTACACACTGTTAGAGAAAACTGTGTCTTTCTCTCCCAGCAGCTAACAGTTGCCAATACCTCCAGGAATGGGGTAGGACTGGGTGGCCACTTCTCTCTTCTTGCTCAGGCTTGCACAGTTTTTGTGCATTCTGGTGCAGGCTCTGTGCATTCATATGTGTGGCTGCCCTGCTATGTCCAGAAGACAATGTTTACTTGTAGTCATCTTTCTCACCCTTCCTACCCCCTCTTCTACAATGATCCCTGAGCCATGGGAAGGGAGTTGTGGAGTTGTGGTATATATGTTTCCTTTAGGGCTGACTCTTCTGCAGTCTCTCATTCTCCACACCTTGGCTGTATGTATTAATCATATTACAAAATAGAAACTTACCAGAGGAGGGATGAGAGATTCATTGATCTATGAGTAATCCATTAGCATAAGTCATGATAAGTAATAATTTAATACTGTGCCCACTGAGCAGCATAATAGCATGGAGTTTCTTCTAGACCCTGTCTAGTTATAGATTCTTAGCCTGAGTTACAAATCATTACATTTTTATATTCTTGTTATGTTGGAAAGAACAATAGATGTTCAAATACTTCATCTTTATACATTAAAGAGGTGGCAATAAATACTTGAATGAAATTTAAAACAATCAAAGAGATTTATGGGGAAAAATTCTTAATCTGAAATCAAATTGTGTTCCACAATCCTGTGTAAAGTATAAATTTAAGTTGTATAGATTCTGCTTCCTTTTAAACATATTTATAGCAATAGATTTTTATCTAGTTGGTAAGGGAAAACTCGGGAAATTGAATGCTGTACTAGTGTTTTTAAAATAACTTTTGCTGAAGCTGTTTTCATTTGAAATCTGAAAGCAGTCTAAACTGGGCTGTGGTTATCCTGCCTGTGTGAATGTCCATTCTTTAGGCTGCTAGGAACAAAAGCAGCAAAACTCTTTGATGTTAACAATATAGTGCGTCATTTTTTTGCTCTGATAGCTACAAGATAGGCTATTACACTTTTAAGAACTTTCATTATTTTGGCATATGGATCCAGAGGACACACAGGGACCCTCAGATTTTATCAATGCATGCAAGCTGACAAGGAAACCATAAACAGATTAATGACAAATCACAGAAATCTTGATTTTGAACTCTGTGATCCTGTGTAACTGATCTTCTTAAATAGTGACTATCAAAAACATGTGGATTTGCTACTTGGAATTAGGTACTCAGTTTGACTCATGATGTAAAGTCCTGAGTATGCCACAGAAAAAGAATATAGTATATGCCATCTAAACAAAAAAGTTGGAAACTTTTATTTGCTTTAATCTGTTATTCTGCCATTTAATTTAAATAAGATATAAGAATAATAATGTAAAAATAAGGTGAAATTCCTAATATTTATGCTGAGATATGGGAAAGTAACATAACATTCAAAATAGCACTGCATCTATTATTTTATTATTGTTACCTATAGAAACTTTCATTGATTACTTTTAAATTAATGAATTGTGTTCAAGAGCACATGACACATTTTCTACTACTGACACTTTCCTTGGCTGTTTCTTGTGATCTTTTGTTCTTTGAAGTTTTGTTGATGTTATTGCTTCAGTGTGTCAGTGTTAAATATGGAAAAATTCTGTTCTGAGTATTTCCTCAGGAAGTGACAGCTCCCAATACAGAGCATTACAGATTGTGTTGCCTTCATTCACACAGAACTTCTGAGCCTGTCTCGTGCCCTGCAGCGTTCTGAGGCTGAGTCCGACTCTCCTAAGGTTATGCTATAAAGCTCAAAAGCAATCCTGTGTCAAAAAATCCTGATTCCAAGAGGCACGTTTGATCTACAGGGCAATGTCTTGGGAGTTATAAGAAGTTTCCTAAGGTGCTGGTTCCATGTCCAGAAGTATACATGTTTTTCCATAATGCAAAGGATTCCATTTAACAATACAGGATTTTTGTTGAAGCAGGTCAAATTAGCTAAATCCAATTGCAGTAACTTTGAAAGTCATTGATTGACCTGGAGACCTTTTACTCATAAATCAAAAACATCACATCTAGTATCTAACATTCGCCAAACAAGTGAATGTAACCCAGGCATTCCAAGCAGAATGAGAAATGCATTTATTTGTCATTGTTGACTTAGACTAAGAACCTGTGCTTCTACTAATGGTTGGTGGCTAACTGTGCAAAGATTTTATAGTCAGGCCAGGGCAGTATATTATGAAGTTACTCATGGAGCCACTACATTATTTAGATTATAAAGCATTTTTTATTCTTCTCTTTGAGCTTATGTTGTACATATTACATAGTAGATTTTCCTTTTATCCAATCTGTTGTGGATCCTGGATTATTTTCATGCAACAAATCACATTAATTAATAAATGTTTTAAAAATTATTTTTGAGACATCACAAGTAGCCCAGGTTGTCCTTGAACTTTTCATACAGCTGAGCTCAGATGCTCATGATCACCTTATCTTACTTTTCTGTGTCCCAAGTGCTAAGATTACAGATGTGCCATACCACACCTGGCACATTAATAAAAAATTGATTAGAATTATTCATAAAAAAACTGAAATGCCCCCAATTTGACAAATTTATGGTAGTTTTTAAATATAATTTTTTATGCAATATATTTTGATGATTTTTTTCTGTCTCCAAACTCTTCCTAAATGCTCCTCACCTCCCTATCCACCCAATTCCATGCTCTTTCTCTCTCAAAACAAACAACAAAAATAGAAATAAAAAGTTATATTACAACAAAATTCAGTGAAGTTAATAGAGTTGTGTCACCATCCCTCATGTCTTGCTGTCTGACTTCTGTCTCTTGATACTTCTCAACCAACCTAACATCTATAAATCTAGTCAAAGGAGAATCGGAAGTGTGAGGGGCCTTTTATAATACAGTTCAAGTAAATTTTCTATTGACTACGGTATTACCTGAAATTTTTATTACATTTTTAAATCTGTGTGTGTGTGTGTGTGTGTGTGTGTGTGTGTGTGTGTGTGTGTCCCCACATGTCAGAGGACACCTTGCAGGAACCCATTCTTTCTATCCACCATGTGGATTTCAGGAATTGAACTTAGGTTGACAGCCTTGATGGCAGATGCCCATTCCTGCTGAGCCATCTTGTTGCCCTACTATTTTTTTTGGATTATTAAAAATTCCATCTTGTGGGTGTGATACAGATATACAGTCATGATTTCAGAGCAGCACCAGCTGTTTGCACCGGATGTTGGCAGTCATAGATGTGGAGGAAGCCCATGTGGCTATCCCTTCCTGAGGAACTATTGGCTACTAATAGATTCTGGGAGAAAGGCAAAGAGTATTTTTTATTAATAAGACTTTTTAAGATTCGTGTTACAAACTCTTACAGAAGGGGTGTTAGGACATAGGGATGGGAGGGAGATTAGAGATGGTGGGAATGATGTTAATAAGAATGTATGTGTGGACAGAAGATGGCGGAGACAAGCAGACGCAGGTAGGCCTGTGGCTGCGGCCTGCGGAAGTAGACGGGCCCAGAGGCAGCCGACAGGGACGTTCAGGCCCGGCGGCAGCCCACAGAGGTGGACAGGCCCTGCAGCAGAGATAAGCAGACAGAGGTGGACAGGCCCGGCGGCGGCGGCCGACAGAGACATTCAGGCCCGGCGGCAGCCCACAGAAGTGGACAGGCCACGCGGCAGAGACAAGCAGACGCAGATCGGCGACCTGCGGAGGTGAACAGGCCCAGTGGCAGCGGCCCACAGGGACATACAGGCCCAGCGGCGGCCGGCAGAGACATACAGGCCCGTTGGCGGCCCGCAGAGGCAGACAGACCCAGCGGCAGCTGACAGGGACATACAGGCCCGGTGGCGGATACAAGTGGATGCAGGTGGGCCTGTGGCGGCGGGCCGCTGGGGTGGACAGGCCCGGGGACGCAGAGGGGCGGACGCAGCTTGGAACGGGGATACCCCTAGCCCCAACACCTGGGGAAGAGGCTATCTCCGTGGGTCGGAACCAGGGCGAGTCTGGGCACTCTGTCTGGGGACAACCCAGGGCCCAACTGCTGATCCTGTGAAACCCAACAACTTGGAGGTGTTGGTGAGACTACCCTGCTCAGCTGAAACCTATCTGGGAGAGGATTCAGATGCCTACAGTTTGAAGTCTGAAGAAACAAGATCAGCTGAGGAGTTGACAAATGAACAAAACGTGACCTGGGAACACAGAAGAAGACGTCACCCAGCCACTAAACCAGATCACCAGAATCATAAGTATATAATTCACCAACTGAAATCAGCTGTCCCTGAAGAAACAGCCCAATAGCACCAATTTAACCAAGAACCCCTACTAAACCAAGACTAAAAATTAGAACAAGAGAGGCACTCTCAGACACAGACACCACCTGCACCGCACAGAGGAAAAGATGAGTAGACGCCAGCGCAAAAATACAGGCAATAACATAAAGACCTATATGACAACATCAGAACCTAGTGATTCTACACCTGTAAGACCTAAACATACCATGACAGAAGAAACAGAAGAAATCAACCCTAAAAATGACTTTAAGAAGATGATAGAGGCTCTTAAAGAAGAAATAAAACATTCCCTCAATGAGGAAATAAAAACTTTCCTTAAAGAGGAAATGAAAAACTACCTTAAAGAGGAAATAAAAACTTTCCTTAAAGAGGAAATGAAAAACTCTCTTAAAGAGGAAATAAAAACTTCCCTTAAAGAGGAAATGAAAAACTCCATTAAAGAGGAAATAAAAAACTCCCTTAAAGAAATGGAAGAAAAAACGAACAAAAAATGGGAAGAAATCAAATCAAGCCAAGAAAAAGCAATTAAACAGATGAAAGAAACATTCCAAGATCTGAAAAATGAATTTGAGACAATAAAGAAAACACATGCTGAGGGAATGCTGGAAATAGAAATCCTGACTAAACGAACAGGAACTACAGAAACAAGCATAACCAACCGATTACAAGAGATGGAACAGAGAATCTCTGACACTGAAGACACGATAGAGAAAATAGATTTGTCAGTCAAAGAAAACGCTAAAGACAAAAAAGTCATAACACAAAACGTCCAGGAAATTTGGGATACCATGAAAAGACCAAACCTAAGAATAATAGGGATAGAAGCAGGAGAAGAATACCAACTCAAAGGCACAGAAAATATATTCAACAAAATCATAGAAGAAAACTTTCCTAACCTAAAGAAAGAAATACCTATGAAGATACAAGAAGCTTACAGAACACCAAATAGGCTGGATCCAAAAAAGAAGTCCCCTCGCCACATAATAATCAAAACACTAAATACACAGAACAAAGAAAAAATATTAAGAGCCGCAAAGGAAAAAGATCAAGTAACATATAAAGGTAAACCCATCAGAATAACACCAGACTACTCAATAGAGACTATGAAAGCTAGAAGATCATGGACAAATCTCATGCAGACACTAAGAGACCACGGATGCCAACCCAGACTATTATACCCAGCAAAACTCTTAATCACCATAGGCGGAGTAAACAAAATATTCCAGGATAAAACCAGATTTAATCAATACCTGTCTACAAACCCAGCCCTACAGAAAGCACTAGAAGGGAAAATTCAACCCAAAGAAGCTAAACACATCCATGAAAAATCAAGCAATAGATAATCCCACACCAACATACACCACAGAAGGACAACACAACACAACCACAAAAAATAACAGGAATTAACAATCACTGGTCATTAATATCCATCAATATCAATAGTCTCAACTCACCTATAAAAAGACATAGGCTAACAGAATGGATAAGAAAACAGAACCCATCCATCTGCTGCATACAAGAAACACACCTTAACTTCAAAGATAGACACTACCTCCGAGTAAAGAGCTGGGAAAAGGCTTTCCAAGCAAATGGACCTAAGAAACAAGCTGGTGTAGCTATCCTAATATCTAGAGAAAAAGGATGTTTCAAAAGAGAAGAAGTCTTGTGGCAATGCCTCAGTGGTCCAGGTAACTACCAGGACTCGTAAATCCGAGACGGAGACTAAGGCAGCAGAGATCTAGAGTGGAGTGCTGAATTCTGGCAAACAGCTGCATCTTTCTTCCAGATGTTGAGAAAGATGCATCACAAGCACAGACTGGAGGCTGGGGGCTAGATGGTTTTGAGGAAGAGGTCTTGGTGGACTCTTTCATAGATCAAAGGGAAGCAATGCCTTCTGGGAAATGAGCTAAGTTTGAATCTAGTCTTTAAGATTAGAAGTCAAAAACAAAAATATTAAGGAAAGGAAAACCTAATTGATCTTTGAAGTATTGTTATGTGGAATTGAGTGGGACTTTTGAGGCCTTTTTTCCAGAAAACAAGGACTTGGTTGTCAGGCCTACATTAGGCCTAAACCTTGGTGCCATGTAGTTGTACTTAAATCATTTCAATGGAAAGTGTCTTAGTGATTGGAACTTCTAGTGCAGTTTGGAGTTCTTCCATTTGAAAAATGTGATATTTGCATGGGATTTTTTGAATCTTGTTTTCTAGTCCCTCCCCATCACCACCCTCATAGTCTGAAGGTAGATTTTTCTCTTGATAAAGGAACAATAAAAGTGAACATCTTGTTTGTAAATAGGTATCTAGTAACTAGTGGTAAACTTGAAATGGTAGAATTCTTTAAAGCCTAATTCTAGGTAGCCTTAAGAAAATGTATCTTAATTATTTTTGAACCTGTATTTACCTTGTTTTTTTCAAATATCTTAAGTTATATTTTCTTTTTCAGAGCTGCTTCTTATTTGGGGCTACTTTTTTTTTAAATTGAGGCGTAATTCATAAAAGGGTATATTGTTTTGATGAGACTTTTTACAACTGTGGCTAGATGTCTTTCTTTAGTCTTCCAAGAAGGGCCATTTTACTTTTTTAGAGTTACTTTTTAAAGTCATGAGGTCAACAACTTGGACTACTATGCTTGTAAGTGCTAATGCAAATTAAAACCCAAGTTGACCTCCAGCAGCAGTTCATTCTACGTTGACAGCGAGAGAACACTTTGCCTGTTAGGATACTGTTACTCGTGGACTGAAATGCTGAAGAAACCCCTCCCCCTATTTTGTTTTTTGCAAAAATCAAGGTATATTCTAGGGTTTCCTGGTTGACCTCAACAGATAAACTGAGCTGATAGTTTTAGTTCAGAAATGATCTGAATGTAGATTTACAGTCTACGTGTACAGCTGGCTAAGTGAGATCGCTTTCACAGTTCTGCATGTATCCCATCGGCTCCCCAATAGTCACTGAACTCTTAAAACTGGTATTGTAACATTATCACAATGTTTTGTGCCAATTTTATAAACTTTACAGTGCAATATGTGTTCCTTTTCTGAGGCAAACCAAAGGTATATTTCTCAAGGTTCTGCTGCTAACAGCAGCGTTGATGGAGGATTTTTTATACATTTGTAATAGATAGAGATAAACCAGAAAGAAAGAAGAAAAAAAAAAGTGGTGGAGGAAAAGGTGAACACTGCAAAAATACTCAAAAGGGCTGAGAGTTTCAAACGCCAAGAATGGCTTTGCATAGTAAATGGAATAGAACAGCTCTGAACTATAGCTTACTTTTCCTGGTTTGGTCTGACAGAATGATTGAATGCTTTTGTACAAAAATCAGAGCCTTAAAAACAAGAATTTGGTGAGATTGTAAAATGGTGTGCCACTTTGGCAAAACAGTTTGGTGGTTGGTCAAAATGCAAAACATTGTTACTCTGTTACTCAACAATTCTACCCTTAGGAATATATCCTCAAACTACTGAAAATGTGCACCTATGAAACATGTACATGAAAGTTTATGCAGTATGTTGCTAATAGTAAAAAAGTTAAAACAACTCAAATAGCTATCAAATACTGGAGAAAAATAAAATGTGGCTTATTCATACAATAGAATATTACTAAGACATAAAAATGAATGAGAAACTGACAGATTAAATGACTTTGGTGAACCTTCATAATTTCATTTGTAGATCTTTCCATTTCTAATATATAAATACATTTGGGGTTATAAATTATAAATGTACTGCCTCCTGTCAACATTGTATACTTCTATTTGATGATTTCTGTGTCAAACATTATATGGAAATGTTTCCAAGTATTTTCTGTATTAACTGTGAATGAATAGAACAAAATAAATTGCCTGTGATGGAAAATAAAAAAAAAAAAAGAATGTATGTGTATATATATATGAAATTGTTAATAAATTTAATAAAATATAAGAAAATACAATAAATAGAAGAATATGTTACTTATATCCTGGAAGTAGTTGATTTCTATACCATATACCCTATTGTCAGATTAAATGGAAATAAGCATGGTATTGAATCAGCTAGTATATGAATTCTGCTACTATCTTCATGACAGAGATTCAATTAATGATAGACTAATATCTGTGTTGTGTTCCTCATGCAGTCAGGAAGGAACATGTGGATCTTTGGTCAAAGTTCTCTCTTATTTGTTAGTAATCTGGTTTCCTTTTGTTTCTGAAAGTGTACTGACTCAGTCTTCTTTTTTCAATTTAGTATGAATATTAATGCAGTCATGCTGAGATATTCAAATAAGATTCAGTGATTTGACTTTGTGCTATTTGGGATAAATGCATGCATGGTATATGTTTCCATCTATGTTTTTATTCATTGATCTTCATGGACATAATTAAAATGGAGAAATAGTAATTTCAGTTATTTATATTTATAAACAATCAGTTGCCTTTTAAGCTTTTAAATTTTTAAAATGATAATCAAAATGTCATGTATCTAAATAGTTATTATTTTTTAAAATTTAATATATGAGTACCATATTTACATATTTGACATTTGACAAGTCTTGGCCTCCAAAATAACAAAACCAAAAAGTTGTTCTTTGAATAGAATGCATTTTATTCTTAAAAAATAATTCATAGCTGGGCAGTGGTGGTGCACACCTTTACTCAGCACTCAGAGGCACTCAGAGGCAGAGGCAGGTGGATCTCTGTGAGTTCGAGGCCAACCTGGTCTACAAAGTGAGTTCTAGGATAGTCTGTTACACAGAGAAACTCTCCCTTGAAAAACTAAAATAAAAAATTCGTATAGTTAAAACTTAGTTTTGACAAGTCTTATGAGTAGCAGCCATATATTGTCTTTTAGTTTTCAGTTATGGTTCCATTTTTATAGACCCTTTTGAGATTTCTCCCTCTTAGTGGTCTTGTCAGGCAAGTCATGAAAGACCTGATCTTTACCACATTTGACATTTGGATGGAAATATATCTCATTCCCATGGCAACATGTGCAACATCCTGACAAATCCTGGATTGAGAAGCTTTACTGAAGAGTTAGCTAGAGCCTGAGTAATGTTTTGAGGAAGCTAAAAGGAGATCTTGAGTTTGATATTCTGTACTTAGAAAAGGAACATGTAGCCAATGAAACAAAACAAAATACTGTCAGACACTTTTAATGTAATTTAATTAGTACAAATCTGGTCTGGAAATATAGCTCACTGTAGAATACTTTCTTAATTTTTATAAACCTAGGGTTTGCTTCCCAGCCAGCACCACATATAAAAATTGTGATAAAGAATATAGTAAATGCAAAGATATAGTGTCTGTTTTGAAGGCAGAATAAATTACATCACCAATTTTGAAAAATTAGATTGTGTTAAAAAACTTACTGTTTCATTTTGCTCCTGAGCTTGTCATAGTAGCACACACTTGTAGTGCTGGCTCTCAGGAGGCTGAGGCAGGAGGATTGCCACGAGTTTGAAGCCAGCTTGTAATAGAGGGAGGTCCTGTCTTTAAAAAAAAGCATAAAACAAGACAAAACAATAAAAAAGGCTATCCCAGTGACTTCTAGTAGTTTTTAATCATTGCATTACTTAAAATTTGATCTTCTAACTTTTTATGGGTCAAGCATTGTCTGAACTACATTGAAAACTGAAACATCAACTTTCTGTTGCGTAGCTTTAGACCAGTGGGGAAATGGGGCCTAGGACAGTTTCCCAGTATATAATGGCAAATACTTCTGTAGGAACAAGGAAGGTAACTTTCCTGATCTGGCTTAAGGTGCTCTGAAGTGGTTGCAAAAAAAAGCAAACATGGGTGCAAAATTGAGGAACCAGCATCTGGCATTCAAATAGAGAATGAATTGTAGTTGCATGCATGATCTGACCAACAGGGACTGGATTAACTTTCTCTACAGTAACAGACTACCACAAATTCACTGTCTTTTTTTATTATTATTATTTTAATTTATTTATTTTATTTTACAATACTATTCAGTTCTACATATCAGCCACAGATTCCCTTGTTCTCCCCCTTCCTGCCCCCTTCCCCTTCCCCCCAGGCCACCCCCCATTCCCACCCCTCCAGATCAAGGCCACCCCCGAGGACTGAGATCGACCTGATAGACTCAGTCCAGGCAGGTCCAGTCCCCTCCTCCCAGACCGAGCCAAGCGTCCCTGTATAAGTCCCAGGTTTCAAACAGCTATCTCATGCAGTGAGCCCAGGACCTGGTACCACTGCCTAGATGCCTCCCAAACAGATCAAGCCAATCAACTGTCTCACCTATTCAGAGGGCCTGATCCAGTTGGGGGCCCCTCAGCCTTTGGTTCATAGTTAATGTGTTTCCATTCGCTTGGCTATTTGTCCCTGTGCTTTATCCAACCTTGGTTTCAACAATTCTCGCTCATATAAACCCTCCTCTTTCTCACTAATTAGACTCCCAGCGCTCCACCTGGGGCCTAGCCGTGGATGTCTGCATCCAGATTCCCCAGTACTTGGATGGGGTTTCTGGCACAACTATTAGGGTGTTTGGCCATCCCATCACCAGAGTAGGTCAGTCCCGGCTGTCTCTCGACCATTGCCAGCAGTCTATTGTGGGGGTATCTTTGTGGATTTCTGTGGGCCTCTTTAGCACTTTGTTTCTTCCTTTTCTCATGTGGTCTTCATTGACCATGGTCTCCTATTCCTTGTTCTCCCTCTCTGTTCTTGATCCAGGTGGGATCTCCTGCTCTCTTTCCCTCGACCCTTGCCGTTCATTGCTCCCACTCATGTCCAGGCTGTTCATGTAGATCTCATCCATTTCTCCGTCATTGGGTGATCCCTGTGTCTTTCTTGGGGTCCTGTTTTACAGGTAGCCTCACTGGTGATGAGAGTAGCAGTCTAGTCATCCTTGTTCCACATCTAGTATCCTCCTATGAGTGAGTACATACCATATTTGTCTTTCTGAGTCTGGGTTACCTCACTCAGAATGATTTTTTCTAGATCCATCCATTTGCCTGCAAACCTCATGATGTCATTGTTTTTCTCTGCTGAGTAGTATTCCATTGTGTGTATATGTGCCACAATTTATTTATCCATTCTTCAGTTGAAGGGCATCTAGGTTGTTTCCAGGTTTTGGCTATTACAAACAATGCTGATATAAACATACATACCATATTTGTCTTTCTGAGTCTGGGTTACCTCAGTCAGGATGATTTTTTCTAGATCCATCCATTTGCCTGCAAACCAACTAAACAGAGAATTCTCAACAGAGGAAACTCAAATGGCTGAAAGACATTTAAGGAATTGCTCAACATCCCTAATCATCAGGGAAATGCAAATCAAAACAACTCTAAGATACCACCTTACACCTGTCAGAATGGCTAAGATAAAAAACACTGAGGACACTTTATGCTGGAGAGGATGTGGAACTCAGGGAACTCTCCTCCACTGCTGGTGGGAATGCAAGCTTGTACAACCACTTTGGAAGTCAATATGGCTCTTTCTTAGAAAATTGGGAATCAATCTCCCCCAAGATACAGCTATACCACTCTTGGGCATATACCCAAGAAATGCTCAATCATACCACAAGAGCGCTTGCTCAGCTATGTTTATATCAGCATTGTTTGTAATACACAAATTCACTATCTTAACAACACACCTATTTATTATCTCCATTTTCCAACATGTGGGCACAGCATAGCTCAGGTGGATTATAGGGTATAATTAGGCTCAAAGAAAGCTCTTGACAAAAGCATGTTCCTTTCAGAGGTTCAGGACAATAGTTCATTCAGAGAGTTTGACACGGGGCTGGCCCTGGTAGTTGTAGGTGAGCTCTGTCTCTTCTTGGAATTAGCTTAGAACCTCTTTTCCCTACTGAAGACTTAGCTCTTCATGTGACCACTCCAGCTTGAGTTTGGTGATGACACCTCAGCCCCAAGTTATTGCACATTTCAAATTTCTCTGACTTCTGTCACAAGCTTATCTGGTTTTATACTGACCATCACTAACCATCTACATTTCAGGGTATAATACGGTGTTTTGAGGGATGTATTTACATTGTGGGATGACTAAATATAGTTGATTAGCATCTGAATAACCTCTTATAGTTATTACTTCCTGTGGTAGAACACTTTTATCTACTCAGCATTTTTCAGGAATTCAATATATTATTAACTTTTGTCACATATTTTATGATGGATTTCTTAACCTTATTTTTCCTATCTAATGAAAGTTTTATTATTTGATTAACATCTCTCCAATCCATTGCCACCAATGTCCCCAGCCCTTGGTAACTACCATGCTGTTTAGTACTTCTTCAGGATTGCAAAATTAAATTTTATACACAAGCAAGATCATATAGTGCTTGTCTTTCTTTACTCAGGTTATTCCCTTTAATGTAATGTCCTCCAGGCTATCTACAGTGTGATAGATGACAGAATTTCATTTTTTTAAATGGCTGAATAGTTCTATCTAGATTTCATTTTCTGTTGCTGTGATATTTTGAGAAAAATAGCTTGAGAGAAAGGGTTTACTTTGTGTTACATTGAAAGTGTAGTTTATCATAATTTGGAAATCAGTGCAACATAAATGCGGACAGGATCACATCCCACCCATAGTCAGAGAAGGATGAAGTCTTGCTTCTGCTCAGTTACCTCTCTCCATTTATACAGTTCGGGATCTCAGTCATGGAATAGTGATACTCACAGAGAGTGGGTGTCTTATCTTAGTTAGGGTTTTCTATTGCTGAGAAGAGGCACCTTCACCATGGTAGCTATTCTGAAGGAAAACATTTAATTGGGGTGGCTTGCTTACACTTTCAGAGGTTCAGTCCATTACCATCATGGTGGAGAGCATGGTGCCATGTAGGCAGATGTGGTGCTGGAGGAATAGCTGAGAGTCCTACATCTTTCAGGCAACAGGAGTTTGACTGACTCACTGGGTGGTATCCTGAGCCTAGGAAAACTCAAAGCCTGCCCCCACAATGACACACTTCCTCCAACAAGGCTATACCCACTCCAAAAAGCCACACCTCCTAATAGTGTCACTCCCTATGGAATTATGGGGGCCAGTGACATTCAAACTATCACAGTGGGTCTTCCCACATCCGTGAACATAATTAATACAGTCCCCATAGGTATGCCCAGAGGCCATCTCCCAGGTGATCCTAGATTCTGTCAAGCTGACAATTAAAACTTGCCATCACTTGTCTGTTTGTCCCATTTTCCGTGTGGACTCATCCTTTGTACGCAGCTTTACACCGGAGCCTCAGACCTGGGGTCCAGAAGTCTTTCCCCATAAATTGTCTCAGATATTGTATTACAAAAATGGAAAAGTGACTAATGAACTTACTTTCTTCACATTTGAACTCTGATCTTCCTTCCTTCCTTCCTTCCTTCCTTCCTTCCTTCCTTCCTTCCTTCCTTCCTTCCTTCCTTCCTTCCTTCCTTCCTTCCTTCCTCCCTCCCTCCCTCCCTCCCTCCCTCCCTCCCTCCCTCCCTTCCTTTCTTCCCTTTTGCTATTTTGCTCTGGATTCTTTTTCATTTTAATTAAAAAAAATGGTGTTTATTTTTATCTTAGGATATTTCTATATGATATCTATTCATGTTCTTTCACATTATTTTTATTTCTAAAGTAGTTTTTGCTTCATTTTTATTATTGTTACTGTTTTACCACCTCATTTATGAGTTTTTCTAATTGTGGTTTATATAATATTTTCATAATTTATATGCTTTTTGTTCTCTTAAAAATTACTCCAGGAGAACATGATGAGACCCAAGCTAATTTTATTTTATTAAGTCTACATAACCCTGAAACATGCTGTCACCAAGAGAATCCATTCTGGACTAACACTGACCTGAGTTCAAATTTCGATTCATTAGACATTTGGTGGTCATAAGTAAGCTACCCATTCATCAATTATATCATATATAAAGTAGAAATAATAGTGTCTAGCTTCACATTAAGATAATATGCCTACAACGCTTAGCCTACACCTGACTTGTAGGAAGTGTTTGATAAGTCATGACTTGAGAGTTGTTGAGATTTGTACATGTCAATGCGTAGCAGCATCTTTACAACCTCAGGGGAGGAAATGACATAATAAATCATATCCGAAAGAAAACAATTACTTAAAATACTCAATTTTCCTGGATTGTATATGGTGGACTTAGGGCCACCAGTGTTTTCTGATGTAACTGAAAAATACACTTTCCAGAATACTGGAAATTCAGTGAGTGGCTTGAAGTTGGATGTTTACAGTGATAGCATGTCACATGGCACTCAGGAGGGAATAAATTGGGAGTCGTTCCCAAGGGATGCCATGGTGCTGCCATCACTGTGGTGACATTAGGGATTTCCCTCACACTGTCATTTGATAGCTATGGCAGTTTCCCAGCATTGCCCATTGTTCTGGCTTTTTCACCAACTCCTTTGTTTCAGGATAAACTTGATAGGGCCATCCTTCTAGCTCCGACTAGACTTTCCAGATTTTCTTAAATTCTACGTAAAAATTTGCTCTTCTGTAATAATTTTGGTAGCTCTGCTTTCTTAGCCAGTCCAAGAGAGGTGTAGCATGTTATGTTTTTATTTGTAAAGCTTTATTCTCTTCCTCTCCCTTTCACCACCTCCCTCCCTCCCTCCCTCCCTCCCTTCCTCTCCCTCCCTCCCTCTCTCTCTGTCTCTCTCTCTCTGTCTCTCTCTGTCTCTCTCTCTCTGTCTCTCTCTCTCTCTCGTGTGTGTGTGTGTGTGTGTGTGTGTGTGTGTGTGTGTGTGTGTATCATAGCTTTGTCTTACTAGATTGCTGTCTTTGTAAAGATGCATCTTGGTTTTTTTTTTGATCTTATAATGTCTGTCATATATATGAATAAGTATAAATGAATATATAATATATATGAATGATAAATATAAATGAATATATATATATATATATATATATACACACACACACACATACCATATATATATTCTTCTAAAAGAAGAGAATGGTGGCTCAGGAAAGTTTTCTGGTTTGTAACATTAAAGTTACATAATTATTTAGTTTTAAAGAATTAAAGAATTTTGAGCTTTATCTTTTTAAAAGTTATTTTAAGCCTTTTATTATTTTTTAACCCTGGAGTTACTCTTTTTTTCTTTTCTTTTTTATTAAGATTTTTTATTCATTTTACATACCAACTACAGATTCTCCTCTCATCCCTCCTCCTGCTCACCCCCAGCTTCCCCCCTTCCCCAACCCACCCTCCCATTACCTCCTTCCAGAGGGTAAGACCTCCCATGGGGAGTCAGCAAAGCCTGGTACATTCAGTTGAGGAAGGACCAAGCCCCTCCTGGCTGCATCAAGGGTGAGCAAGGTGTCCCACCTTAGGTAGTGGGCTCCAGAAATCCAGCTCATACACCAGGGATAGATCCTGATCCCACAGCCAGGGGCTCCTCAAACAGACCAAGCTACACAACTGTCTCCTGTATACAGAGGGCCTGGTCTGGTCCCATGCACGTTCCACAGCTGTTGGTCTAAATTTTGTGAGTTCCTATGAGCTTGGCTCAGTTGTCTCTGTAGATTTCCCCATCTTGATTTTGGTCACCCACCCTTTGTCCCATTCATATAATCTCTCTTCCCTCTTTTCTACTGGACTTCTGGATCTTGGCCTGGTGCTTGGCTGTGGATCTTTGCATCTGCTTCCATCAGTTACTGGATGAAGGCTCTATGATGACACTTACACGGTATTCACCAATCTGATTATTAGGGTAGGCCAGTTCAGTCACACTCTTCACTATTGCTGGTAGTCTAAGATGTGGTCATCCTTGTGGATTCCTGGGAACTTCCCTAGCACCAGGTTTCTCCCTTACCCCATAATGTCTCCCTCTATCAAGATATCTCTTTTATACCTCTCCCACTCTGTCTCTTCCTCTGCTCGATCATCTTGTTCCCTCATGTTCTCATCCCATATCCTTTCCCCTCTGTTGCCCCCCATCCCTAGTTTACTTATTGGGATCTCATCTGTTTCCTCTTCCCAAGGTGATCCATGCATCCCTCTTAGGGTCCTCTTTGTTTCCTAGCTTCTCTGGTGCTGTGGGTTGTTGTCTGATTATCCTTTGCTTTACATTTACATACATTTACATGGTATGAGTGAGTACATACCATGATTGTCTTTCTGAGTCTGAGTTACCTCACTCAGGATGATTCTTTCTAGTTCCATACATTTGCCTGCAAATTTCATGATGTCATTGTTTTTTTATAGCTGAATAATACTCCATTGTGTATATGTACCACATTTTCTTTATCATTTCGTTGGTTGAGGGGCATCTAGGTTGCTTTCAGGTTCTGGCTATTACAAATAATACTCCTATGAACTTAGTTGAGCAAGTGTCCTTGTGATATGATTAAGCATGCCTTGGGCATATGCCCAAGAGTGGTATCATTGGGTCTTGAGGTAAATTGATTCCCAATTTTCTGAGAAGTTGCCATACTGATTTCCAAAGTGGCTGTATCAGTTTTCACTCCCACCAGCAGTGAAGGAGTGTTCTCCTTGCTCCACATCTTCTCCAACATAAGCTGTCATCAGTGTTTTTTTGATCTTAGCCATTCTGATAGGTGTAAGATGGTATCTCAGAGTTGTTTTGGTTTACATTTTCTTGATGACTACGGATTGAGCAATTCCTTAAATGTCTTTCATCCCTTGAGATTCTTCTATTGAGAATTCTCTGTTTAGATCTGTACTTTATGGCTCTCTTATTCTGGTTTTCTTTCACCAATATTGAGGGTTGAACCTGAGGCTTTGTCCACTTCAGGATTCTATTCCTTTTTAAAGAACCACACTTTCTCAGTCCTTTTCCCTGGGCTTCTTTTGTTCATCCTTTCCTTAGAGCAGGCCTGTGTTGAGAAGGAAAGTTCAGCTATGCATTATTTTTCTATGGCCACTATACCAAATGCCAGACACAGTGACTTAGACATCAAAATTTATTGATCTTCAATTCTCAAAGCTAGAAGTGCAAACCTAGCCCTTCTGTACACATGGTTGGTTTCTTTAAAGTTATTCCTTTTAACTCTATATGGGAAGTCTGCAAATTTTCCAGTTCTTTAAATTCTGCTTCCCCTTTGACTATACTTTTGCATTTAAATAATTTCTTCCCTCTCTGTGTGGCTAAATGTGGCCTCACAGAAACATGGATGCTTTGCTGTTTAGATGCTTCCTTCACTGGATAGCCTGCTTTATGCCTCTTCACTTCTTTATTTTGTTAAGTACTAGGACACAAGTTCAGTTCCACCCTGTTCCGTGTGAGGGAAATGGTATTTGTCCAGCTTCTACTCCCTTGTTACTCATTCCCTCCCAGGACTTCAGCAGATAGCCCACAGGGAAAGTTTTCTACCATCTCCCCAGTCCCGACCATTTAAGAAATCTTGTAGAAACTGTACACTCCTCTCATAGCTTTGCTCGTCTTTTTAATCCATTGTTGTGGCAATCTAGACCTTTCCTAGCCTGCTCTTCTGGTTCCTTTTGTGTAGTACAAAAGCCACTTCCACATCTCACTACTTATTCCAGAACATTCAGCTTCTAGCCCATATTTTCTTTTTTACTCTGTTTTCTGCTGCTATGACAGGAAAGGAAAGGCTGCATAATTTATGAAGAGCAGAAATTTGTCATAGTTCTGGAAGCTTGGAAGTTCAAGACCAGGAGGTTGTATATGGTGAGGTTCTTCTTTCACATGACCAATGAGAAAAAGATGATCAAACTCTTGTTTCCTTATAATTATCCCAATTGCCTTCATGATCCTATTGCCTCTTAGAGTACCATCTTTGAATACTGTTAAATAGTAATGTATTTTAACCTGGTTTCATACATGGTATGTAGAAGAATAAAGAATGATATGGATAAAATTTATATCTCCAGTGACTTACCCTTTTATCTGGTAAGGCGTAACATGGAGGGTTGTTACTATTTTTCAGGAATTGGGCTGGTTTGGGGTTTTATTGTTGCTGTATTTCACTCTGTAGGGTGAAATGGACCAAGGTAAAAATACTCTGAGCCCGAGTTGATCCCAGAGCCAGGCCTTGAAATCCCACCAATTCCTGAGTTTGCACCAGAGTCAGGCTGCAGAATCCCACCAGTCCCTGAGGACCCTGATCTTGAAGTACTACCATTTCCTGTGCACAAAATCCCACCAAACCCAGAGCTTGCCCCAGAATCAGAACACAAATATCCACCAATACCAAGCCACCTGGGAAAGCTCCCTTGCCCTCAAGAAACCCTATATAAGCTCTGTACCCTGCTCAGTTTGCTGCTGTTTCTCACCCAAGGCAGCCACCTTCCTGGATTCTTCCTTTCCAAGAAATCTCTTGAGTGAGGTGTTTTGTATGATATGACACTTTCACTAGAGCAGAGCCCAGCTGTAACAACTTCATTGGGGAAACACTAGAGCAGAGTTGTTACACACCAGAGATGGAGCAGAGCAGAGCAGAGCAGAGACAGCTTCACTGGGGAAACCGTCCTGTGCTGGAGCAGAGCTGTGACACTTGCACTGGGGAAACCTTTCCCTGGAGCAGAGCTGTAAGCTGCTGTGTTTACAGTGACTTTGTGTTAGCCCTTGGCTCCCGACTGCCAGGGTATCTTTCCATCTGAGCTGTGACACTTACAACCTCCGTGCATTGCTGGTGTCTCCTTATTCTTGAGTGTGGATGTCGGTTGCCAGAGGTTTTCTTTAGTATTTATGTTCTTTCCTTAGTTTTCGGCTATACACCAAGTTATTTGTGACACATTTTGCTAGTGATGTGAGGCCATAGGATGGATGTTTTTACACTGTAAGATTCAGCAGAAGTTTTAGGCAGGATCAAGTTTCTGAGTATCTGGGTTTACCTTTTACAATCATTTTGAGCTTCTGGACAACTTTATGATTTTTCTGCTCCTCTTGCAAAAGACTTCCCTCCCTGCTATGTTTCTGTCAGCTGTAGGACTCGTTTGCTGGGGGCAGCGTGTTCAGTGTGCTCCCTACTACATGTAGCAAATGTTCAGATGTTTGGAGTGGAACATTTGGCTCCTTTACTGTGGCAGATAGTTTTCTCTTCAGTTTGTACCATGAGGCATTCTTTCTGTAGTTCCAGTCTCTGCCCCTAATATTCTTTGTGAGGTTACAGACCATAGCACTGTGTGTAGGTCCCTGGCATCCTATAGTCTTTGTGTCTGAGGATCCTAATGTCTTATAGTCTTATACTAGTCAACACTTACCCTTATACAATCCATTACAACTTCTTCACACTTGTATATGTGGTGCTCCCCATCCTTGCTTATTCCCCACTTCAGATAAACCAGTACTTACAATAACCTTTTCTTGAGACCCTGGTCCTTCTTTACATTTCACTATAATTTTGTTGTACTTGATGTTAGCTTTCTCTGATATATCCAAGAAAATTGGCCATCATGGAAATCATTTTGCTTTTATTTGTAGTGTGGAGTGATACTCTAGCTCTCTCTATCCAAAGCAGATTCTGAAAGTTTTGATATTAAAATAATTAAGTCTGACTAAGCAATAGAGACCATAGCTGAGGCTTCTGATGGAGCACTCTTCAGATTCTACTCTAGATGTCTTTGTATTGGATATAAATGACTCAGATCAGAGAAATGGAAAAGTATAGCAGCCTGTAGGGACTTTAAAATGTAGAGTGATAAAGCACACTTAACAAGGGAATTTCCTCTGAGAATGCCATCCTTTGAAACCATATAATTCATGCTTGAGTGTCAATTCTTCATGCTGAATGAGCAAAAATATTAATTCTTCTATTCCATTTCCAATATATTTTAAGTCACTTTATTTGTGATCATAAGAAGGCTTTAAGTCCTTGAATAATTTATTTTTTGCTTTCCTGATTATGAGTTAGTTTGATTATATATTTCAAGAATGCTACTGATAATAAAAAATGCTTTTGAGAAGTCTAATGAGAGAAGATTCAAGGGAATAATAATTAATCAACAAGCAATATTTTGAAGTTGTAAGGGACATCAAGAAAAACTATATTTTTTCCATGATGTATACCAACTTATGATCATCTCTCATCCCAGTTCCAGACAGAATCTTGTTCCCTCTGAATCATGATGTGGACCATTCTTGCCAGTGTTACTCTTAGCATTCCAATCTACCTAGCTCTTACAAGATCTGCACATTAAATTTTTCACCTAGGGGTTAGGCTTTGTGAAAATTGCCTCATCCATGTTGGCATGTCAGCTTGAAGTACCAGTGTTTAGATCTTGTTTAGGTACCCATGTTATTGAGATTTCCTGGGTGCAGACATATATAGAAGACAGTATCTTGCAGTAGATATCTTGTCCTAGTCTTCTGGCACTTACAATCTCTCTGCCACCTCTTATTTGATGTTCTGTGATATTCCCTAAGCTTTAGGTGTAGGGGTTGTGTTGTAGATGTAACAATTGGGGCTGGGCACACCACAGTTGTTCTCTGTATTTTGGCCACCTGTGGCTTTTTGTAATGGTGTACTTTTCTTTTTGAAAATTTTAACTTATTATATAAGGATTAAATGTATGTATACAATATTATGATTATAAATAACCCCCAGTTTCCCCTTTGAGCTGCCTATACTCCCACAAAGTGTCTCCCTCCCAAGTTTACTCCCTTGCTGATCTTGATGGTACACATTATAATTCCAACACTCAGAAGGTTGAGGTAGTGAGCCTTTGACTGTAAGGCTACCCTGAGCTAGTAACACATTCTGACTAGAAAAACACAAAAATAGGCTTACCATATGACCCAGCTAGACCACTCCAAATCAACTTACTTCAGCAGTGATTGCATATGAATGTTTATTGCAATACCATTCATATAAGTTATTTTATGGAACCAATCTAAGTGTCTAACAACAGAGGAATAGAGACAGTGCAATTTATATACATAATGGATTTTTTCAGCCATAAAGAAAAATGAACAATTTTGTGGGGGGCTTATGGAAGTCTTGGAACCTTAGGTTATAAAAGTCATTGAGTGCTCAGAATAATTAATGGTTTTTGAGAAGGAGAGAATCAGTCTTCTCTAGGGACAAGCCTCCTGATAGGTTTATCTAATACCAAGAAATCAGCCTAACTGCATATAAGCAACATTAAATCATCTCATCAGGTTATGTGTATGATTATATATATATATAAAACAGTTATAATTAAAGAAAAAGAGGCCATGGATTTAAAAAGGAGTTGGAGGTAGGAAGTGTAGAGAATGATGTAAACATGGGATTCTCAAAAGATAAATAAGAATGAAAAGAAAAAGAAAAGGTTAAAACAAATTTACAGATAGTGGTATATTTGCAACTTTTAAATACATTTTATTATTAATATTGAAAAGATGTTTCAGGAAAGTAAAACCGTTCCCTAAACACCAGAAAATCAAGGAAGCAGCATATATGCTAATGATAATATCTCTCAGGCCTTTATAATTACCCCTTAATATGGCATTTATACTTAGAAAATTAATTTATGCATTTTATGGCCCCATATAAAATTCTATAAAAATGGTTTTAAGATACCATTGCTTAATTATGAAAGAAGCATTAGCAGAATAGACTTTTTAAAACCTGAATTTGCACATTATGCATTTACACCAGAGTTTAAAAATCTTTCCTAGACCTTTGATTTGCTATATACCCAAAATAATTCACATATTAAAAATTTTCCAGCAATTTGCTAATGTGCATAGTAAGTACCTGATTACATCTGTTTCTTCATAAGAGACTCATAGTGTACACTTAAGGGGCTTTTCTTCTATTGGAATTCAATTGATTTAATTAGGCAAGTCCCACTAATGTGCTAGTTGGAAGACAGTTTTTTCTTTTAGCATTCACTTGAGATTACATTACATTCACAGAATCATAATTATATTGATGCTTGCTATAGTGAAATAGATGTATGCCTGCTAAAATTGTAATGAAGTTAACTTTTGACATAAATTACTATGTAATTTTTATTGCACATAAGATCATTTCTTCTTTTTTTGTTTTAACACACTGTATCTCAAATACTTGAATAACATTTTGCTGTATATTTACCAGACCATGATGTGAAATAAAGACAAAAGAGTGTGATCCGAATGCATCCTGGGAAATAGCTGGAAAGTATTGTATGTTAGAACCTAATTATGACATAGGACATTCTTCCTTATACATTTTTATATATTAAATACTAAATAGCTTCAGTTCATTTATATTCTATACTAGCTTATCTCAATTTAAAGTATAAGAAAATAATATTGAGACTTTGTTATAGTTTTTTATTACAGCTCGCAGGACACAGAGAGCCATGCTCTTGTGGAGGAACTTCAGAAAACATTAAATTAAGATCTGTAAAAATCCTCTGGATTATAACATTTATCTTACATTATCCAAAATAATTATTTTACATATATGCCTAATATAAACAGTATACTTTAAGATCATGAAAATTATTCAATATATTTTCTTATACTTTAAAAGTCATTATGTTCTTTTTTTTTTTTTTTTACTCATTCTCTCGTTTTAGAAATCAGTGGTCATCAGAGATAAATATATAAAAGAGCCATGTAATTATGTAAATTAGTATTTAAAAAATAAAAATGTACAACTTTAGAAAACAGTTTTGTTATTGCTTCTTAATTGGAAAATTGACATTATTACCATTCAGATTTATTTTTGAGAATTATGTAATAATTTGTCATTTTGCTGTTTTTTGTGATGATTAACTCTTTCTCAGTCCCTATATACATTCTCATGGATCTTTCATGTATGTAGGATTTCTTAAAGTGTCTTCTACGGTGCTGGCTTATGGATATGGATTTCCGCAGCTTCTGTTTTCCATGGAAGGATGCACTTATTCTTCAATTACAAATAATTATATTTTTCAGCATAGTAATATAGGCTTATAGCTGCTTGATCTTCCAGGGACTGAAGTTCACCATTCCATGCCTTCCTGGCTTTCAGAATTTCTGCTAAGGAATTTGCTGTTTTGATAGATTTTTCTTTTATGTCTCACTTGGAATTTTTGTTCTAGAACTTTCATTATTCTTTCTTCTTTATGTGCGGAGTTTTTACTGTAATATGATGTGGGAAATTCCTTTCTAATATTTTTGTCATACTAAAGACCTTGTATATATCAATATCTTCCTCTTTCTCATTACTTGATTTTTTTATTTATTTTTTGCTATTTCCTTATTAGCTCATACCTCTTTATTTTTCTACAGCCATCTTTGATACATTCTGGTCTTTTAATGGTAATTCACTGATCTTGTATGTTCTGCTCACACTTTCTTTTTTCTTTATTCTTGTCTGAATACTTTAATTTGTGTCCCTTTTCTTCAAGCCCTAATAATTTGTCATGTATTTATTCTAGCAGGTTAATGAGGTTTTCAATTGGATTTGAACTTTCACTTCCAAAAATTCAAATGGATTTTTTAAGCTCTCCTATTTATTGGATTTCTCTTTCATATTCTGCATTGTCTTCCTGATTTCACTCAAGTTCTTTTGTGTAGGGAAGGGGCCATGCACACATTTGTGTGTGGTCATGTGTGGGCTAGAGGTTTCTCTGTCTTTCTCAATCACTGCTTTATTTTTTGAGATAGAGTTTTTCATTGAACTTGGAGCACATCAATTTGGCTAGGCTGGCTGACCAATGAGTTTCATGAATCTGCTTGTTTCCTGACACCTCCCACCCCAGTGCTAGGGTTATAGAATGTGCCATGTGGCCCAGCCTTTACATAGGTGCTGGTGAACTGAGCTTAGGTTCTCATGGATGGGCAGAAGGCACTTTACCAGCTAAGCCTTCACCCCAGCCTGCACCTGCTCCAATATCAATTTGTACTCTTTTAATTCATTTAGGAATTCTGTTTCCTGAAAAGCAAACAGAAGTGGAATGGGGTACTCATTTTGCTCTCATATGGCCATTGTAAGGGTGAACCTCATTAGCTTGGCTGATAGAAGATAGGAAGGTCTCGGGCATTGGTGCTATTAGCCCTGGAGTGGAGTCTCTTAGATGTTGAGGATGGTGCTAAAAACTTTCAGGTGTCATATTTTGTTAATAACTAAACCGAAAAAGTGATTAATGTACTCATTGGAAGAGAGACCTAAGAGAGTTTCTGAAAATGTACCAAAGAGATAATCAGTTGTAAATGCAGTAGAAACATTAGGAGAAAAGACAGGGAATTTCAAGCCTATTTAAAAGGAATTCTGCAGGCTGTTCATTGACAGAATTTGTGAAAGAAAATAGGGAGAAATTTTTCCCCCTCAATGTAAATGAAAATATGAATCCTCCAATTCAAGGAGCTGAAACAAATTTTCAGGAAGATGAGCAGGAAATACATTGAGATGCGTGCACCAAAGGAAAAGTAGGTTATCAAAAAAAAAAAAAGCAGTGGAGACAAAAGAGTGTGCATAGTTTTAGGGAAAAAACACTATAAAGTTTAAGCAGGAATTATTTTATTATTAGTTAGCTGTTTATGCCAATGTTAACTGGATCAATAAACACTTGTCTGCAGTTCAAGAATACATAGAAAGCAGTACTTGGTCACCTGGCCTCCACAGGAAGTGTTTCTGCTTTTGTGCACTTAGGAATTTACCTTGGGATGAGAAGTTGCAACTATAAGCTACTGGCCCCAGAGCCCCTCTGCTGCTTCGTGATTAGGAAGCTGCATGCCTGAGTTGTTTTCTTTTGCTGAAGCTGTCAATTTGACTCATACTGCCTTGAATATATTTTCTCCAGCAAAGAATTCCTCATGCCCAGCCTCCCCTTACACATAACTCTGTTCCACATCCAGACTTACACAAATGCATTTGAATAACAAAAACAAATCATCCTTGGATCACTAGCAGTGACAGTTTTCATGAAAAATAGTTTTCAGCTTTATAGTTTCTAAAATACAGAAAGGCAGAGTAGAAGGAAGTTGAAAAACATGCAAATGAGGTAACCCATAGTCTCTGCCGTACATATCAAAGAATAATTCTCTTAACAGCATCATTTCAGTACCAAACATGAGCCACAAGACAGTGAGACAATGCCCACAGAGTGCTGTTCTGAAAACAGATATTCAGAAGTATGGAACTTACTCTTAATAGATCTGAGGAGCTACTGAACAATGCACTTTGCTAACTTCATGTGTATTGAACACATAAGGAAGAGTAACAAGCAATGACAATGGACTGCCTTTAACAAAGACATACCACTATCATCATAAGAAACTTCATAAGTTAACATCATAAGTTAACTTCAAAATATACGCACAGGTGGAGGTCAGAGGACAGCTTGTGCTCCCCTTCACCTTGGTATGGTTTCCAGGATTGAACTTGGGTTGTCAGGCTGTGCAGTCAGCACCTTTACTGCCCAAACCATCTCAGCAGCCCTGAATTCCAGAATCTAAAACACTATCCCTGTGGACTCCTTCTGGCTTTCAGATAATAGTATTTTGTGGATTTTATAATCACATTTCTCCAGAGTGCAGGGACACCACCATCTGCCATCACTGCATCCTTACTCAGGAAAATGGAAACAGGATTGTACTTCTTCTACATTTCTTCCCAGTACCTCATGGCCACCTATAATATTTTTATACTTTCAAATCTCTTCTTGTCCATAATTGTAAGAATTAAGCTGTAAAACTTTATGTGACAATAGATTTTCCATGGATATTTCATTCAGTTACTTAAAGCATACTATACTATATTAATGATTGTAAACCCATTTTAAGTGGTTTGCTTAAAATGGTTTGAACCATTCTGAAAGCCAGACTCAAGATATATGAACTATTAATGGGTGTGATGCTTCTCATCTTGTGAGCAATATTCCATTTGTCACAGATTTCTAAAATGTTTCCTAACAGTGCTGATCCAAATTTCTGGATCTGTGACCATAATGAAACACCACTGCCTTGGTTAAATTATAACACAAATTGATTTTAAAAATTATTTATTTTAAAATTTCCTATGATTTACATAACTTTCTCCCTTCCCCCAGCTCCTCCTGTGTTTATTCATGCTGCTGTCTCTTCAATTCATGGCCATGCCCATTGTCTATTTTCCTTTAATTATTATTGTTATATATACACACACAATTATATAGTGATGAGCTAAATGTACAATTTCACAATAGAGTGTATACTCCTATGTGTATACCCCAAGTACATATCCCTGCATGTATATTTCTATTTGTATATCTCTATGTGTATATACCTATGTGTATATCCCTATGCACATATTATTCCTTGATTAGAGAGTTGTTCAGTTTCCATGAGTTTGTAGGCTTTCTGTTGTTTCTGTTTTTGAAAACTAGCTTTAATCTGTGGTGGTCTGATAAGATACAGAGAGTTTTCAATTTTCTTATATCTCTTGAGATTTGCTTTGTGGCCAAGTAAGTGTTCAATTTTGGAGAAGGTTCTGTGAGGTGCTGAGAAGAAGGTATATTCTTTTGTGTTTGGATGAAACGTTCTGTAGATATCTGTTAATAATGTTATTAAGTTTCATTATCTCCATGTGTCATTTCCATCTGAATGACCTTTCCGTTGATGAGAGTAGGATGTTGAAGAGAAGACGACTGTCCCTGAATATAGTGATCAATGATTTTTAACCAGTAAGCAAATGCATGAGTTAATGAATGAATCTATGGTAACATCTCACATGTTTAGCCTTGTTCCTGAGTCCCCCATGATAGCAGGCCACTAAGTCTTGAAAGCACTTTACACAAATACAGTACATAGCTGCTTTGGCTGTAAGCAATCCTATATTGGATATATGTTCAGTTTCTCTTTTCCCTAATAAGGTTCCTATTTTCAACACAGGTTAATACAATGTTGACTCCATCAGCTAAGGAAAAAAAAACTGAAGACATCCATTGAGATTTCCCTCAGGGATTAAACTCTGAAGAAAAATTATACTGTGTCTCTAGGTAGTGAAATCTGACTATTTCACTGAATATTTGATGTGAGATCAATTTTCTCCTCTTTGATATCAAAAAGTAGACTTTTATTTTTAATGACAACATTTTTGTAACATTGGTTTTATAGAAAAGCATGAACAAAAGTGACCCGTATAGACTTTTTTCTCACATACACTAATCCTACTGAGCAAGAAATTAAAGCAGTTATCACCAATAAGAAGTTTTATTTTTCCAGTGTTTTCTTTTAGTTCAGTTACTTCTTTTATAACATTGAATGTGATAGGAAGAAAGTGACAATGAAAAGGACATAATTATCTCAGAACTGGTTGGACATATGCAGACACTAAAATAATCCTGATAAATTTAGATATAAATTTTGAGTGTGATTTGCGAGTAATGTATGGATTTGAATATCCAAGCTTAATATTCATTAGCTGTGGAGAAAATATTTACCAGTAAGATGTCAGAAATTTGTTATGTTCAAACTTTTGAACTCAAATGAGCCTTACTTTTATGTACTCTTGTCCAGGAAAGCAAGAGATAATTTTATATGAAATACTATAGAACTGTAAATCAAAAGTATATATTTATAGAAATAGGTTAATTTAAGATATGGGATCTAGCTAGCAAGAAGTCTGCATGGCCATAGTTTAAAAATAATATAAGCCTGTATGTGTTTATTTGGGTCTGAGCAGCTGCGGACCAGGCGGGACACAGCAAAACTTTCAGCTGCACAGAAGCCTTTTAGTCTCTCGCTATTAATGTGTGGGATTCGATGTATAATTTAAGCTTTAGTAATGTTTCCTTTACAGATGTGGGTACCCTTGAATTTTGCATGTAGATGTTCAGAATTGAAATGCCATCTTGGTGGACTTTTTCCTTTGATGAGTATGAAGTGTCCTTCTCCATCTCTTTTTAAAAAAAATTTGGTTGGAAATAGACATAGATGTTGTTAGATATTAGAATCACTACACCAACTTGCTTCTTGGTTCCATTTGCATGGAAAATTTTTTCCAACTGTTTACTCTGAGGTAGTGTCTGTCTTTGATGTTGAAGTATGTTTCTTGTATTCAGCAGAAGGTTGGATCCAGTGATTGTTAATTCTTGTTATTTTTTATTCTGGTGGTAGTAGTGGTTGTGTGTATGTCTGTGTGTGTGTGTGTGAGAGAGAGAGAGATAGAGATAGAGAGAGAGAGAGAGGAAGATAGATAGAGAGAGATAGAGAGATAGAGAGAGATAGAGAGAGAGAGTTTCCTTCATTTGATTTTGCTCATGTGAGATTATTTATTTCCTGTGTTTATATGGGTGTAGTTTAGCTCCCTAGGTTGGAATTTTCCTTCTAGTACCTTCTGTATGTCTGGGTTTGTAGACAGATTCTATCTAAATTTGACTTGGTCATGGGATATCTTATTTTCTCTGTCTATGGTGATTGAAAAATTTCTGTGGTATAGTAGTCTGGACTGATATCTATTGTCTCTTAGAGTCTGCAAGATATCTGTCCAAGCCCTTCTGACATTTAGAGTCTTTATTGGGAAGGTGGGTGTAATTCTAATAGGTCTGCCTTTATATGTTACTTGACTTTTTCCCCATGCAGCTTTTCTTTCTTTGTTGTGTACATTTAGTGTTTCAATTATTATGTGGTGGGGGAACTTTATTTTCTGGTCCAAACTATTTGGTGTTCTATAAGCATCTTCTATCTTTATAGACATCTCTTTTTTTAGACTAGGAAAATTTTCTTCTATGATTTTGTTGAAGATACTTCCTGGGCCTTTGAGCTGGGAATCTTCTCCTTTGATTCCTATTATCCTTACATTTGGTCTTTTCATAGTGCCCCAGATTTCCTGGATGTTTTGTGTCAGGAACTTTTTAGATTTAACATTTTCTTTGACTGCTATATCAATTTCTTCTATTATATTTTCTGTGTTTGAGATTCTCTCTTCCATATCTTTTATCCTATTAGTGATGCTTACATCTATGGTTCCTGCTCATGTACCTAGATTTTTATTTCCAAGATTCCCTCAGTTGTGTTTTCTTTACTGCTTCTATTTTCATTTTCAGGTCTTTAACAGTTTTTTTTTTAATTTTCTTCAATTTTTTTCTTGGCTCTTTTTCAGGGATTTATTCATTTCTTCCAATTGTTTGTTTGTATTTTCCTGGATTTCCTTAAGGGATTAATTCAGTTCCTTCTTAAGGTCCTTAAATATTTACATAAAGTTGGTGTTAAGGTCTTTTTCTTGTGCTTCTGTTGTGTTGGAATATTCAGTGTAGTTGGTTGGTTTTACTCTTTACTCTTTGGGGGGCCTGCCATCATGCTCCCAAATAAATACATGGGGATTTATTCTTTCTTATGAATACTTGGCCTCAGCTTGGCTTATTTCTAGCCAGCTTTTCTAAACTTAAGTTATCCTGTCTGTCTTTTGTCTCTGGGCTTTTATCTTTCTTCAATATACCTTTCTTTACATCTTACTTTCTGACTGGCTGTGTAGTTGGGTGGCTGGCCTCGTTTTCCTCTTCTCCTTTTCCTTTTCTCACTCCTCAATATTTTCTTCCCAGATTTCTCCTATTTATTTCCTCTGCCTGCTAGCCTCACCTATCCTTTCTCCTGACTATTGGCTATTCAGCTCTTTATTTGACCAATCAGGTATTTTAGACAGGCAAAATAACACAGCTTCACAGAGTTAAACAAATGCATCATTAAAGAATGCAACACATCTTTGCATCATTAAACAAATATTCCACAGCATAAGTGAATGTAACACATCTTAAAATAATATTCCACAACAATGTAGGCCTTGTTGGTTCTGGTGGTGATATATTGTTTTGGCTATTGTTGCCTGTGTTCTTAGTTGGCCTCTAGACACCTGTTTGTGGGATAATAAAAGGTTTAGGTACCAATTTCTGAATTTGTCTTTGTTGGATGGGTGTGTTGTTCCTTGGTTTCTATTTCCTCACTGGTCTTCTAGTCAGTGTGTCCCGGGCTTCTTCCAGTCTGTTTGCTTTCTGGTAAGTCCGTTTGCTCTCTGAAAGAGCAGGGCATCTCTGTCCAAGTTGGATGCTGGGAAAAGGCAACTAGGAGGGCATGGGACTGGTGATAGGGTGTAGGGATGGTGAGATACTGAAAGAGTCGGAGAGTTTGGAGAGCGAGCAGCCTACCTGGACTTCTCCTAGTTTGCTTAGTCTCTGACAGTGGGAAGACTCTGCCCCAATTGAAGGTCGGGGTAAGGCAACTAGGAGGGTCTGCAACTGTAGGATATGGTGGGGGGAATGCCAAAATAGTGAGATAGTTGGGGAGTTTATATGGGAGAAAGAAAATGAAAGGCTGGGTTTTTTTGTTTCTGTTTTTGTTTTTGTTTTGTTTTTTCCTTTTCTTTTCATGTTAACAAGGTCAGGGCCATATTAGAAAGGCTAGTTTTATATTGTTAGGTCTGGTCAAATAAGGAATCACCACTGCAAAAAGGTGAAGAAGAGCAGAGTGTTGGATTGTTGTGGGTAAAGGAGGCAATAAAGTTTATTTTGAGATGAAAAGTTGGAATGTCCAGCAGTTGGAAATTTGTGGCTGAAATGCCATGATAGAGAAACCAGGTGGAATCAGCTCTTCCTATGACATCAGTTCTGCCTATGACACTTTTTTTGTTTCTTCCTCAGGATTATGTGTCATGTGATAGCACATAGTTCTAGTTCCTCTAATAAAACAGAATCGTTACATAAGCTACTGTCTCATGTGTCAAGAGAGCATGCACAATAAAGCTAGGATTTTCTGTTTTTATCTATTGGCTATCATTAACAATGCAATTGCATTTGTCTTTAAGTATTTTTTGTCTTCAAAAGTAAGACTTAGTGTTTTCAAATTCATATATCTCCACAGGTGTATGTTTACAATGATGAATATTAGAGATGCTGAAAAAAAAGCAAGGACAACATGCTCTTAATTACAATCTGCAGTGTGTTTAACAAAGATGATCTGATTATCATCTGAATGTCTTCTCTCTAAAGCCTCAATTAAGCAATGTGGATAAGTGTACTGGAAATTGCTTTAATCAAAGCTTTCTGCATATTCAAACAACTTCACTGTATTATGACCTACACTGTAAAGATTTTGATTGAAAGCTTTGGTTGAAAGCTTGAAGTCTTCTTAAGTCACTTCACAAGTATGACAAATATTTTGTCAAATAATTTCTTAGTGACTTTTATGGTTATATATTTGAGATACTTAAGATGAAATCTTAGGCTAAAATCTTAGACTATTTTAATATACACTCTTAGCCATGAAATAATAACTAGAATGAATTACGTATTAACCCAAAGCATAAAGTCACTTTTAGTGTAAATCATAGTGAGTGACTTTTAAAGATAAAATATGTTATGGATAATAGCTATCCCTAGAAACAGAAATAGAATGACATGTATCATATAACTCGAAAGAATTAGTTCTTTAACTGCCTAGCACTTTACCTCATGTATGGCATGAGTGTTGCTGCATGGTTTTGATATTAAGTGTGTGCAGGCTTTTCCCCTAGTAACAGTCAACTCCTCCCTTAGTCATTACTCTGTTACTGTGAAGCCATACAATGGCCATGGCAACTCTTTAAAGGAGAACATTTAATTGTGTCTGGCTTACAGTTTCAGAAGTTTAGTTCATTATGTTCACAGCAGGAAGCATGGCCGCACACAGGCAGACATGGTGCTGGAGAGGTAGTTGAGAGTTCAACATCTGGATCAGCAGGCAGCAGAAAGAGGGAGAGACATTGTGCCTGGCTCGAGCATTTGAAACTCCCAAACCCACCCCAGCCACACCTCCTAACCACTGTCAAGTAATGCAATACCTTAATGATCAAGCATTCAAATATAGAAGTCTATGATGGCCATTTTTACGCAAGCCACTCAAACTCCTAAGCAAGTGCTCCAGATCCCACACTCTACCTTTTAGACCCCACATCTCTCATCTCTCCTCTCCCTCAGTCCTTCCACTTTCCTCTCTATACTTTCCAGCTGGCATCTAAAGATCTTTCTCTTCTCTACATCAGCCCTTCAGATATTTTCAGCTTTACTTTTTAGTTCTCTTCCCCATTATATTCAAAACATGGCAATCCATCTTGATAAAGAAGTTAGTATCTGTCTGAATTAGAGTTTCAATTGTTGGGATAAAAGAACATGACCAAAAGCAACTTGGGGAGGAAAGGGTTTATTTCATCTTGTAGCTTGTTGTCCATCATCCAGGAAAGTCAGTGCAGGAACTAAAGGCAGGAACCTGGAAACAGGAACTGAAGCAGAGGTCATAGAGGGGTACTACTTGCTCATGGCTTGTTCAGTCTGTCTTCTTATAGAATCCAGGACCAGCTGCCCAGGGGAGCATGACCCACAATGGGTTGGGCACCCCCATATTGATCAGTAATTAAGAAAATGCATCTTAGATTTGCCTACAGGCTACTTTTATGCAGGTATTTTTCTCAGTTGAGAGTTCCTCTTTGGAAATGACTCTAGCTTGTGTCAAGGTGACATAAACTAGCCAGCACAGAATCTATTTGGCCCTTGCAATAGTGTGGATCCTCAGAACCACTTATCTGCAGGAGAACTGTCCACCTTTCAGAGCTCAGTCCTTTTCCCACTTGCTGCATTTTTCACATGCTCCATAGTAAGCTTCAGCTGTGGTTTTAGCTTCCCTAGTTTTTATTCCTCTATTCTAATCTATGTGGCCTTGAAAAGCTCTGTTAATTCCACTTTCCCTTAGACCAATCCTTCCAACTCTTGACAAACCCATTCTTTGGACCTTGCTGAGAACTAGTAAATGCCCACAGGGAAGCAAACGACCTGAAATCTTGGTTGGCTCAGGAAGTGCTCCTCCTCTTCTTGAGTTTGGTGCATAAAATCCCCCTGCCTTTACAGCTCTCCCATAGCCTTAAAACTAGGATTACCGTGTTACCAAGTTGATACATCAGTAACAGTGTTGAGATAAAAATCAATTTAGAAATAAATAGTCTCTATCAGTATTACTCAAAGATTAAATTTACCAGAACAATCTCATTTTAGTTGCAAATGCAGGACTCCACTCACAGGTAAAGTGAAGATTAACGTAACTGTACCAGGAAGTAAACTCACAAGTAAAGATGCATTTACTACATTTCCTGATTAGATAGGTGCAGTTTAAAGGTTGGGATCCCACAGGCGGTTCCATAGTGCTCCATTTCAGGAGAAAACAGTAAACAGCCTAAGTAACAAACGTCAAGAATGAAAAGCTTTCTTTCCATCTGGCAGCTGCCATCAAATGTGCTGAAATGGCTGATACAAGTATATTCAGGAGCTATGGAGAAAGAAACAGTCCTGTGGGGTGCACTTTCCATCGAGAGTTCCCTCTGGGCTCTGCTCCACTCAGCCTGGAAACTCTTCAAGGCTGGACTACAAGGCCAAGAGAGGTTGTATAACATAAGGATGGTTATGCATCCTGGTGGCCGGTTTCTCAGCGTGCAACTTGTCGTAAGCTTGTCCATCATGATGTTAACCAGCTAAATTTTCCCAAAACCATTTCAGTCCATTTCAGAGAAGAGAGACAGACACTGCTGTGGGATTCTGAGGGTCTTGAATTCTTACTGGGTTAATGAGGATTCCACATGTATACTTTTTTGAGGTTATCTTCGAGAATTTATTTTATAAAGCTCCCAGAAGAAATCCTGGATCACAAGAGCAGTCCACAAGCACAGGTAGATATAGATCAATACGATACTAAAACTCAAGTCCAACTTTTGTTTCCAGTTTGTTACAGTGTGAGACAAATCATGGGTCAGATGTTCACTTGAGTCTTTAGCTGGGCTGAGGGTGTTAACAGTTAAGTCAGTGCTGGTAACCACAGTTTGGCAAGATTAGAATCCAAGTACACTTTCATATGGCTAGGGTCAGAACATACAGGAAATTTCATATGTCAAAGTGTAACTGCAGTTTTCTCTAGTCCCACCCATGCCTGTAGCCGCTCAGACCCATAAAAACACATAGATGCTTATATTAATTAAAACTGTATGGCCTAATGGCTCAGGCTTCTTGCTAGCTAGATCTTACACTTAAATTAACCACTAATTCTTTTTTATGTTTATCCACGTGGCTTGGCACCTTTTCCCAGTTCTGCCTTCACATCTTGCTTCCTCTGTGTCCGGCTGGTGACTCCCCACTCAGTCTTCCTGTTCCCAGAATTCTCCTCTCTCTTTGTCCCGCCAATATGTCCTGCCTGGCTACTGGCCAATCAGCACTTTATTTATTAACCAATCAGAGCAACACATTGACAGCATTCTGAGCGATATCCGCAGCATCAAATCACATCAAACACTGGAATTAGAAAATTCTGATTTTAGATGACATCAGGAAAGTGAGCAAATTTAACAGTTCTGAATATGAGGAATTTCCCAAAGGTTTTCACCTAGAGAGTATTGAATGAGGTCACAGAGTTTGTGAAATCATTTGAACTGAGTGCTAACAGGTTGACTCTCCTACCTGCGAGCTGATTGGAACCAGTGAGTTTGTTTATCTTCCTGGGATTGAATTATGTGTCCTTTGTTTGATTGTGTGTTAACATATTGGAGGGTTTTCCTATCAGTGTCCAGCCAGCATTTCTGTCTGATATGGGCATGGGTATCACTGAGGGTTTCATCAGGACCATCCCAGTGAAGGTGATGACAGTGATGTAGTGGTGCCAGCAGACCCCAGCATGCTATCTAAGAATCCTACAGACATTAACTGGACCAGTGTTTGGTGGGGTCCTTGACTTCCAGACAAGGAGATCAGGTACATTCAACGTATACTTTATTTTGTCAGACCTCTTAAATCTCTCTTTTGCTCTCTCATTTCTGCTTCTGCCTGTTGTCCCTGGGAAGAGTTCCTACAAGTTCTGTTGATCTTCTCACTAGAATAAAATGTTAATGTTCTCTGTTTCTTTGAAAGACTAGCATTTAAGCCTATGACCTAGATTTGTGTCCCAGTTTTAAAAGAAAATGAGATCAGGAAAATGAGAATCAGATATTTTTAGCTTTTGTGTTGGGAAGGAAATTCTGCTGATATATGAATAGGGTTCAAATAGTGGGCATGGTGGTGAGTTTTAACGATCAATTTGACACAATCTGGAATCACATGGGGAGAAAGACTCACTAAGGAATTGTATGGATTGGGATTGCCTGTTGTGTGTGTGTGTGAGGGAATTTCTTAGTTGAGTTAATTGAAACAGGAAGACTCACCCTTAATGTGTCCTGGGATGGACCCTGGACTCAGTGGAAAGGAGAGAGTAAGCTGAACTCTGGCAATCATGCATATATTTAATCTGTCTCTCTTCTTGACTATGGATGTGACTAGTTGTCTCAAGTTCCCGAAATGACTTCCCAGCAATGATGCGAGTTACCTGGACTGTAAGCTAAAAACAAAACAAAACAAAAAGACAAAACAACAGCAACAACAACAACAACAACAAAAAAAAAAAAAAACAAAAACCAAAAGATTATAAGAGAGTGAGGATGTTCCTATCTACAAGGCACTCTTTTCCAGCCATGGTGCTAAACTCATTCAGGATACTAAATACTGGAATAACTTACATTCTTGCTACTAGACAGAGTTCTATCTCAGTCATACAAAGCATCATTTTGGGATAGTGACTTAGCAGTTATTACCTTGTTCAGTTAAAATGCAAACTAAAGTAAATAAGATAAGTCAGGTTAATAAGCAAGTAGGGAGTAAGTTTTCAGGTAAGCATAACTAGTTTTTTTTTTTTCCTCTGTGGAAAACACACCAACAACTTCTCTACTAGCCTAAACCCTGATTGTTTAGTCTTGTGTTTGAACTTGCATTGAATTAGGTTTTTCTAGAATGGTAAGATGCATTAACGTTCCTGTACAGTCAGGTACCAGTCTTTGACTTTTGTGGACTGTTTTGTCCTTGTACTCACCCTATGATTTATATAGCTATTTTCACTTTATGAAAAAGAGACAGAGGATCACAAAGTTGAGTTGTTAGCTTAAGGCCACACAGCAAGCAAGCAACAGACATTTGAAACACACACTCAAACAAAATACTCCCTTGTATGTCACTAAATCATTAATACTTAAAAAAATTTTAGTATTTTATCATTATTTTTATGTCTATGGATATTTGCTAATATGTATGTCTGTATACCACATACAGGCCTGGTGCCCAGAAAGGCAAGAAGAGGGTGTCAGATACCCTGGAACTGGAGTTAGAGATGGTTGTGAGCCACTGTATGGGTGCTGGGACTTGAACTTCGGTTCTCTGGCAGAGATTCTATTGCTCTTAACCACTGCATCATCTCTCCAGCCCCCAAATGTTTTCGTTTTTAATGCATAAGGCGAATAGATTTCAAAAGTAACACAGCATGCAAAAGAATTTGTGCAGAATTTTAAAAAAAGTTTTCATTGAGATAATTAGGTAATACTTTAAGGCATTAATTATGCACCTAGTACATGACATTTGTATTTTAGTTTAGAATTATTGTTATAATTAATATGTGGTTCATATTGATTAAAATGCAAATGTAACTGCATATCATATAAAGAACAGTAAATGATGAAAGCAGAAGCTTTCCAACTTAATTGGAACCTATTAAAAATGAAAGAAGCAGCCTCATTTTGCAGAACAAGTCAAGTATGCTGGTTCAGAATAGTACGGCAGGGGTGTCTCTGCCGTCTGTGAAGACACATACATACTCGTTGTTCTGAGTCCTGTATGGAATTCAGTGTTCATCATTGAAGTTAAATCTGAGCATTTGATCAGTGTCATAAGGTCTACTCTTTAAAGTATTTTGAACTTAAATTTCATGATTCTCTTTTCCTTACTTTTAGATAATTAGTTATAATTGTATTATAAAGATGATTTGGTGGAATCTATTTTACAATTTCTGTTTGTAATTCAAGACATTTTCATATATTTCTAATGACTGCTTTTGCTGAGGGTGAACATTTATCCAGTATGTAGCTGGATATCTTTCATATAAAATGTGCTTATGCTTATCTTTCACATTTTTTCTAGATGAGTCCACCTCCAGGCAGCTATGATGTTCAGAAATCATATGATATGTCCCAAGTTAAACACAACTATATGCCACCTCGTAGTCTAGTGGCTAAAATAAAACATTCCTCCTTCTTGAGTGGAACTCCTCGGTGCCTGGGGAAAATTGAAGATGGGCCAGGTAAGGCTGACTATTCTTTGGGGCCATGGGGAAGTCATAGTTTCATACCGACTCTTCACAGTGGGGGTAATTAAAGTACATCAACTTTCCCTCCCCAGGAAAACAGGGAATAGAGAAAAATGTGAGACTTTTATTTTCAAATTTGTCTAAGGGCTTGTGTTTCCTAATTATTCCAAAGACTTTTTATCTCTTTTAGTTAAGATAATAAAATGCTGTTTGTGAAAAACCCAGAACTCTGAGCACATAAAAAGTTATTCAGTGAGAAAGGCACTTTTCCCTGAATCGGAAACCAGGATAATACAAGACATACATGCCGGTTATACAAACCAATTGGGTATTTTCAAATATCAAGAAAGCAGTCTCAGTGGTTAGCTTTGTCAACCTACTGGACCGTGAAATGCCTGAGACATTGGTGAAGCATACATGTAGTGTTTTGTGAGTGTTCTCAGACAGGATTCAGGCCCGTCTTGAAGGAGGATGGTGGGCTCTGATGGGCTGTGTGTGGTACTGGGATGAATGAAAATGTAAAAGGAGAATGCCAGGTGAAAACTGGCCTTTCTCTTGCTGTTTCCTGGTCCACTGAGAAGTGCTCTCCATGTACCATGGACAGCAGCTAGTGCTGTGGCCATGTCTTCCCTACCATCGTGAAGTGAGTTGTCCAAACCATAAGCCCAAGTAACTCTTTTCTACCTTAAATTGTTTCTTGTCAGGATTAGGTCAAAGCAGTGAGAGAATTGAGTAGTCTGGCAGCCAATATAAAGATAAATACGTACTTGAAGGTTGAGAGATATAAAAATGATTTTGATTCTAGAAATGGGGACGGATCTGTTATTAGTGGTGTTGGTCTAAAGGTGAAGTAAGAGTAGGGCAGTTAGTCTGCATCCACACAGCGGACCGGACACACGGCAGGGCCAGCGCTCTTCTGCAGTGCCTCTGTTGTCACTGAGTAAGCAACTGATGCTGGATCTCTGGAGAATACGGAGGAAAATAGCCCAGGAGGATTAGGAGACTTTTCCTTTTCCAGAGTGTTCAGTGAAAAACCAGAGACTATCATCTGTCATACAGTGGCAGAGCGTCTAAGATCCACTTCAAGTTGAATTTTAACTGTCTGCCTGCCTGCCTTCTTTCCTTCTGTCCTTTTTCCCTGAGCTTTTGTACTATTGTTACATTGTCAGGTTTCAGCTTTGCTCTAAGTCAAACTTAAAATCATAGCTGGTAGTGGTGATTCTTCCTCACTGATTAGTATGACAAAAGGATCTTTCTTTCTTTTGATCTATATCATCATTAAAGGAGACCCTGCACCGTGGGTTCTTCCTCCCAGACCCTGGATTAAGATTAGGCACAAACCACACCCAAACATCTGTTTTCACAGAGATCCTTTATCAAGTGGGGAGAAAAGTTAAAGTGGCTGCTTTCTGACTCAGGCAGAAAACAGCAGCAAATGACCTTGCAGGTGTAACTTCTAAGAGGAGGTAAAGGGAGTTCTGGGTTAGAATGGGCTCAGATGTGGTGGTAAAGGAGACAGAGGATGAAGGAAAGGGGAAGGGAACAAGGGAAAGGGGGAAGGGATATTTGTTCCACAGGGACAAAGGACTGCATCGGGATAGAGAGGAGACAGACTTGGCACATAAGCGAATGATGGTTTATAAAGGTGAAAGGGGAAAGAACCTCATGTGACTGGACATGTAATTGGACATGTTAATTAGGTGAACCAAAAGGGACTTTTGGTTGCTGGACCTTGGTAGGCATCCTCAGGAGGAGGAAGTGGCCAAATAGGGGAATAGACCTTGGTGGCTAACTTTAGGTATGCAATACAATGGTTTTTAGGAAGGCAAAGAGAATGGGGAGAAGGGCAAGTCATGCCAGAGGCCTGCTCACCAGGCTCTAGCTTGCCAGAGTCCTTTCAATCATCATCAATGTATTTTCTGATTTACTACCTCATTTCTACTTGCAGTTTTTAATAGTTCTAACATTTGCCAGAGACAAGCAGATACAGTTGATACTTTTCAAGAATAACCATCTTACAATAACATATAATAACAGGACTATTTGTCTTGTGTCCCATGTCAGTGCTTGTCTTATGAGCGGTGTCCTTTCATATCACCCACTTGTTAGAAATAAAGTAGTGACAAATTGTGTACTCAGCTTGCCATTTAGCCATTGGTGGTTTTGTTTTACTTTATTAATTTTAGAAAGGATTATTCTTATGTATTTACATAAGTGCCTGTATGTATGTGTATGCACCTGGTGTGTGCATGGTGCCTGTGGAGGCCAGAGAAGGGCATTGCATTCCCTGGAGCTGGAGTTACAGGCAGTTGTAAGCCAATGGAAGTGGTTGCTGGGAACTGAACCCAGGTCCTCTGCAAGAGCAACACATGCTGCTAACTGTTGAGCTCCCTCCCCAACCCCTTGTTTCACTCTAATGTCTCTGGAAAGGGCTTTTTCATGTAAATGTAAAATTCATTATATGTCAAATTATTTTGTAGTACTGTGCTATATATAAAAATGAAACCGTAGGATTCTTTGAGTTTAAGAGTATGGTATACATATTTGTTATTATTTTGAGGGCTTTGCTTTATAGTGTTAAATAATATATAGCATTATCTTTTTTACTTGTAAATAAAATTGAAAATTAAAACCAATTTCTTGGCTTTTTATATATGTATATAAGAATTAAAGAATAGAAGCTGATAAATATATGAATAATCTTATAAGAGTCATAGATTTATAAAATATTTGTCTATTGATTCACATTATGTTGCCATGTTTTTATTTTAAATGGCTGTACAACTTTAACAGGTATGGGAGGATTTTGTCTTAATTACAAAGGAAGTCTTTTTTTGACTGCATATATTTAAGAAAGATAAAACTCATTTTCATTAGTCTAAATTAAACAGGGAGAGAGTATATTTGCAATCAGTATGCTGTATTCCATTAAATGTTGTGTAACCAATAAAAACACATTAGAATCATTTAATGAAGAAATTATTAAATGAGGTGTATCACATTATAAAGCAATCTCCTTTTATTACCCCAAGTTTTAATTCATGGGTATGTAAATGATTTTGTGATTGATCCAACTCAGGTAATGTGAAATTGCTAAGTGGAAAAGTACTTAAATATTACTTTACCTCTTTTATTGACCTGCTTTGGAACATTTAGTGGGGAGAATGCTTAGCCATTTTAAAGAAAAAGTGGGTGGTGAAAACATTGTTGAGAGGACAAAGTTGGAGGCGGATGTATAATTTGCTATCAGTATTCCTCAAGAATAGGCCCGAAGAATGTTTCAAATAAATACAATGTCTGACCCCAAATTCTATTTCTAAGGTTGCCCTAATGGAATTATCAATGGGATGCTCACACTTTCAGCATCAGTGATGACAGCCATCAAATTGAAGTTTAATTTCTTAAATGAAAAGTGGGGTTCAGTTAATCTGAGTATCAACCTTAACAGAGTTGTATAAAAATGTGGAAATGCCTTATATTTTATAAAATTTGGAAATCTTGGCAAAAATGTAGACTTAATTCCTTTGTTCATTCATTTCATTATATTCTGAGAGCTGTGTTCTAGGCCTCGTGATGCAGTAGCAAATCAAGACAAATACCCTTGTTCCTCAGTGCTCGGCGTCACGTGTAATATTCATTGACAAAGTGAATGAACTGGATAGAGAAATGGTTAGAGACAGGGAGGGATGGTGTGGCCAGATAGACACATGGAAACCTGTGGGGAAAGGCGAGAGACACAGAGGGCGGGAGTTTAGTGTGGCATGTGAGTCCCTTTAGGTAATGTTGTGAGAGCAAGTCTCACTGAGAAAATAACCTTTGAGTAACTACCCAAGGCTTATTAGAAAGTTAGTTTTTCTTTTTTTTTCCCATCAATTTAAAAATAGTTTCTCAGGTCAGCAAGATGGCTCAACAGGTCAGAACATTTGCCCAATAAGACTATGGCCGGAGTTTTGTCTCCAGATCCCGTGTACCGGTGGAAGGAAGGAACTGACTTTACACAGTTCTCTCCGACCCTCACTCTGATACTGTAGTGCCCATGGCATGACACTCATGATACACACACTCCCACAGTGAATAAGTTTAAAAGTCATTCTCTCTAGGAGTATGCATTACTTTATAGTAAGTAGAACATTTATTTTTAATTAAAATAATATCTTGAGAAAAAATGAAATACCTAATTTCAAAATAAAATACAAAAAATTTTAATTCTTTTTCTTTTAGGCTTTTTTTGTTTGTTTGCTTGAGACAGGTTTTTGCTATGTAGCCCAGACTCCTTACAAAATCATATACTCTAAAATTGTCCTGGTTAAGCTCCCAGAGTGTCTGAGAAAGGGCAGATGTGCCATTATTCCTGTTTTTTTTTGTTGTCATGACATGGTGCCCAAAGCTGCCTCAGACTGGAGAGGCTCATGGTTTTGTCTCCTCAGTACTGCAATTGGAGGCATGTGTTATCATGCTCTGGATATTTAAAATTAAACAAAAGACTTTTATTACATTTTATTTTTTGATATCATGTGTGTATCTCTGTGTATGTGTGTGTGTGTGTGTGTGTGTGTGTGTGTCTGTGTATATGTATGTGTGTATGTGTGTATATGTGTGTGTGTGTGAGAGAGTGTCTGTGTGTGTGTGTGTGTGTCTGTGTGTGTGTGTGTCTGTGTGTGTGTGTGTATGTGTGTGTGTGTGTCTGTGTCTGTGTGTCTGTGTGTATGTGTGTGTGTGTGTGTCTGTGTATGTGTGTATGTGTGTATGTGTGTGTGTGTGTCTGTGTCTGTGTGTCTGTGTGTATGTGTGTGTGTGTGTGTGTCTGTGTGTCTGTGTGTCTGTGTCTGTGTGTCTGTGTGTCTGTGTCTGTGTGTATGTGTGTGCTCTCACATGCTCTTGCTACAGTGTTCGACTTGCTGGAGTCAGTCTCTCTACCCTTTGGGTCTGTCAGGTTTGATGGCATGTGCTTTTACCGGCTGAGCCATCCCTTTTCATTCCCTGTCTCATCTGTCCACGTCTATCTATCCTATTTTGCCTTCCTAGGGTCATCTATCCCTCCTCCCTAGACCCTTACTCTGTGCCTAACCTCTTTGGTTATATGGATTGTAGCTTTCTTATTGAGAACTAAACAGCTACCATCCACATAATACTCCAATGTGTAGAGGTAACAGATTTTTCATTTTCAGTTTTCCCTCAGTTTGAGTTTTCTCTATTGATTGTATTTCTGCTTTCATGTCTTAAACTGTTTTCTTCATTTCATTCCACTGTTTATATTTTTGTAGAATTCTTTAATGATTTATTCATATCTCTTTAAAGACCTCAAACATATCAACAATAGCGAATTTGAAGTCTTGGTCTTATGTTTCAGTTATATTTCATTTTTTTAATCTTTTTTTATTTTTTTATTTTACAATACTATTCAGTTCTACATAATAGCCACAGATTCCCTTGTTCTCCCCCTTCCTGCCCCCCTCCCCTTCCCCCCAGCCCATCTCCCATTCCCACCTCCTCCAGATCAAGGTCTCCCCTGAGGACTGGGATCGACCTGATAGACTCAGTCCAGGCAGGTCCAGTCCCCTCCTCCCAGATTGAGCCAAGCGTCCCTGCATAAGTCCCAGGTTTCAAACAGCTAACTCATGCAACAAGCCCAGGTACCACTGCCTAGATGCCTCCCAAACAGATCAAGCCAATCGACTGTCTCACCTATTCAGAGGGCCTGATCCAGTTGGGGGCCCCTCAGCCTTTGGTTCATAGTTCATGTGTTTCCATTCATTTGGTTATTTGTCCCTTTGCTTTATCCAACCTTGGTTTCAACAATTCTCGCTCATATAAACCCTCCTCTTTCTCACTAATTAGACTCCCAGCGCTCCACCCGGGGCCTAGCCGTGGATGTCTGCATCCAGATTCCTCAGTCCTTGGATGGGGTTTATGGCACAACTATTAGGGTGTTTGGCCATCCCATCACTAGAGTAGGTCAGTCCCGGCTGTCTCTCGACCATTGCCAGCAGTCTATTGTGGGGGTATCTTTGTGGATTTCTGTGTGTCTCTTTAGCAAAAGAATCCTGTACAATAAAACAACCTCTGGAGGCATCACAATCCCTGACTTCAAGCTCTACTATAGAGCTACAGTAATAAAAACAGCTTGGTATTGGCATAAAAACCGACATGTGGACCAATGGAATCGAATTGAAGACCCTGACATTAACCCACACACCTATGAACATATAATTTTTGACAAAGAAGCCAAAAGTGTACAATGGAAAAAGAAAGCATCTTCAACAAATGGTGCTGGCATAACTGGATATCAACGTGTAGAAGGCTGCAAATAGATGCATATCTGTCACCGTGCACAAAACTTAAGGCCAAGTGGATCAAGGACCTCAACATAAATCCAGCTACTCTGAACCTGCTAGAAGAGAAAGTAGGAAGTAGTCTTGAACGCATTGGCATATATTTATTCTTTCAGGCCTACTGCCATAGGGTTGCTAAGCTCTAGTAGAGACGTACTGTCCTGGATGTTATTTATTGTGTTTTTATGCTGGTGTCCAGGGTTTTGGGTGTGTGATGATTGTAATTCGATGTGTGATACCTGGTTTTGTCTCTGTTGGGTTGGTGTTCCATTCCTTGGTTTTTGTTGCCTTCTCTGGTTCTTAGGAGAATGTGGAGGCTGTGGGTTGCCTAGTAAGGAAAGCCAAGATTCATCCAGGTATGGCCACTGGGGGTCCCAGGTAGAACTTGTTTTTAGGTATTGAGAGCTTACAGGTAGGTCTATGATGAGGACGGTCTGGAATTGGGAAGCTGAGAGGGCCTATAGGAAGGAGAAAAGCTGGGTGTGCAACTGGGATCTGCATAGACCCCCCTCTCTGTAGCAGGTAGTCAGCTACAGAGCTGGAGATCACTGGTGGATTGGAACTGGAGGACAAGAAGGAGTGTGCCTATGGACTGCCAGATTCCCTGGCAGATGTGGTCATCGGGTTTCCAGGAAGTTGCCTGCAGGAGTTAGTGGTTGAGAGAAAGGGATTGGGTGACTGACTGTGGGAGGAGGCCTGTGTGAGTGATCCCTGGCAGTGGGATGGAGGGAAAGAGGAAGGGAAGGCTGCAGCAGGTAGTCTGCTACAGAGATGGGGACAAGACTGGGGGACTGCAATTGGAGGAGAGGAGGGAGAGTGGAAGATTTCTTGGCCAGCGTTATAGTCTCAAATGTTTGAATGAAGAAAAAACTTGAAATTTAAAGTATAATTTCTATTAGAAATTCACTGTTTAACTGAGTGATTATCACTGTAGTACAATACATGTAAGATAATATTCATTGCTTAAACCTATCAGGTACTGACTGACTTTACTGGGCAAGTATAGATTATTTCTCAGGAAGATAACGTTGTGATTTCTGCATTGGATTCTAAAGGAAATTATTTTAAGGAACAAATATAATTTATCCTAGAAGTTAATTGAACATATTCCACAAAGCTAGTCTTTTTTCACTCTTTTAATAAACATAAGTAATACCTTTGATATAAAAATCACTGTAGTGTGAAAACTAATTATTTCTTCTATTTTCTCAGTGACATGCAATATTCTAGTTCCCAAAGTATCATAAAGCTTGTCCAAATGCAGCGCACACTGAGTGCTGTTAACAGGTTGCGGTAAACATGGAGTGGTTTTCATTTGTTTGTTTGTTTGTTTTTTCCTTCTATAGCTTCCAGGAATGTTTCTGAGCTGCTGAATGCATGGTAATTCTGGCATAAGGAAAAACAATTATGAGACTCAATTTTTGGATTATGTTTATTTTTTTGTTTTTTAGGTACCTTTGAATTTTAAATACTTTCTTTTTATACACATGATTGATTTTGTTAATAAGCATAGATTATAGATAGAATTAACCACATTATTAATTACATGCAGGTTACTGATTTTTTAAAAAAATATTTTTCAGAGAACATATTTTGATCATATTCTTACCCTTTCCCAAACTCCTCCCAGATCTTCTCCACTCTCTACCCACCCAACTTCATATTCTTTCTCTTCAAAAAAATAAAACACCAAAAGCTAAGGGGAAAACCAATCAACCAACCAACCAACCACCCACCCAACCAACCAGTCAGCCAAGCCAACCAGTCATCCATCCATCCATCCATCCATCTATCCATCCATCCAAACACACAAATAAGAGCACATACAGAGTAACATGGGGTCTGTTTTATGTTGGCAAACTACTCCAGAGAGTAAGGCCTGCCCTGGATTGTGGTTGATGTACCCAATAAATACCATTCTGCTGAAGAAAATTGATTGTCCCTCTCCCAGAAGCTATTGATTGCAAATAACTTTTCATTTAGGTTGGTATTTGTACTCACTTGCCCTTTTTTTATTTTATAATTTAATTTAATTTTACATATCAGCCACAGATCACCTTTTCCCTTGTCCCCTCCACCACCACCTTTCCCCCAGCTCACCCGCCATTCCCATCTCCTCCAGGACAAAAACTCCCCTGAGGATTGAGTTCAACCTGGTAGATTCAGTCCAGGCAGGTCCAGTGCCCTCCTTCCAGGCTTGGCCAAGTGTTCCTAGATAAGCCCCAGGTTTCAAATAGGACCTGGTCCCACTGCCTGGATTGCCCTTCTTACACTAGGATTTTGTCTGGCTTGAACCTGTGGAGGACTTGTGTGTAGCAGTGTAGTACAAATTGTTAGGTCTTATTAATAAAATCAAACCTGGAGCCAGGTATTGGGGTGAATGCTGGAAGATCAGAGAAGCTGAACAAGCCACAGCTACCTCACCTTGCCAATTCCTCAGCTGATCCTGTTTCCTCAGACTGGAAGCTTCTGAGTCCTCATCCAAATGGATCTCGGCTGAACTGTTGCTCAAAAGCCTAAAACCTTAACCAGCTTTAGTTCCTGGTCCTCATGTCTTATATGCCTTTCTGCTCCTGCCATCACTTCCTGGGATTAAAGGCTCTTGTTACCACGCCTGGCTGCTTCCAGTGTGGCCTTGAATTCACAAAGATCCAGATGGATCTCTGCCTCTGGAATGCTAGGATTAAAGGTGTGTGCCACCATTTTCTGGCCTCTATATCTAGTGGCTGTTCTGTTCTCTGACCCCAGCTAAGTTTATTAGGGTGCACAATATTTTGGGCAATACAATATCACCACACTTGTGCATGCTGTTACAGTCTCTGTGAATTCATTTGTGCATCAGTCCTGTTGTGTCTGGAAGATGCTCTTTCCTTGGGGTCATCTACCACCTCTGGTTCTTATAATTTTTCCACTTCTTCTTCAGTGTAGATCCACAAGTCTTGAGTAAAGGAGTGTGATAGACATCCCATTTTGGCTGAGTGGTCCAAAGTCTTTCACTCTCTGCACATTGTCCAGTTGTGTGTTTCTATGTTAATTACCCCCTACTGCTAGAAGAAGCTTTGGTGAGGGTTGAGTGATAGATATAACAATATATCATTAGGTTTTGTTTTTTATTTCTATGCCCATTTAGCAGAATATTAGTAGTAAGTTTCATCTAGGGCCCATAAAATAGTCTCAGGTTCATTGCTTCATTAACAGTGTCAGATATGAGTTCCATCTCATGGATTATGCCTTAAATCAAATTAAAAAGTGGTTGGTACTCCCATAAAATTTGTGCTACTATTGCACCAGTGCTGGGTATATCTTGCAAGACTGTCACTATTGCAGCTTGCAGCGTTTGTAGGTGGGTAAGGTTGATGATTACTTTTTGCTGTTGTGAGGACCAGCATTCAGCAGCTCAGGAATTGAGGGGGAGCCACTGAGTCGACAAACAAATTACTCATTTTGACTTTCCTATCTGAGGGAGTAAAACTTAATTCTCTGGGGCTGGTGAGCAGGGCAAAACTTAACTCTCTGGGGCCACCAAAAAAGGGAAACACACACACACACACACACACACACACACACACACACCCTTCTTTAGGGTGTTTCTATCATCTCTCTCTCATCTCTTTCTTTTCTTACCTCTATCCAGATATATCCCCCTGGGTCTCTCTTGATGTCTTCCTTCCAACTAATTTTATTTTTTCCCTTACAGCTTATATACCCAAGCAACCTTTCAAACAATATAAAAATTAAAATGTGGTTACATTCTATTTTTCAAGTGAATGATTACAATGAATACAAGTAAAAAATGACATGTTTTCCATTTCCCTTAAATGATTAAACGTTTTATGTATTACAGGTGAAAAACAAACTATTCCCAAGAACCCATATACATTCATGTCCAAGCAACTTGTTATAGATTAACAGAGTGTAAGTAAGTGATGTATTTTTCTCAGCCAGTTCTTTTACTGGCAGGTTGCATTTTTATGGTTACAAAGAAAGGATCATTTAATTTATTATTTATTTTAAAAGATAATCTTATGAGAAAATCGTAAAAGAATCACAAATCAATACTTTCATATATGAAAAACAATCAGTCAACTCTACTTTAAATCCTCAAGGTGCATACCCACTCATCAACAGTTTTTTATATCAGGAAGCTGAGAACAGAAAGGGTACAAAGAATTAATCATCACCTTTGATCACCAATCCATCCTAACAAGAAAGGTACATCAGCCAGCAATAGCCAGACTGCATTGTTCCTGTTCTCTGACCTCAACAAGTCTCTTGTTCAGCTATTAAAAATGTATCTTTCTAAACTTTAAATCGTTCCCCAAGATTTTCTACCTCAAAGCCATTAACAGAAGCATCTTAATGTAATCTTAAATCATTATTTAAAGCATTGTTTTATCCATGATGCACCTGAAACCTATAAGCACATTTCCCGACATTAGGATTAAAAGAACTTGAGCTAATCAGGGAAATGCAAACCAAAATGTCTTTGAGATACCATCTTACACCTGTCAGAATGACCAAGATAAAAAACACCAATGACAGCTTATGTTGGAGAGGATGTGGAACAAAGATGTCAGGAATGCAAACTTATACAGCCACTTTGGAAATCAGTGTGGTGACCTATCAGAAAATTGGGAACCAATCTTTCTCAAGACCCAGCGATACTACTCTTGGGCATAGTCTCAAAGAATCCTTAATCATACCACAAGGACACTTGCCCAGCTGTGTTCATAGCAGCATTATTTATAATAGCCAGAACCTGGAAACAACCTAGATGCCCCTCAACCAAAGAATGGATAAAGAAAATGTGGTATATCTACATGATGGAGTATTACTTATTGGGAAAAAACAATGACATCATGAAATTTGCAGGCAAATGGATGGAACTAGAAAAAATTATCCTGAGTGAGGTAACGCAGACCCAGAAAGACAAACATGGTATGTACTCACTCATAAGTGGATATTAGATGTAAAGCAAAGGATAACCAGACTACAATCCTCAGCCCCAGAGAAGCTAGGTAACAAGGAGGACCCTAAGAAGATGTATGGATCTCCCTGGGAAGAGGAAATAGATAAGATGCCCTGGCTAAACTGGGAGTGGTGGGGGAGGGGGAGGAGGGAGTAATGGGGAGGAAATGAGGGAATGGGAACATGAGGGATCAGGATGGTTGAGTTGGGGGTGGGACAGAGGGGGAGTGTAATAAAGGAGGTATCTTGATAGAGAGGGCCATTAGGGATTAGAGAGAAACCTAGTGCTGGTGAAACTCCCAGGAAACCACAAGAATGACACCAGCTAACTCCTAGCAGTAGTGGAGAGGGTGCCTGAACTGGCCTTCCCCTGTAATCAAATTGGTGACTACCCTAATTGTCATCATAGAACCTTCATCAAGTAGCTGATGGAAGCTGATGCAGAGATCCATAGCCAAGCACTGGGCCGAGCTCTTGGAGTCCAGTTAAAGAGAGGGTAGAGGGATTATATGAGCAAGGGGGTGTCAACATCATGATGGGAAAATCCACAGAGACAGCAAACCTGAGCTTGTGGGAGCTCACAGACACTGGGCAGACATCTAGGGAGCTGGCATGGGACCCACTTAGGCCCTCTACATCTGGGTGACAATGTGTAGCTTTGTCTTTTGTGGGGCCCCTAGCAGTGGTACCAGGAACTGTCCCTGATGCCTGAATTGGCTCTTTGGAACCTATTCCCTATGGTGGGAAGCCTTGTTCAGTCTTGATACAGGGGGCAGGAGCATGGTCCTGCTACAGCTTGATATACCATGCTTTGTGGATTCCCAGGGGAGACCTTACCCTATCTGAATGGAGAGGGATGAGGAGTAGATAGGGGGGTATAAGGGAGGTGGGGGTAGGGATCAGGAGTAGAGGAGGGAGAGGAAACTGGGGTTGGTATATAAAATAACATAAAGAAAAACTATAAATGAATTAATTTTAAAAAGAACTTGAGCTAGGATAGCGAGGTTAGTGGACATTTCAGACACACTTGGCTTTGATTCATCCTCTTCTACATTCATTTCTCCCACCCCCTTACTTTTAACTGATATCCTCAGTAGTCCCTTCCACTTTTATCTGACATGTGTTATATTAGTCTTTCAGTCTTCCTTATACCCTCTTTTCACTTGCTAATGGTCCTCTCTCCAGTGTCATAACCTATATCCACACTTACACACATATAAAATATATATGTAATATATACATACATAAAAAGTATAAGCTAGTATTGACAAATGAGGGAAAATGCACAGTATTTGTCTTTCTGAACCTGGCATACCATTCTTAATATAACGATTTTCAGATCTAAACACTGTTTTACAATGTTTCTAAATTTATTTTTCTCTCTATCTGAAAAAAATTCTGTTATTTATATGTACCTGATTGGCACTAGGTTGTTTTCATTTTGTTATTGTGCAAAAGGCAGCAATGTACATGGATGACCAAGTAGAATATAGAATCCTTTGGATAGATGTTCAGGAATGATATAACTCAGTTTTATGGATGTTCTATTCTTAGTCTTTGTTTTTTTTATTTATAAGCTTTATTATAAAATACTTGCAAATAAAAAACAATAACACACTAACATTTATACCAAAAGATTTTTACCTCTCTATGAGCTTCTATACAGTCCTTGGGTTTTTTTCTTGTGCAACTAGAGTCCTTTCTAGAATGTTCTTACACATGCCTATATTTTGAAGTGTTTTCCCTACATTTACTTCTCTGCATGTGGATATCCACCTTTTCTAGCACCATTGCTGAATGAGCCATCCTTTTTTCCATTGCACATTTTTTTTTACACCATTGCCCAAACATATGTGACAACAACTATGTGCTGTGGGATGTTCTGTATGGCAAATGTGTTGCTCTGATTGGTCAGTAAATAAAATACTGATTGGCCAGTGGCTAGGCAGGAAGTATAGGCGGGACTAACAGAGAGGAGAAAAGAAAGAACAGGAAGGCAGAAGGAGTCACTGCCAGCCGCCGCCAGGACAAGCAGCATGTGAAGATGCCGGTAAGCCATGAGCCACATGGCAAGGTATAGATTTATAGAAATGGATTAATTTAAGATATAAGAACAGTTAGCAAGAAGCCTGCCACTGCCATACAGTTTGTAAGCAATATAAGTCTCTGTGTTTACTTGGTTGGGTCTGAGCGCCTGTGGGACTGGCAGGTGACAGAGATTTGTCCTGACTGTGGGCCAGGCAGGAAAACTCTAGCTACAACTCTGTGGACTTACTCAATGGTTCTCTATTACCTATTGGTGTACATGTCTGTTTTATGACGTTTCCTTTTTGTCTTTTCACTATAACTTTATAGTGTAATTGGATGTTAATAACTGTGATATCTCTGGTAGTGTTGTTTTTGCTTAGGATTTTTTGGGCTATTTTTTGTGTTTCCATATGAGTTTCAGGATTATTGGATTTTAGTTCTGTAAAGAATGCCATTGAAAATACCCAATGGGGATTGTATTGAACATGTGGATTACTTTTGGTAATATAGTTTAATTCTACAGTATTAATATTGCCAATCTGGAAGTATGGAAGATCTCTCCAACATCTTGTATCTTCTTCAATTATTCTTTTCAGTGTCTTAAATCTTTACCTTCTGCTGCTTTGTTGGCTTATTGTTAGGTTCTTATATGCAATTTTGAATGGGACTTTTTTTTTTTTTTTTTTTTTTTTTTTTCGAGACAGGGTTTCTCTGTGTAGCTTTGCGCCTTTCCTGGATCTCGCTCTGTAGACCAGGCTGGCCTTAAACTCACAAAGATCTGCCTGCCTCTGCCTCCTACGTGCTGGGATTAAAGGCGTGAGCCACCACCGCCCAGCCCGGGACTTTTTTTTTTTTTTCTAAATTCCTTCTCAACAATTTGTTATTGGTATATGAAAAAGCCAATCATTTTTGTTTGTTGATTTTTGTGTAATGCAATTTTACTGAAAGTGTTTATCAGATATATTTTTTTCTGGTGGAGTCCTTAAGGTATTTTAAGTATAGAATCATGTTACTCAGTGTAATATTGGCTATGTGTGTGTTATATTTATCTTTCTGGTATTATAGAAGCTAGTGTTTAGGAGGAGACTTTCAGATCAGATCCAGTTTGGATTCTCTAAGTCCTGTGTCTGAAATACGTGTCATTTATACATACATATAATAATAGTAATCAAATTCAAAGAGGGCATGAGTTTGAGAAGGAGATAATGAGCTATTAGGAGGGAGGACAGGAAAGGAGGTAAGTGATGTAGAAGAGACCAAAAAAAAGAGTGTATAACAATGGAAAATCTGCATTAAATGTGAGATTCTATGACTTCAAAAGAAGATTTATTTTAATTACTCATGTGTCTGTTTGTGGGTATGTGCACTAGATCCCCCTTGGAGCTAGTGTTTCAAGGAGTTGTAGGCTGCCCAATATGGATGCTGGGAATGGAACTCAATTCTTCTGTAAGAGCAATATATGCTTTTAACTGTTAAGCCATCTCTACAGTCCCTTTATTTGACATTGAAGTAGTTTTTGTATATATGCAGCTCACACAAGGCTGAGAGAGTTGTCTGGGTTGAACATAAAAAGGAAATATTTAATGGATATTATTAAATCCTTGATATTGTAAATAATCACAGGAGACTATATCAGAAGCAAAAGGGGGAAACACCCAGACTATTGCATCTTTCAGATTGTCATGTAGACAACGCAACACAAGAGGACCAATATAGACTAGACATGTATTTGTTGTATATTTTTTACTTAAAATTTTAAACTGTCAAAATCAAGCCAACCAATGTTTCAGTGCACTGGTAATCACAATAGCCAGACTTACTCAAATTATTTATTCAAGTTTATTATAGAGAATAATTGGGAGCAACCTTTTATAAAGACTGATCTAAAATTGCTTTTGAATCCACAGTTTTAGAAATATGCATGGAACAGATATATAGATTATAATAAAATTTCTGTATATTAAAGGATAACATTAGAGAATAGTCTTAAATCTGTTTATAAACTGTCATAAAATATCCAAGAGAGAATAAAAGGCTTGCACATAATGATTTGGATAAGAAACTGTGCTAAGTTGAACCTAAGGCCATTAGAAGAGCCAGTATTCATGAGGAAATAAAAGTGACTGTGTACAAAGGAGTGTTCAAGGTTTACTTTTATCTCTCCACATTGAATGTAGCTGTGAAGGACCATGACATTTCTTCAAATTTTAATGAATTGTCTATTTAAAAACTTTTTTTTTTTTTTTTTTTTTTTTTTTTGGTTTTTCGAGACAGGGTTTCTCTGTGTAGCTTTGCGCCTTTCCTGGAGCTCACTTGGTAGCCCAGGCTGGCCTCGAACTCACAGAGATCCGCCTGGCTCTGCCTCCCGAGTGCTGGGATTAAAGGCGTGCGCCACCACCGCCCGGCTTTTAAAAACTTTTACTTCTGTTGGTTGCTAAAAAAGCATGCCATTTTCAAAAGGCAACAGATAAATAAACTTCTTTTCAAGTACTTGATTTTTATTAATTTATTTCGAGAATTTCATATATGAGCATACTCTGTTTACTTTATTTATACCCCTCCTCTCTTTCTCCAGGTTTTCTCATGTTCTCCTGTAGATAGACTTTTCTGTACTGCCAGCCAGCCCCCAAATCAAAACACAGAGACTTCTTATTAACTATGAAAACTCGGCGTATAGCTTAGGCTTCTTTCTAACTAGCTTTTATAACTTAAATTAACTCATCTTGATTAATTTATGTGCTGCCATGTGGCTCATGACTTCTTACTTCCTCTCCTGTGTGTCCTGCCTCTCATGGCATCTCTGCCCTTCTTTGTCCCAGCATCCTCTGTGCCTGGAAATCCTAACTAGCTTTTGGCCTTTCAGCTCTTTATTAAACCAATCAGAGTGACACTTCTTCACGGTTCACAAAAAGATTATTCCACAACATCCTCTGTCCCACCTCTCCTGGAATTTATGACCTGTTCTAAAAGTTTTATTTTTGTCTCTGTCTCCTGAGTCTAGTTAGTATTGACTGCATAATACTAGTATTTTCTAAAGCAATAAAATACTTTCTCTTTTATGTGATAATTTTAATAAAAATGCTTCCTGGAGCATGTTATTTAAATAGAGAGGCAATGGTACAATAATCAAATTGTGAGATTTCTCACTATATTTTCATGAGGTACATGTTGGCTTCCTGTTATACTTTATTAAGAATTCATTAATTCAACAAAGGATTATTGAATAGTGTGTTTTATCATGCATTGACAGCTTCTTGCAGGCAGGGGCTATGTCTTTTTTTTCTTGTACCCCAAAGCCTGATATATGGAGAATATTAGGTAAATATGTAAGTATGTATTCTATTGTAATCTGTTGTGGTAGTATTGTGTTCCCTTGAAATATTGTGCACTCTAAGAAATTTATCTGGGGTCAGAGACAGAGCAGCTACAATATTAAACATAGAGGTTAGGCAGTGGTAACACATGCCTTTAATCCTAGCATTCCAGAAGCAGAAATCCCTCTGGATCTCTGTGAGTTCAAGGCCACACTGGAAACAGCCAGCCATGATGACTCACGCCTTTAATCCCAAGAAGTGAGCCTTTAATCCCAGGGAGTGGTGTCAGAAAGCAGAAAGACATATAAGAGTGAGGACCAGGAACTAGAAGCTTTTGGCCTGGTTAAGCTTTTAGGCTTTGAGCAGCACAGTTCAGCTGAGATTCATTCTGGATGAGGACTCAGAGGTTTCCAGTCTGAGGAAACAGGACCAGCTGAGGAACTGGTGAGGTGAGGTAGCTGTGCCTTGTTCTGCTTCTCTAATCTTCCAGCATTAACCCCAATAACTGGCCTCAGGTTTGATTTTATTAATAAGAACTTTTAAGATTCCTGTTACAATCTATACTTCCAGTTCTTTATATGACAGTATACTTCATGAAGCTCTAGGGTAGTATTCTTGGGTAGTACTCACTAGTATACTCGTTGCTTACTACGGTTTTGAGGTTGTCTTTACAAGTGGATAGTCCCCACAAATACCATCCTTTCAGTGGAAGTTTTTGGAAATCAGAAATTTCAGGAAAGCAAATGTCATTATAGCAGGAACTATTGAATTCAGTAAGACCACTGAAATTATGTGGAGTTTGGGGATACCATGTTACAGAGGAAAGTTGCTGTCAAATTGTCTTTATAGTACGATGAGAATTACCAGGCAATTGTGTGTTTTACACATATACAGAATGGAAAATGAAAGTGAATTATTATTGTTACTGCCAGGATAGCTGTCACAGACCAGGGCCTCCCTATTAGAGTGTGGAGTTGTCTGTGGGAAGTGGTAGCCTCCACATAGACATAGAACATTTAAGTTTTCCTTGTTTAGGTGGGACATTGTGATTCATTCTTATCCATAGATTTGCATAGAAATAATGCAACATTTAAGTTGAAGTGATTATACCATTGCCATTTCTCTTTCATTCTCTTTTTCTATCTCTTAGCTGGATATTTATAGCCAAGAAGACTTGGAAGGTCTCTTCTATATTACAGCGGAAACACTGATGATAGCCACAGTCTTTGAATACTAGTGTAAAATAGATCTCTTACGCCTTTACTCTTGCCTCTCTTAACTGGGATGACATGATGTTTTGGATACAGTGATCCTTAAGCAAACTGTGTCTGGGGGGCATTTGAGTGTGACTTGATCATGAGGATTTTGCCTTTATCAGTGAGGTAGTGCATTGGTGAATTCAGAATTTGAACAGGTATTTTGAAACTGACAGATCAGTAGAAGTTTGGGCCAAGATGGAGGACATAGGTCACTGGGTGTGTCTTACTCAGGTTCCTCCTGTCCATCCCTTTCTCTGCTTCTTGGCTACCATGAAGTAAGGAATTTGCTCTGCCATATGCTCTCTGCAATGACTTCCAGCCTTACTACAGACTTAGAACAAAATGGAACCAAGTGACATGGACTGAGACTTTGAGCCCGAACCAATTTTGTCATCCTTTATCTTATTTTCTCAGGGATTTGCTACAGGGAGGAAACATCTAACATACCACGTGAGAATAAACATGTGGTTCTCTTTGTTGTCATTATCCTAATATTATCCTTAAAAGATGTTAAGGTGTGTTTCTTAGATGCAGCAGAAGGATGCTTATTGTTTTAGAATCCATTCTCTTAGTCTGTGTCTTTGTATTGGGGAATTGAGATCATTGATGCTGAGAGCTATCAATGAGCAGTGTTTGTTAATTTCCATTATTTTGTTGTTGTGTCATGGTTCCTCCCCCTTTTGATTTGCTGGTCTGATATTATTTATTCATTGTGTTTTCTTGTGTGTGGTTAACCTCTTCAGGTTGAAGTTTTCCTTCTAGTGCCATTGTAGAGCTGGATTTGTAGTTAAATACTACTTGAGTTTGATTTTATCATGGAATGTCTGTCTTTCTCCATCTACTGTGATTGCAAGTTTTGCTGGAAATAGTAGTCTGCACTGGACTCTATTGTTTCTTAGAGTCTGCAGTACATCTGTCTAGGTCCTTCTGGCTTTTAGAGTCCCCATTGAAAAGTCAGGGGTTGTTCTAAATAGGTCTGCCTTTATATGTTACTTGGTATTTTTCTCTTACAGCTTTAAATATATTTTTTCTTCTGTACATTTAATGTTTTGAATATTATGTGGTGAGGGGACATTTTTTTTTTCTGGTCCAAACTATTTGATTCTCTGTATGCTTCTTGTACCTTAATAGGCAACCCCTTTTTTAGTTCAGGGGAATTTTCTTCTATGATTTTGTTGAAAATATTTTCTGTGCCTTTTACCTGGTTTATTCTCTTCCATCTTTTACTATTATTTGTAGACTTGGTCTTTTCATGGTGCCTAAGAATTTCTGTGTGTGTTTTGTGCCAGGAGGAGTTTTTTTTTCTTTTTTCTTTCTTTTTTTTAAGTTTTTTTGAGATAGGGTTTCTTTGTGTAACAGTCCTGGCTGTCCTGGAACTCACTTTGTAGACCAGGTTGGCCTCAAAATTCACTGAGATATGCCTGCCTCTGCCTCCCAAGTGCTGGGATAAAAGAAAGGCATGAGCCATCACCACAAGCTGTGCCAGGAGTTTTTTTAATTTAACGTTTTCTTTTCCTGAGGTATCCATTTCTTCTATACTGTCTTCAATGACCGACATTCTCTCTTCCCTCTGTTGTATTCTGTTGGTGAGGCTTGTCGGTTTTCCTTCAGTTTGGGTTTCCTTATTGATTGTATTTCCAGGTGCATGTCTTGAAATATTTTGTTCATTTCCTTCTACTGTTTGTGTTTTCCTAGATTTCATTAATGGATTTATTCACATCCTCTTTAAGGATCTCTATCATATTCATAAAGGCTATTTTAAGGTCTTTTTCTTGTGCTTCATCTGTATTGCATTTCACAGGGCTTATTGTAGTAGAGTTGCTGGGTTCTAGTGGAGATATGTTCTTCTGGATGTTTATGCATTTTTAAAAATAATTTATTTAATTTTATGTCCATTGGTGTGAGGGTGTCAGATCCCCTTGAACTGGAGTTACAGACAATTGTGAGCTGCCATGTTGGTGCCAGAAACTGAACCAGAGTCCTCTGGAAGAGGAGCTAGTGCTCTTAACCACTGAGCCATCTCTCCAGCCCCTGTTAATGTGTTTTCACACTGGTGTCTAGGCATCTGGATTTGGGATGATTGTAATTCTAAGTACTAATATCTGATCTTGTCTTTGTTGGGTGGGTGTTGTGTTTCTTGGTTTCTGTTGCCCTCTTTGGTTCTTAGGGAAAGAGAGTATTTCTTCTAAGTCCGGGAAGCATAATGATAGAAATTAGTGCATTCAAAAGATTGTTAAGTCATTAAGTTACAAGAAAAGGTTAAGGAAATAGGGAAGGATAAGAGAACTAAGGATCATGATGTCCTTGACATGCTCCTACTTCTTATACATAATCATTGCAACTTTTCCACCAAGAGATGATCATTTTTGCCCTGTTAATTTAACAGTCCAGGCATTAGAAAACTGGTTTCTAATTCCAGTTTAATCATTTTCATGTAATTTACTGTTGTGGTAGAATGCATGAGACTGTTTCATCCAGGTATGATATTCCTTTCAAGCAGGTCCAGTTTTATAGAGTGGCTCCTTTTTGGAAATTCTATACTCTTGTTCTAAAATGAAATTAAAAATCGAATACTTGGAACAGTCAAACAACTCTTGTTTTATTAAAAGATATAGTAAAGTTTAAAAAATGGTTCAATGTAGGACAGTTGTAATATAAAATGCAGCCAGACAATGCTGGTGCTTATAAAAAGGCAGTGGCCTCTAGAATGCTAGTTTATATGCTAGCCATGTGGAAGGCTCAGATCATCCACTTTGTTATCCTTATCATAGCTGCATTTCAATTAAAACATGTTGCAATTTCCTTATTCTTTTTGAAATATTTTGAGATCCATTAGTGTGTCAGTGCCTTGGCATTGCTCTCTAATTGCAATAGATTTTGAGTGATAAAAATTGATTTTGGTAGATATTTTGTAGAGTCAGCATTGGTTACCTGAACACATTAGAGTACCCTATAACTTAAAATGCTGTCATGCTGTTACAAGTTTTCATCACCTGAACTTGAGATTAGGAGGGCAGTTTGTTCTTTATTAAGAAAGATGTGCATTTAGGGGAAGTGTAACGAGATGTTGAATTCTAAGAAATATTGAGCCCTAAAGTGTATTTTAAAAGTATTCTTTCTACACATAAAGCTAAATTAAACTAACATAGTTTCAGTGTATCTATTTTACCAAATGGTAGCATTTTGGGACTCATATTTTATATGTAATATTTTATTGTAGTTTTGTTACAAAGCAATTAACCGGAGTTGTAATTTATATTACTAGACATTTCTATATCTTTACTTATTAATGATAAAACATAGCCTCCAAACCATCAATATTTTAAAATAAACATGCCTGTGTATGCCCTGTAATTCCAGCACTGGGGGCATAGGCAGACCCCATGAGCTTCCAGGGCAGCCAGCCTAGCCAAAGCTTCCAGTTCAGTGAGAGACATGAGCAATAGAGGAAGGTACATAAAGTCCTGTTCTGACCTCCAAATGTGTATGCATGTGTGTACATACCCACACACTCATGTATGTACATAGATATACATATAAAACACACCACACATACAAATATTCACATTAAATATGGATAGATAAACATGAATTATCACTATATATCTCAACGTGTTTCTTTCTGTGAACCCACAATTGTGGTGATATTGTGTTCCCCAAAATATTGTGCACCCTAATAAACTTATCTGGGGTCAGAGAACAGAACAGCCACTAGATACAGAGGCCAGAAAATGGTGGCACACACACCTTTAATCCTAGCATTCCAGAGCCAGAGATCCATCTGGATCTCTGTGAGTTCAAAGCCATATTGAAAACAGCCAGGCATTGTGACTCATGCCTTTAATCCCAGGAAGTTATGGCAGAAAGCAGAAAGGTATATAAGGCATGAAAACCAAGAACTAGAGCCTTGTTAAGCTTTTAGGCTTTTGAGCAGCAGTTTAGCTGAGATTCATTTGGATGAGGACACAGAGGCTTCCAGTCTGAGGAAACAGGATCAGCTGAGTGGGGTGGCTGTGGCTTGTTCTGTTTCTCCAATCTTCTAACATTCACCCTAATACCTGGCTCCAGGTTTGATTTTATTAGTAAGACCTTCTAAGATTCATGTTACACACCCCTGTAACCATTGTCAAGATGAGGGAGCATATAGCACCACGGTCCCCTAGCTCCAGGCTCTCCACTAACTTTCTCCCACTGTTTTGTCTCTGTCACCACTGTTTCTCTTTGGCTGTTTTCAACGTATGTATAAGGTGAATAGTAAAGTGGGTATTAGTCTTTGTCTGGCTTCTTTCTCTCTTGCAAGCTGTAATCCATGTTTTTTCCAAAAACAATGATAAACAATATCTAGTCCAACCTAAGTAGAATAATGTACTACAATTTCTTTATCCATTTTACTGCAGATGGAAATTTGTTTTGTTTCCTTGCTGCTGTTCAGTGTTGTAGTGAACATTCATATATATGTATATTTGTGATACATATAAGTAATATATAATATTTTTTTCTTGATACATATAATTATACATACATTTCCTTTCATTACATTCGTGGGGATGAAATCTCTGAGTCATATGGTTTGTGGATGTTTCATTTAACAGATCTTGCCTAATGGTTTTTTCCAAATGAATCTAGTGATTACATTCCCCCAGCAGTATACGAGACTTGCAGTTGTTCCAGGATTCCCCAAAGCACAGTGCTGTCACTTTCGTTTGTTTCTTCTGACTTAAAAGCATTTGCCATTTGCTGAATGAGCCATCCTTTTTTCCATTGCACATTTTTTTTTTTACACCATTGCCCAAACATATGTGACAACAACTATGTGCTGTGGGATGTTCTGTATGGCAAATGTGTTGCTCTGATTGGTCAGTAAATAAAATACTGATTGGCCAGTGGCTAGGCAGGAAGTATAGGCGGGACTAACAGAGAGGAGAAAAGAAAGAACAGGAAGGCAGAAGGAGTCACTGCTCTCCCACTGACTAAATGGCTAGCCAGTGAGCTCTGTGGATCCAGGGCTCAGGCCCCTCCCACAGTGACCACACCTATATTTTAGTGTGGGAGCTGTGGATTCAAACTCATATTCCCATGCTTGTGCTTCACCAATAGGCCCTTAACCAACAGAGCCATCACCCCAACCCCTCACAAACACTGTGTGTGAGGCCACTTTATGGTCCTCTTGTGGTATTTCCATGGGAGACTTGGTTATCAGATTTTGATTGTTCATGTTTGGCTGAAGAGAAAAGCAGGGAAACTTTTTTTTTTTTTTTTTTTTTTTTTTTGGTTTGGTTTTTCGATACGGGGTTTCTCTGAGTAGCTTTGCGCCTTTCCTGGGACTCACTTGGTAGTCCAGGCTGGCCTCGAACTCACAGAGATCCGCCTGGCTCTACCTCCCAAGTGCTGGGATTAAAGGTGTGCGCCACCATCCCCGGGCTTGCAGGGAAACATTTTTAACTAGATGTTGCTCTGATTTAAATAATTTCAAAGCCTTACTCTCTGAAAATAACAATTATTATTTAACTAGCTAATTTTACTATTTCCAATTTGTTGGTAGTGTTTCAGTATGATTCATTTCTAAATATATCTTAATTTGTGATATCATCTCTCTTTTGATGTATACTTTTTTAAAATTAAATTAAAAATTTTTCTATGTTTGTGGTTTTTCAAAAATCACAGTATATTTCTTTCTTTATTAGACAGGGTTTTACGTGTGCCAGACTGGCCTTGAACTTGATATGTGTATACACACACACACACACACACACACACACACACACACACACACACACAGTTCAGGACCATCTTGAATTTCTGATCCCTTTGCCACAACTTCCCAACTAAGATTGCAAGTACCTGGTTTATGTGGTGCTGGGAGTGGAATACAAGGCTTAATGCATGCTAGGAGAGAAGTTTGCCAACAGAGGTAGCCTTCCATCCTCATCCACACCTATCCAGTCTCTGACAGTTGATTAGTAAATGTCCACATTTTGGCAACTGTTTGTATATAGTTTATAGTCAAGTGCTTAGCACTTTGTAAGTTCTCCATTTGTGTTTAAAATGATGCCTATCTGCAAGTAGTTGGACCCAAAGTCCTATGTCACCTAAAGTAAAGCTTATTAGTTGAAATTTTCATATTGTCTGTATCTTGTTGAATAAATTACTTTGAGTGAGTATTAAAAACTCGTACCTTAGTGATATAATTTATATTTACTGCTTTGCTTCTATTTAACTTTGCTTAATGATTTTGGATTCAATGTTATTACTTGACTATAAATTATAGCCTTCTGGAGAAGTGAACTATGTATCATAATACAATGAATACCCTTATCTTCTTTATTTCTACTCACTCTTACTTTTTTCCTCCCTCCCTTCCTTCCTCCCTCCCTCCCCCTCTCTTTTTTGTTAGTAAGAGGGTAAGAACTCAATATTTCATCCTCTTTTATTTTAAAATGTTATCTGAATGTTTTAAGTTGGGTTCCATTTATTATTAACATATTTAGGAAATAGAATTTTTTTTGTTAGCAAGTCAAGCAATCTGTTCTGTTTCCCTCCACCTTTTTTTCTTTTATTGAAATAAAATATCCCTTTTCCCCATCCTACACCCTCACCCCTATTTCATTTGCTTCCTGTTTGGGAATATATTGGCAAATACTCTGATTTTGCATTTTAGTAAATACCTTTGTTTTTGTTATGTGCACATGTGATAAAGTTTATATAGCACTAAAACTTTTGTTCCTCCTGAGCCATATTTATCTATAATCTCAAATTTGTTTAATATGATAAATTTGTTTGGATTTATTTATATCTGTTGCTTTTTCATGTATTCTTTTCTTTATTATTTTGTATATTGGTCCATCCTTTATTTACATTTTACTTGAATGAAAAGGCAAAATATCTTTGGTGAATCTTAGGTATCTTTTAGAGATCCCCAGCAATCTCAATTGTTTGTCCAAGTCAGTACACATTGTCTGCTGAATAGTTATAAGTATGTAAATGATAAACATTTTTGTGGAACTAAAATCCTAGTACCTGACATAGGCAATGAACAGTGTAAAGTGTAAAATAGATACTAAATCATGTGTTACTTATTAATTATCAGAAAAAAATGAGGTAAAAGTGAGATTTTTCCAGTAAGGAAGACTGTGATCATCACACTAGGGAAATGACTTCTGAATTTGGGCGAGAGAGACTTGAGGGAATTGAGGAGCTTGCCAACAAGGGGTCATATACTACAGTAAGGACTGGGTAGGGCAGGACACGAGTGGGAAGCTGGGAAGGCTAAAGTAGAAAGATTGAAAGGATTCGATGTGTCTGGAGAGGTGCCCACCTCAGGACAGGGTTCTTCTCACGAGAGGGATTGAAGAGACCTAAGAATCCTGCTCAGATAAGGAGTTCTAGACCCCCTTAGGTCTGTATTTCATACTTGTTTTCTTCTTTCCTGAATGTCCTGGACTGAGGGCTTCCTTAGCAATCTTGCCTATTCTCATTCTGTCAGTTGTCATGCACACTAGTCTATTATGCACTTTTTGCTGTGCTTTTATATGTAGCTATCCAAAAATTTAAAAATATATTGTGTATATATATTTGTATCATAAAGCTTTTAATTTGTAGAACTTGTACCTTAAAATGGACAGCCACTGGATGAACTGTTTCTGTGGTTTAGGAGGTATTTGCAGCTGTGTGGTTAACCCCATCTGTTCCCCATGTGCCACAAGAAACCTGGGAGCTGTGCTTTACTGCTGCAGTGTATTCAGAGTAGTTGATTTTTATCTCCCATCTATATCTACCAATAATCTATCATCTTCTATCTATCTATCTATCTATCTATCTATCTATCTATCTATCTATCTATCTATCTATCATCTATCTATCAATCATCTATCTATCATCTATCATCTATCTCTATATATATCATGGTTATCATACTAATCATCTTTGTGTGAGTATCTATCTATATGGGAATTGTTTTACTTTTAAGGATAAGTATTGATTAAGTTGTAAGTTTGATGTACAGGCCAATTCATAAAAAAATCACAAATTATAGATTCACTGATAAAATGTAAATATATATATATATATATGTATATATATATATATATAAAACTGGGCTGCTATATATTGATATTTATTGCAAATAAAGCTTTTTAATATGGTTTCTATCTTCATAACTTTATAATACTTCTATTATTTGATTAATTATCTTGGTTAATGTGTTGAAGTTTGTCTAATCTTTGGTTTTTGAAATAGAATACACCAAAAAAAACTTCTTTTTGTAAAAAATTGGGAGGATACAGTTTGAGACCTTATTGTGATATAACCTAAATTTAACAGAGATTATTTGTATTCTAAACTGTTTTTGACTTTGACAACTTTAAAATTGCATCCACTGCTTGGCAGAAAAATGGTGTTACATAAAATCAAACATCAGTACAGTGTATAAAGTAGAGATTATAGTTGTTCTCTTAGCCATTTTATCTTAGTATAAATGAAATTCATTGTTCAGCATGGCCTTGTGAACTATGTTTTCCACTCAAGTTATTTCATAAAGATTAAATTAAATTCATTGCAGGGTACATTCTTTCAGAGATTGTAACAATTCCTATCTGTTTGAACTATACAATGATTTTTCTTTTCTTAGAGTGAGAAAAAGTTCAGAAAGACAGTTTTCCATCTCATTGCACCTTTTCTGAACAGTTCTCATACCTCAGCCATAAGGTTTTATTAAGTATAAATTGAAGTGAACCTGTGTCAGTAACAAATAATGAAAACACACCTTCAAATGTCTGCTCCGCTTTCCAGAGGATCTGAAAGTGTGCTTGCAGGATGGCTGAGAGAACCTGGGAAAGTATGGCTGAATCTGAGGAACCTGGTATATTTAGAATATTATAAAAGCCGAGCAACTGATTGCTTCAAATCACTGCTTTATGGGGAGAAAAATGGCTTCCTTCCGGATGCCTAGTCCTTAATTTCCGAACTGTGAATGTGTCAAGTTTTACCTGGTGAAGGGATTTTATGGATGGAATTAAAGACTGATAGTTTGCTGCTATTAAAATAAGGAGGGCTACCCGGATAGTCTCATTGAACCACATAATCCTTACGAAGAAGTCAGAATTGTTAACAAGAGGTGTGCCGCAGAAGCAGGAGGCAGAGGGAGACAATCCAGAACTGTGGACATGTGTGGAACAGAAGAAAGGGGCCAAAACAAAGCGGTGAGGGAAGATTCCCTGAGAGAAACTGGGTCCTAGTCAAGAACTCAAATGATTTATTAAATCTGAGTCTTGAAATGACTACTCTTCTGGACCCTCCATTAAAGAACAGATCCCCTCAGAAGCTTTTGTTTTGACCTTGTGAGAAACAAGCAAACACACAAGCTGAGACTAACAAACTTCTTACCCAAACAATTATGGGTTAACTTATCTGTTCTAGTCATTAAAATGTGGTAATTTATTATAACATTTTGTAATACAAAATGTAATAGAACACTTTACAAAACTGAAATGATTGGTGGTATTCTTTTTGCTCAGAAAATAAGAATTCTCTGAAAAAGACTGAAATGTCACCATGCAAAATAAATCAATGATTGTATTGTTATTTTGTTATTTCTCTGTTGAATCAATACAACAAAAGCAATTTAAGGAGAAAGGATTTATTTTGGCTCACGATTCAAGAATGCAGTCCACCATAGCAAAGAAGTTTTGCTGGCAGGAGTTTGAGGCAGCTGGACACTCTGAATCTACAGTGAAGAAGCAGGAAGTGATGAGTATTCATTCTTAGCTCTCTAATGAGGCTGCTGGTCAGAGGGGATCCTTCCATTTTAATGAACACAATGGATAATCTAGATAGTCTTTCTCAGGTATGCCCAAAAGCTTGTCTTTCAGATGATTCTGTCAAGTTGACAGTTAATGTTAACTATCACAGACAAGGAAATACTACACTGCAAATAGTTTCAGGTGTAGTTTATGAGGCTCTATGAAAACAAGAAAAGAGATCTCACTATGTAGAGTTTACACTCTGGTGGGAATAATAGACAATGAAAGAACAGAGGAATTCATGCAGAGTCACAAGTTATTCTAAAGTCCATGACCTTTTTTTAATATGTAAAAGGTTTTTATGGTTTGATGCCCTCCCCCCACCTTAGTTAGGGTGCTTTTCACTTAAATAAGAAATTAATTTGCCTTGAGATTTTACATTTTTAGGTATAAGAAGGAAAATAGCTGAAAAGAAGGAGATTTTGAAAGAAAAAGAAACAGAGAAGAAACCATTACAAGGTCAGTATTCAGGGCAGTGAGTTGGAGCCCAGCCAGTTGTCCAGATAGCCATAGAGTCTCTGATGTCCCTACTCTAATCTTCATTGGGAGAACTTAGATGAGAAACACATTAGGGAAAAATGACATTTCAAAGTCTTTCCCTAAATGCTGGAGGGCTGACCCACTCAGCTCCCTCTCAGGCCTAGAACCAGGGTATGAGTTGGCCCACGCCAATATCTACCCCATCCATGAACTGATGCAGCATGTGAAGGGGCTTGTCCTGCAGATCCAAAGCTGTCGGATCTCTGTGACACAACAAAGGGATGTCCAGGAGGAGTCCCAGTGAGGGCCTAGTATCAATAGTGCAGCAGAAGCCAGAGGCCTCAAGCCAGACCAATGACTCATTGCAATGAACACTTGCAAGTAAAGATAAATGAACTAAAGGGTACACTTTGTGACTCACTGGGCCACACTACAGGTTCCACACTGAGATTTTTCTTTTAAACTTTATTAATTCAAGGGGGTGTTACATAGAGCAGAGGGCAGATACGAAGGGATGGGGAGATGAAAAGATGAATGGGATCGGTTGTAGCAGGAATCTTAAATGGTCCTATTCATAAGAACAAACCTGGAGCCAGGTATTGGGGTGAATGCTAGAAGATCAGAGAAGCAGAACAAGCCACAGCTACCTCACTTTGCTAATTCCTCAGCTGATCCTGTTTCCTCAGACTGGAAGCCTCTGAATCCTCATTCAGAATGAATCTCAGCTGAACTGCTTCTCGAAAGCCTGAATGCTTAACCAGCTAAAAGCTTCTAGTTTCTGGTCTTCACGCCTTATATACCTTTCTGCTTTCTGCCATCACTTCCTGGGATTAAAGGCTCACTTTCTGGGATTAAAGGCGTGAGTCACCATGCCTGGCTGTTTCCAGTATGGCCTTGACCTCACAGAGATCCAGAGGGATTTCTGCCTCTGGAATGCTAGGATTAAAGGTGTGAGTGCCACCATTTTCTAGCCTCTGTATCTAGGGGCTGTTCTGATTCTGACCCCAGATAAGTTTACTAGGGTGCACAATACCACCACAATCTTGATGTGTGATGTGAAATCCACAAAGAATCAACAAAAAGTTAAAAAGTTTTCATATAAAATTAAAGTAAAAAAATTCCACACCCCCCAAGCCCAGTATAGTGACATTCACCTTAAATCCCAGCACTTGGGAGGCAGAGGCAGGTGTATCTCTGTGAGTTTGAGGACAACCTGATTTCAGTAGTGAGTTCCAGGACACCCAAGGCTACAAGGTTACATAGAGAGATGTCTCAAAAAACTAAACAAATAAGCAAAAACTCTCCCAAAATGATCATAATTTTTAATCACACAAAAATAATTAATTTTAGCCATAAGTAATCATTACATAATCTATACTTTTAGGACTTGAAAATTCATAAAAGTTGAATACAATGATTATGCATAATTTTATCACTGATTGATAGAATGATGGTGTAAATGTAGATTCAGTAGAAGAGGACAGTGATTGATGATTTTTATTTCCTAGTTAATACACACCATGTAGTTGTGAAAGAAGACTAAGATGGTCTTTATTATTTTTGTGTTTGACTTAAAGCAATTTACATACTTTGCTTGATGAGGAACTAGATACAATGGTTGTTATTGGAATTATGATTTTTCCTTAATCACATTTTATTAATATATCTATTAATAGTTATTTTAATTTTAAATAGCCTACCTTTTGTTTGATCTCATAATCAAAAAGGAAACTTGGAGCTACTTTTAGTTTCAGTGATCTAGTTAACATATTCACATAAATTAATCATTTCCTTCATTTATTAATAGAAAAAATAGAGTAATAAAAACCTATAACTTCAAGTTTAGCACCTAAGTCTACCATAACTTTGAAATTGGTGATTTTCCCTGTATACCATATTGCAAGTTTAAGAGTTATTTCAGAAAACAAAAACATACTTGAAATCCAGTGGAATAAAAAAATAGAACCTGAAAAAAAATCTAGTTATTAGGAAGTTATTAAGATTGATAAATTTTAGGTAAGCTTCTCAAGTTAAAGAGATACATTAAACTATTAAAGGATGAATACAATAAAATCTAAATGTATTTTTATATACTACTATTAGATACTCAGAGTTCTGAAATGTAAGATTGCTTAAGATATGAGAATTAATAAAATGTGCTAAAAAATACACTGAAAAACTTCAATGACCATTTACATTAAAAAATATTCTCACTTTTCCAACCTTTCAGACCTCTCACATCATTTTCCAGGGTCTAGCTTGTGAATGTGACCCACCACATCCCTTCTCAACTGTCTTAGGGTTTTTATTGCTGTGAAAAGACACCATGACCATCACAACTCTTATAAAAAAAAACATTTAATTGGGGTGGCTTGCTTACAGTTTCAGAGGTTCAGTCCATTATGATCATGAAGAAGAGCAGCATGCAGGCAGACATGGTGCTGGAGCTGAGAGTGCTACATCTTGCAGGCAACAGGAAGTCAACTGACTGTCATACTGAGGGAAGCTTGAGAAAAGAGACTTAAAAGCCTGCCTCCACAGTGGCGTATTTCCTTCAACAAATGCCTCCTCATAGTGCCATTCCATTTGTGGGCCATTTTATTTCAAACCACCACATTCTACTTCCTGTCCTTCAAAGGCTTATGGCCATATCATAATACAAAAAATGCATTCAGTCCAACGTTAAAAGTCCTCATAATCTATAACAGTCTCACACTTATTTCAAAGTCCAAATTCCAAAATCTCTTATGAATCTCATGACAATCTCTTAACTGTAATCACCTGTTAAAAATCAAAATCAAAAAGCAGATCACATACTTACAACATATAATGGCACAGGATATACATTACCATTCCAAAACACACGGGGGGGCGGGGGGGGGGGGGGGGAGTATAATGAGGAAATGCTGGACCGAAGCAAGACCAAAAGCTAGCTGGGCAAACTCCAGACTCTGTATCTCCATGCCAGATGTCAAAATGCTCTCAACATCTCCAACTCCAGTCAGCTTTGTTGACTGCAATACACTTCTTTCTCTTGCGCTGGTTCCACTCCCTGTTAGCAGCTCTCCTTGGCAGGTACCCCACAACTCTGGTATCTCTAATATCTTGGGTTCTCTAAGGCAATCCAGGCAGCAACTTCACAGTTTCACACAATTGCCTCTTTACTAGGCCTTCATTCAGGGACACCTCTGACACATGCCTGGCTTCAGAGGCTGTTCTTAGTCAGGGAGGCAACTTTTATAACTTGTTTCTTCTATCCTTAAATCTAAAGCCAGAACTGTGTGCTGAAGGTGCCATGTTCTGCTGCTTACTTTGGCTGGAACATGGCCCCCTTGTTTGATTACATCTTCACTGGCTTTCTGTTTTCCTTTACTGCCTACCCTTGGCTGTCCTTGAATTTGATCTTTAGACCAGGCTGGCCTCTATCTCAGAGATCCACCAGCCCCTGCCTTCCCAATGCTGTGATTAAAGGCATGCACCACCACACCTGGCTTTAAATTTTTCTTTAATTCCTTTTCATATGCTGAGTGAGATCTTGCCCTGAGGTCATCACTCCCTTTATTCCCTTTTTGAAAAACCTGTTTATCTCCTTGAACAAAGAACTGAGCTCCATTCTTCTTTCTGGTGCTCTTTTTCTCCTGAAAATATTCTTTTTGTAATTTACCATGCTCAGCTTGCTACTTTTCATTATAAATCTTCATTAGAGGTACTACTAATACCCACATGACAGGATCTACTATACTAGGCTGTTTGAGATGTCGTCTGCCAACAAATTAATCCAAAATTCTTCACTTTAGCCTCAGGCAGACTCTTCAGACAAGGGCAAATGCTGCCATTGTTTCTTCACCAAAGTATCACAAGAACACTCTATAGTGAACATACTGAAGAGAGGAATGCATATAACTGAGAGACTGTGGAAAGGAATAGGAATCCGTAATTATTAAAACACAGAGTACTACTGAAAAAACAAATACTACCACCCAAAATCAACATGGTGACTGCAATTAACACACATTTCGATAATAACATTAAATATCAATGGACTCATTTCTCCAATCAAAAAAAAAAAACCCTGAAAAACAAAAAAACCAAAAAAAAAAAAAAAAAAAACCCCACAGGTTGACTGAATGAATCAATCAAGAAACAAAATCCACCAATCTAATTTCTGCAAGAAATACATCTCAGTTTTAAAGGTAGTAGTAGGTGATTTCACATGCCACTTTCTCCGATAGACTGGTCATCTGGACAGAGACCAGATGAGAGAGACAGAGACAGAGACAGAGAGACAGGGGGGGGGAGAGAGAAAGACATCAGAATTAATTAACATCATACATCAAATGGACTTAACAGATATTTACAGAATATTCTGCCCAAACACCAAAGAATACACATTCTACTCAGCTGCAAATAAATCCTGCCTATAACAGAACACATCCTGGAACACAAAACAAGTCTTTACAAATTCAAAAAAATTGAATCCTTGTATCCTATCTGACCACAATGCAATAAAACTTAAAGTTGAAGGGCCGGGCGTTGGTGGCGCACGCCTTTAATCCCAGCACTCGGGAGGCAGAGGCAGGCAGATCTCTGTGAGTTCGAGGCCAGCCTGGGCTACCAAGTGAGCTCCAGGAAAGGCGCAAAGCTACACAGAGAAACCCTGTCTCGAAAAAAAAAAAAAAGAAAAAAAAAAAAAACTTAAAGTTGACAGCAATAAATTTCTATTAAATACAAAAACTCATGGAGATTAAACAACTCATTACTTGAGTGATGAATGTGTCAAAGAAGAAATCAAGAAAGAAATGAAAAAAAATTCCTGGATCTAAATAAAAACGAACGCACAACAAATGAAGCCTCTGGGACACGTTGAAAACAGCCCTTTAAGGGAAATTTATAGCTTGGAGTGCCTATATTAGAAAATTAGAGAGACCACAAATAAATAACTTATTTATAAAATTAAAAAATTTGGCAAAAGAACAAACCAAACACAAACTCAGTCAATGGCAAGAAATAATCAGAAACAAAATAGAAATCAATGAAGTAGAAACAAAGAAAATAATACAAAGAATCAATGAATCTAAGAGTTGGTTCTTTGAGAAGATTAATGAAACTGGCAGACTTTTGGTCTAAGTAACAAACAAAAAAAGGAAAGAGAGGGCCAAAATTAAAAAGAAAAAAAAAACGAACAGGGAAACATTACAACAGACACCAAAGAAATTTAGAATATTATAACGGAATATTTTAAAATCCTGTACTCTATTAAGATGGAAAGCAATCTAAACAGACTCTTAACACAGAGACTGAAATAGTAATAAAAAGCCTTCCAGCTAAAATAAATTCCAGGTCCAGATGTTTTCACTGAAGAATTTTGCTAGTCATTCAAAGAAGTTCTACAGCCAATCCTTCTTAATCTTAAAAAAAAAAAAAAAAAAAAAAAAAAAAAAAAAAAAAAAAATTAAAAGGAGCAATCCAGAGACCCTTGAGCTGGAAGTAGTCTGAATGCCACTTCCCTGAAGACTAGCTTTTATCTTACCAGAAGATGCCAAGTAAGCTACCAACAGAGGGAAGCAAACAACAACAACAACAACAACAACAACAACAACAACAACAACAACAACAAACCAGTCTTGATTAGCAATGATGCCTGTGAACCACGACAAAGACCTACATGGCACAATAACCCCCTGAGGATGCAGTAGTGGTACACATACCTTGGTAGTAACCAGTATGTCTTTTAGTTGGAGTTATAACCTGCTCAACAAGAGAGAAACCATGCCTGGTCCTGGAAACCTCGCCAACTATTCAGGGCTAGTGAAGTAGAGCTTTTGGAGGAGAACCTACAACCACTACTTTACTAAACCAGCATCATCCCCTACTACATTCTAAATATTTATGCTCATACTTACAGATAAGTGTTGTCCTCACCCCTCATCAAGGAAATTCATCATTGCAACAGATGGAGACCATTGTAGAAAACCATAATCAACCAGACTGCAGAGTTGTGGAGCATAGTCCTAGTGGATACATGTACAGAACAATTCCAACACCAAGGTTCAGGGATCATTGCATAAGAGGGGCTGGGCAGAATGTAAGAGGCAGAGGATCAGGAAGTTTACTGGGAGATTGTGTCTTCTAGTAATGTTGGAACCTACGTCAACGTGATGGCTTTAATATAGCTGAATGAACAAGAACAACAATAGTCATGCCAAAATGGACAGAGGAAAGTCCACAAGGCCTCAACCATACACAAAGAACTATAGGCAACTAAGGAATGCAGAGAACAGGAGTAATAGTTTTCTCCAGGGAGTAGCACACTAATTGGTTATTCAAAACCAAACATACATACAAGTAGCATTATACAGACTGGGCAGATTATATTTAGGAATATATATCTACATATAATCCTAAATATATTTAGATATTCCATATATATATTAATATGAATATAAGAACAATTGATTAGAAAAGAGGCCATGAATTTTGAAGAGAGCAAGGAGGTTTATGGGAGGCTTTGGCAGGAGGAAAGGGAGGGAGGGAATGATATAATTATAATATGAAAACAACTAGTGTAATTTAAGTAAATCTCAAAAATAGGATAAATATTCTAAATAATTATTTACAGCAAAGGAACCAGTTAGTTTATTGATGAGACAGCCAATAGGTTGGAAGAAAAGTCTTTGCTACATATACATCTATTACTATCTAAAGTATACAATGAACCCATGAAACTAAATAAAAAATAAGACAACCCATTCAATACACAGATTCCTGAATGAACACAGTTCTCAAAAGATGAAATCTAATTGGCCAGTAAACATATAAAATGTCAGTCTCACTAGCAATCAGAGAAATAAGTTAAAAATACATAATGACTTAATCTCAGCCAGTCAGAATGGCAATCACTCAGGAAACAAGCATAGATGCTTCTGAGTATCTAGACAAAAGGGCAGCACTATCTTCTGCTCCTGGGAATGCCAAGTCATTCAGAAGTTGGATGTAGCATGAATCTTAAAGAGTCTTATTAATAAAATCAAACCTGGAGCCAGGTATTAAGGTGAATGCTGGAAGATCAGAGAAGCAGAACAAGCCACAACTACCTCACCTTGCCAGTTCCTCAGCTGGTCCTGTTTCCTCAGACTGGAAGCCTCTGAGTCCTCATCCAGAATGAATCTCAGATGAACTGCTGCTCGAAAGACTGAATGCTTAACCAGTCAAAAGCTTCTAGTTTTTGATCCTCATGCCCTATATATCTTTCTGCTTTCTGCCATCACTCCCTGGGATTAAAGGCTCACTTTCTGGGATTAAAGGTGTAGTCATTTGAACTCACAGAGATCCAGAGGTATTTCTGCCTCTGAAATGCAAGGATTAAAGGCGTGTGCTACCACTGCTTATCCTCTATGTTTAATATTGTGGCTGTTCTGTTCTCTGACCCCAGATAAGTTTATTAGCATGCACAATATTTTGGGGAATACAATACCACCACAGTTGGAAGTCATTAAGGAGGTTTCTTAAAAACCAAAAATAGATCTACTATATATAACCCAACAGAATCATTCCCAATATGTGTCCAAAGGACTCAAAGTGAGCACGTTACAGAGAGACTTCTACTTTAATGTGCTAAGTTGTGGACCCAACCTAGGTGTGCACAGAGGGATGAGTGAGGAAAATACGGCATATACACAAAATGGATTTTTTTTCATCCATGGATCATGATTATGTAGTTGAAACAAAAATGGAATACTACTGGAAGTAATTATAGTAAGCAAATTAAGCTAGTTTCAGAAAGACAAATATGCATGCTTTGTCATTATTATTAGAGATCAGTTCCTCGTATTTATAACAGAAATAATGTTTGTACATATTATATAAAATTAGAAGTGAGATTTTCAGTTTAACAAAGAGGGGTAATAAAGAGGATGACACCAAAGGACAGGTGACAAATGGGGAGAATATGTTCAGCATGCTATATATGTATGAAAAAGTTTAAAGTCAAGTAAAATAATGAAAAATTAAAAACAAAAATTTCAACAAACTAGGACTAGAAATTGTCTTTCTCAATATGAAAGAAGGAAACCATGGAAAACCCATAGCTGTAGCTGTTGTCTATGCTGAAAGATATAATGCTATTCCCCCAAAACAGGGAATGAATATATGTAATGAATGAATACACACACACACACACACACACACACACACACACACACACACACACATTGGTTTTTTTGAGACAGGAATTCTTTACGTAGCCTTGGCTGTCGTGGAACTAGCTCTATAGACCAGACTGGCCTCAAACTCACAGAGATCCTGTTGCCTTTGCCTCCCAAGTGCTGGGATTAAAGGTGTGCACCAGCACCAAACAGGGAATATTACAAGAATATCCTCTTCTCCATTTTTTTAATCAATGATTTTATGTGGAATCCTAGTTTAGGAATTTGAGGAAAAACTATAGTTTATAAAGGATGACTAAATCATCTGTTTGGACAACGCAAGATCTTGTTTCTTCTCTGATACAAGGTAAATGAGCTAAAAACTTGATAGGACTAACTAGTAAATGTAGAAGGTCACAGAACAAAAGGCCTATATAAAATTAATATAATTAATTAGAAATGCAAAAGCTGAAGATTGCAGTGAAAATATGACTTACAATTGCACCATGACACATAATACTTAGAGATTTTAAGTGAATATGCATGCTCAGTCCCTGGAGAGACAGCTCAGTAGTCAAAGCTCTTGCTGAACAACAGGAAGCATGAAGCCTGGAATTTGGATCCATATTTTTTTTTTCAATCCTAAAGACCATGGTTACACAGTTTGAAGGAAATGGAATACTCCTGAAAGTCATTGTGTTCAGCAAATTGAGCTAGTTTCAAGAAGTACATGTTGATGGGTTGGTGGCCTGTCTGTAATTTCAGAGCTTAGAAGACAGAGAGAGGGAATCCTTAGAGCAAGTTGGCAAGTCAGACTAACCACATTGACAAGCTCTGGGTTCAGTTAAGAGACCTCACATTAGAGAACAGGCAGAGAATGACTGAGGAAGGCTCTGATATCAAGCTTGAACCTCCACATGCTCACATATATACACACAGACCCACATACACACACATACACAAGGAAACAGAAATATAAAACATCTGAATATCAGAAGCTCAGAAAATACTACTTCCATATAAATAAAGAAGGAAATACATATAATATATTCATATGTTAGAAAAAAAGTGATACTGTTAAAATGAAAATTATTTGACAAATTCAGAGAAACTGAGCATCTGCAAGATCTTTTTCAAATTGACAAGTGTGTACATATGGAAAGGAAGGTGTTTGGATAAAAAGTGATCTAAGGATGCTTTTGGTAGATTAGTGTATATCTTGAGTATGACATGTAAATTTAATCAAATGTGTGAAACAATATGTTTAAATTATTAATGTTGATTTTAAACATAAAATTATATATGTAAATTTTTGCCTGTTCTTGAGTCTTCAGCTGCATTATGGAAGCACTTTTCAGAGAAAACCATTCATTCAGTTAAATGCATGAAAATGCATATAAATTACAGGTTAATATAAATTATAGTATAACTTGACATAGAAAACTCTTAAGAAAACCTGCTTTCACCACTGACTTGACTTAACAATCATTCTTTTCATGATGATAAGAGTAACCTGTGGTTGTGCCCTTTAAGGTTAAATCCTCTCAAAAAAATGGATGCTCTATTAGTGCACAGTGCTCTGATACATCACATATTTCTAAGAATGCTGCTTGACATTGTTACTGTTTTCACAGTCCTGTCTGTTCAGGGTACTCTGTGCTTCTTCATAACTAGTACTTTATAATAGTTACTGCAAATTAATCTAATTTCCACTAATTAAACAATCTCTACTTGAAAAAATTTATCATAATTATATTCTTCTTAAAAGATGTGTCTGGGTGGTTGTGATGTGTTGTGTGTGTTTTTTTAAATAATTCAGGCAAAGTGAAGCAATTATAAGAACTTTGTGGTGCCTCTGTTTTTTCCCTCATGCAAACAGTTTCTTTTATCTATGATAAGAAAACTTAGAAGCATCTCAGATTTCTTTAAAGCACATTTTTATAGTTGAATTTCCTTTTGAAGAATTACAGAAAGATTAAATTAGAATAAATTTAGTCAGAACATACAGATGCAATTCACAGAAGACTTTTTTTGCATTTCATAGCATAGCATTATGCTTCATCATAATGTTGTCTTTATGCTTTAGTAGTTTTTGAAACAGATTTCAAGGAATGACATAATAAAGATCACAATTTCTCTATACTTCCTATCTCTCCTTTTTTATTTATTAAGACAAATATTATAAATACCATTGCTGAGCTATCTCAATTGTTTTCTATGCTTCAGAGTTAAGTTCAGCCATTGGAGTCCAGGGAAAGAAGTGAATCATTTATCTTTGGAAAATAGCCTTCTAGTAAACATGAGTAGAACATTGGTTGTATGTATTCTTTTAATTATATCATTCAAAATATTTACAAGAATAGTTTACATGTGGTAGCACAATTTTGCTAAGGTTATATGCACTTCTGGAAGCAAAGCTATAATCTCCATTGAAGTGGAATCAACTAAAATAAAAGTTTCATTCATGAACACTTTATAGTGGCTAAATGTAACTGGTGGACTGTTAAATCAGAAGTTGTATTTGATACGCATCTAGGTCAGAGTTGATGGAAAGCCTTGTCATGATGACAAATTGGACAAATTGTTTTTATCAGTTTTAGTCATCTTTGATCAAAGTGAAAGAAAAAGAGAGACAACTCTTGAATTTTATATAAATGACATAAAAGCTTCTGACATCTCTAAATTATATTGCATAGAACTGTAGATTCCTTGAGGCAGGCAGGATCCAATCTCCCCTTACTTTCAGAAATGAAAGAGTACAAGGGTAAGGGTAGGGGATGCACAAACTGTCACCAGCTTTTGACAGAGAGAGAGCCAGGACTGAAATTGAGGTCTGTTAATATTTAGTCTCATAGCTTTTAGACTTTCTGAGGGGAATTTTATATATGTAGATATATAATGCATAACTCATGATATATAATTGTAAATATACATGTATATATGATATATAGCTTTTGCTTTGATTACAAACAGGTATATTACATTAGATATATACAGTAAAACAATATATAACCATTCATATTTTATGTTCTAGGGAAATGTGGTTCAATAAATATGTCCACTGAATGATTAGCAAGAACTCATTAAAAGATTATACATTAGCTCATTCTATAACTTCTCTAATCAGCACCCATTAGAGAGGTCCGCAATTATCTGAACTAAGAAACAACATAGATAAATTTTTTTAATCTTGACTTTTTTATTAAACATTTTTTATTCATTTTATATACTAACCGTAGATTCCTCCCATCCCTCTTTCCACTCCCCCCACCCCCACCCTCCTGCCTTCCCCTTCTCACCTCCCTTCACTCCTCTATCCCCTCCTTCAAAAGGGTAAATCCTCCCATGGGGGACAGCAAAGCCTGGTACATTCAGTTGAGGAAGGGCCAAGCCCCTCCCCCTTGCATCAAGGCTGTGCAGGGTGTCTGACCATAGGTAATGGGCTCCAGAAAGCCAGCTCATGCCCAAGGGATGGATCCTGATTCCTCTGCCAGGGACCCCTCAAACAGACCAAGCTACACAACTGTTTGACTTATGCAGAGTCTAGTCCGGTCCCATGCAGGTTCCACCGCTTTCAGTCTAAAGTTCATGATGAGTTCCTACAAGCTTGGTTCAGTTGTCTCTGTAGATTTCCCCATCATGATCTTGACCCCTCCTTGCTCATAGAATTCCTCCTGGAGCTTGGCCTGGTGCTTGGCTGTGGATCTCTGCATCTGCTTCCATCAGTTACTGGATGAAGGCTCTATGATAACAATTAGGGTATTCATCAATCTGATTATCACGGTAGTCTAGTTCACGCATTCTCTCCATTACTGTTAGTAGTCTAAGCTGTGGTCATCCTTGTGGATTCTTGGGAACTTCCTTAGCACCAGGTTTCTCCCTTACCACATAATGTCTCCCTGTATCAATATATTTCTTTCATTGCTCTCCCATTCCGTCCCTCCCCCAGCTTGACCATCCCATCCCCTCAATTTTATAAGACTTCAAAATGCGTATCACTGAATTATAAGGCAAGAGATTCAAAGGTCAGGTTATGTCATATTCCTTATATTTCAATGTGTACAATTTTCTTTCCTCCTCCTCCCCCATTCTCTACTTCTTTCTCTCCCTTCTTTTCTTCTTTTCTTCTTTACCATTTTGTATACTTGTTTAAGTCTGGAAAAGATATATTCAGAGATGATGAATGAAAGCTTTATTACCAATGCATTTTGGTTCTGATTCTATTGATTCAAATATTTTGTGTTCACTGTAGGAACATTAGAACAGAAAGAAGAAAAAAATCATTCTTTAAATCTCTAATAGTGTAATTTATTATCATACATATTTAGAAGAGGCAATTTAACAGCAAATTGAGAAAATTCAGATCAGAAAAATTGTAAATAGTTTATTAGTAAAAATGAAATTCCTGATGCATAGGAAATTATTCAAATTATAGAGCTATTCTGTTTGATCTAATTTTAAGCAATTAAAATTTAATTTTATAAACAAAATAGGCCACAGATAGAACATATATGCCCCATTTTTTGCTGATAGCTTCTAAAAGCAAAAATTTATCAGGTAATAATTTAATATCTTAGGATAACTATTAGAGACATTACATGAGAAAGAATGGAGAATAGTTAATTCATTATGAGCTAAACAACTGAGTAGATATTTTAAACTTAGCTTTATTGAGACTTTTGTAAATGTGTTTTGATGATATTCATCCTGTATACCAGTTCTTCACCCGCTACTCCTATCCTACCACCCAGCATTGAGGCCTTTGTGTTTAATCCTTCAAGTCCAATTTGTATGCCCAAATATTTGTGGATGTGTGATCTTCTACTGAAGAGTGGTCCCCCTTATGGTTACATGCTTACAGGAAGCGTTCTGTCTCTTTTCACAGAATCTAATAATTGCCAATAGCACCTCACCTAGGAGCAGCAGTGTGTGCCCAACTACCCTGCCCATGCTGGGATTTAATATAGATTGCTCTTGCACAGGTTTTGTACATGCTGTACATTTTAAATTCATATGTGCAGCTGCTCTGCCATTTACAGAAGATAATGTTCCTTGTAGTCATCTACTGGCTCAGACTCTTACCCTCATTCTAACATAATAAAAAAGTAGTTGACTTCAAAGGCACTCCTAACATCTAACAAGGGTCATGATTGTATGGTATTCTGTACATTTGACTGCAAAGTACTAGCTGTTCTATACAGAAGAAGGGAAGAAACAATTTTTTTCCATTAGCTTTATAATTATTTTTCTCATTCCCTGGGGATAACCATATCTGGTCATGTAACATGGGCTGTTCCAGGAAAGTACACTGTTTTCTTTCAGGCATGGAATCTATATAGGAAACCCATGATAGGATTTGTATTTTCCCCTTCAATTTTAGCCTGTTTTGGAGCATAATTAAATTATCATTTGTGTCAGTTTTCTTTAGAGTGGGATCTATATGAGACCTTTAGGTTTTAGCCAATAGAGAATTATTTCTTTATCTTTCTGTACAGAAGTTGACAGGGAAAGAAGTCTATAAGCCTTTGTAGGCTGTTGCTAGTACAGTTTAACTATAGGCTGAAGGTTCATCAATTTCCTTTAGATAAGAACATCTATTATTGCATTTTGAAGAGTTCTTGCATTACCAGTGTGAAGTACATCAGGACTATTCTTTTTTTTTTTTTTTAAAGATTTATTTATTTATTTATTATGTATACAGCATATATGACTGCAGGCCAGAAGAGGGCACCAGATCTCATTACAGGTGGTTGTGAGCCACCATGTGGTTGCTGGGAATTGAACTCAGGACCTCTGGAAGAGCAGTCAGTGCTCTTAACCTCTGAGCCATCTCTCCAGCCCCAGGACTATTCTTACGTTTATTTACCAAGATCCACCAGCACAATGCAGGGATGCATGCATCACTGTAATCCAGTTTTGTATGTGTTTAGTACTTGGTTCTTTTCTCTCAGTGTTTAAAGCAGAGTTGTGAGGTAGGCAGCGCAGCTTGAGATCGTTTTTCTCTCACTGTTCCTAACATTAGAAGGAACAGAACCACTGTAGGGTCCTGGGCTTTCACTGCAGTGCAGTTTAGTCCCAGTGTTGCTTCTGCAAATCCCATTGTACTGAAAAAAAACCAGCAACAACAATAATAGAGGGAATTTATCTCCTGGAGGTGTTCCAGGAGTTTTCTGTGCTTGATTGATCTATTTAATTTTATTAAAGTGGTGGATATTAATGGCTTCAATACTTTCAAAATTATTCATTTTCTCTATAGGCTACATTTCCTATGGGAACCCCACTTACCACTTCAGAATTATTACATGCCACCTCCTACAAACATTTGACAGATCTTGCCAAATAGAACTTTGTTTTTCTTATTCCCCTAATTCATTTATCTCCCTTTAGTATTTTGTTTAGAGAATAGCCACTTTACAGTCGCTGAGGTTAAAGAAAATTTAATAGTAGCAAAATTAAGATAAATGAGAATGGAAACCACAGTCAAGGAAATGGAATAATGGATACAGAGAAAGGCTAATGAACTAGCTGAGAGCATAGAGTGTGGAATGGTCTCCCAGAACTTAATCTCAGCCCTGCCACTGATGGGTCATGTGACCATTGACAGGTTATTGTGTAATACCTTGTAACTCAGTTTTCTCATTTGTAAGATGGAATAATATTAATATTATTAGCTATGTTATATGGTTAATTGCAAATAAGATTTAAGTTTTACAAATAAATATACAAACATATTTACATATTTAAGAATCTATACACTCATAAAATGAAAATCTTTGTCTTTTTATCAAAAATAAGTAATGAAAACAATATTTCAAACATCAAAATTTATCAGTGATATTTTGAATCATTTAAAATTACAATACTGATTCATATTAACTATATATTTACATTCATTAACAGTTTAAATGTCTCGTCCTGTGATAAGATTTTGAAGATTGATTTTACTTTATTGTAGGTAATAAAAATATTGTGAGACATTTTATTCTGTGGCAAGTTTTCTAGGTGACTTTTTAGAGCCATTGTATTTTATCACCTTCAAAATACTGAAAGTGGGTTCCATGAAGGCAAATATTGTATCTCTTATTTGTCTCTGTAAATAGTAGGTGAATAAGTGCACATTTGCTTTTTATTTCGTCTTATCTTCTTCATTTCTCAATAACTTCTTTTGTTGGAATGTGCTGTGGGATGTCTTTACGCTGTGAATATGTGTTGTACACTGTGAATATGTGTTGCTCTGACTGGTTGATAAATAAAATGCTTATTGGCCAGTAGCCAGACAGGAAGTATAGGCGGGGCAAACAGACAAAGAGAATTCTGGGAAGAGGAAGAGCTGAGTTAGGAGTTGCCAGCCAGACCCAAGGAAGCAAGATGACAAGGCAGAACTGAGAAAAGGTACCAAGCCCCGTGGCTAACCATAAATAAGAATTATGGGTTTATTTAAGTGTAAGAGCTAGTCAATAATAAGCCTGAGCTAATGACCAAGCAGTTATAATTAATATTAAGCCTCACAGTGATTATTTTGTAAGAAGGCCACAGGAATATGGGGGCCTGGTAGAACCAGAGAAACTTTCTGATTACAAGAGTGCTGTTCCCCAAGGATCCTGCTTACTTATCTTCCTGCTTTTTAAATTATTCTCAATAACCTATTAATAATCTTTATTAACAATATATATCTTTTATTTATTTTTGAGTTGATCTATTGTAATATGGTAGACAGAACAGACTGATTACAGTTCAATTTTCCTTAGTAGGATAGAATTTTATTCAGAAAAGTGTTAATGCAACTTGGTTGATATAACAGCAGGTGTGGCTGTGGTTTGTGTCTAGCCACCATTGTATGAGATGCATGGGAAGACTCTATAATGTGGAGACAGACAGCTGCAGGTGCTGCATTTTCCACTGCCTACCCTTCCTCCTCCACCTCTTTTGCCTCTCCTCCTACTTCCTCTTCTTCCTTTTCCTTTTTGTTTCTTTCCTCTATGGAACCCTGGTGGTTTGATGTGATTTGAGCTTAAAAGACATGTCGCATATGTGTAAGGGGGAAAAACACTGGGTTCCTCACTAAATGAAGCCAGCTCTTTATTTTCGTAAAGAAGAGATAAAAGCCATTTTCTTTTAGGGTGTAAGTTATATCTACTCAAATCTAATACTAATTGTAATAGTGTACAAAGCAGTCCAAGAGGAAGGTAGGGGGATCGGTAAGATGGAGGACAGTATCCAGCCAGCATCATGGTTTACATACCATCCCTTAAGTGACACATCATCGTCAACAAAACTGCAACTGTGGTGTGCTTGCTGTGAGTGGATTTCTAATGGGATGCCACAAATCCTAGGGATAAGTTGCTGAGTGTTGGTTTGTTTGGAGGAAGAGGAGTAGTGAATGTGAGGAAAGTTAATGGGTCACTGGTTCATAGAAATGACGAATGGGAAGTATAAGGGAGAATCTCACAAGTACATTTATAGTGATGGAGGAAAGGTCCTGTACCCAAGAGGCCATAAGATATGATTTGGTGCCAAATTTACTTCATACTCAAAGTGACACAGAGGTCACTCAAAGTAAGCTGAACAAGGAGACATCAAAATGGATGGGGGAAAAGCCCATGAGGCCTCAACCATACACAAAATCGACAGGCAACCGAGGGAAGCTGAGAGTGGGAGAGGTAGTCGTCCCCAGAGAAGAGTACTCCAATTGTCTGTCCAATACCCAATGAGCAGCCCTAAAAGCACACATGCAAACAACATTATACAGGTGAAGCAGGGTGTATTTATATATTTAAGCCATCATGTTGGGAGATTTTATGGGTGTAAGGTTGAGGCTTCATGGGCTTTCCCTCATCTGTGTTAGCAGTCTGTTGGTGTTCTTGTTAATCTCATGTTTATGCAGTCATGTTGGTGAGACTACGTGGGTGTAACTTCGGACATTTCTAAGAAGACAGTCTCACTGCAACTAACCAGTCTTCTGGTTCTTACAGTCTCTGCCCCATCTTCTTCAGTGATCTCTGAGCCTTAGGTGCAGGAGTTGTATTATGGATGTGTCTTTAGGAACTAGGATTCCCAAGAAGTGAAAAGTAAGTTCCTATTTCTGACACCAACATTTCAGACACAGGGTGTAAAGGCCCCTCAGCTAGAACTGATTTGAAATCCTCCACCCTCAGGACAAACATATTATTTTAATTCTTTTAACAAATGACATAAAATTTAAATAATTATCCAATGAAATGATTAATTTTTAATGTCACAATTCTGGTGTGAAATGTATGGTTTAATTATTTTTGCATATTGTGACATATGAATGGCAGTTAAAGATTGATTTGCTTTCTACCATGTGTTAAATGATAAAATAATGGTATAAGTAATTTTAGTTTACTTTGTTGCTTTTGGATCAGTGTGGTTGGAAAGGCATTTGTATTAAAGATTATACTTACCATGGAGTGCTTTTATCTTTCAAGTCCTAAGTTCCTGTTGTCATGTGAACATTTTTATTTATAAAGATGGCTTTTAAATACTGCAGTGCATCTTACAATGGTAATGCAGCTATTTCAATGTCATTGTTAGAAATAGCATCAGCTGCAATTTCCTTGTCAAATCAAATAAGTATGTGATTGAAAACATACTCCTTTCAATCATGGAAATCAGTCTTGTGCTTTCTAAAGCAGAATGTAGAAAACTCTATCTGAGAGGAAATTAAAAGTAAGTTTGAAACAAAGATATAGAAGGCACACAAGTATTTGTTGACTTCATGTGAGATTTATGATGATGATACATCTTCACGAGTACACCAATTGTAGATCTTTCATAGTGTTTCCAACAACTGCCCCATTTGAGTGTACCTGCTGCCCTGCATGATCTCTGGAGAAAAAAATTGTTGTCACTGCCCCACCACTGATAAAAATATAGCATTGGGACAGACTTCTCAAATGAGAATTTGTCTGCAGAATTTTACTTGTATCTCTAATGTTTTATTTTGTTTATATGTTTATAGCCCTTGTTATCTTTTGAAGATAATTAGAAAGAGATGTATTTAATTTTGGCAGTTTTCTTTTCTTGGTTAATGCTGAGATAGCAAAGTTAGTATTCTGACTTTACTATTAATGTACTTTCAATTTTAATTCATACATTGTAGTTTGATTACATTCACCCTCCCCCAAATCTTGCAGTATCCATCCCAATTTCAAACTCACCCAAATTTGTGTCTACACACACACACACACACACACACACACACACACACAAATTGAGTACTATATGTACTGCCTTTATACCTTTGGGTGTGTGACCATCCACTGAGGTGTGTTCAACCCACCAGATGCCGCACAATTAAAGACAACTGTATCTCTCTCTTCTAGGAGCTGCTAGGTATGTGATCATTGCCACATGACTTTTGGGAAAAATTCCCAAATAGCTCTGTAAGATTCATGACCTATCAATTACATGTGATCACACATGCCTGTGGTCCCAGCCCTCAGGGCTAAGTCAGAGGATTGCTGGAAGTTTAAGCCAACCTTACCTAAGTAGTGATTTCCTGACCAGCCAGGGCTACAGTGTGAGACTCTGTTTTACTCCCCTACCAAAACAAAATGATTTATGACCTCAGCGAAATTAATTAGCTATAAAATAACTCTAACTCTATGTTACTTAGGTTTATTTAATGTTATGAAGCTAATACTGCAAAATTTTAGAAATTTTAAGTATTATATAAGCTAATACTCAAATACTGCTTTTTAATTTAAATTTCTATAGCTAAAATATTTCTGATAAGTATATTATGGACTGTCAGACAGTTCACTATTTAAATATTTGACAGTTCCTAATAGTTGTTTTTATACAATGTTATATATTGTACAAATACCAGCTTTTACTCTTTTTTTTTTTTTTTGGTTTTTCGAGACAGGGTTTCTCTGTGTAGCTTTGCTCCTTTCCTGGGACTCACTTGGTAGTCCAGGCTGGCCTTGAACTCACAGAGATCCGCCTGGCTCTGCCTCCCGAGTGCTGGGATTAAAGGCGTGCGCCACCAACGCCCGGCCAGCTTTTACTCTTGTAACAATAAATATCAATTATATTTTGATTGAAGGATAGAAATCCACATACACATACATACACACATGTAATTGTACTGACAGTTATTTAGGGAATGCTTGCCATTATTATTAGTTGCTATTCAAATATTAGTAATGAATATCACTTACATGTATGGTTGTTATCAATTCATTGTCTCTCAGCTCCAAATTCATCCCTTACTACATGATTCTGAAATGCACCAATTCCTTTTAGAATTCCTCTCTGCAATACGCATAATACTGAGTCTTCTCCATAGATAGAGGGCATTGCAGGGACATTCATTAGCCTCCTAGCTGATTCAAGGCCTGTCTTGTGAGAAGGGAGAAAAGCAAACAGAAGCAAACATCTGTTTGCTTGTGGCCTTTTCAGCAAGAGTCAAACCCTACTTATCCACATTGGAAACATCTTTTTCCTTTTGCTTTTGCTTCCTTCTTTACTTGTCTCTACCCTAGGTATTTTCCATTGTCCTCCAAGATGGACACTTTGTGTTCCAAGCCTGTGTCATTCTCCAGACTCCAGTTTCCTCTACTCATGCAAGACTGAGCACTTAGCTGTGGTTATTCTGCATGCCAGCCTTCCATTCTGTCTCCAAGTCTGCATTCTCAGCTCCTCACAGGGATTACTCAGGGGCATTGTATACTCTGTGCCCTCCCCTGTGCCAGAATCCTCATGGTCTATGCGCTCTCTCATCTGGGTCTCCTCCACTGTACTCTGCCTGCCTCAATTTGTCTGTGGTCTACCTGTGTATCTTGTCATTTTTTTTCACTCTATAGAAGGTTTCTTTTCACTTGGCAGCCAACTGCTGGTCAACTCTGGATGGAGAAAGCCAGCAAGTCTGTCATCCATGAAACAATTCCAAACAGCCGAAACTCTAGTTCCTCAATGTTATCACTATGTCTGACAGTATTTTTCTATTCTGCCTGTGCTAGTTTTGAACTCAGTATTTCCTTTCCTGCACCTCTTCAGTGAGGAGGTTACAATTGTGAATCAACACATCCAAACCTGAACCCAAATTTAGGTGAGAGGGTTCACTTTCATGTTTATTATATAGCTATCTCTTTAGACAAAGTGTAACTTTTATGCAAAAATGCTTTAAAGTTGTAGTTTTTATTTATGCTGTGGATAACTTCACAGAAATATAAATCATGCCAGGTGGTGGTGGCACACGCCTTAATCCCAGCACTTGGGAGACAGAGGCAGTCCGATCTCTGTGAGTTCAAGACCAGCCTGGGCTACAGAGTGAATTCAAGGAAAGGCACCAAAGCTACACAGAGAAACCCTGTCTCAAAAAAAACAAAAAAAGAAAGAAGAAAAAAGATATAAATCATATAATATTTATTTCCTTTAATTTGTAGTTAAGTATACAAATATTGTGAAATTGAAACTGTAAGAGAATTAATTTAGTACTGTTAAAAATGATATACTTAATTGTTAGAGCAATCCATATTAAAATATTTTTTCCTATTACGTGAAATGTGTTTATTACAACAAATGGAAAAACCTTAGAAACATCAATTAGGAGGGAGAAACATTGAATCACATGTTCCCAGGTGCAGCTGCTATACTCCTGTGTGAGTTTGCTGTAGACATAGAAGAAAGCTCTAGTGAAAAGCTACATACTGTATCCATCAGTTTAGATGAAGAAATAATAGCCATTATTAGAAGTGGAATAAACACTAAAGTGTATCTCAAGTTGCCAACAATTGAGTTTATTTACCTTTTCCACTACAAAATCACCAGTGTTCTAAATTTGAGAGCTGTTTTTTCATAAATCTCAAAAGTGTATTCTAGTGACTTGTACTTAATATTTTGAAATTTTAAATGATTGTGTTCATACATCCAATGATTGTTTTAAATATATTGAATTTATTATTGCAATTCACAAAAATGTAAGAAATTATAAAATTAAATATAACAAAATAGAAGAGTTATAAACAGGTATTTATGAACATCTTTTGTACTAATTTGTTGAAATGTTGCCAAATTTGTTTGTTTGACAGAAGCAAGCCCACAACACTATTTTCCTACTAAAAGTTCATGCAAAGATTGTTCTGATCATTTTATTTATTAACTTTTTGTTTAAAGTTGTCTTATTTTGGAATCCAAATTCTTTAACTTTACAATTCCTCTATTAGAAGGAAGAGTCATTACTAAAATGACTGATAAGTTGTGTGCTAGGGCTTTCAGATTTGCACAACCTCACATGAGAAGCAGAGATGCTCCTCTCCATATGCACAATGCAGAGCAGTTGGCTGTTTACTGTGTGCATGTCAGTAATATCGCTTGAATTGAGAACAATATTTAAGATCAAAGGAATGATAGATTTTTATTTCCTATTTTTCAGTATAGTTGTTTGGGGTATTTAGGAGTTAGTAGGTTACATTTGACTGCTGTAAAGGTACAGCACTAAAGATATGGTTTGTTTTCATTATCATGATTCATCATAGTTGTGAGGATCTGATGGCAATATCCCCCAGTCTCAGTACCAGAAACACTGCCAACCTCCAGTTACTCTCACTTTTCCACAGATTTATCTCAAAACCGAAGCTGAAGCAGACTTGAGGGTAGAGTCCTTCCATCAGCTTTCCATTCCTGAATTTCTACACTCAAGCCTGTGCTTCTGTCCTGGTCTCCAGACTTATGCATTGGTGTGTCTGCTATACCTTTTATTGGTGGACAAGAGCCCTCTCAAAAGCAACTCTAAATACAAACAAAGATGAAAAGCACATGTGGCTTCTTCAGAATAAATCCTTTCATCTCTTTGTTGCTTACTTCTGTTAATAGTAGAGCAGGAACACAGTGAGGGAAGAAAACTGAGACACAAAGGTCAGGGCCTCTCATGGACTTGACTGTTTGTCATAGGTTATGCTAATTTGTCTGTAAGCTAAATTTCAAGTTTTCTCACTTTCTGGGGGTATTAACATGGTTTGCTACAGTCACAGAACTTATGGAATGTATCTCTATTTATATTAAAAGGGGACTTATTGGTATGACTTACAGCTAATCCAACAATGGCTAGCTGTGAATGGAATGTCAAAGAATCTAGTAGTTTCTCAGTCCCACGAGGCTAGGTGTCTCAGCTGGTCTTCTTTATGTTGGAATCCCAGAGAAGTTGGATCCAATGCCAGTGAAGGAAGGGATGTGCTAGTAAGGCAAGGGCAAGCAGGCAAAAAGCAAAAGTCCCTTCTTCTATGTCCTTATATAGACTTGCAGCAGAAGATCTGACCTATATTAAAGGTATATCTTCCTGCTCCAGGATCTAGATTAAAGGCCTGTGTCTTCCTGCCTCAAGATCTGGGTCAAAGGTGTGTGTCCTTCTACCTCATAGGTCTGGACTAGAAGTGGATTCACTCACTTCAAATCAAGCAGAAAATCTCTCACAGGTGTGTCCTCCATTTCTGGACTGTAGTTCATTCCAGGGTTAGTCAAGTGGACAACAAAGAACAGCTATCACATGGGGATATATTTCAATAGTAGACTGTAATTTCTTATCTCTATGTTTTTGAGAACATAGGTATTTCTGTTTTGAGAACATTTGTCTTTCTGTTTCTTTTACTGTCAGACTATTTCTTTCTGTCCACCTCCCTTTTCTTTTGAGATAGTGCTTCCGCAGCTAGTCCGAGAAGGCTTCAGACACCAAATCTTCCTGCTTCACTCTCCCACGTGGTGGGATTACAGGCAGGCACCTCAATATCCAGGTTTTTCTGCCTTTTTAAAGTATAAAAACTACATTAGTTGACAATACAAAATCCATCTTAGTCTTGAAGCCAATTTGGAGTGAAGGGCTTTGCTACTTCTGGCTGCTGACATGGATACTGTCAATATATCATTAATTCATTCACGAAGTTTCTCTTTTTAGGTTTCTTATTTATTTATTTTGGTAAGGAGAAGTCCCAGCTTAAACCATCAGATCATAGCCACCAGACACCAGCACTGCCAACAATCAAAGGCTTCATGACTACGCTGTTGGATGTCTACCATAGGGAACACAGAATGGCAATCTCATTGTGTGTCTGATAGTGTGTTTTACTACTGGAGCCTAATTAGGTGTATTATTATTATTATTATTATTATTTACAATTATTAATGCAACTTTAAAGATTGTTTATTGAATATACAATTTATTTAGATCTTAATTCTCCTAATTATATTGTTAGCTGAATGATATATGAGATGTCACATTTCCCTCATTGGAAAGCTTTGAGATAAATGCAGCTCATGTTGAAGTTGGAGTTAAGACTGCCCAGGACAAATTGGAAATTAATCACCCTACTTGTTCGTTTTATATTTATCTTTGGTTGTGTGCTTACTCTTCCATAGAGGAATCCAGAAAACCAAACAACAGAAGCATGTTAGAGAATTGCCATTTAAATACACTTGCAAACTTTGAGTTGACATTCTTCCAGTAGAATTGGAATTATCTCTTATAATTCTTTCATTTTTCTTTATGTAGTACATGATATTTTTTGATTTCTAGAATCTAAGGTTAAGGTAAAATATTCATATGACCCCTTTTACATATACGGTGAGCAAGTACATGATATAGAAAACTGTATGCTAGATCTTATTAATACTTGGGTAGACTGAAGGCTCTTATTTTCTTATGTCAGCATTTGTCTGAAAATATAGCATTCTATTGTTAAGTGAGAGAACATTAGGAAGATTTAATATGTAAGCTTTGAATATCAGAGAAAAGAGATAGACTAACATTTATGGGTTTTAGTGATATGATTTGGAGAGTAATATCTTTTCATAATCTGATGATAATAGCTAAGGAAATTAAAATATTTCTTTAGTATAAAATACTTTTAAAATCAAATGGAGTCATTAGTATTGATTCCTTTCTCATTGCTATTGTCAAATAAAGTTTTTCCCTTGACATTTCCCCAGACATTTTAGTTGTATGTTCCTCATTGGTGAAGTCAGTGTGCATATTCATTAAAGGTGTACACATGTATATAGTAACAGGCTCCATACAATAGGGAAAAGCTTTCTACTAGCTTGGAAGTGTTCTTTCCTTGACCCTTTTCTGTTCACATTCTCCTGTCTCTGCCCTTATCAGCCACTGACACAGTTAGATCAGGTCTGAGGGGAATGCTCTATAAACATTGGTCTCTAGGGAACAGTAGGGAGCATGCCTCTGTGGTATTGTGTTCCCCAAAATATTCTGCATGCTAATAAACTTATCTGCAGTCAGAGACAGAACAACCACAATATTAAACATAAAGGATAGGCAGTGGTAGCACATGCCTTTAATCCTAGCATTCTAGAGGCAGAAATCCATCTGTTTAAGGATATAGCCAAGCATGGTGACTCACACCTTTAATCCCAGGGAGTGATGGCAAAAACAGAAAGATATATAAGGCATGGAGACCAGAAACTAGAAGCATTTGGCTGGTTAAGCATTTGGCTTGGTTAAGCTTTCAGGCTTCTAGCAGCACAGTTCAGCTGAGATTCATTCTGGATGAGGACTCAGAGGCTTCCAATCTGAGGAAACAGGACCAGCTGAGGAACTGGCAAGGTGAGATAGCTGTGGCTTGTTCTGTCTCTCTGATCTACCAGCATTGACCCCAATAACTGGCCTTGGGTTTGATTTTATTAATAAGAACTTTTAAGATTCATGCCACATGCCTGATCTTATCATGGCAAAAAGTAAATAAGTTTGCAGATAATTTGACTATAAGGTGGAGAATTATTTTTTGAATATGTAAATAGATCAAGTAGAATCACAGAGGCTCCTCTAAGTCAGAGAAGGAAGCAGGGGAGCCAGAGTGATGCCTTGGTAGAAGGTCACTTGTCTTTGCTAGTTTTTGAAGACTGAAAGTGGACATAAGCCAAGAAATGTGTGAGGGTTCTGGAAACCAGAAAGGCAGAAAAATGGATTCTATCTTGAGCCTCTAAAAAGGAATGTAGCTCTGCTTGACAGAACGGACTCCCAGTGAAGGTGCTCTACACAGTGCTGACAGTAGTTGGGAATACTTCCAATAGAAGCAGATAGAATGGATCCATTTCCTCTAGTTCTGACAACCAGTTATCTGGAGACTCACTGGCATATTCTACAGATTGAGGAACCCAGCATCCTTTGTACCTTGAGACTCATTCAAAACTCCAGGAAACAAGTTCCTGTGACTCCCTAAGCAAGGACTGTGCTGGCTGGTCGTCTTACTCTTATACTTTATTATGTGTATTTGACTTTTCTCTATGAGACTGACACAACACTAAATATCTGACTGTTAAACTCATCAACTTTACCCATAGATGGACAAGCCCAGCCTTCACTGCTGCCAGTGTGGTACTTCTTAGCCGACGTGATGCATTGCATCATTTCTGACCAAAATCGTTTCTGTTTACTCTCCCCTTTTTGCTCATTCTGTGCTTACCATTTGTAACTTTTTTTCTCCCCAAATCCATCGTTCAGTGTATCGAATCCCAGCCCTTTTCTCTAGTTCTCCACAGTTACATATAGGGCAGTAACATATAGGGCATATAGATATAGTTAGTAACAGAGCATTATTTCAAAGAAATGTGAGAAAGCTGACCTCATTCTGAACCTTGTGCTGTGGAAAGTCAGTGACAGTTATGACATACACAGTTTTGTATTCAGGGCAAAGGCTCAGGGCAAAGGGTGGCCTTGCTGTCACCCTCCATCCGTTAGCATGACTGAGACACAGAGGATATTTGTCTGCCCTGTCTCTCTGACACTCTAAGAATTTTTCTCTTTGATACTTTCTTCATTGATGCCACTGTCTCTGCAGTGGCTTGGATAAAACATCTCAGTTGACCAGTGCATTTTGCCCTTTTTATCTATAAGCAGTTTAAAAGTAATTATATCTCTTTTAGGAACCTTTTGTGTTCTTCTCTGATATTTGTCCCAGCTTCTTGCATCTTGCTAAATTTATTTTTATTTTTTTTTCTGACTAAAATTTCCCTGTATCTTTAATTTCTGAGGTTTTTTAAATGCTTTTCATATGGAACCCTGGAAAAAATGAACTGCATCCCTGTTATTTCCTAGTAGAGTCTTTAGCTCCCACCCCTTTGTTCCCACTTCCCTCACAGCTCCCTCTCTAGGCCTTCTGCACTGTCACACACATGGCCACTAAAATGCTTTCATGAGCAAAGGTCATTCATTTCAGGAGTACCAACCACCATGGCAGTTCTCATTGAAAGATGGCCATTTCCAGCACTTGCCACCCAGACCAAAATCTTCAAATTTTGTATAAACATAGCAATGATAAAATTATAGTTAACATTGTTTAATCCTTTATGCCTTTTCATTTAGCAACATTTCTCAACAAGTTTGTAAAGTAGATGCCTTATTGAAGGTGGCTGTGTTAGCGGTATTAATTATGTTGATCTTTATATTATGTGATGAATTGGAGCTTGTCTCCCAGTAACTTTGTCACAGATGTCATTCTCACAACTTATTCTGACTGTTGACTTGTACTAACAGCTCTGGCAAATATGAACAAGAAAAGGAGAAGGAAAGTAGATTACAGAAGTGGGATGAACTAACTAGCCGTTCTGGCCATTAACAGTATATGAATGTGTTCCTTTGGAAACGTCATGATTTTGAACTGGCATACATTCTAGTTTATTTGTGGATAGGGTGCTGCTAATATAAATCAGAAAAAAGATCTATTTTGTATTAAAGATATAAAATTTGTATGTAAAAATAAAGTCAATTCATTCAATCTTAGGAGGCATTGAGTAAAATAAAGAACACTTGTGGTCTAGTCTGAATTAAGCCACATTACACCTGGGAGTCTAGCTAATGGAATGGAGCCGTCACCTAATTGCCAACCAGAGCACCTCATCCTAATAAAAGGAGAGGATGCATTTGTGGTTTAAGTAAGCTTAATTAGGAGATGAGCTGCTTGTGATATAATTAACTTCATTTGTGGGGAGGGTCTGGTTATGAGGAAAAGAAGAAAGGATGAGATAATTAGGGAAGAGGTAGACTTGAATTGTATGTGGAGGGGTGTCCCAACTTTTCAGTTTCGTGTATAGTGCATGTGACAGGCTTCAGGCAGTGTAAGTAGTGTGTGTGCGTGCTCATATTTTCTAATGTATTTCCCTTGAAGGTTTACTGCTTGGAGAGAAGTCCAGGGACTGTAAAATGGTGAGGTGAATACTTGTAGTGGCTCTTATGAAAGTATTGCTTAGGGTAAAAATCTACTGTATTACCTTGCTGACCTAATCATTCTCTGCCATTGCTGATACCAAAAGAATGTGTTTTAACTGAAAGCAGTCTCATGAGCAAATAGAAATGTAACTAAGCCATGCCTGCCAGAAAACCAGGTAGGCTGCAGACCTCCTTCTGTCTCTGTTCCCCTAGACCCAATCCCACACCCTGGTCACTAGCACTGCAACAGAGCACCAGCTGCAGCTGCCCTTCCCGTGCCCACATCTTCTATGGAGCCCACAGACCATCCCTTCCTAGATTCCTTCCACCTACGCATTACTGCATCCCAGCCTCCAACAGCAGCAGGCATTCCCTCTGAACATACCAGATGAACAGGCCAGTAAAACAGGTAGCACACAGCAATCACACTCTCCAAAAATCCAGAGAGGAAAAAGAATCAAGGAACAAAATACTCACCCAAAAAAGATAGACCTGGAAATTGGTACCTAGACCTATAATCATCCCAAACCCAGATGCCTAGATGCCAGTTTAAGAACAAAATCAATAACAGCCAGGGCAATGTATCTTCACTGGAGGCCAGCTATCCTACCACAGCAGGCCCTGAATATTCCAAATAAAAGCAATAAAGAAAACACACAAACTGAGGGGATTCTGGAAACAAAAAAATTAGGAATTTGAACAGGAACTGCAGAGATAAGCTTCACTGATAAATTGCAAGAGATGGAAGAGAATCTCAGATATTAATGATACAGTAGAAGAAATAGATTCACCCATCAAAGAAAATGTTAAATCTAAAAAATTTCTGACACAAAACATCCAGGTATTTTAGGACACTGTGAAAAGACCAAACCTGATAATAATAATAGGAATAGGAGAAGGATAAAAATCTCAGTTCCAAGGCCTGGAAAATATTTTCAACAAATCAAAGAAGAAAATTCCTCTAACCTAAAAAAGGAGATGCCTATAAAGTTATAAGAATCATTAAGAACACCAAATAGATTGGACCGGGAAAGCAAAAAAAGCCCCTTAACCACATAATAATCAAAACACTAAAAATACAGAATAAAGAAATATATTAAAAACGACAAGAGAAAAAGACTAAGTAATATAAAAGCAGACCTATTAGAATTACATTTGATTTCTTGATGGAGATTCTAAAAGGCCTGGACAGATGTACTCTAGACTCTTAAGAGACCACAGATGTCAGTCCAGACTACTATACCCAGCAAAACATTCAATCACCTTAGTTGGAGAAAATAAAATATTCCATGATAAAGTCAAATTTAAATGTCTGCTCATAAATCCAATCATACAGAAAGTGCTAGAAGGGGAACTCCAACTTAAGGAGGTTAACTACACCCATGAAAACACAGTAAATAAATAACCTTATACCAGCAAAATGAAAAGAAGGAACATATACACACAGCCACTACCACCACCAACCACAAAATAACAGGATCCAACAGTCATTGGTAATTGATATCTCTCAATGTCAATGGTCTCAACTCCCTAAGAAAAAGACATAGAGTAGCAGAATGAATGCAAAAATAGGATCCATCCTTCTGCTGAATCCAAAAAACACACCTCAATACCAGTAGATAGGTGTTACCTATCTAGATAGACATTATAGATAGATAGATATTATAGATAGACTACCTCCCAGTAAAGGGTTGGAAAATAAGGGTTGGAAAAAGATATTCCAAGCAAATGGGACTACGAAACAAGCTGGTATAGTCATTTTAATATCAAATGAAAGAGACTTCAAATAAAAACTAATTAAAAGAGATTATATATATATATATATATATATATATATATATATATATATATATGTAATCATCAAAGTAAAAAATCCACCAAGATGATATTTCAATTCTTAACATCTATGCCAAAATGTAAAGGCACCCAAGTTTATAAAAAGAAATACTACTACAGATTAAATCATATATTGAACCTCACAGATTGGTAGGTGGAGACTTCAGTACCCCACTCTCATCAATAGAGAGGTCATCCAGACCAAAACTAAACAGAAATGGTAGAGCTACCTGACCATATAAAACAAATGTACCTAACAGATATTTGCAGAACATTTCACCCAAATATAAAAGTATATGCCTTCTTTTCAGCTCATCATGGAACTTTATTCAAAATTAACCACATGCTTGAAAATAAAACAAATCTCAACAGAAATTGAAATTCTCTGCATGTTATCAGCCCACCACAGATTAAAGCTGGGTATCATCAATAATAGAAAGAAAGCTTATGAACTGATGGAAACTGAGTAGCTCTCTACTGAATTAAAAATGGGTCAAGACAGAAATTAGGAAAGAAATGAAAGACTTTCTAGAATTCAATGAAAATGAATACACAGCATACCCAAACTTATGGGACAATGAAAACTGCTGAGGCAAGTTCATAGCGCTAAGTGCCTTATGTAAAAAAATTGGAAAGACCACCTTTACTAGCAACTAAACAGCACAGTCTGAAAGCTCTAGAACAAAACGAAGTAAGCACACCCAAGAAGAGTAGATGGCAAGAAATAATCAAACTGAGGACTGAAATCAATAAAATAGAAACAAAGAGAATCAATGAAACAAAGAGTTGGTTCTTTGAGACAATTAAGATAGACAAAACCTTACCCAAACTAAGTAAAAGACACAGAGAAAATACCCAAATTAACAAAACCAGAAATGAAAAGGGGACATAAATGACAGGCACTGAGGAAATCCAAAGAATCATTAAGTCATTCTTCAAAAACCTGTACTCTACAAAATTGGAAAATCTAAAAGAAGTGGACAAATTTCGTGATAGATAACCACTTACCAAAGTTAAATCAAGATCACATAAATAATTTGAATAGACCTATAACCCCTAAGGAAATAGAATCAGTAATTAAAAGTCTCCCAACCCCCCTCCCAAACAAAAGAACCAAAACAACAACAATAACAGCAACAACAAAAACAAAACTCAGCTTGAGATGGTTTTAGCATTGAAATCTATCAGAATTTAAATGAAGAGTTAATGCCAAATTATTACTTCTCAAATTTTTCCACAAAATGGAAACAGAAGGAATATTGTTGAATTCATTTTATGAGGTGACAGCTTCCCTGATAGCAAAACCACATAAAGGATCAACAGAGGGAATTATGGACCAATTTTTTCCCTATGAATATAGATACAAAAATACTCAATAAAATACTTGCAAATTGAATCTGAGAACACATTGCAAAGGTCATTCACCATGATCAAGTAGGCTTTATCCCAGAGATATGGGGATGCTTCAATATAAGGAAATCAGGAAATGTAATCCGTCATATAAATAAACTAAAAGAAAAAAAATGTGATCACCTCATTAGATGCACAACAGGCCTTTGACAAAAGCCCACACCCCTTCATGATAAAAATCCTGGAGAGATTAGGGATGCAAGGGACATACCTAAACACAATAAAGGCAATCTTCATCAAGCCTATAGGCACCATCAAATTAAATGGAGAGAAACTCAAAGAAACTCCACTAAAATCAGGAACAAGACAAAGCTGTTCTTTCTCCATATCTCTTCAAATAGTACTTGGCATCTTATCTATAGCAATAAGACAACTAAAGGAGACCAAGGGGATACAAATTGGAAAGGAAGAAGTCAAAGTATCTTTATTTGCAGATGATATGATAGTATATGTGAGTGACCCTAAAAAAAATCCACTGGGGAACTTCTACAGCTGATAAACATTGTCAGCAAAACAGCCAGATTCAAAATTAACTAAAAAACAACAACCACCAAAGGAAAAAAAAAACCCAAACAAACAATAAGTACAAATGGCAAATAGACTGAGAAAGAAATCAGGGAAACATCATCCTTTACAATAACTTTTAATAATATAAAATAATTTTGGGTAACAATAATCAACCAAGTGAATGATTTGTATGATAAAAACTTCAAGTCTTTGAATGAAGAAAGAAGTTGAAAAAAATAACAGAAGATGGAAGGATCTTCTATGCTCATGGATCAGTAGAATTAACATAGTAAAAACAGCCATCTTATCAAAAGCAATTTACAGATTCAATGCAATCACCATCGAAATTCCAACAAAATTCTCTACAAACCTTGAAAGAACAATTCTCAACTTCATATGGGAAAATAAAAAACCCAGGATAGGTAAACAGTCCTGAACAATAAAAGAACTGTTAGAGATTCCACCATTACTGATCTCAAGTTGTATTTAGAGCTACAGTAATAAAACCTTCATGGTATTAGCATAAAAACACACATGTTAATCAATGAATTGAAAACTCAGATATAAAACCACATACCTATGGATATCTGGTTTTTGATAAAGAATATACTCTGGAAAAAAGACATCATTGTCAACAAATGGTGCCGGTCAAACTGGATGCCTGCATACAGAAGAACACAAAACTCAAGTCCAAGTGGATCAAAGACCTCAACATAAAACCAGACACAGGGAACCTGATAGAAGAGAAAGCTTTGGATGCATTGGCACAGGAGACTGCTTATGGCACTGTTTCCAACTTCAATATGAAAGTTTTTGTTTCATCTTATTATGTTTTTTATTTTGTTGGTTGTTAAAAAATAAATTTAGCTAAATATATGGAAATATTCTTAAATGTTTTGCAAACTATTTTGTTTTAATTTTAAAATTTATTTTTATTTTATGAGAATCACTTTATTTTAATGAAATCACACAGATATTTTAAGGTAGCTACTCAAAGAAAACTTGCCCATTCCCAAAGTCCATCTCAGTGAAGTTCTGCACCATTAGAATGGCCATTCTGAAGTTGTAGAGCTTTGCTCAGAGTGTCACACTGGTATTATCAAATTACATTTTAATGCATTTATCCATTACAAAACAAGAAAAAATAACAGAGTTGAAACTAGAAAAACAATTTCCCCCCCACCAAGACAGTGTTTCTCTGTGTAACAGCCCTGGCTGTTCTAGAACTTCTCTGTAGACCAGGCTGGCCTTGAATTTACAGAGATCCACTAGATTCTGCCTCCAGGAATTAAAAGTGAGCACCACCAAGCCTGGCAGCAATTAGTTTTTTAATCCTCTTTCTTGACATACTTTCTAAATATTGTACTATGCAACACACTTAGCTGGTATACATTATTGGTTAGGATGAGAATATGAAGGACAATGTGCAGTTTTTTTTTTCTTTCCAAGATTGGGTGATCTCACTTAATATTATACATTCTAAGCTCACACATTTTCCTATTTACTGTTAAATGTGTAAACTTCTGTTGATGATAGACAACTAGTTTTATTCTACTGAAATTGCAAGGAAGAGTAAATAGTTGAAAAAATGCTCTTGGAATGAGGAATGAACACAAACAAGAACTTGATTGAGCACCTGCTGGAGACACTGATTTCTCCATGAAGCAGGTGGCAAAATCATTTATGTATAGAGAATTGTCGCAATCTATAATTAAAGACAAACTTCTTTTGTACTTTTTAATGTTTTAATGGATTTTCAATAAAACATTAAAATATGACATGGAAGACTATACCATGGAATTGATTCATTTATGTCCTGTAAGTGGAAGTCTTTGAACTAATTTTTACTGAGAAATGAAGGTATGAAAAGTGCAAATTTGAGAGAAAGAGGGGAGGGGAGGTAGAGAATGTGAGTGAATAAATATAACAAGACTAGAAACAGTCAAAAGAAAACCCAGGAGAAATCACAGATTTGAAGGGTGAGTTAGTTCATGTCATGAGGGCCCTCTTCATCATGTGAATCCTAGCTAGGTGTTAAACCTTTGATCGAACTTATTAAACATTTAAAATAGACCACCAAATGAAGATATGATTCTTAAAACAGGAGTAAATTCTTATAGTAACTTTTTAGTAGAGGATGTTTTAGAAACTTAGTTTAATCTGTTTTGACAGCCTCACACACATTTTTAATGCATCCTGTTTATTCTCATTCCCTGCCCTCCCTTACCTTCCAATCATCCCTGTCATCTCCCCATTCTCTCACAAGTTACTTTTCCACATTCATACCTTTTTTTTATGGGTAACACGCTTGTTTTAACCAGGACTGTCTGTGTAATTAGGAGTTTGGGACTATCTATTGAAGTCTGGTAGGCTCACCATTGAGTACACAATGGGAGACAATAACTATGCTTACCCCAGAATTCATCAGTAGCCAGTAGTTCAGTAAGGAGGAGTAGGTTCCCTTACATCTCTCCTGTGTCCATGATGGGCTGTTGACAAGCAAATCTTCTGAAGCTCTTGTGCTGCAGGTGCTCTGAGATCTTGTTTTCAATGGCTGTATTGTATTTTGAAGATAGTATGTCACATCACTTCTGCCTTCTCCTGGCTATTTATAGTCTTTCTTCTCCCCCAGCCTTATATGGGGTGGTATAAATGTCCTATTTAGGGCAGAGTCACTCATCACTTATTCTCTGCACCTTGAGCAGCCATGAGTCTCTGTATTCACTGCTTTTTATTGTAAAGAGAAGCTTCTCTGATGAAGGATGAGGGTAGCATTTGCCTATGGTATTAAACATTAATATTTAGAATGCAGTTCAGTGACATGTCAATTTGTCTAAAAACCAGTGAATTCTCCATAGGCACAGTGGCTTCATGAGCCACATATTTTTACCTTCATTACAGCACCAGTTATATGCGGTGTAGAATGGGCCAGAGGGTAGTTGGTTACTCCTGATATTGTTGTCAACTTTATAAATGTTAGAATTATCTGGGAAGATGAACCTCAGTTGAGAAAATACCCTAACAGATTTTCTGTTAGCAAGTCCTCAGGAGCATTTTTTTTTAAATTGGTAGTTGATAGTGGAGGGCCTAGCAAGTTGTGGGCAGTGCACCTTTGGGAAAGTAGTCCTGGGTGGTATAAGAAAGTGAGCTGAGAAAGGCATGAGAAGCAAGCCAGTAAGGAGACCTTATTCATGGCTTCCCATTCAGTTCCTGCCTCCAGGTTCTAGTCTTCAGTTCCTGTCCTGACTTCCTTCTCTGATGGACTGTAGAAGAGTAAGCCAAATAAAGCCTTTCCTCTCCAAGTTGCTTTTGTTTTTAGTTTTATCACAGCAACAAAAACCCTTACTAAAGCCATATAATAGTCATGCTATTATCATGCCAGTGCGCGCATCTTGCTAGACAGGTTGGCTTTGTAGTTTGTATAGGTCATTGCTGGGTAAAACGATTCATTCCTTCTCTATGCCCTAGGAACCTGCATAACATTTTCCAGCACAGTGAAAGTAAGCTAGCAGGGAGGAAGCTTCCAACTCAGTTTGAATTATATTTCACTATATATTATAATCAACGTACATGATATATTCAGGTATAGGGTCTTGTCATCTGGTTCTGGTGGGCAACTAAGAGGAATAAGGGAACCCTGTGTCATGTGGGAGCCCTCTGGGTCCTCCTTGACCAACAACTCATAAGGAAGTACTCCACACCTGACAGTATAATATTTGTCTAATAAACAATAGAGTCTAGAAGCACTATTATAGAGTTATGTAGGGTATCTCTCTTTTAACTCTTAGTTTTTTAGTTGACTTACAAAGTAGTAGGCTTTCCTATGGCTTTTTTATACTTTCTTCATTTTTGTTAACCCTTCTTTCCCACCTTTTAATTTCCCCCATCCCCCAGTTTCCATGGTTGTTTAAAATTTCCCACCCTCAGTGTTTCTCTGTTCACATCACCTGTGCTCTACTACATCCTCTATTAGGGAGCCCTCTCAACAGCCCCTGGGAGTCAGGGGCCACATGTTTTCTCTCATCTCTGTGACCTTGGAACCATTGGGTTTGTGTTTTTAACTTGTAATTGAGCACCCATAGAAGTGAGATCATTCTCTAATACAAACTTAGATCCTTTTGTCAATCTGGATCATATCTACGGATATAAGTAAATATAAATTAGTGAAGAGTTTTAGCTGATCCAGTATGAGTTAAATCTAGGTGCACATATTACTGATGGTTTCTCAGAGCTAAATATTTTATAAACATTTAATGTGAAATTGAAAATAAATGAAATAAATGCAAATGCTTTGTTTTTATTAAGAAAATGGATGTTATACCACTAAGGATAAGAAAATGTAGGATATATGTGTGGGAAATTGGCGTATGTCAGAATAGGTCAAAATACTCAGTTATGGAACACAGTACCATGGGCTTCAACAGAGAAGAGTGCTGGACTATCCAGTGTGAGCACTGTTCCTTTCTGTTATCCAATAATTTGGGTGGAATAGTTTCCAGGATTTGATGTATTAGATTCTCAAATTACAGCTTTCTTGTTAGGGGGCATTCTTGAATTACTTATAAATACCACTGTCATTCTCTGTTAGATTTATAGGTACAGACACCTACTATTTTTATTAGATTGATTACATTAATACAAATCTAAACTATGTGATTTTCTCTTTACAAGAATATCACAAATAAAGCATGTTTTTAAAGTTTCAAGATGCACAGAAAACTTGATGTTAACTTATTTTTCCTCTTAACTTCACTTATCTTAATTACCTATTTACCTAGAGTGGTGTTTCAAAAAACATCCAGCAAAGCCAGACACAGGTATTGTAGCATGATAAATAGTGTTTTAATCTGATTGACCACAGAGGTTAGCGACCAGGGAGGAGGAAAGGGTCTCACAATGAGTGAGAAATAGAAGACACTCTAATGGGGAGATAAAGGTTAAACCAAAATAGTAGTGTTAAATAGGAAGGGGGTGAGAAAGAAGGGTAAAGGAAGGAATATGGGGAGGGACAACTAACACTAAAGGTCCTTTGAAAAAACATGGAAATCTACTACAGTAGAAGCTTCTTCAAATATATGCATATATGAAAAAAAAATCTAAGTGAAGTCACCAAATAATAGTTGGGACAGTGACACCAAGTAAAGTCTCCAGTGCCAGGAGTGGGTTACTTCCTGTTGAATCGTTGGCCAAAGTAGTCCCATGAATTCCACCACACACCACAGATTCTTACCAAGGCTATTGATCGTTCCCCACAACCTGATGGTAAAGCCCTGTTGCCGAAGACAACACTTGCTTATGTCATCCAACACGGAGAAGTCAAGCTGGTACATGGCTAGCTAGAAGCATCACACCTGTCGACCAGCATTCATGGTGCTGGACGGTACTCTGCGCACGACCAGAGGAGAGAGGTAATCATCAGGATCACTCAGGTACAAACCCTGCCACCTACAACAGAGGCTTGTCTGCAAGATATATTGGTGCAACGGTGACAAAAATGTTATGGAAGCAAAAAAAATTGTTTGATTGTCTTTAAGGCCTCTCCATGATATGAATCCCATGCCTGACACTGCTAAAGTGGCCAAGAGCCTGAGACTACATAGACTTAGGCTGGGGGAAAGCCTGATACTAGTATTCTGCTAAAGGAACAGAGCAATAAAATAACTCCTAATGACAGTGCTCTCCTCATATATTAATGCCTCATCAACCCACAGCAGAGAAACTTCTTCTGGCAGTAAATGGGAATTATACAAAGACTTACAACTGGACAGTGTACAGAGAGCAATAGACTTTGTAGCACTCAGTCCTAACTGGGATTTCTTTATCAGTCCCCTCAAGGCTCAGAGATCTATGCAGAAGAGGATGTAGACGGCCTGTAAAAGACAGAGATGATAGATGACTCCAATGAAACAGTGTCTTCCAGACACATCAGGATTGGTGCATATATGAACAACAACTGAGACTGTGTCAGCATGCAGAAGATCTGCATAGGTTCAGGCCAACAGGGTACCTCCACACTGAGAGAGAGAAGTGGACATGGGTCCCACCACCCCTAACAAAGATACTATTTGCATTTGATATCTATTGGCAAAGGGAAAAATCAGTATTCCCCAATGAAGTGTCACTGTGTATATCAAGCACACTTCAGGGCAGGTCCCATGCTAAGAATTATTTGTACAACACCAAAAATATGAAAGCGTTTTTTTTTTGTGTGTGTGTATGTGTATATTTTGTTTCATTTTGTTTTGTTTTTACAAAGCCACCATAAGATATGGCATCTTACCCAGTTGGATGACTACAGTCCCTAAAGTTTAAGCTGTAGGCAGAAGTTGGAGAAAGAGGAATTTTTGCACAAGTTTGGTGGATTATATAGTGGTATGTAAAATGTGGGAAAGAGTTTTATGGTTTTTTATAATGTTTAAATATAAAACTGCCATATGTCTCAACATTTCAACTCTAGGAATCTAAAATAATTGAAGCTAGACACGCGAATCAAGATTTGTATAATGTTGTGTACAGCAGAAAAGGTAACAAACCCAAGGGTTCATCAACAGGAATGGATTAGCAGAGTATATTACTTGACTGTAGAATGATACTAATCTATGAAAAGAAATGAAACTGTTACATTGCAACATGGATGGACCTTTGAAAACACTGTTTAGTGAAATAAATTTGGCACAAATGAACAGCTATTACATAGTTCCTATTATATTAGCAATCTTCAGGTATCTGGAATAAACAAATACACAGTCAGAAAATATAAGTTACCAGAGGCCGAATCAAATGGGGGAGGGTAAGAGAGTTATTATTAATGCAAAAGTTTCATATAGAGATAACAGTTATGCTAAAATACATTGCAAATTAATTTAATGCCATTTGAAAGTACATTTACAAATGGTAGGATTATGGTATTTATTTAACCACAGGAAAAAGTACACCATTTACATTCATGATTTTGAAATGAGGGCAGTCAGTACAGTTATTTCTTTGCATTGCAGGGGAAATTGACATGGGAGTGAATAATTGAGATAGTTTAACTCTAATGGGAAGATACTTTATATTCATTTGAAAGGGGCATTATGAATTCAGAGAATGAAAAAGATTAGAGTGGGGTTATTGTGATTGAAAAAGGCTTTATGAAGGATACAAGATCTGAACAGAGCCCTAAAAGATTTTAGTATTTCTATGTATAACAGAAGAGGAAATTAAATCTTGGCAAGGGAAACAGGTGCATAAGTATTAGTTTCTGCAACTAGCCTGCTAGCTTGCAGGGTATAGTGCAGGGTCATTCCGAGCAAGCGACTGACGTAAAGGGTTTGAGCATTAGAGCACTGGAAGGCAGTCCAAACTACTCTGTAAATGGTCTTGAATACTCCTGTGAAGACTGGGCATTTTCTTCTATGGGAATGGGAACCAGTGCTTTAAATAGAGCAGAGAGATGCTGCAGTGCATTTGTTATACCAGGACCAATAGACAAGCAGCGTTATGCAAGGTAGAGTAAAGTGAGGTCAGAAATATTATGTGAGAAAGCTGGAGAAACTCTGTATAGGTTTAATGTGACTAACTCTGACTTCCACAACCTTTTGGATCTTCAGTAACTTTGTGAAATGAAGGAATCAAGTGTTTTGTCATAATGGAAAATAATAAAGCCAATTAAAGGACACTTCAACCTGTATTTAGGAATGTTATGGTAAAATATTAACTACAGAAATAATTTATAAAAATTTCTGTGGAATATGACTGCTGAAAAATGCATATAATTAAAATGTGTATTATAGTGAATGTTCAATTTTAGAGAATGTAAATAAAAATTAATAGTTGTATGAAGAGGTGGTTCCTTCATTATGTATATTTTATACTTTCTAAGTATAATTGCTGTGTACTTCTTATTTATTAGAATTAAAAATTATGTAGTTAGAAATTACAAAGTGTTTTCGTGTTGATTAGAATTTGAACTTTTAGAATTCTGTAGAATTATTCCTGGCAAGCTGAATTGAGGACATAAAGGAGGAGGATGGTGATGTATGCAGAGAAAGAGGTATGACAGAAGCTGCGGCATCTGGAAGTTCCATTCAGTAATTAGAGGAAAATTAGAAGTCCCTTTAAGGACAAATGTTTCTTCCTGCAGTTCTTTGCTGAGAGGAGTTCTTAGCCACTTACATTCATGGAACATGTCCATCACATCCAACTGTGAAGTATGGCTTTGATTGATAGTTGGCAATCAGTGGGTTCTCTCCACATTAGTATTATGAAGTTTTGACTCTTAAGACGTCCAGATACAACCATGTAGACGAATTTCTAAATGGTCTTATTAAATAAGAAACCCAGAGCCAAATACAGAGGTAATAGCCAAAGAGATCAGAGAACTAGTGAAGAGTCACAACTAGCCTTATCTTACCACCTTGCTGCTGTTGCTTCCCTAGAGAACTTCTTCTTGTCTAGTCTGTGTTTATATTGCCTTCCTGTTCTGCTTTCTCATTGGCTTTAAGCCCATTCACATGATTTCCTCGTCACTGCGTCACTCCCTGTCTATACAGACCTCCAGGTCTCTATGGTGGGTACTAGGATTAAAGCCTCATATCACCATGCTTGGCTGGTGTCCTTGATCACACAGAGACTCTGCCTGCCATGTGATCAGATTAAGGGTGTGTGCTACCACTGCCAGACTTCTGTTTTATGGCTTGCTATGTGACCTTTGATCTCCAGGCAAACTTTATTTATTAACATACAAATAAAATTACCTTTCAGCACAATTAAAATATCACCACACAACCAAATTCTTTTGTCATTATTGTTTATGGCAGCAATTTCTTAGTGAGAATATTGTCACTAACTGCAGCAAACACATAGGACTCTTGTCATCAAGTGAGCAGACCCAAAGACCACTCAAGGCTGATTGTTTGCTATCAGATCGCTGGACCCCAAAGCTGCTAACCACATACCCAGTGCTCATTTTAGGAAGAGAATACAGTGTGAAATTTAAAACAGGAAAAGGCACATGAAAAAGGTAGAGGAAGTGAAAATCCTTACAAGGTATAGGCATTTTCCCAAGGGAGGTTCCATTGAACATCCTGGTAATTCTCTGTGACTACCAGTGAGAAATGTTACTGCCCAAGGAATCCCACCCACTCAAGGGTCCATGCAACTTATTTTCCACACGGGCACATTTCTGAGTATGAAATGTCACCCTATCAGTAATCACACACAAGACAGGAATTTTAGTTTATCTCTAGAGTGGGCCCACTGCCAAGTAGAGTCATCCTGTGTAAAATAAATCCTACGAACATTCAGAGTTCCTCCATATTAACAATAAAGTATGTTCACTAAATTATTCCATTTAATTTTTAAATTCATTTATTCAGAATGACCTATTTCCTGATTAAAGCCTGTAAGTTTTTTATCATCTTACTTTTAAACCTTTGATAGAAATATTTTTCTTAAGATAATTACCTACTCAAATACAGAATAAAATGGTGAATAATGGGTGAATTGAAGTCACTGATAGAAATATTGAATAAGAAAATGTAGTGGGAACTTATAAATTATAATTTATACAACTAGTGATATATAGTGGGAAATACTTTTTGACTCTTTTGCTTTATCATGGATGGAAGTTCCATATTTGAGTAAAGCAACATAAACAGCAAATATAAATCTGACTTTTTACCCATGTAACTATGCAGAAGATTTTTCTACTTTATCCATTGACTTGATCCAGCACATTAAACTTCCTTGTAATGAGTTCTATAGAAACTAATTGAGAACAATTACATTATGTAGGACTCTTTCCCAGAGAGCAAAGCAGACCTCTAAATCCAATGTTATGTGGCATTGTAGTTCTTTTCTTTGGACTGGGGAACTAGATGTAAACATGTCAATTTGGGAGAACTCTTTATCACATACAAGGGGCTGTCAAGCTAAGGCTTCTAAACAAAACCTGGTTGTATTTGTATAGCCCACAAGTTTAAGATGTGAAAAAGAACAAAATAAGAAAACTATTTTGCATTGACTTACATAAAATTCAAATTACATTGTTGATACATAGAAACCTTTATTGGAATATAGTCATGCTCTCTTTTTTTTGACACTTGCTCAACCATGTTTATTGTGGCTTTATTACAGTAATAGCCAGAGACTAGAAATAAGCTGTCATCAAATGAATGTGCATTAATATTGCCATTACAGAGTTGTATTTGTATTGTTTCCAGGAACTTTATAGTCATGCTCTTTTATTTGCGTGTCACCTGTTACTACTTTTATGCTGCTCTATCACAGATGACCCATTGTCTCCGAGACTGCATGGCCTGAGTAACTTAGAAAGTGTACTGTCTGGGCGAATACAGAAAAGTCTTACTGAGCCTGATCCAATTGATTGGGAATGTCATATTTTATCCCCACCCCTTCTGCTCTATAACTTCTGTAATTAGAAACTTTCTCAAATCAAAAGTGAAATTACCCTTGTGAGGAAAGCTTTTGGTTAGTCAAGTAGCAATTCAATTTCCTTTCAAAGCACTAACCTTTCTGTGCTTTCTAACTTGTATTTCTATTATCTGGCATCCACTGTGTACTTTAATAAGATTCACTTTTCACTAAGTCAAACAATGAAAAAATAATAGCATTCACATTAAAACTATGAGGCATGTTTGCTAAGGGTTTATCTTTCTACTTAGCAGTAATACTTGAGATTTGGCCTCTGTAATGCCCCTTATCTTGTTCTTTCTCAACTATTCACCACCTAAAGGTAAATAATCTCTTTTCTATCCCTTTCTCAGAAAAGATTGATTACATAATCATGCTTACATATAAAACTAAAGAGAAGTCTTTAGAAGCATTTGTGTAGTGTGTGCCTGTGTGTGTGTGTGTCTGTGCACGTGCATGCACACTAGAAGTTGCGTTCATGACTGAGACACATGCTCCAGCAATAATGCTTTCAGCGCATGTTTTGGCTTTTATACAAAATGAGAGAGATCATTGATTTTGTTCTAATTCCATTTTTTCTTATCAAAGTTTTATTCTTTTTATTTATTTGTAGAGAATCCATAAGACAGACACTGTCCTCTGCAATAGACAGTTACCTGAAAATGTAATGTGTGTTGAAGGAGGTTTGAGATTCTTCATTTTTATGACACTTGGTGGGATATCTTTGAGTTGGGCAGATATTAAGGAAAAGCTAAATGAAACTGAAACATTTTCTGCCATGGTAACTAGTTTTAGTCTTTTATAATCCCCTTTATTCTCTGGTAGTAATGCGTACTTATGTTTTGGCTAACTAGAGTCGGAAAGACTACTTGCTGAACAAATTGCTTACCCTGCAAACATGACCAGTCATGATCCCCAGAACTCACATAAGAGCCAGGCAAACATAGCAGCTGCCTGCTGTGGATATCGCTTTGTATGCTGTGAATGTGTATTGCTCTGATTGGTTGATAAGTAAAATACTTATTGGCCAGTAGCCAGGCAACAAGTATTGGTGGGATAAGCAGACAAGGAGAATTCTGGGAAGAGGAAGGGCTGAGTCAGGAATCACCAGCCAGACACAGAGGAAGCAAGATGACAAGGCAGAACTGAGAAAAGGTACCAAGTCACATGTTTAAAGAATTATAGGTTAATTTAAGTGTAAAAGCTAGTCAGTAATAAACCTGAGCTAATGGCCATACAGTTCATAATTAATATAAGCCTCTGTGTGTTTATTTATGGTCTCAGTGGCTGTGGACTGGGCTGGACACAGAAAAAACTTCCAGCTACATTTGGCATACCAATGCAGGGCTCTCGAATTTCCATAAGGCCTAAAAGAGTTTTAAAAGGACTTCTAAACACATAATAATGGAGCCAAAAATAGCTTTCTACTTCATGTCTCATGTGGGTTGAGATATAGAGACACCAATGTACAGAGATGCTGTGGTGTGTGGACTTGAGCTACAGTATGTGAGTTCACGGCTTATGGGCTTGAGTGCAGCATGGTGGATTCCTGCCACTGTACACAGTGGCATCTACAAGCCACACAGCATGGTGCATGGTGGATATAGCTTTTGCTAGCACAAAAAGAAAAAAAAAAAGAAAGGAAAGGTTTTTGGGCTGCATGCTGCTAAATGGAAGCATAGGCCCACTGCTTCACAGAGCCAGCAATGAGCATGGTTCCCCAAAGAGCTGGTGGTAAATGTAGTTCCACCATGTTGGAAAACTGAGGTGGGCAGAGCCAGCAGCCAAAGCTGCCATTTCAGTCCTAGCAATGTAGCAGTTGAATGCAATAGATTCACAATAAGACAGATTTAGATGGTATAAACCCTAAACAGTTTACAGTATGTGTAAAAATATACATAGGCTTAGAAGAGAGAGGAAAAGGAATATAGACAGCTATATAAAGAAATAGAGAGGCAGAGGCAGGCGGATCTCTGTGAGTTCGAGGCCACCCTGTCTCGGAACAAAAAAAAAAAAAAAAAAAGAAATAGAAAGATAGCTGGGCGGTGGTGGCACACGCCTTTAATCCCAGCACTTGGGAGGTAAGCCAGGTGGATCTTTGTGAGTCCGAGGCCAGCCTGGTCTACAGAGTGAGATCCATGAAAGGCACAAAGCTACACAGAGAAACCCTATCTTGAAAAACAAAACAAAACAAAAAAGAAAGTTTTAAAAAATAAAGTCTTTAAAGAGAAAGTAAAAGTAATATAAATAAGCCCTGTAAAGATGGGAATCACACAGAGAGTCTGGATTATATTGTCTTTGGGATTTTTAACTGCAGAGAGACACTTGATTGTAAAAACTGCTGAGTTAAATATATGTGTGTGTGTGTGTGTGTGTGTGTGTGTGTGTGTGTGTGTGTGTGTATATATATATATATATATATATATATATATATATATATATATATATTTAAAGTTATCTTGACTTATATTGCTTTGGAAAAGTGGTTCTGATTTTGTTTTCTCAGAAGATGAGACCCTATGGATTTGTTCCAGGTTAAGATGGATGAGATTTGATCAAGCCAGACCTCCTGAACCTTAACAGATGGTACCTATCAACAAAGGTTATAGCTGGTCTTTTCAGAACTTGACCATAATTCTTAATTTTCTCAGGATCCCCATAAGATTGCCAGCACTCTCAATCAGCAGGAAGTAGTATGAGAAACTATACCCAACTCCCAAAAAATTGTTTATAAATGTTTGTTTTTATTTAAAGAGGGTTGATTATAAATGCAATCTCTTTCTAAAGAAGAAACGAGAATATGGATATGATGGGATGTAAGGGTAGATTATTGATTCTGCTTTTAAAGAACAACTTGTTTTGAATTGCTATGGATTTTGGTTTATTGATGCAAATTTAAAATTAATTTTGTTATACTGTATGTATATTTCTACTCTTTTTTGTTAGTTTTCTTTTTAAATTTTATTCTATAATTTAATTTAATTTTACATATCAGCCACAGATTCCCTTGTTCTCCTCCCCCACCCTGCCTTCCCCCAGCCCACCACCCATTCCCATCTCCTCCATGGCAAAGACTCCCCTGAAGATTGAGTTCAACTTGGTAGATTTATTCCAGGCAGGTCCAGTCCCCTCCTCCCAGGCTGAGCCAACTGTCCCTGTATAAGCCCCAGGTTCCAAACAGGCAGCACATGCACTGAGGACAGGTCCCAGTCCCACTGCCTGGATGCCTGCCAAGTATTTTGTTTGTGAAACTCATTTAAGATTGTAATATATAGTTGAAAAATATAGATTAATAATTAGTCATCTATGATAATCATACTTTTAGTCATGTTAGTTAAGTTTTTTAGATATACATAGATATATTTCAATTAGATGGGTAATCTCCAAACACTTCAAAGACCTACAGAAAATGGCATTTAAAATGTTTTAAGAACTTAGGCTTTTCTCAACAATGACACATTCTGTTTCTGGCAGCACCAATTACTTCAAGGAGAATGATGGGCATTGAATAAACTCATTATGGAGTTTGCTTTCTTTATGGCAAAAGTTAGCCACTGGGCGAAAAAGTGCCCTTGTGCCAACTGATTGACAGTATGTTGTATAAACTGGACATGCAGGACCCATAAGAAGGTGGCCACTGAACTTTACAAGGCGAAATGATCATTCAGATTCCTGCCTCATAAAGAAACTGCAAGACATTCTACAGGACACAGAGAGAAGCGATTGAGAGACTTTAGGCCTATAGGCTGAAGAAGGATACCCCAACGTTACAGAGGAACTTTGGATGACTATCTAGGCGGGCAGCTGTCTTTGTCATTTCCAGAATTTTGGAAGTTGCTTACAGTGCATTTCCTGTTTACTTAGGTAATATTGTTTCCTTCTGAGGTCTTTGATGTAGTTGAAGACTAGATTGTTATAATTATGGTTTTCCTTGGTTATGATAAGAGATAAGTTAGATATGAAACCTTGGACTTACAAATATAGGATAAATAGAATATTTTCTTTGAATTTGCTAAATATAACTGGACTGGATATTGTAACTGTGATTCTTGCTTGATAACTGTTGTGTTGTATATAATTTTACTATGTTGAAGTTAAAGACTTTTTGATTAGATAGAAAATGATAAATGCTGTGAGATGTCTTTCTGTATACTGTGAATATGTGTTGCTGTGATTGCTTTATAAATAAAGCTACATTGGCCCATGTCAGGGCAGAATGGAGCCAGGTTGGAAAATCCAAGAGAGATAGAAGAGAATAAAAGAGAATGGGGCAGATGCTGCCAGCTGCCATCATGAGAAGCAAGATGTAAAGTACTGGTAAGCCACAAACCACGTGGCAAAGTATAGATTTATAGAAATGGGTTAATTTAAAATGTAAGAGCTACTAGCTAGTGAGAAGCCTCAGCCATTAGGCCATACAGTTTGAAAGTAATAAAAGTCTCTGAGTGATTATTTTAAAAGCTATTGTGGGACCACAAGGCTGCAGGAGCTGGGTGGGTCCAGAGAGAACTTACAACTTCAGCTGCCTGTAATCCCAGCACTGGGGAGGCAGTGTCAGAATGCCTCCAGGGACAGTTGGCTGTCCAACAAGCTGGAGCCAGCTCCAGGTTTAGCAGAGACCCTGCCTTAATAAGTAAAGTAGAATGATGCCTCGAGGAGATCCAATGTCAACCCTAGCTTCCAGGTGCACGCTTGCACACACACACACACACACACACACACACACACACACACACACACACACACACACACTGTACATACATATGCCACAGTAAAAAGTGTTTAGCTGCCTATATTTGGGCTGTATTCCTATTCCCCTTCTATTAACTGGGCACAATCCCAACATAAGAGTTCTGCATTTTGTTTTTTACTATTCAATTAAATTTGCTTATCAGTGTTTTACTTTACCCACCCCAGTTTTTGCTAATAATTTTATCAATAGAAGCAGTTTAACTATGAGATTGATTAGTCACATAAGCATATTGCAGAGGGAGTGCACTCTGTAAAGCCTGGGAAAATAAGGGTGTTTGATGTTATAACATGTGAACCTGACATGAACATCGGACAATAGAGTCATGTACAATTTTTAAAACTTTTTAACAAAAACTTTCATTTTAGAATGTCAAAGATCCAAATTGATATTTATTTCTCTATATAAGGTATCAGAATATATTGAAGATCCACCAGTAAAGGAATGATAGTCTGTTTCATAACTGTTTATTCAACCACGTTGATCAAGGTTGCCATCTGTGTGCAAAGGTTATGGTATTACACACATGCAGCTACTGGGTCATCCAGAAGAGTGCAGAGCTACAGAGATGGCACTCAAGCCCCCAAAAGATGTTGGCTTTGATTACTGCTGTTGTCTCCTCTTACGCCTTATAGGGGAGGTTAGCATCCAGATGTTAACTCTGTCTTTTTCCAATAAGGGTTAAAAGTGAGATTTAGGGAACCTTCATTTTGATACATTTAACACATATTTAAATGACTCAGATAAATGATTAATGAACATAAAATTGTGTACTTTCTTCAGGTTTCTTATTTGGATTTTAATGTAGGTTCACTGGGCAGTAAAGTCCTGTATAAATTGGTACTAGAACTGGGGTGTCTTTTTCAGCTAAGAGCTTGCTAAATTCTAAGCATACTTACTTGTCCACATTCACACAACAGCTTTTCTGACATTTCAATCATAGCAGTATTAATTTTACTGATGATATTATATGGAAATGTTTATTTTAATTAGATATACCAGACTATAATATTTTATTATAGTATAGTTGAAAGGCCCTTAGAATTAATATGAGATGGTTTCTGATGAAATCAATAGACTAAGGAGGAAATGAAGAAAGAAATCTTTTAGTTAAAAAATACCTTTTGTACAGAAATTAACACAGAATTTAATGAACTGATTTAAAATGGAATATGATTAGATATGTAAGAATGACTTTTCCCTGATGAGTTTGATTTGATTGGACCAGATAGGGACATTTTCTGTACAGTTGTAGTTTTGAATGATGGTTTCTGGAAGAGAAGGTAGAGAGACTTAAATTTACCTGAAAGCATACCTAACTAAGGTCCATGTTTGGAGTGTTAGTGAAAGCTCGTAAATTATACCTAAGCCACTGGTAGCCTATTTCTGGATTGACTGGACAGGCAATTTTATAAGGAGGACTTTCTGGAAATACCTCCCAGCATTACCCAGAAGGGAAAGCCCTCCAGTAACTGGAATAACACTTCTAGATGATAAAGAAGAAGAAAGGGATTTACTGCCATCTTCCCTTTGAACTTTATAATTTGATTTAAATCTGACTCTGGTAATAGAAATATACCATAAATAATCAGCTCATCCAGTTAAACTATTATTAAAACTAGCTCTTTGGGGCAATGCTTAATATAATGAAAATGCCTCTGTATACATTTTGCAGCTCTTCTCTGCTCCCCCCTAGCAATTAAAGAACCATGTGATTTCAAAAGAAGACCCCATAATAATTGCCTTGTGGCTTATTCTGCCATAGCTTATCATGTATTACTCAAAATGCTGTCCATAATAATGGTAGAACTGTTAAATTTAAAGTATAAGAAATAAGATTATTGAAGACAGAAAGAACACCATATTCTTAGAAGCCTTTGCTTATTGTTCTCACGTGTGGAAAGACAAGTGGTTTAAAGGCATTGTAACACACAGCTCTGACTATGCCATTCATATTCCCTTGGACGTATTTCCTGGCTCACTGTTGTGTTATGTAAATGCATGGTCTTCAGCTGCATGTTCACACCCCAAACTTTCCATGCCTGCCCTGGCTTCTCCATTCTTCATTTTCCTTACATGCTAGTTTTCTGTTATACCATATGATTAAATTAGATATTTCAGTTCTCAAAATATGCTTTTGCTTAGTCAGAACTTCAACTTATTTCTTTTAGCAATTCTGAGAACTTTATAGCTATTCAGAAAATGAAAAAGTTCCTAATGTAATTTACACAAACACAAGTTTGTTTGTTCTCAGTTTCCTCAAATTCATTTGATAACAAAATTAAGTATGATAGCTATTAACATCCTATGCAAATGAATCTCTGATGAAGAAACCTGGGGGAATAACTAATGCTTAGGGAAAGCAGAGTCTCCATTTTTGTGTGTCAGAGCAGTGATAAAATAGATGTTGTCATCCTCATCTGACTCTAGTCTATTCATACAGCAAACCTGTCATTCTTTCACTGATAGAGTAAAACTCACATGGGGAGTTTGGGAATAGGTGAGCACACTTGCATAATAGGTAGTGCATTTTAATTTTAAATTTTTATTAGTAAGGAGAATGAATATTAATATGGTAAACATTAAAATAACAGGAAATTATTAGATGAGAGATTATTATGTAACACTGTAATATGATGCTTTTATTTACTTACATTTTTTACAGTAAAGTATTGCTATATGCATAATGCATTTATTTTATAATTTTACTTTTGCAACGATATTATGCGATATAAAGCAGGCTGTAAATAATCATGCCTGTAGCTAGAGTTTTCCTGCCTGGCCCACAGTCAGGACAAATCTCTCTCACCCGTCAGTCTCACAGCTGCTCAGACCCAACCAAGTAAACACAGAGACTTATATTGCTTACAAACTGTATGGCCATGGCAGGCTTCTTGCTAACTCTTCTTATATCTTAAGTTAACCCATTTCTATAAATCTATACCTTTCCACGTGGCTTGTGGCTTACCAGCATCTTCACATGTGGCTTGTCATGGTGGCAGCTGGCAGTGTCTCTGACTCAGCCTTCCACTTCCCAGAATTCTTCTCTTCCTTGTCCCGCCTATACTTCCTCCTGCCTGACTACTGGCCAATCAGTGTTTTATTTACTAACCAATCAGAGCAACACATTTGCCATACAGACCATTCCACAGCACATGCCTAATGCTCTTTCTTTCTTAGGACTTTTGAATTCAAATATACTAAAGACTCAGGTGCTTCTGCATGTCCCTGTATGACTCACTTCCCTCTCTGTGACAGGATACCTGAGAGGAGAAATCTAATGTTGGGGCAGTTTTCTTTGACATGGGGTTCCTCATAGCAGCGGTATGGTGACAGAGATGGTTCAGTTCATGTTGACATGAATTTGTATCACTGTTTGTCACATTTGGCCAGATGAAGAAGTGGTTTTTAGGCTGGAAGTGGCAGAAGTTGACACCTTCCAGGACCACCCCCAGCTTCCTTTCTTCCAGCTTGACTGTGGTTCTCAAGTTTTGGGCACCTCCCTAAATAGCACCATAGGCTGGGGCCCCATGCTCAGACACCCAAGCCCATGCAGGACATTTCACCTTTAGGTTCTAACAGAATCGTAACCTCTCTTCAAAACTCACAATCTCCCTGCAGGACATAGTTTTAGAAACACATGCCATAGAGATGAGAATAGAGCTTAACTGATACTTCATACTCTGTAGGTTTTTTTTTCTATATCAAGCTTAGGAAACATCATAGAAGATTGGATGAGAGGACTCTATTGGAGGACACATCTGGGAACACTGATATAGTGTATGTGCAGATAGGTTTGTACTTAGTGAGTATATAGGTGTGTGTCCCATGCACACAATATCAAGCAAAATGCTACAAAGAGCTTACTGAAAAACAGAAAATGTCTGCTGTAGTTCTTCAAACACAGAGTCAAAGTTCACCCAGTGATGAGGCTGGAAGAGCACAAGTGTTATTTTATTTTTCTTTCTGTGGCTTCAGAGCCATGATCTTTAGATTTGCTATAGGAAAAAAAAATCACTTGGTTTTCTTTCCTACAACTAATATAAATTATCTGGTTACTTTTTTTTGCTACATTTTAAGCTTCACATACACACCATTACTGTCTTACATACAGTCAATGAGAACTTTAAAAAAATGTAGCACAATAGGAGGTAGAATATATTCACTTAGCCATTTTTTAAGTGTGCAATTCAAGGGCATTGAGTAAATTCAGGACACTATCATCATTGCAGGCTTCTCAGGAACGTTGTCATCTTTCAAACTTGGGGCATTATGTTTGTTTGTTTGTTTGTTTTGGAGTTGGTGCGTCACTATAATGTAGCACAGCTGACCTCAAATTGTTGATCCCTCCCCCTCTATCTCAGCTCCCCAGTGTAGGCAACTGTATGAAATTCCATAGTTTTGCACTCTTGTCCATTCATCTGTTGATGGATATCTAGGCTGGTTCCATTTCTTCATCATATTAGTTGCTGAGGCAATATGCATGGATGTGCAAGTACCTACCTATCCGTGTGGTATGCTGACTTAGAGGCCTTTGGATATATGTCCAAGGGTGATACAGGTGCGTCATATAGTTATTTTACTTTTACATTGCTCCATACTGATTTTCATAGTGGCTGTACCAGTTTACAAGCCATAAATGTCGGGTTTTCTCTTTCTCTATAAAATTTTCAGCATTTTTTATCTGTAAACTGAAGTTTGGAGAAAAAATAAAAGCCACACCTGTGTTCAATTTTCTCTAATATAATTGGATGTGGGGGTGGATGCCTGTCTTTCTAGCGCTTGGAAAATGGGAGCAGGAGAATCAGAAGTTCAAGGTTGTCTTTAGCTACATAGCGTGAGTGTAGCCTGGGCTGCAGGAGACCCTGTTTTAAAAAGAACCTACATTTGGCATTGGATAACCAATTTGTATGTTCTTCCCTAGGGAAGGCCATTTTCTCCATGCCACCATTCCTTAGTTGCTTTGTCCAAGGCTGAGGCCTGTGAGCTTTCCCCTTCTATGGTATCATGTCAATTGGTGTCATCTTTGTTCAGATCATGCTTAGTGGCCTTGTTAATAAGACGTTATGCTTGTAGCTTCTCTGAAATTTCTAGGAGACACAATCTCAAAGCAAACTCACTGGTCTGGTTCTTACAGTCTTTCTACCTTCTCTTTTACTGTGATCCCTGAACCTTCACTGCAAGAGTGTTTTGTAGATGTTTCAGGTGGAACAAGGCTCCACAACTCTGTATTTTGATTGGTTATGGTTTTTCTGTAATGTTCTCCATCTGTAGCACAGGGAATTTTCCTTAATGAGGGGTGAGAACTGCACTTACCTGTGGGTCTAAGGACAAACATTTAGGATGTAGTGAGGGATTGTGCTGCTTAGTGAAGTAGTGGTTGTAGGATTTCCCCCAAGATCCATGACTACTAGCTCTGACTAGTTGGCTAGATTTCTAGTACCAGGTATTATTTAAATCTTGTTGAGTAGATCTTAATTAGAAAGCCATTGATTAGCCTGAAGATACATATGCATGCTACTATTCTACTCTTAGGGTTATCATGCCATGCTGGCTGTATCTGGGTAGAACTATTGATCACGAAATATACATATAAATAACATTATTTATACTGAGTGGATTATATTTGAGAATGTATTTATACATGCATATATGTAACAACACTTAAAGAAAAAGAAGCCATGGGTTTGAAGAGAAAAAGAGGTAGGGGTTCTGTGGGACAGTTTGGAGGGAGGAAAGGGAAGGGTGAATATGTTGTAATTATAATTTCAAAAAAAATTTAAAGAAATACTAAAAAGAATAAAAAAAAATCTACAAAGCCAAATGACTGAAATTCATGTTACAGAGGTTAAATGTTTGCAGAAAGAGCCAAATTGTTTTGGGCTATTTTTATTCCTTACAAAAGCTCCTCATTGCCCACTGCTAAATCTGACCTAATACTGTTCTTAGCAGAACCCTACCTTATACTGACCCAAAGCTGAGAATGTCATCAAAAAGCAAAGCACCAGAATGAACAGACATTTCCCTGCTCTGCTGCTACCAGCCTACAAGTGTCCAAACAAATGTGTTTGGGAAATGCTTCAATTTATGCCATCTTTTCTACAATGTATGGTTTTAGCACCTCTGTAGTCACGTGGGTTTTCTTTTTAAATGAGTTCTCTATTCCATTCTGTTTCCCCACAGAGACACCCACTTGTACTATATCTTTTTAACTAAGTCAGATGCTTGTATTAGTTCTGTAGGACAGAATGCTTAAGATAAGAACACAGAAGAAAAAGAAAGTTTACAAGGAAAGACAAAGCTCCTAGAATCTGCAGATTATAGAATCTTGTAGCAGTTGACTTTTAGTTTACATGTATAAGTGTTTTTGTCTGCATGTATGTATGTGTATTGCATGTATGCTTGGTGCTGAGATCAGGTGTGTATTATGTGTACTGTGTGCATGAATGGTACTAAGATCAGGTGTGTATTATGTGTTCTGCATGCATGCCTGGTGCTGAGATCAGGTGTGTATTATGTGTTCTACATGCATGCCTGGTGCCAAGATCAGGTGTGTATTATGCATGCTGCGTGCATGCCTGGTGCCAAGATCAGGCATGTGTTATATGTACTGTGTGCATGCCTGGTGCTGAATCAGGTGTGTATTATGTATACTGTATGCATGCCTGGTGCTGAGATCAGGTGTGGATTACGTGTACTGCATGTGTGTCTGGTGTCAAGATCAGGCGTGTATGTATCTGTACTGCATGCGTGCTGGGTGCTGAGTTCAGGAGGATCCCCTGAAACTGGAGTTACAAATAGTTGTGTTTCACCATGTGATTCCTGGAAACTGAACCTGGGCCCTGTATAAGACAAGTGCTCTCAATTTTTCATGGGATTACTTTGTATCATAAAGCTAGCAGTTTTTTTCACTTTAATATGTAAGTGTAGTAACTTATGATTTCTGTTGGAGTTTTTGAAGAAATCGATAAATACACTAGAATATATACAAATTAATGGGTACATAAAAATCTAAGAAAGGAAAGTATGAAGAATGAATCACTGCACCACTTATTAAGACACAAGACAAATGCATATTAATAAAAATATCATGGCTTTCATATAAAAGCAAGATGAATGGATTACAAAGCAGGAAAAACCCAGATAGACCCACACTTATGAAGACAATTGAATGTAAGATGTTCCACATCCTGAGGGTTAAAAAACTAATTGTTTAGTAGGACATACTGTTTATTATGAAACTTTTACTGAAGAAAATGAAATTAGATCCTTACAAAGTACGATGTTCAAAGATGGAAGAAAAAAATTAGAAAGACATTGGGAGGAAACATCAGAGAATAATATTGCAATAAAAAATGTCAAATGTAAAAAGCTTAAAAAAGTAAGAGCTTATGTAAAGATGAGGATTTCAAGTCAACTTTGGACATATTATGCAGGATTAAGGAGATTGCAGAAGAAAGAGATACCTGCAAAGTTAAATACAGAGACACCTCTACCAAAAGCAGAGCTTATAAACCAAACAACAAGATAAGAAACCCAGAAAGGAAAGGGACAGGACATATCACATTACATTATAGGTCTCTTAGTGATGATCTTCCTTATTCTTCTCCGTGGAGATTCAAGTGGTCCTTATAAGATTCCCCTTTCTTCTTACACTCATCTAGTTGTACATTTCTACTGTTGCAGTGTAAAAAAGAATGTTAATGTTTTAAATCCAGAGAGTAAAATGGTAGCAACAAAGCAAACTCCAAAGTCTGGCAATTATGTGATAAACACACAGGCTTTGATTTTAATGATGAAGTTCTCTGAAGAGACTTACTGGAGTTCCATTTGTCATTTTTTAAGCAAAGGATAAATGAATTATATAAGGCAAATTGGCATGGGAAATAATGTAGTATCAGGTTTCATCGATGTGCAGAATTCCACCAGTTCCCCTCGAGGCTTAAACAAATATTACATGAGTGAGGGCTCTTGTAAAATGTTGTTTTGAAATAGATTTCATTAATGGCTTCTAGTGATAATTTATTTCTCTCTTTATGCACAAGTCTCTTCTCACAGTAATAATGGATAAGTTATTTGCATATAAATAGATTTCAGCTGAAGCAGAAACCAAATATGTTTTCCCCCACCCCCTGGACATCGTTAAAAAGAGAAAAAAATAGGCCGGGCGGTGGTGGCGCACGCCTTTAATCCCAGCACTCGGGAGGCAGAGGCAGGCGGATCTTTGTGAGTTCGAGGCCAGCCTGGGCTACCAAGTGAGTTCCAGGAAAGGCGCAAAGCTACACAGAGAAACCCTGTCTCGAAAAAAAAACCAAAAAAAAAAAAAAAAAAAAAAAAAAAAAAAAAAAAAAAAAAAGAGAAAAAAATAGAGAAGGGAAGGAGATTTTGTAATAATTAGCAGGCAGGATTTATAATAATATTTTTTCATCAAAACTTTTTGCAGGCAACCTTCTTTAGTGTTTCTCTTGGTACACTTCATGTCTTGACCTCTGTTAAATCCGTAAAGGAATTAACCTGCCATCTACTGATTGCTGTTTTTGTTCTACCTGAGACAGAACCCACCTAGAGAGGTAGACTATGATTTTGTCTCCATTGTCTCATAGTTATCTTTGTTTCTGAAAGAGGAAGAATGTTCTGTTTTAGAGAGGTAGATGTCAATCCTTTGTATTCTTCATTAAATAAATCATTTATTTGTGAAGAGTAATGAAACATATGTTTATAATGGAGAGAAACTTTTTGCCTTTCAGTTAACAGTGTATAAATGTGTATCTTTTGGCTATTGTATAGTATATATTATCAAAATATTGAATTTTTTATTATAGAGTATGTTTTTTGCAAGTAAATGTTATATATAGTAGGACCTTTTGTGTATACATTCATTTCAAGTAAGAATTGTCACTAGGTGAGAAAGAATAAGAAACCAGTATTTTTAGATTTATTTACTTGATATATGCCTTTGTCTTTAGTATCTGAGCTATGATACATCTCTGTACCATTTTACCCTAAGTGAATAACAGGCAACATGTATGACACAGTATATATGAGTCATTTGTTGGCAAAATTAAGATACCAGCTGCTTTCTGGTGGGTAGGATGTCTATTAATGTGTCTTTCTGACCAGTAGAGGTCACTCAGTGTAAAGTGAATAATGACTTCTATTTTCAAAAGAGACAGCTAATGTGACCATTCTGTTTGAGCAAGTCTATTATACTTGGTGTCTGTTACCTGTGGAAATGTTGCTTCCAGCTTTGGTTGTGCATGCTTGCGTAGGTGAGTAAGGCTGATTCACGAGGTTCACAGACATTTTTAAACAGGAAGTCAAAGATATGACCCTGATCAAAATACTGTATTTAAATCTTTGCACTTTTGAGCATTATGCAGATTTTTTGGAAGTTTAAAAAGGAGTGAGATATTAATTTGTCCCACATAGAACAGAACACAGTTGGATTCTACCACAGAGAGGCAGCCTTCCCCATAAAATAGAGCAAAGGACTTGGGTGCAGGGAGAAGCAGCACTTACCCTTCGTTTTTCCCTCATTGTCTGTGGAATGGAGTTAGAAAGCAGCTGTGTGTGGCAGCCTGGGCGGCCAGCATTGTGGCAGTTTGAAAGGTTTTAGAACTGTGACATTTTTGTTTTCTTTAAGTGTGTTTATACTTTTAACTTTTTAAAATATAGTGTAAAATGAAAAGTACACCTAGGGGCAAAATTGCAGAATTTACCAGCTTACTCCAGCTTGTGATAATCATCCACTAGACTTTACCCACGGTCAGGACTATACCTCATTCAGGCAGTGGGACATTTTCAGCTCGTCTTTTTGACATTCTTCTGGCAAGTCTGCTGTTTGGGGAGGTTCTAGCAATTCTGCAGGCAATGTTCAGTAACTAAAAGCGGCAAAGCACAGTGTAGCTTTTGAAGTCAGTTCTTGTAGACGCTAAGTGATGTCCACTCTGCTTTCACTCAGGTATATGCTAAGGGCTGCATCAGCTTAGCTGTGTGCTCGTGCTCACAGGATCACATCGTGAAGGGTTTTAGCTGTGTGCTCATGCTCACAGGATCGCATCGTGAAGGTGCTTACCTTCTCTGGACCATTTTGCCCCTCTTTCACAAAAGAAGAAACTAAAACTTCGGACATTTAGAGAATTTGCCTAGGTCACATGGCTAGTACAGAGAAAGCTTGAACCTGAAGTCAGATTTAAGATTTACTTTGGAAAACATCAGAGTAAGATAATGGAGGGATGAATTCTTAAAAGAATTAAAACTTGAATGATTGTTAAATACATTTATAAATTTTGCCCAAGATGTTGTGTAGACGAATTTCTAAATGGTCTTATTAAATAAAAAACATGCAGCCAAATACAAGGGTGAAAGCCTTAGAGAAAGATTAGGGAAAACCACAGCTAACCTTACCTCACCAACTCGGCAGCTTCCACATGTGAGTTACTTCCTGTCAACCACGTCTATATGCCTTGCTGTTCTGCCCTCTCATTGGCTCTCTTAGCCCAGCTACCTCACTTCCTCTTCCTACACAGCTCTGTCACTTTCTGTCTGTCTGTACAGACTTCTATGGTGGGTACTGGGATTAAAGGCATGTGTCACCACGCTTGGCTCTGTTCCCTAGTGTGGCCTTGAACACACAGAGACCCTGCCTGCTAAGGGATAGGATTAAGGGCATGTGCTACTGTTGCCTGACTTCTTTGTTTACTTAAAATGGCTTGTTATTTCCTCTGATCTCTCTCCAGGCAAGCTGTATTTATTAAAGCACAAATAAAATATCACCACATTTCAGCACAGATAAAACATCACCACAATGTTGCCTATGACAACATCAATACTGTTAAAAACAGCAAAAAGCAGGTCACAGAAACATTCCTGTTTCTAAAATACCAGTCTCTATCAGTTACTTCCTTCTTCAAGACCATTGTTCTTAAAGTACTTACAATATGAATATGGTTTTAACATTTGAAAGAGAAATATGATTTCAAGCTGTTTCTGCATTAGACAGTTACTGAGAAGAAAGTAAAACACATTAGAGTCCTATGTGTAAATCAAAGGGACTCTTCCTTGCCTGGTTCTGGCATGTCCTGCGGTTATTGAATCTCTACCATGGGTAGGTGTGACTCATATAGATTTCTAGAAGCAGTTATATCTCACTCATCTGAATTTTCAGAAGATAGATTTATTTTAGGATCACTATTTCTTTTGATATTTGAGGGGAGAAGTTTTTGATACTTCAATATATTTTGGACAGAAAAATTCTAAACTGTATCTCAGAGGTCTAAAACAGGGTTTCAGTGAAATTGTGTTTTCTTGGTCTGAATTGCAGAGAACACCGCTTATTCTAGGGGTATGGATGGCTGCAAAGAACTTGCCTTTGGGCACATCTTTGTGGTGGCTCACACCTTAATCCCAGAATTCCAGAAGCTAAAAGCAGCAGCATCTCCAGGCTGAGGCCAGACTAGGCTCAGAGTAAGATGTCTCAAACCCCCACAAAACAAATCCCACAAAGACACAGTTGGGTGATTCTTATGCCTTTGATCTGTGCACTACGTTTTGAGGAGGATTAGGTAAAAATACACAATGCTAGATATGAATATCTTTGTTTTCAATGTCCAACATTTCAAGCTATGTAATAGCTTTAGGTAGAAATGAGTGGTCTGTAACAAGCAGGCCCGTAGATTATAGGTGTGATGCATGATAAGAAAACCCCTAGCTATTTGAAAGAAAATATGATATAAAAAATCCTACTATCATTATTGTTGGTTGACCTGAACCTGTAGTACTTAATTGAGAAGAAGTCTTGGAAGAATATTTGCAGAATTCTCATGGTAGTGATGCCCTCTATAATTATGGGATAGAGTTCATATTCTCTATGAATAAAGAAAGGCATGAAATAGGTGTTACCAGGAATTCTGGGGAGTCCAGGTGGAGCCATCACATGATAGCTTAGAAATTGGGTAGGTATCCCTATTGGGGTTCTTAGTTTCATTAATGAAAGAAAAATTAAGAGGACTCAAATGGAAGCTCAAGGACAGAAAATTTGTTAGAGTTTAAAAAGAAAACCCCAGGGCAAGCAAACTGTTCACTTGGAAACTGTTGCCAGGGGAAGAGAACAGAGAAGAGAAGAGAAGAGAAGAAAGCTTCGCTGTATGAGATAAGCTGGCATGAAGGTCTGCCACCATATGGTGGGGATGCTAGCATTAGAGAAAGGACAATGAAGCCCAAATCATTGGAGGTTTAAAGGCAACTTAGACTTCACCTATCATCTGAAATAAAAAGAAGACAAGGAAAGGGAATGATTACACCGTTGGTAGATCCAGCCAACCCTCAGGGCCACTTGTAGGACGGCTAACTCTTAACAGAGATGAGACCTAGATGTAGATTCCATTCTTTACTATAACAGTGGTCTGTGGTTCCTTATTCTAGTAGAGCATGCTCAGGAGATCATGGTAATCACAGGGCTCTGTTCCATGAAGAAAAGGTCTTATTCGTACTTAAATCTACACATACATTTTGGCCAAAAAAGAGCACAGAGCTTTCTGAGATACTAGATGTTTGTTAGTTAACCATTTACTTACTTATTTTTTGAGATAAGATCTCTGCATACAGGCCAGACCAGCCTCAAGCTCATGATTCTTTTGACTGTAGGCATGTACCACCACATCTCAATTAATGTAAAAATAGATGATAAAGCACAAAAGCTGTTCTATTATTTTAGTTATTGATGAAAGCCATTCATGAGTTGCATACTTGTAGACTGCCACATAGTTTTAAATGAGGGTGGCTTCCTGGGTTCCTATAATTCATACTGGAATGCTGTGTTATAATGTATACATCTTTAAGTCTAGTGAAATTTGCTTACAAAATACTTATATTACCAGAGAGTAAAAATACTTTTGTTTTAGAAGCAGTTTAAAAATTCATTTGACAGGGCTGATAGATGCACATTTTGATAAATATATACTGTAAAGGCCCACATATAAACAGCCATTGGTTCCTGAAGCATTATGTTGGTCAAGATAGAGCCATATGATTATATATTTATATGTTATCACAGCGACAGCCCTATTGCTTGTTCATTGTGAAGAACAAGTGTTTTAACAGGAACATGGTTTAGGTAGACTAATCCCCTAATCTACTTGGTTTGGAGTATACTATTATATTCCATTTCTTAAGGCCCCTTTGACAGGAATTCCTTGGTACTCTGTACTACTTTAAGATATTATCCTAAAATATTCAATACTTAGGGAAGTATTTAAAGAATCATTATCCTTATGCCTTCTGTCTTTGAATATGTAATAGTGCTGGGCAGGAGAGATGGCTCATTTGTTGAAAGGCTAAGATCCACAACCAGTAGAACAAGTATGCAACAGTATTTTGAATTTGGACAGCAAAGTTAATGAGATAGTGAACACAGACATGAGAAATTTCTTAAAATTTATATAGGTTTAGTCTGCATATTTCCTCATCATTATCTGCAAGCTCAGTTTCATAGACTGAAACACCTTGGTCATAGTCTGAAGTGCCATTGGATCAAATTGAATCTTAGATACAGTAGAAAACAGTAAATCTCAATATGTCTCTAATATGATGGTGTGGTTTAAGGACTCCTCTTTTCTTTGGTATTTCATAATTTGTAAAACCAAATAATAAAGTCACAGTGATAAAATAAGTTGTACGAAGTATGAACTCTATACTTGATATTTTAAAACCATGTTACTTAAGTGAGCTTTTTTCTCATTTAAAAAAAATCCTAAAACTGTGCCTACAGATGGAATATTTACTTTTCAATGGGTTTTTAATAATCGTTACATGATGTAGAGTTCATTATTATTGAGTAAGAATGATTTCATGATTTCTAAGTATTGACTCAGCATAGAGACAGTCATTTTTAAATCAGAGATTTTCAGATTTATTTATAGAAGTGGTTATTTTAGTGTCCACTCTTATGTACCAAAATGGTCACACTGAAGGACTGTGAGAACAGATTTTATTTTAGATTACTCAGTGTTTCTGTTCTCTACTGTTTTTGCCCTGTGGCATTGGCTGACATTTCATAGAGACTGAATTGGCAGAGGGCTGGAAAATATGTAATTATAAGAATCACCTGCTATGGAATTTCCTATTATATACTAGTCATGATTCAGGCAGACTTTTCATAGATGTTGGATGAGAAGTTTTCTTCTTCCAAAACCTGTGATTAAAACATGGCATTTTGTGTATAAATAGGAGATGAATTCTGAACAATCCAGCTGTGAATTGGAGCTGGTGTAGTGATGTAAGTCTTTGACCTGTATCATATAAACAGCAGTATACATAATTGGAATTTTATTTTAAGATTAAGTGCAATAAATCTTTTTAGACTCCATAGCTTAAAACAGACCAAGTGCTAAAATGCAGGAAGAAGAATGGTGAGGTATTTTTTTTTTACTTGATACCCCTCAAAGGAATTCCAACAAAAAGAAATAAATCTACCAAATTACACTTGAAGAATTTCATATATATATATATATATGTATATATATATATACATACACACACATATATATATACATATGTATTACATGTGCAGAATATGTAAAGAATCTGCTTAATAATGAGTGAACATGTTTATCAGTGTAGCATAGTAGTAAGTGCAGAGCACAGACTCTGTATTTTCATAATTGAAAATAAAATGTCCCCATACAATATTGTTTGGATAATAGCCTTACCTGTTGCATTGACCTTTGTATGTCTGGGTCAGTAACATTTCAATTGTCAATTAATTAACTGGAATTATATAGCCAGTTCCCAAAGGCAGTTCTTTTCTGTTTACTACAGCAACACATGAAATTTTGTGCATAGCTTAATTTGCATATGAAAGTCTGTCTTTTACAATATTTTACTCAAATATTTGTGTTGTTCTGCTACATTCTAAATACATACAAATATCATCCTACTGTCATCTATACTGTTATTTTACAGTAAGAAGAGATATGAAAAAATACACGTGCCTTGGTAGATCATTACCCATTAGCTTCCTACAATGATCTTTTAGCTTTGGATAGCTGTTAAGTTGATAGGGGTTGTTTGAACTAGAGACTGGACGTTTTCTTCTCCATATTTTGAAATGCTCTCTACAATGAGTCAAAACATTAAAATAATTCATATGAATGTATTAGTTCTAAAAAGATATTGGACTTAAAAGCATAAGGAATGCATGCTCATAAGTATATAGTTTTGAATGAATGTTGACTAGAGAGATACAGAAGCATTATATTTAATATCTTTGTATTTACTTTACTAGCTCACTGTTTATGTTCATTGATGATACCCTATGCCCCCAAATTACTTTTATAATCCTGGAGTGACTCCTGAATTCTCCTGTTATAATTTCACTCATTGCAAATGTTCTGAAATATTCCACACATCCATGGTAAGGAAATCTTCATGAAGTCTATCTTTTCAAAGTGTTTGATTTCATAGAGCTCTTTCTTGAAATAGAGTATTTGGCATGGGGCAGACCTAGTGAACATTGGTTTGACTAGGAGAGGAGCAAATTAACCAGTCTATATTTACACTATCAACTTTTGTAATCTAGTCACAATCTGTTCATCTGTTCAATAGATTCTCTTCCCCCTTTTCTTCACTCTCCTTTCTTCTACTGCTTTCTTAACGTTTAGTCTCTTGTGTATCTTTCTATTTCCATACACCATCACTGAGAACAGCTTCAGCCATTACTCCTGTGTGATTAACTGGATTCTTTGTCTCCAGATCAGTTTCCTATTGGGCTTTTGAAGTTACTATTGTCTTTTTGGTATCATTACTTGGATACCCTTTCAGCTATTGCAGATAACTCATTCTCAGCAAACTCAAGATGCCCCTCTCTAATGTCTTTTTGCCATGCTTCCCTTGCTTTGGTCATAAGCTTAATATTTTCATAGATATTGTATATTTTTATTTTCTCCATTAAAAAGATTTGATTTATTTATACCTGTGCATGTACAAATGTGTGTGGGTGCTTGAAGAGGCCAAAAGAAGGCTTTAGATTCCCTAGAGCTGGAGTCATAGGTAGATGTGAGCCACCTTACTTGAATTCTGGGAACCAAACCTTCTTTCTTCATCGTTTGTGACAGCTGCAAGTGCTTGTTAACCACTACGCCCTGTGTAACCCAACCACCTAAGGCCATCTCTCCAGCCCAGCCACCTAGGGCCATCTCTCCAGCCCAGACACCTAGGGCCATCTCTCCAGCCCAACCACTGTGGTGGTATTGTGTTCCCCAAAATATTGTGTACTTTAATAAACTTATCTGGGGTCAGAGAACAGACAAGCCACTAGTTAGGCAGTGATAGCACACGCCTTTAATCCTGGCATTCCAGAGATAGAAATCCCTCTGGATCTCTGTGAGTTCAAGGCCACATTGGAAACAGCCAAGCATGGTGACACGCCTTTAATCCCAGAAAGCCAGCCTTTAATCCCAGGGAGTGGTGGTAGAAAGCAGAAAGATATATAAGGCGTGAGGACCAGAAACAAGAAGATTTTGGCTGGTTAAGCATTCAGGCTTTTGAGCAGTAATTCAGCTGAAACCCATTCCGGATGAGGACTCAGAGGCCTCCAGTCTGAGGAGACAAGACCAGCTGAGGATCCGGCGAGGTGAGATAGCTGTGGCTTGTTCTGTCTCTCTGATCTACCAGCATGGACCCCAATAACTCACCTCGGGTTTGATTTTATTAATAAGAATTTTTAAGATTCCTGCTACAAACCACCTAGGGCCATCTCTCCGACCCAGCCACCTAGGGCCATCTCTCCAGCCCAGACACCCAGAGCCATCTCTCCAGCCCATCCACTCGAGAGCCATTTTTTTCCAACTGTATCACTATAGATTATTGTCTTTTTCCAGTCACTCTCCATAATTAATGTTTTTGTATTTCTTAGAGAATACTGACTTTCTCTTCCACACTTACAAATGTTCATAAATACCTTATTGGCATTTCTGAAATGGACCATCTTCAAGTTGTCTCTTCCTATAATGTACTGTCAGATTTTGCTTTTAAACTACAACTTTCTCATGTGTCTCCTTTATTCTAAAACACTTCTTAAATAAATTTAGATGTTTTAGAGAGTTACTGTGTGTGTGTGTGTGTGTGTGTGTGTGTGTGTGTGTGTACACTCATGTGCATGTATGTACAGGTCATTGGAGCTCAGAAGACAACTTGTAGTAGCTGGTTCTCTCCTTCTACCATATGGGTTTAAAGAATCCAACCTAGGCCATCAAACTTGTTGGCAAGTTCCTTTATCAACTGAGCCTTCTCACTGTCCCATGTAAAACTTTTAAAAGATACTTACTATCTAGGAAAGTAGAACATTTTCTTTTTAAACAAAAGACTGTGGGTAAAGCTAACATAGAATCCAAGCAAGTGAAGAATGGAGTCTGTATCTATTTAACTTAGTATTGAATTTCCTATACTCAGCTTTATATGCAAAATAGCTTCTTATAACTTTAGGGGCATTATAACATGGAAGTTGGGACCCATTAAGTTAGGTACAATATTTATTTTAGGATAATGTGATTTCCACTCAAGTAATCTGTGATACATTGTTCCATTTAAACTGTCTTTGAGCTGTGATATATATATATATATTATATATATGTTGTCCAGAATGCTGTTAAATCATCTGTCTGCCTCTTCAAATCTTCATTCTTCTAAATGAAGCTGCCACTACTCCCTCACTGAATGTGAATGAATATTTGGGAAATAAATGAATTAAGTATATTTTTTATGATGTGTCTCTTGAGGAATTACAGCTTTGTCTTCTTTTAGGAAATTGTTTCCATATTACATTTAACAACTGAGCAAGTAGACATAATCATTTTATACTTATCATGGTTCAAATTCATTAACTATTTAGAGAAACTTTATAAGAACAGTTGTTTCTTATTTTGTAGATTACAAATACAAACCTAAGAGTCATAGCTAATTGACTAAAGTCGGGAAGTATAAACCTACTTTAAATTTATGTTCTTTTCTCTTAGGACCTGCAACATACAATCCTATCAAAATGAAGTCCTCTGTCATAATCTCCTTTGTTAAAGGAACAAAACGTTTTGAACCTTTTCCCAAAGAGTTCTCTCCTGGCCCAACGACATATGAGGTTGGTGAATGCTTTCTTTCACCTATGACATGAACAGAATCATTTCTGTAAAGTATAGGACATGTGCACATTAAGTTATTTCTATGTGTTCACTAATACTGACTAATCAAAACCTTTTACTTGAGTAAGATATTTTTGAAGATGTATTTTCACATTTTAAGAAAAACGGTTGAAGAATTATAATTTTAACATTATATTAATTTTATATTTGTCTTTTATACCATTGATATATAAGACATCCATACTTTTCTATAAATTTAAAAACTATATGGATATTTTTTTATTTGTTTTAATGTATATTTATTTTTTTAATATTTTAATATATATCATTTGGCTTCATAATGAATGGAGGTCTTCTAAGCTGAGGACCTTATGAGTGTATGGCTTAAATCTATGTAAACATTTGTGGCAATTGTGCTTATGTTAGGTCTTTATAATCCTTTTGAGTGTATTTTATGGGATTCATTTATCTATCTATCCATTTATTTATTTATGTTTGGTTTTTCAAGACAGGGTTTCTCTGTGAAGCAGTCTTGGCTGTCCTGGAGCTCACTCAGTAGATCAGGCTGGCCTCAAACTCACAGAAATCTGTCTGCCTGTCTCCCAAGTGCTGTTAATTAAAAGCATGCACCACCACCACCTGGCAATTTTATGGGACTTTAAATGAGCAATTGTAAGCACCAGTACTTACTTACCCGGCCACAGTTAGCTGGTGGAAATGAATCTTAATGAGGCCATGATGTAGAAGTCTTAGCAAGACTGGGGCTGAGACAGGCTTATTGTGAGCACCCAATCTTTTTATCCCCCATATCAGAAACAATACAATGGTGGTCGCCAGGATCAATTCAATAGTAGTTGCCAGGATGCAATGATGTTTGCAAGCTACACCAAGAACAGAAGATTAGTGTCTAATACCAATTGCCCTGTCAACCTTCTATGTGCTTCGCTGGCTTCTAGGGAATACAGGGAATCACAGGGTGGCCTGAATGATTCACCGACTGAGGGAATGCCTTGGTTTCTCAGGAACTGAAAGGCACCAAGTGCCCAAGAAGCCATGGACCTTAACATGAAAAACCTTTAGGTGTGCCTCTCAAGACAGCTAGACCAGGCCAACTCCATGATTCCCCGCAAGCACTGGTATTAGTTATTTCTGTGTTTTGTAAGGAAGCTCCTTGTGCTGTACTTAGAGTCTACTTCTGGTGGAATGAATGCTGTAGCTCCTGCAGGCTTTATTGGACACATATGCAAACACTCAGGCCGACTTTATGGCACATGCGTCACACCTGTTTCTTCATGTGTCACTTTCTAAGTAAAGTGAAGTTCTTGTAGGTAGCATATCATTTCAGCTTCTATCTATGTTCAGGTTTTATAAATCTTTAAATGAAAGAGCTTAATATTACATTTTCATTCAAAGCTATTATTTGACAGGTAAATTTCTTTTTCTTGTAATTTTAAAACTTTTTCTGGATGCTTAACATGTCCTTTGCTTCTTTCTTTCTATTCTAAAATGCTATTTTTCATTTTGGTTAAGCAGTATACATCAGAAGTTTTGATTCCATTCTTATTCTTTCATTTTGTCCATGGTAACAGTAACTTTTGTGCTTTCTATATTGTAATGATGTTTATTGCCCCTTCTCTTCCCAATCTAGGCCTCCTTCAAGCTGTGAGTGTGTGTGTGTGTGTGCAAGACTCCTCTTGTGGTGATGTGTTTCTTCTGTTCCTGATTTATTTCTCTATTTCTGAATAAGTTCACTGTTTCATTTCTTCTAAGAGGAGTTGTTGTTTCATTTCCTTTAAGACCGTGAGTATATAATACTCTCTGCTCCTTCCCTGGTGAGAACTTGCTTAGTTTCTTTGAGATTTCTGTAAGTGTGGTTTGATGCTTTTCTCTTTGTGTTGGATTTTGAGCTTCTGAGTACAAAATACCTCCAAGATGACCTTTTGTCTGAATGTAACTAAGGCCTTTGGTACTTTGTGGACCTAGATGTCTATATTTTTTCATGATTTGAGTAAATTTTTGCTATTATTTAATTAAATAGGTTCTTCTCCTTTCTTTTTAGAACATTAGTAATGAGAATACTTACTCAGTGGTATCTCATAAGAATGTTTTCATTATTTTCTTATGTTTATTTATTCTTTTTTTATTGTTCTGGCTATTCTTTTTTTTCCTTTTATTTTATTTTACAATATCATTCAGTTCTACATATCAGCCACAGATTCCCTCGTTCTCCCCACTCCTGCCCCCCTCCCCTTCCCCCCAGCTCAACCCCTATTCCCACCACCTCCAGGGCAAAGCCTCCCCTGAGGACTGAGATCAACCTGGTAGACTCAGTCCAGGCAGGTCCAGTCCCCTCCTCCCAGACTGAGCCAAGCGTCCCTGCATAAGCCCCAGGTTTCAAACAGCCAACTCATGCAATGAGCACAGGACCCGGTACCACTGCCTAGATGCCTCCCAAACAGATCAAGTCAATCAACTGTCTCACCTATTCAGAGGGCCTGATCCAGTTGGGGGCCCTTCAGCCTTTTTAGAACATTAGTAATGAGAATACTAACTCAGTGGTATCTCATAAGAATGTCTTCATTATTTTCTTATGTTTATTTATTCTTAAGGGTTATATTTCAAGACCTAATCTTCTACCAAATTAAATCACTTCTTAATTTTCTACCTGGGGGTTAAGATTTGGAAATATGATTTGACAGTGGGCAAGGATTTTTTAAGGGTAGAGGTGTGGAAAATTAATTTTCCTAGAGAACTTGAGAGTCTGTATTGGTTCCAAAGAATTACTTTCAAGAAATAAGAAGATGTTCACTACATAATCTAGACTTCCGTTTTAAGCAAACTGGCTCCATTTTCTAAATTTAATATGTATATGTTAGTATACAATTACATTATAAAAATAAGTTTCATTGCTTAAAGTCAAAAGAGGAAAAATTTAAAGCTACATATATAGAAATGGCAGTTTTATTGAATTAAGAGAAAACGGACAAAAAAATTTTAATTAACTTAATTTTCTGCAACAAGGATTAAAAACTCTCACAAATATGGATGATATTTGTGATATCATTCATAAAGATATTTGTTGTAAGACTTGAGTGTAGGAAGACCCATGAGTTGCTATTATTATTATTATTACTTATTATTATTACTTCTAGCTCATGGTTATATCATTTCATTTCTACCTTCTAAATATTGACTCAGTTTGATATAGGCTCTGAAAATCTGAAACAAAAATGTTCTTTAAAGTCTATAGTTATTCGGTAAGGGAAATATATAAATATTTTCATTATAATAAGATATTTGTAGTATTGGGAATAGATGAGGCATACAAAGGTGTATAGAGTGAGAAAGCTGGTCAAAAGGAATCAATAAAACTTGACAGTATTTTTTATAAAATATGAAAATGTTATGGGACTTTTCTTTTTAGAGAAGCAAAAAAACATGATATAGAAAAATGAAACAAGATATACAAACTCATAGAGGCACCAAGAAAGACATGGGGATCGCCCAGTGACGGAGAAATGGCTGAGATCTACATGAACAACCTGGACATGAGTGGGAGTAATGAAGGGCGAGGGTCGAGGGAAAGAGAGCCTGTGGGAGCGGGAGATCCCAGCTGGATCAAGAACAGAGAGGGAGAGCAAGGAATAGGAGACCATGGTAAATGAAGACCACATGAGAAAAGGAAGAAACCAAGTGCTAGAGAGGCCCACAGAAATCCACAAAGATACCCCCACAATAGACTTCTGGCAATGGTCAAGAGACAGCTGGGACTGACCTACTCTGGTGATGGGATGGCCAAACACCCTAATTGTCATGCCAGAAACCCCATCCAACGACTGAGGGATCTGGATGCAGAGATCCACAGCTAGGCCCCGGGTAGAGCTCCGGGAGTCTAATTATTGAGAAAGAGGAGGGTTTATATGAGCGAGAATTGTTGAGACCAAGGTTGGATAAAGCACAGGGACAAATAGCCAAACGAATGGAAACACATGAACTATGAACCAAAGACTGAGGGGCCCCCAACTGGATCAGGCCCTCTGAATAGGTGAGACAGTTGATTGGCTTGATCTGTTTGGCATGCATCCAGGCATTGGTACCGGGTCCTGTGCTCAGTGCATGAGTTGGCTGTTTGAAACCTGGGGCTTATGCAGGGACGCTTGGCTCAGTCTGGGAGGAGGGGACTGGACCTGCCTGGACTGAGTCTACCAGGTTGATCTCAGTCCTCAGGGGAGGCTTTGCCCTGGAGGAGGTGGGAATTGGGAGTGGGCTGGGGAGAAGGGGAGGGGGGCAGGAGTGGGAAGAAGAAGGGAATCTGTGGCTGATATGTAGAACTGAATGGTATTGTAAAATAAAATAAAAGGAAAAAAATTAAAAAAGAAAAGAAAAGAAAATAGAAAAAACATGATATAGAAAAATGAAACGAGATATACAAAGTCATAGAGGCACCAAAATATACAAAATTCTTGACAAACAGCAATTTTCCTTTGTACTTAAAATAAAATGAGTGGGTGAGTATTGGACCTGTAAGGGTATAAGAATACAGTTTTAAAATAGTGATTTTCTCTTCTCTGAACTATGGACATTGACGATTTCCTTTGTTACTAGATATTAGATTGTTACTAGGTATTTAAAAATGCTGAGAATTATAGTAACATGAATCAAACTAAATAAAATTTAGGTTTTTAATATTTAAAACATGACTGACTCTCCTCTATAGTTTCCCGCTAAATTGCAAATATATAATAGTAAAGCACACAGATACACACATGTACACATACAATTTTGATATTAGATAAAGATAGTTTCAAGATTTATTTTCCCCAAAACATGTATTAATCGGTGCAGAAATGGTTTATTAACATTTTAATTTTAAAATCTGACAAGCTTGCTACTAAAATTTCAATTGCTTTAAGGTGTGTAGGTCAGTATTTCATAGCCCTTGGAAATGTGTCCTGTAATTTTGCTTTTAGGATTTTCACTTCACGCATAAAAATCATCACGTATTGCTTAACGAGAGTTGTTATATGCTACCTGTCACCCGTCACTATAAAAAGAATGTCTCTAACTCTCCATGGACTCTGGCCTTCCTTTAATTCACCCTCAGTTGTGCTTAGAGCAGCTTGGTTTTTTTTTTTGTTGTTGTTGTTTGTTTTTTTTGGTTTTTCGAGACAGGGTTTCTCTGTGTAGCTTTGCGCCTTTCCTGGATCTCACTTGATAGCCCAGGCTGGCCTTGAACCCACAGAGATCCGCCTGGCTCTGACTCCCGAGTGCTGGGATTAAAGGCGTGCGCCACCACCGCCCGGCGCACCTTGATTTTACTAGTCCGTCGACTTTCCATTTTCTGCATTTTGGGGAGACTAAGTTATGTTGTCGAAAATATATTATTAGCCTGTCATTGTGGGAATTCTGCCCCAGTCCAGCGTGTGATACGCTGTGTGTTGTGGTGAGAAGTTTCAGGTTATTTATTTTAGTAGCTCTTGTATTTGAAGAGAGATAGAGCAACTGGATCCTAAAGATAAATTTTTAATTTAGGCTATTGATTGATTACATGTTTTAGATAATTTTCATGGAGTCATGACCTCCATGAAATATTCTTTTTTTGTTATTTTCAGATGTATATTCATAGATATATATGAACATGTACATAACCTACTGTGTTCATTTAGCATTGTGTATATGTAGGTATGTTTATTGCTGACTACTTGTGATTGGATAACCTATTGTGGGCTCCTCAGGAAATTGATTCACCATCTCTCAGCAGCCACTGATTAATTTATCTCCTCATGTGAAGGTGAAGCCTTGTAAAATTTCCTCCACCATTATTGGAATTTCAACTGGAGCTATCATTTTGCAGTCTTGTTTAGGCAGCAATATTGTTGAGATTTCATGGGTGGAACTTTCTGCCATGTCTAGAAGATACTTCTCAAAGCAAGTGTTCCAGTCATCTGACCCTTACAATTTTTCTTTCCCCTCTTTCATGATGTTCCCTGAGTGTTATGTGTAGAGGTTGTTTTGTAGTTGTATCTGTTGAGGTTGGGCACCCCACAGTTACAAATTATCTGAATTTTGAACTATGGTGATATTTTATTTGTACTGAAATGTGATTTTAATTTTATGTTAATAAATAAAGTTGCCTTGGGGTCAGAGCTATTAGAGCCATAGCAAGAGCATGGTGGTTAGAAGAGCTAGGTAGATTTCTGTGTGTTCAGGGATACAGCCAGTATTGGAGACATACGCTTTTAAGACCTGGAGGGCGGTACTTACAGGCAGTGATGAGGCAGTCATGTGGTTGGGTTTACAACCAATGAGAAGGCAGAACAGAAAGACTATTTAAACACAGACAAACAGGAAGTAGCTCTCTCTCGGGGAAGCTAGGAGCACTGCAGGAGGTAAGATTTTATCTCTGAGCTCTGACCTCTCGGCTTTCTCCTTTACATTGGCTCTGTGTTTCTTATTTTAATAAGACGATTGGTTACATCTACATTGAACAGCTTTGAATCTCTGCAGTGGTTTTCATCTACTATATGAAGAAGCTTCTTTGATGGAAGGCTAAGATCTACATGTGCTATGGGTAGAAGGATGAGTGTGTATAAAAGCTTCAGAAATTGTATTGGTTTAGAAATATGGTAGTACTAGATTCTTCTCTATTGTCTATGATTTCTCCAGCCACTAGTAGTAGTATTCTAGGTTCATAGTATCAGGTATGAATTTGCTCCTATTGAGTGGGCCGTAAGTTCAATTAGACAGCTATTAGTTACAAGATGAAAATACCAGTATATTACCACTGGTGATATCTTTATAGGCTGATTATTGTTATGATTATTATTCTATTGATGAATGAAAGTATGGTACATGTACATAATGGAATTCTATTCAGCTGTAAAGAAAAATGAAATTGGTAAAAAAATTGATGGAAGTGGAAGAATATATTGAGTGTGGTAACTCAGACCTGCAAAGAAAAATGATGCATATTCCCTCTTGTTTGTGGGTCCCAGTTCTAAATCATTAGATTCAGGTGTGTAATCTGAAGTAACTGTGGAAGCTGGAAAGATGAAAGGTTCTAGGAGGGGAAAGGGGTAGAGGGAGCTTTAGAGAAGAGGAAGGTAGGGCACAGATAATGTGAAAGGGAAAATGAGAAAAACTGGATGGAGGGTGTTAACTGGGAGGTGGGAAAGGGAAGGTAATACAGAAAAAGAGGGAGGAAGAAGAGATGAATAATACTTAAGGATGTTTGAAAATGTCATAGGAAATTATTTTATAAGCTTATTTAAATACATACATCGTGTGTGTGTGTGTGTGTGTGTGTGTGCGCACGTGCGTGCGCGCATGCACGCACGCACATTATAGTTTTCATTGAGTTATAGCACAAGGGGTGATAATACTTCCCCAAGGAGCCATAGACTATCTCACACAAACACCTGGGTTGGACATAAGAAATGTCTCTTTTTGTTACTGGTCAGAAAAGTCCAAGAGATTCCCCAACCTTATAGGTTATTGCCATTGCCCTTGTTGCCTCTCAGAGCTTGAGGGTAAGTCCATGGTACCAAAGTCAAGCACACTCTGGACATAGATCTTGGGGATTCCAGTTAGAACTGACCTGGAAATGTCATCCCTGAGAACTAGCTCTCATAGTATTAGAAGGTTCTATGCATGTAGCCAAGGAAGAAAAGCAATCAATAGTGTTTCATAGTAACGGATTTTTATGTCTGGTTTTCATAATTCATTTTTTTCACTTTCATAGCCTCATAAACTTTGGTTTACCAGACTACAAGTTTTATAAGATGAGATATATGGATTAGAATCTTTGTTAGAGGTTGGCCAGTGTTAATAGATGTAGTGAGGAAAGCAGTTTTTTAAATGAACTTTTAGTAGCTAAATCTTAGAAATATCAGTTATTTTCTTCTATCCAAAAGTCTAAAAGGAGACTTTTTGAATTTTTGATGGGCAAACGAAAAATTTTCTATGGAGCACCACCCTTTTAATCCTTTCTTCTGATTGTGCTCAGTTCCAATGATGGAGCCCCTCATGATAGGTGTGCTTAATCCTCTGTTATTAAGTAACTCTTTACATTCTAATTGGACATTCATATCTGTACTTGGTGTAGTATGGTTTCATTGTCACTGGGTGGCATTCTTACAACCTGTTAATTGTTCCTGGAACAGTTAGAATTTTGACCATGCTGATTTTCAATAATTTTACTCCAATAACAAGAAAAGCAAGTATGATCTGAAAATAATACGTTCTTCTACACATACTTTTTTTCAAGTCTCAAGTGTTGTTGTTTTCTTTCTTTACATCTTTTATTATATCTTTTAAAGTCTGTAATGAGTTAGAAGAAAGATTTTTCACAGGATCATAAATCCACAGTCATCCATATGGTGTGAATATGAAGTGGTTTAACCCATATCACCAGCTGGGTTTGTTAAACCATGAGTGAGCGCCTGAACTTGCCATCTTCCCTTAAGCTACAGTGCTGCTGACCTGGTATGTCATAGGAGGCTGTTTTCAGCAACAGTATTAAGAACATTGGACCTTGAAGTTGAATTTTTCCATTAATTTGTGTAATCCTTACTGATCAAGGATGGTCTTTGGCTTCTTAACAGATAGGGCTGCCTACCAACTCTTTTTCCATTCCTGTGTTGTTACTTATGTTGTTAATGACTTGCTCAAATAGGTTGAAGGTGTTGCCCCGAGGGCTGAAATTGGCCAACTTTGACTACCTCCTGTGTCAGCAATCCTACAGTCTTGTACATAGTCTATTTTATGTCTTGCAAAACACTGATTTCATGATAACTGATTCTGATATACAATTAAAACTTAACTATCCTCACCCTGTGTTATGTTGAAGAGTTGTTGTCTCTGTACACTGTATAAAAATAGTACTGCATGCATATGCTTTACTGATTTTCTTTATTCTGGACATACATTAGAGAAAATATTACACTATTAAATATCTATTTTGAAAGAAAATTTATATTTGGAAAATTAGTCAAAAAACATTTAGAGGAAAAATTAAATGACAATTTCTAATACCAAGTGTGAAATATATTTATTATACCACTCTGAAATATTTCATATACTATGGGAAGAAGAGTCTTATCTAACTGGAAACTCCAGGCCATTGAGAGACTTTGTGTCAGGTAGGTAGATGGCATATATGAGGATGATACCCAAGGCTATCCAGTGGCTCACATGTGTGTGCATATGTGCACACCTGCAAAATTATTCAAAATAATGAATTAAATATCAATGAAATAAAATCATCTTTTGTCAAACAATGACTTTAGCATTGTTAATATTAAAATATATATTACTATTAAAATTATATATATATATATATTATATATATGTGTGTGTGTGTGTGTGTGTGTGTGTGTGTGTGTGTGTGTATGACCAAGTAAATGAATACTCATCACAGCAGGGGATACTAGCCCATTCATTTACTCTTGGATTCTGACCTCTATCAGGAGAATGAAAGATTCTCCTTTAAGGAAATAGTCAGTTCTGAAAACAGACAAACAAAAAACCCCAAAGCTACCCAATTTCCAGTATGAGGTATTGCTAATAAAATGTCTGAGCCATCATCCAAGATCAGGTTGGCAAGTCCCAGGCATGTCTAGATAGCTTCTAATTAGCTTTCAGGGTCATGAGAAACAGGACAGAAATATGAAATTGACAACAAGAATCAAAAGACTCTTGCTACAACATGAAGGATTGAGAAAAAAGAAAATAAGCAACGATTTTTGAGTGAAGCACTGTACATATTGTTTTTTACATTTTGTAAAAAAGTTATTATTTTTATGGAGTTTATAAGGAATCTGTGTATTGATTTTAGTACCTAGCCAATCTTAACCAAGGACTCTTATGATGAAAACTACTATTCCCCAAAGGATGAAATTGTAGAAGACACTAGAGGATGGAATGACCTGCCTTATTTGTGGATCAACAGGACTCATGTTAAAATTGCTGATCTTTTTGCCGTCTTCATAGTTTTTTTTTTTCTTGAGAATATAGATGATAGGAAAATGTGCAGAGATGAGCAGCCACACTAGTGGAATCCCCAGAACTGTGGACTAATAGCTGTGGAAACCTCATAGGACTAGAATAGGCCCTCTGGATATGGGAGACAGTTGTTTAGTTTGAACTGAAGGGAGGGTTGGGAGGAGGAAGGCTGGGGGTGGGAAGAGGGAAGAGGGAGAATCTGTGGTTGGTATGTAAAGTGAATAGAAAATTCCTTAATAATAAAAAAAAATGAAAGAAAAAAAGAGAATAGCATATACTTGGAAATGCAATAGATAGCTTTTTTAGGTTGGCTTCTTTTACTTAATAGGCATGTTGGTTTCCCAGATTTTTTCATAGCTTGATGAACATTTCCTTCATTGTCATAGATATTTACATGTGTCCAGGTACTTTTCAATTTATTTGAGCAGATAGATAGTTGGAAGACACAGTGAGATTATATTTGGTGCCTGGAAAACTGAAGACTGTCTTTCAGAGCACTGAAACCATTAGGTCCAAAGTGGACTGCCAAAATGGCAGGTCATCTCAACTTCTTACCAAGTATAAGGAAGGACTGTCAGGTAAACAGAAAGCAAAGCTCAGCATTCCTCAAGAATCTCATGAAGTGGCTCTTTTGGTCAGGAAAGGTATTGCTTCCCTTATTCTCCTCCAGCTGTTCTGGCCTGTGCCTGTCTCCCCTGCTCTAACTCCCAGACTGTCCTGGCTCTTATGCTCCTCTACCCCAACTTCCTGTTCCCTTAAAGCTGATAGGTGTTTCCTGCTTGTTTTGCTGTTTTCGGTCCCAGGGAGAGAACCTGGCAGCTTGATTCCCAGTAAGCCTTATTTCTACCCCATGGAGTGGTGTAGTTTGGTGGTTTCACTACACCCTTACTTAGAGGGACTACCTTTAATTCCCACCATAAATGAATGAACTCTTGTCTTTCCACATATCCATCATCAATTTGTGGTGTTTTGTTTGAGGTTTTACATTTCATTACTGTTTTAACTTGAAAAAGTTTAAAGTCACGGCTTCAGGCATTTGTCCTATGCTATATACCAAACATATATATCTTCTTTGATGAAATATCTTTTTAGTTCTTTACCCCATTTCATACTTAAAATTTGCTTTCACTGTATACTTTTGTTGTGACAAACTTTTCTTGGGGAGACCTAACACACATGTCTACTCAAGAAACAGAGCCCACGACAGGCCAAAGTAACAATTATACAAATGTCCAGTCTGGTGAACTGGTGTGAGGAGGGTTTTGTTGTTGTTTGTTTGTTTGTTTGTTTGTTTTTTACTGGGGCTCTAACAGGAGTATGGCTAAGGGATTGCTTCCATGGAACAGGAATGACGCAAAACCAGTCACATCACCAGAAAACCCATCCCAACATGGATGAAGAGAAAAATTGCCACCCAGAGCTGTCTTCACAGCTTGCAGGGAGCTCCATAATCAGAATACACCTTTCTTTCTTCAGGTTGCCTGGTCAGACTCTCCACCCTCTGCAATTATTTACCATAGCAGGCTTTCTCAGACTGCCAGCCCTCAAATCATGACATGGAGACTCAAAATTAGTTATGAATGCTTGGCCTTATCTTATGCTTATTCCACTGGCTCTTATGACTTAATTTAACCTCTTCTCTTCATCTATGTTTTACCTCAGGACTTTTTACATTTCTTTCATTCTGTATTTTCTACTTTTCCTGCTTCTTCTGTGTCTGTCTGGCTGGTGGCTACCTGGGTGGCTGGCCCCAGGTGTTCTGTTCCTCTCCTCTCCTCTCCTCTTCTCTCCCCTCCCCCCTCTCCTCCCCTCCCCTCCCCCCTTCCCTCCCCTCTTCTCTTCTCCTCTGCCCTCCCCTCCCCTCCCGTCTCCTTTCCTCTGTCCTCCCTTCTCCTCTCCTCCTTTACCTAGATTCCTTCTCCTACTTATTCTCTCTGCTGATCAGCCCTGCCCATCCCTCTCCTGCCTAGCTATTGGCTGCTCAGCTTTTTAATAGACCAATCAAGTGCTTTAGGTAGGCAAAGTAACCCATCTTTACATCATTAGACAAATGCTTCATAAACAAATGTAGTACATCTTTAATCATTAAACAAATGCAGCATAAACAAATGTAATCCATCTTTACAGCTTCTACGGAATAATAATAAAATACAATAAAATAAAACAAAAACAAACAAATCAGAATAGACCAAAACAACCAAACAAGAAAAAAAAAAAAACCCAAAGAAAAAGCCCAAGAAACACTTGTACATGTAGAGACACACACATGAGAATCTCATCAAAACACGTAACTGGAAGCCATAATATACACAAAGGACCTGTAAAGAAAAAAAGCCCTGATAATATTATCAGACAAAGACCCTCCAAAGATGTTGTTGAGTTCATTTTGTCTTGACTATCTACTGCGTGGTTTAGGGCCTACCCTTAATAGTGCTTTGCTTCTCTGGTGAGACTTCCTTGGAGATAACTCTTTTTTTTTTTTTTTAATTTGCAAGTAGCTATCAATTTGAGCTAGGTTCTGGGTTAAGGATGTGGGATGTGTCCACTTCTTTCACCTCTTGTACCCCATCTGGTGCAGATTCTCGCAGGTCCTGTATAAGCTGCCTCAGAATCTGTGAGTCATCTGTGCACCAGTCCTGTTTGTCTAAAAGGTCTTGGTTTTCTGGTGTTTTCCATCCCCTCTGGCTCTTACATTCTTTCTTCCAACCCTTCTGCAGAGTTCCCAGAGCCCTGAGATGTGGGATTTGATGGAAACATCCCTTTTAGAGCTGAGTGTTCCAAGGTCTCTCATTCCTTGCATATTGTCTGGCTGTGGGAATCTGTATTTCTTTTATCTGCTGCAGGAGGAGGCTTCTCTCTTGAGAGCTGAGCAAAGCATTGATCTGAGCATAGCAGAATGTTGTTAGAAATCATTTTATTGCTATGTTCCTTTAGGAGAACAGTGATACTTGGTTTTCCCTTAGATCCCTGTCCTATCTAGTTTTAGTTTGTGGACAGGTGAGCAGTGTCAGGTATGGGTTCCATCTTATGAAGGGGGCCTTAACTTGAGCTACATATTAGTCGGTTACTATCACAAGCTTTGTGCCACTATTGTGGGAGCGTGTCTTGCACCATGTTACTTTTGCAGATAAAAGGGTTTGTAGTTGGGTTGGTGTTTATTTTTTTCCATTGGTAACATGCAGAGTACCTGACAGTATCATGAACGCTAGTCTGTAGGGGTGAGGGCTGTAGGTAGGACTGAGCTCAACTACTCTGTGTTCAATGATTTCTATGTGTTGTCTTCAGCAAAGCAGTAGGGCCTTACTGTCAGTTTGGGGAGAATTGCCAAGAGCCTTGGTTATTGGAAATGGCCTGGGTTATTTGGGGGGTTCTCATGGTACCTCCTACTAAAATAATTATTGAAAGATACAGTTAACTTATGTGTATTTGTTTTACAAAAAGGTCTAAATATTTTATAAAATAAAGTATAAAATAGTATGTGACAGAAGAATCATGCATGCCTTGCATTTTCATTATTTTGTAATTATTTAAAGGACCCTACCAGTATGGAAAGAAAGATAATATAAAGCCTCATATTCTTTGCTTTAATCCTTCTAGAAAATATATAACTGAAGCCAGAGACTAGAGCCTCCCTTGGCAGTTTAGTGAAGACTTAAACATATGGGCAGCTGTGTGCTTTGAGAAAACAAACCTGGAGTTGGTCATTACAACAACAACAAAAATTGGTTTATACAAATGTCATGTACTAGTTACGAATAGGTTGGTTTTACCCTGTTATCTTGATTTTTGAATACATTTCAAAAAAGGTGGAAGATTTTTTTCAGTAATATTGAAACATTTGTTTTTAAAGTTCCAGTGACTATTGATCTATGACTGTAAATTAAAAACACTCATTTTATAAGACTAAATGCTGAAATGTTGTTATAGGGTATGTCTATATAGCCTATATTTTATTTTAGATACTGATTGTGTCAACCACACTTAGAACATCAATAGGGAAATCCTTGATGCTTTTTCTGATGATTTTCTTAGTATGTGGTGTGAGGCTGCTTTTCAGGTTCAATTATGGATTTCTCCCTACAAGCTTGCATATAATACAACGAATGACTCTAATGCACGGATTTCTGGAAAGCATCACCAGTGTGAGTTTTCCTCAGATGTTAAAGTGTATCATGACAATATAGGTTATTCCTCTGGTTCATGCTCAGAACTGCCACCACTGTAATTGTGTTGGGAATTTCAAAAAGGTAGCAAATGATCTCTTAGTTTAGAACCAACAATATAACTCAGTGACAAGCTGCTTTAACTCCGGTTTCTCCCTCTCAGTGGTGGTGAATTTTAGCCTGAGTTTTAAATTTATTATCATCTGTGCTCTGTTGTCACATGTATGGGTGTGTCGAGAGAAGATAACTGCCCTATTCAGGTAGTTAATTGCATATTGACTTCCTTAGCCTAAACAGTCATTCTCTTGAGTTCTAACCTTTAAATTCCTTCGTTTTGACTTTATATATCTCTATTCCTCTCTTAAAAGATTATTATTTAAGAATCTTTACTTCAGCCTTCAAAATATTCTGAAACTTTATAAAATGCTCATACAGTGCTATACAGGCAAAACTTTATACTTCATCTTATGTGACTAGTTATAGTCAAAAGGCAGGTGTACTAAAGATACTGTCTAAAATTGCTTGTAGGATGTGTGCATAAAGTGTATATGAGACATAACTTTTCTACTAGACTTAGGTCTTATACTCAAGGTTTTTCATTATCCACATTCAAACAGTCCCAAATCCAGCTCTTCACCCCTGTCCCCCCACCCCCAAAAAAACCCTGCTGAAATCACAGATACTGTTTTTCTCAAGTATTTTGGATAAGGGATACTTTATATTACTACCTGATGTCATAGATATTTATAGACATGTTTTAGATTGCTACTCTTTTTATTTCATCTTGAAATATTTAATTGGTAGAAAAATACATGTTTTTTGAATCTTTGTTTTGAAAATATTGAAAAAAAGCTTGAAAATTCCTAGCAAATAATTAAACCCTTAAAGATTTCTCATTACACAAAATGGAAATAATAACAGCCTATCATTCAAGTGTCTTACAGCAATCAAAATCATTGAATTAGCCTTTAGTGTCTGATGTGTAATATAGTACAAGCAACAGCAGCAATTCCATGGTGGAATTGACTTTTATCTCTCTTATCTGTCTATCTATCCATCCATCCATATCTATCACCCTGCCTAGCTTAGTTTTTAATATTTAATATTACAAGGAAAATGGTTTCCTACTTTTAGTTTTTAGGAGCACAGTACTATTTTAAAACTACTATTTAGGGTTTTATTTGTACCTAGCTATTACTCTAGTTGTTTCTAGCAATAACCCTAAGAAGTGGAACCCATCAGATGAGGCTCCTAAAGATATAGACCTTGAAACACAGTTTAAGTCTGTGTAGTGACAAAACAAGGATTTAGCATTATGCAGCCCAATTCATGTGAAGGCCACATGCCACCTGATAGGGATTTAAAAATAACTGTTAGCTATTAGGAGTCTGAAGTAGGAGGACTGACTGTCACAATTTCAAAGCCACAGAGAGCTCTAGGTTAGGCTGGGCTACAGAATAAGATGCTTTCTAAAACAACAAAACTATCTCAAACAAAACAATGCTTAACAAAAATTGTTTATTGAGGCTGTTCTTTATATGGTACAAACTTGTTTCTTTTAGTAATCTTTCTATATGTATACATTTTATATCATAAATTCATTTTGTAAAGAATAGAAGGGGAGTATCAGATGTATAGATGCTTGTTCAAAGTCGCTATTACTTTCCTGATAGGAAGCTTTGGTTGCATATAACTTTCTCTAAAAATATAAAGCCTGTATGTTTTTATGTATGAAGCTCATAAGAATATTATGTACTTACTATTTATTACTGTTGCTTGTGTAATTCACATGAGAAAATTGGTCCCATTAGTTTTCATTCACATCTTTCTTCAAAGTATAGTTCATGTTTATGGCATGAGCTAGCAGAACAAAATATTTGAGATTGTGGGTATAAAATATGATTTGCTTTTCTGATGGAATCTTTTGATTTTGTTTTGTGACAATTGGATCCACTTTTAGGAAAACCGAACATAAGAGGCAGGGTAGAGACTCTATTGTCCTGGTCTTATTACAGCCATTAACCGCAGTCAAGGTGCCTTTCAGGAAGAAAGGATGATAGATAGGCTGCATTCTCATGCTCACATTCATTGTCATGGAGAACAAAAGTCAGGTAGGCGGGAGGCAGCAGAAGACAGAGTGCAGTGGGATACAGGTGCAGCATCGCCAGAGAGGAGAAAGATGAATGTTCCCATTGTCACTGCTCCCTGCGTTTCCTCAGTCATTAGTGTGACAGGTCCATAATTGATGACATGACATGGGACCTGTTGTGAAGCCTCTTTCTCCTCTGTTGAAGTCACCCTGTGTCCAATATCCACTGCATGGTTATCCAGTGTGTCACTACATCTGCTCTCATGTCTTAATCCAAGCTATCTCAGTAATGACAGAAAATCACACCATTTGTAAAAACTGAAGATGGTATTAAAGTTTCATAGCTGTATTAACTGCAATTCTCAGCAGTGGCTTCTTATGTAATAATAGGCAAGGTCAAGAATAAATTATCAGACTAAGAGAAAATAGTATCGTTTGAGCTCTCAATGCACTGCAAAAGAATGCATTACAGGCTAAAGCTTATCTTTTACTCCTGTGACTTTTTCAGTTGCAGTTTTTAGATTATAGTTTCAAAATTCTAATTCAAGAAATGCACCACATGGAATATTTGGGTAGATTATTTAAACCAAATTCTTTATCAAATTCACAAAATGTCCAAATCATGACTAACTATTATTTCTTCTGTTTTAATAATTGCCTGAAGATTATTGAATCTTTCAGGAGCTACTGGAATATATTTGGTTTTAATTATATACTTATGTTTACAATTACTAATTTATCAGTATTATTCATCTGAGAATTTATTAAGAAAATCACTATGAGAATTCACAATGCTGTAATGTATGTACCATTATAGTAAATATATATTGTAAAAACTTTAATATGAATCCTAAAGGTTGGAATTTTATTACTAATCCAAAACTGTTACCAACAATTTACTGAAGTTTGTTTTTCTTGAATAACTTTTTTTTTAATTGTTATAGTAGATACCTTTGCTGGGTAGTTTATGCCAACTTGACACAAACTAGAGTTACTTGAAATGAAGGAATACCAATTGAGAAAATGCCTCCATCAGATCTGGCTGTAAGCCATTTTCTTTATTAGTGATTGATGAAGGAGGGCCCAGAGCATTATGGGTGATGCCATCCCTGGATTGGTGGTCCTGGGTTCTATAAGGAAGTAAGCTGAGAAAACTGTATTGAGCAAGCAACACCCTTCTATGGACACTACATCAGCTCCTGCCTCCAGGTTCCTTCCCTGTTTGAGTTCCTGTTCTGACTTCTTTCAGTGATGAACAGTTTAAGTGTAAGCCAAATAAACTCTTTCCTTTCAAGTTGTTTTTGGTCATGGTGTTTCCTCACAGCAGTAGGAACCCTAACTAAGACAATATCTTTTTCTCTTTGAGTTGTAATGAACATAGTAGATAATAGTAAAAAAATGTGCTTCACAGAACAATTATTTATAATAACAGGCTCTCCACTTTGGGAATAGATCCAATTTGTTACATATTAAATTTGGCTCCTGAACATGTAGACTTTCTTTCATGTAGCTCTTTTAATATGTATAACCTCATTACTATATAATGACTTCATGCTGAAACTTGATGCAATGGGCTTTCAAAGAGAAAATTTTCAATAAAGATAAATAAAAAATCAGTGATGATGTCAGAGTCACTTTATATCAGTCCTCCACTTCTGCTTCATTGTTCCCCAAACTCTACTGCCATATGTGATTCTATGAGTTATGTCTTCAATGAAGCATTTCAAGTCACATGTTTCAGACATATATTCAGTCAGTAATGTATGGAATACAAGACCAAAACATATGCCATGCATCTGACCTTTAAAGTCCTAAGAGGTGCAGGCCATGTCACAAGGAACAGCTCGAGTCATGAGGCAGAGGACGCTGCTTGACAAAGTTCCAGAGAAACTTCACCAAGAGATCCGGTGGCAGGTGCGCAGCTTCTGCTTTTCCTTTTAGGAACAGTCATTCGTTTAATGGGGAGTTTTCTACTCTTGCAGCCCCTGGGGAGACACATTCATTTCTGGAGAGAAAACATTGAAGACAGCCTGAGAGGAGAGTTACAGAAGGAAGACTCTTCCTTGTGCCCCAAGGATCGTGAAGCCAATAGGGTAGATTCTGGGAAATTTCATGCTCGGCTCTGGATACAAAATGTTACAAGCATATCGTTGGCACCGTTCTGGAACCTATATAGAGGAAATAAGAATAGTGTAGGTTGATGGAAAAAGAATAGTCATGAGGATCTTCCTTTCTGGGAGCATATGAAAAGAACAGACCCCTGCTATAAAACTGAGGAACAGAAAAATGCTGTAATCAGCCAGTTAAATGCTTGTTATGAGATATTTTGTAAAGCTTACATTTTAGAAAACATAAAATGATTCTACATGTAACTTGGTTAAGGTAATAATAATTTCAGACTGTCTAACATATTGTAACTGCATGAGCAGCCAGCGTAGACATAGGCTGTAAAAATAGAAGGTCTACACTTTGCAGACCCTGAGAAATTTGTAACTTCCTGATTTGACAAATGCTCTCAGAAGATGTTGTTTTGGATAAGACTGTTTTGTACTTTTCTTTTCCACTCTGGACATTTAATGGGGAAGTAAAAGTGAGATACAAGCCTCTGATGCTTGCCAAATGACTTATGTAGTCAATATGTTATATAAGGAGAGAGAGAGAGAGAGAGAGAGAGAGAGAGAGAGAGAGAGAGAGAGAGAGAGAGAGAGAGAGAGAGAGAGAGAGAGAGAGAGAAGAGCTGCTGAAACCTCAGGTGTGTGTTTGTTGCTGTCTTCCCCGCCAACTCCACACCTCGTCTTTGGGACCTGAACCCTGTTAAAACTGTACTTGGGCACCTAAGTGTGGTGATACTTTATTTGTGCTGAAATGTGGTGATACTTTATTTGTATGTTAATAAATAAAGTTTGCTTGGAGATCACAGGTCATATAGCGAGGTCACATAGCCATAAACAGGAGTCAGGCGGTGGTAGCCCATGCCCTTAATCCGATCACATGGCAGCCAGAGTCTCTGTGTGGTCATGGACACAGCCAAGCATGGTGACATGAGCCTTTAATCCCAGTACCAACCATAGAGACCTGGAGGTCTGTATAGACAGGCAGTGATGAAATCATGTGGCTGGGCTTAGAGCCAATGAGAAGACAGAACAGCAAGGCATTAAAGGCACAGGCTAAGGTTAGTTTGGTGGCTATAACTATTGCTCAGATCTCCACAGCTCACACCCCTGTATTTGGCTCTGTGTTTCTTATTTAATAAGACTTTAAAAATTTGTCTACACCTAAGACTATACACTTGTTTTTTTTTTTATTCCTGCACTCTAGTTCTGCCACAGGTTGTGAAGTATTGTCTTAACATTCACCTAGCTAGCCACTTATTTGAAAAGTTTCTTCAGACACATACAGATATTCACTTCCTTCCTTGTTTGCTCTTTTACTTGAGATTTCTGCCTGGCATTTGTCTACCTTTCTGTCTTCCATATTGTCTCTTCCTTTGTCTTGTTTGAATAATGGTCTACAGACACTCTCCAGGTTCTGTCCTCGGCTGCCTTATCTCTGCTGCCCTAGCTTCATGCCCAGTTTTACAGCCCCTGTGCAAGATTCAAGAATTATGAGTGTCTTAAATTTCTAATCTTTTATTATGATTTGCTCCTTAAAAATCTCCTGATGATAGCATTCCAAATCCCTCATTAAGTCTCCTCATTCCCCTGCCATCATTTCTAATTTAAAATCTTGGTGTCAGCTTACATTTCTTCTACTTTCCTGACTCTTCAGTTCTACTGACCATCAAGCCTTGTGAAGTTGGCATCCACAACTGTTTTTGAATTCATGACACTTTTCTCCTCTGTGAAAGAAACACTTTTTTTTTTACTTATTGTACAAGCTCTTAAATCTGTTACTGGCCTCTCCACCAGACAGTTATCTTTCTAAGCCATTGATTTGATCATTTTATTCTTTTATGAATTCATTTTTCTGACTCTCCAGTTTTAATAGCAAAGTTCAGAGTCTGTAGTTTAGCCATCATATTACTTCATATTCTAGTTAATATCTATCTGTCCAGCCTCATTTCCTGATAATTTCCTATAGAGGACTACTGCTAACCTTAGAGTCTCTCTCTCTCTCTCTCTCTCTCTCTCTCTCTCTCTCTCTCTCTCTCTCTCTCTCTTTCTCTCCCTCTTTCTTTTTCTCTATCTTTTCTCTCTCTCTCTCTCTCTCACACACACACATACACACTTTTGATCATTTTCTTTAATGCCTTCCTTATTTGCTTCCAACTCTCCTCCTTATTCAGTTTCTAAACACTCATTCTGTTTATTATTTTACACATTTAGTTTTCCACATACATTTACTCATATTTTGCCTAAACTTTACACCTGACTCTTGGACTTCTTCTGTTTTGAGGTTTATCCATACCAAAACACGGAGACTCTGTTTTTTTTTATTTTAATGGCTGTGTCATCCAACTGTATAAATAAGTCACTGTTTTTCATTCTGCAACTGAAGAACAAAATAAGGTGCTAGTACCTTTTATTTTTATGTAAACAGTGCTGCACTGAACAGTCTTGCCATTATACCTTTGAGCATATGTGAACAATTCATGAAGTAATTAATAAATTAGCTTCAAGTGGCTAACCAGGAACTTAGGGAGAGTGATGAGAGGGTGCCTCAGTGTAGACACTTGCCATCAGTTTGCAAATTTTCTTTACTTGAAATGTCCGTGTATGAAATATGACAGTGCCAGAATACCTATGATATGCTTGGTTTGGCATGTAGTTATAGAATGCAAATAAATGGAGAGAGCAGAAGGTTTGAAAAAACTCTTTTTGTATGGTATTTTCTGTACCATGTCCAAGGATGATACCATTTACCTCACATGGCTCTCACTAATTTGCCTCTGCTATAGGTACAAATACAAAAATATTGAAAGTTAATCATGTTGCATTGTTTCTTTTGTTACAAACTTTGGAAATCAATTAGTTGGGCTTTTTTTGGTTGAATTTTTTACCCCAGACCTTACCATTTACTCACCTAAAAATTATAGTACTTCTGTTCCAAATGCCATAAATTTAAAAGTGATAAGAAATTATATTAATACTTAAACACTTTGTGCTTTATGTCATTTTGTAGTCTTAAATAATATTTGTTTGAAGTATTTTAGCAACTGATATGTATAGAATGAAAGATGATTGCATATTGTAGTGGTTTCATTTTATTCAGTGTAAGAATTGTCCAGTGACTGTGTTCATGCATTTATAACTAGTTTCAGTTAGGAAGGTTCTCTTTGATTGGTTTGGGGGGATTATTTTAATTTGTAACTTACTGCACTTATGTCAACCACTCCCACAGATGTGCTCTGGAAACCAACTCCTGAGGAATACAGGCTGAGGGTAGGGCATGGAGTATTGATGACTGTGATAGTTACGGGGTGGGTGGTGGTAGTGGAGGTAATGGTAATGATGGTGATGGATATGCTTTGGGTAGTGGAAATTTTGGAAGTGGTAGAATAGAGCTGGAACAGAGCAGACATTTAGAAACATCCTTATGTCTGAATCACAGATATTTAATATCTTTATGTTATTGCTTAGCTGAGTTAACTTTTTGAGACTTCACAGTTCTCATCTGTAAAAAATCTAATGGTTTTCATGGTCACATCACTAACCTGTGTAAGTTACTTGTTATGTATTTCTGAAGGATGTTTTTTCCATTGATTTTTAAAATGTCACTTTGAGGGTGTATTTTCTATGGAAGAATGGAAATGAGTCTGAAACTCTAGGTTTCTGAGTCTTAGAAACAAAAGACAGAGAATATATGAATCCTTTAATATTCTTATTTCTACAAACGTTACTGGCTAGTGGTATAAAGTGTTTCATGGGGACATGACTGCCTGTCTGCTCAACTCAGACAGTGTATTGCAGTAGACTGAGGAAACATTTCATCTATGTGTAGCTGGTGAGTCAGTGAGTTTATTGCAATTACTTGTAAGACCATGGGCAAGAGGTTATTGACTGATCATGGGAGACTCAAAAGGCAGCTGCCTTGTTCAAACATCTCACCTTTGTCCTGCATATAAACTGATAAGAGGACTATTATAGTCTTGCATATTCAGTAGACTAAAATTTGCCTAGACCTTTCAGTCCATGAGTATCATGCTTCCTGACAAGATAGTATGTGCTGAAATCTTCAGACACACACACACACACACACACACACACACACACACACACACACACACACGAGAACTGGAACACTTTGTAGGAGAACTTGCTAACATCTCTTGCCCCCGCCCCTCGTCCAAGCCCCTCCCTGCTGCGTCAAGGCTGAGCAAGGCATCCCATCCTAGGGAAAGTGTTCCAAAAAGCCATCTCATGTACCTGGGATAAGTCCTGGTTCTACTGCCGGGTGCTCCCCAAGCAGATCCAGCCACACAACTCACATTCAGAGGACCCACTTTGGTCCCATGCATGTTCTCTAGCTGACAGGCCAGAGTCCATGGGCACCCATCAGCTTCGGTCAGCTGTCTCTGTGGTTTTACCAATCATGAACTTTGCCTCACTTGCTCCTACAATCCCTCCTCTCTCTCCTCAACCCAAGTCCAGGAGCTCAGGCCAGTGCTTGGCTGTGGATCACCACATCTGCCTTCATCAGTCACTGGATGTAGGTTCCAGTTCCACGGTGACAACCAGGGTAGTCGCCAATCTGATCACAGGGGAAGGTAAGCTCAGGTACCCTCTCTATAACTGCTAGGAGTCTTAGCTGGTGTCACCTTGTGGATTCATGGGGATTTCCTTAGCACTAGGTTTCTCCCTAATCCCCTAATGGACCCTCTGCCAAGATACCTCTTTCACTGTTTGCCCTTTCTGTCCTTCCCTATAACTCAGCCCCTCCTGTTCCCATCCCCTATTCCTTCCCTTCTATCCCCTCCCCCCAGGATATCTTAAATATTTTCCCTTTCTGGGGCCCTCCATGTGTGTCCCTCTTAGGGTCCTCCTTTTTACCTAGCTTCTCTGGGGTTGTGGATTATAGCCTGGTTACCATTTAATTTGTACCTAATATCCATTTAAGAGTGAGTACATATTGTGTTTGTCTTTGTGGGTCTGGGTTACCTCACTCAGGATGATTCTTTCTAGTTCCATCCATTTGCCTACAAATTTCATGATTTTTTTTTTAAACAATTGAGTAATACTCCATTGTGTAAATGTGCCATATTTTCTTTATCCATTCTTTGGTTGACTAGCATCTAGGTTGTTTCTAGGTTCTGGCTATTACAAATATTGCTGCTATGAACATGGTTGAGCAAGTGACCATGTGGTAGGATTGAGCATCTTTTGAGTGTATGCCCAATAGCGGTATTGCTGAGTCTTGAGGAAGGTTGATTCCAAATTTTCTGATAAGCCTCCATACTGATTTCCAGAGTAGCTGTACAAGTTGGCACTTCCACCAGAAGTGGAGGAGTGTTCCTATTACTCTACATCCTCTCCAACATAAGCTATCATCAGTGTTTTTTTATCTAAGCCATTCTGACAGGTGTAAGATGGTATCTCAGAGTTGTTTTGATTTGCATTTCCCTGATGACTAAGGATGTTGAATAATTCCTAAAATGTCTTTCAGCCATTTGAAATTCTTCTGTTGAGAATTCTCTGTTTAGCTCTATACCCCATTTTTTAATTGGATTATTTGGTATTTTGATGTCTAGTTTCTTGAATTCTTTATATATTTTGGAGATCAGCCCTCTGTCAGATATGGAGTTGGTAAGGATCTTTTCCCATTTTGTAGGCTGCCGTTTTGTCTTGTTGACCATGTCCTTTGCCTTACAAAAGCTTCTCAGTTTCAAGAGGTCCCATTTATTAATTGTTGCTCCCAGTGTCTGTGCTACTGTTGTTATATTTAGGAAGTGATATCCTGTGCCAATGCATTTGAGGCTACTTCTCACTTTCTCTTCTGTCAGGTTCAGTGTAGCTGGATTTTGTTGAGGTCTTTCATCCATTTGGACTTGAGTTTTGTGCATAGGGATAGATAACTTTTAATACTTTTAAGTAACAATTTCTTTTGAATTTCCTGTGCTTTACAATGGGAAAAATTGATGTAGTACCTGGCATATATTAAAATGCTGTTAATTTTATTGTTCTGGTGGAAGACAGGTAGAAATCTTAATCAAGCCTAACTTCTTGCTCTGCTGCTGCTGACGTAAGTAACTTAAACAGCACACAGGTTCACTGTGTGCAGATTACTGATTTGTGAAGGGAGAGCGATAATTATACAATATTTTACAATTTTTGAAGAGTAAATGAGATATGGAATACAAAAGTTTTGGGGGGAAATTCTACAATCTAGCTGTACTAAAATTTAGGTATTTCTCTTCTTTTTTCTTTTTTTGAGACAGGGTTTCTCTGCATAGTTTTGCAGCCTTTCCTGGAACTCACTCTGTATCCCAGTCTGGCTTCAAACTCACAGAGATCTGCCCGCCTCTGCCTCCCGAGTACTGGGATTAAAGGCGTGTGCCACCACTACCTGGCTTAAATTTAGGTGTTTCTAAGACCAACAAAATTACTATTTCCTTTTACTCCTATGGGAAAGCACTAAACTATAGTGTATTGCCATATTAAGGAGACTCACATAAAAATGAATTTATAAGTCATAGTGTATTGTTTTATTACTAACAAAAGACAGTTTATATAGGCTGCATTATATCATCAATAATTTCAACAAAATATTAACATTTTGATTGTTATCTATGTCAGACTTTGCACTTACACATTCATTGTATGACAGTGGATCCATACACTCCACTTTTGGCTGCTTTGGCTGCTTTTGTAAATGCTATCAAATGATATATTCCACAAATTGTATGATTAGGCCAACAATGAAAAGACTTAAGACTATTAATATTGTGAATATTCCAAAAATGGCCCCTTAACACAGTTCTGTCTTTGACATTAAGAAGAATGTGTGTGTGTGTGTGTGTGTGTGTGTGTGTGTGTGTGTGTGTGTGTGTGTATGTGTGTATCTGTGGTGTTGGAAATAGAACCTAGTGCTTCAGCCATGCTACATTTTTGCTGTAACATTCAGTCACATCTCCAGCTTGCTTGTATTTGTATTTTAAGATAACTGTTTTCTTTATAGTTCTAAAACATTGTAAACTTTCAATATTCTCTCTTTCAATTGTCTTACATTTAGTGATGCAACAAGGTGGTTGACATTCTGCCAATAGTGAGAGACTTTGGAGCACTTACCCCTAAATGAGAGGTCTCCATCAAATCCCTTCCCTCAGGACTTAAGGATCCCAGGGAAGAGGAGGTGCAGAGGAGGGGATGGGGACACCAAGAAAACAGGGTCCTCCAAATCAACATGAACAAAAGCTCGTATGAACTCACAGAGACCGAGGCAGAGTACACAGGGCCTTCATGGGTTTGCACCAAGTCCTCTGTATATATTATGGCTTCCAGTTTAGTGTTTTTATGGGATTTCTGAGAGTGCAAACAAGTGGGTCTCTGATTCTTGTGCCTTCTCTTGGGCTCTTTCTCTTTCCTTTGTCTTGTCCAACTCTGATGTGATAGTTTTTGTTTTGTTTTATAATATCCCTTAGAAGCCTGTTTCTGTTTTTTCTAATGAGAGACAGAAAGGGAGTGACTCCAGATGGGAGGAGATTTGGGGAGGGACTGGGAGGAGAGGGAGGGGATGTTGTAATCAGGATTTATTTTGTGAGAAAAAGAATCTGTTTTCAGTAGAAAGCAAAGAAAAAGAAACGACAGAGGCAGATGTCACAAATTTGTTAAGGAAAACAATAATTTCATAATCTATATAAAATATTTAACATAGTGATTATTAAAAAACATGTTTCATAATCAGAATGCTAATAAATTTCAGAAGAAAAAGTTACTTTTTTTTAAAACAAAATACAAAATTTGACAATATTATGCAATTATTATCTATTCTATTGCCCAAACACATTTCAAGATGTCTGGGCCTGGAGAGATGGCTCGGTGGTTAAGAGCATTTACTGCATATTTAGAAGACCCAATTTTGGTTCCTAGTACCCAATTCAGAGGCATACTATAACTCTAGTCCCAGGGTATCTGATGTCCCTTCTGGCTGTTAAAGGTACCTCTACACACACCGACATACACAGACACACACACAGACACACACACACACACACACACACACACACACACACACATACAGAGAGAGAGAGAGAGAGAGAGAGGAGAGAGAATATATAATAAGTCTTTTAAAAATTTAAGCTCTTTGGAACCGAATTATCAATTTGAAATGCATTATTTTGAATTGATTTAAAATATGTCTAGCTAGTCATATGTGTAGCTATATAACTGTCTTTTAAACTTTATTTGACTTTTACTGATTTACTTTACTTTCTTTGGTGTACTTCCTAAGAGTCTAAGAACGGTTTATATTTCTAGCATGAAATCCCATTAACAGTCACCATGGTGATAATAATGGCTGACATATGGTAACTGGTAAATGTGCTCAGGTACGATGCAGAGGCCCTCACCTCCATTATCTTAGTTTATTCCCAGAATAGCACTAGGAGTTAGATACAATTATGATTTTATTCAGTGTGATTTAAAGTGATAGAACGTTCATACGAATGTACCTTTTAAAGTGACAACACAAAACCTTATTAAATAGAACCAGGTTGATTTCTGTAAAGACTTGCCTACTGGTATTATTATCCTTAGATGGCTCAGCCATTAAAGGCTAAGACTCACAACCAAAATGTGAATTTCAGTTCCTCTAAAACTAAGAGAATACTCCAGTTTGTTAAAGAAGTCATTCTTGACATTTTACAAAGAAGGATTTAGTTATAATTTAATTATGTGCAATTAACCAATAATCTGTTATCATGCTTTTAAGAATTTGTGGAACTAAATATGATATATTATTTATCAGAGTTGTTTTTAATATAGTTTCTTCAGGTTCTCAAGTAAATCTATGAAAATAAAAGACTTAGAAACCTTTAATGTGACTTGCTATATTTATCCAAAGTCTTAGAAACCTTTAAAGTGACATTATATTTATACATATATTTAAAGAGAAAATGAAAATGGACATACCTAATATTCTGAATCAGTTTTATATTATTGATTGTTTTATATTTGATTTTTTTCAAGCACACATAATTTGAAAAAAACTTATTAGGTTTCTAGATCCAAATTTCATTTGATCTATTATATAAAAAAATTTAAAAAAAGAGAAGTCACAATTTTCTACAAATCTTTTACATTTTTAACTGTGCAAAACTAGCAATGCTATTTTATATTATCTTGTATGTAAGAGGTAATTGGAATCATGACAGTATTTGCTATTTTAAGATGTTAATTGCTTTTTTTTAATATGGTGGGGATGTTTTATCTTTTTTTTCTCATTCTAAAATTACAAATACACATTAATTAAGAGGATTTACATCCATGAAACGTCTTAAAGAGTAAAGTCGTGAGTGTGTAGGTGACAGGAACAGATGAGGTCTTTAGAGAATAGAAAATGGCAGGGATGTATGCTGGAGACCTCAGCACTCAGCCTCAGGTACAAATCTTATCAAGTACAACAGGATGAAGAAAGTGAGAAGATAGGGATATGTTTAGAAAGTGCTATCCAATATCCAGTTGTTAATTCCAGTTAATGATGCTGATAGGATATTGTTTTAATATATATTAATAAAATGGCAAAGAAATAAATACTGGCTAAGGTGATGAGATAGGGATAAAAAAATTCATTCAGGTTCTTTTCCTCTATCTTTTCACTCAATATTTCTATTTTGAATATCAGTCCTCTCTATGAATTATGACTATAAATATATAGTCAAAATGTAGACTTTAACCATTTCTAACTTTATTTTAAAAAATTTTTGATGGCATGTATTTGGTGTTTTCCAACTTTGTTTTGGAATTATTGAAATCCTTGGTTGTTCTTTATAATAGAAATTTATAAGAATTGTTAACCACACAATAAACAATTGTTTTATATAATTCATAATGGAAAATAACATGGTGATTCTGGGGACCTGATAATGTCATAAAGACCTTTGCATCCAGCTACTAACCTGAAGGTCATCTGCCACATGGATGCTTAGATCTTCATTCTGTTAATGAGAGACAGGGTTAGAGTGAGAAAGGAACTTGCCATATGTGTGTGTTTCATTGACAACTAAGCCAGGTGGGATTTTGTTATGTTTTTAATCAAACTAAACTGTCTCTAAATAAATTGTTTCCTTATTTGTTAGGGATGACTCCATTTTACTTACAGAATTACTGTTTTTGTGATGGTTACAAATGGGTTTTATCTGAGATTACTTCAATCTTTTCAACAAGTTTGCCATTTAGGACATCTGTGCATTCAGAGGGATATTTTGGCATAGAAGTTTTAGAAAACAAGCTCTGTCTTCTGTTTGCTTATTTTCTGTGGTTTAGCCAAGTTCGCTTCATTTGTATATAATTGGGCACTCCTAATTGAAATCAATATCAATTGTATATTGTTAAAGCACACACAACATGTGAATGATTATAATAAAAAATCCACTAAGCTAATCTTTTTTATCCATTAACTTTGTGAATGTGTTTTCTCATTTCTGTGATTTAAATGCATGGCAACAGTAACTTACAGCGGGTGGCATTTATTTTGGCTCACAGTTTGAGGGTACAGCCCAGCGCATGGCAGAGAAGTCATAGCAGCAACAGAACCTGAGGCAACTGGTCACAGTGCGTCTGCCATCAGGAAGCAGAGAGTGATGGGAACCTGGGCCTATGGAATAATGCAGCTTACATTTTGTGAGCATCAAATCATCTCTGTTATCTTAGCCTAGAAATGACTCACAAACATGTTCAGAAGCTTGTCTTTTCAGTGATTCTATCTAGGTCAACACTGAAAACTTGATAGTCAATATTAAATACCACAGTGATTTTGCTTAACTTTTGGACCCTCTATTTTTTTATCTATAAAATTAATATGAAAAGAATACCAATTTCTAAGGTTTCTGAATATGATGAAAAATACATACAAATCATTTATACCTCCCTAACTCATAGTATGTGTTCAATGAATCTTTTAACCAGACCCTATTCAATTTGTATGTGGTTTGGACAATTATAGCAATAGTCTCTTATCTAGTAATATTATTATTTAGTAGATATATTTCACGGAAAAGATATAAATTAAGAAATTACCCCTTTCATTCATTATGGGAGCTAAAAAATCCCCTCCATCATGTGTCACATATCCTCTCTAATTTGCTGGAATCACTGTTGTATTTGGTTTTATTAAGTTTATATGATGAAGCATGCAATTCAAGTAAAAATATGTGTGGGGAGCTGTCTTTGTAGCTCAGTTGCTCAACAACTACCAAGAAAAACCTAATTTGATGGATCCATCACTATAATACAACACTTCATCTGCCAACGCCCCTTTTCTCTCAAGAGAACAGGTCCAGATTACTGGTCACAGGCTGAGAGGAAGAATATTGTGATGAATTGTCATTTGGATGATAGATGTGTTCAGTCTCAAGTTAACAGACTACACTCCAGTTTATATCAAAGTCTTTTCAACACATGCCCATTAGGTGTAGCCAGCTTTAACAACTCAGCTTCTTTTCCTCCTCACCTACTATTTATTATGTAACTAAAGAGGTCATGTGCAGTATTCTAGGTAGACTTTTCAGAAGCCCCAAATAGTCCTTATTATACCACTGAATTGGCACTGAAACCTGTCAGGCATATGGAGAGGCCAGTGCTCTGCTTGCTGTACAAACAGATAAAGCTTTGTCTGAAAGAGCTATTTCAAAAGCAAAAAGGTCATCTGTTCACATATGTTCCAACATGCTTTATGAGCTGACATAAAATGAGGGTATGTGAGGACATGTTGCCATGTGAGATCATCTTCTGTAAGACTACTTCTGTCCATGAAGTAGACTATCCAGTTCTGTAGAGATCTGGTTAATTTTGTAATGAAATGACAAGACTCTTGAATTAAGCTATAATTCTATCCTTAGAATACTTTGCCAAAGTTACTTTGTTTTGTTTTTGTGTTCTATTTTGCCATCTGTCCTTCCATCCATCCATCCATCCATCCATCCATCCATCCATCCATCCATCCATCCATTCATCCACCCACCCATCATCTCTTTATATCAACCTACCTTCATTTTTCTATCTCGCTAATGGAATCTGATTTTGGTGGTGATGATCTATTGTAGGTCCTCTTTGATTCCATTTAAATAAAGATATGAAGTCACTTTGGCTTCTGTAGGAGTGAGCAAAGCAAGAGATTTGCTTTCAGAGTCACTTTATACTCTATGAGTGACTGAAGGCCTCATTGAGATTTACTTTATGTGAGTTTTATCTATTAATATTTACTATAGGAATTAAAACAATTAATTATTTATTAAATCATTTTTCTGTCTGAACATTCCTCTACTATGTACTGCTTTCTCAAATTTGTAGGAGAAATCTAGATGTGGTAGATCATAGCTGTGATCCCAGCACTTGGGAGGCTGAGGGAGAGAAATATGAAGTTTGAGGATAGCCTGAATATGTTGTATGAACCTTATGTTTTAAAAGGATAAAGTCACATGAAGTAGAAAAGAATAATTGGAACAAAAAACGTACATTTTTATTTTTTAAATGTTATCCCCCATAAATTGATTGATTGACGTGTAGCTAGAGTTTTCCTGCCTTGCCCACCATCAGGACAAATCTTTGTCACCCGCCAGTCCCACAGCCGCTCAGACCCAACCAAGTAAACACAGAGACTTATATTGCTTCAAACTGTATGGCCGTGGCAGGCTTCTTGCTAACTGTTCTTATAGCTTAAATTAATCCATTTCTACAAATCTATACCCTGCCATGCGGCTCATGGCTTACCAGCATCTTTTCATGCTGCTTGTCAGGGTAGCGGCTGACAGTGACTCCTTCTGCCTTCCTGTTCTTTTTTCTCCTCTCTGTTAGTCCCGCCTATACTTCCTGCCTAGCCACGGGCCAATCAGTGTTTTATTTATTGACTAATCAGAGCAACTTGACATACAGACCATCCCACAACACAGCTAAGTGCAGACCATCTCAGACACCTGCACTCAGGCCTGTGGTCCTAATCATCCTCTATGTGGACCTGCTGGGTAAAGCCACAAGGAACCCAAGAATGGGCTCCCACAGGACATACAGAACATCCCACAGCACTTATGTTTTTATTTCTTTACAGTGGCTACAATAGACCCTATTATGTTAATATTTAAATTTAGTGCATAGTTTTACATTATGTATATGTATGTATGTATGTATGTATATGAATAATGATGTTCATTTTGGTGATTTTTCTTTAAAAGACAACTTAATTTTTTATGAAGAGCAACTGTCTACATTCATTTCTGTGAAGGTAAATACTCCTTGCAGCATAAAGTGTCATTCTACTGACCATTTTCTATTCTCAGTTAGGCCTGATGTCCAGACTCTGTTGGCATCTCTCTTCATCCAGATAACATGACTATTTTTGAGATACCCTTTGCTATGGCATGCTTTATGAAGAGGCTGGGTTTTCAAGAAAACAGATGGTACAGTCACTCTGAAATGACCTCTGAGAGGCAGGTGTCTATTTATAGATGTTCTTTTTACCCTTGTCACCTTTTCTAGATGTATCCTAGGCCGTGTCTGTCTCATACAAGGCATAGCTGTATTTTATATGTATTGATACAGACACAAATTAGTCAGCTTTACCTTGTATCTTTCAAAAGTTTTCAACTGCATCTCATAGACTTAGAACTAGAATGGTAAAACTGATTAATGATTCATACACTGGAAGGGAATGGCTGAAATTTATCATATATTTTCCCTAAAGAACAAACTCTGAAATGTTGACAATTACAGTCATATGCCATATTTAACACTGACACAGAATGGGGAATACATTATAGCAGCCATTTGTTTATCATTTTGAAATACTGGCATGCTTATTGTTAGAAGGCCTGCCATGGAATAACGTGAAGGAAACAATACAGTTTGGGATTTTATAACATCCAGTGCCATGAAATTTTCCATCTTGTAATCTCCATGTAATACATGTATATGTTTTGTATGTAGTTTTATCATTCTGTACAATTAGATTTCTTGAAGAATCAATGGTCTTAACATGCCTTACACAATATGCTGTAGCAGATCATGCTATTTTGCTCTGATATTCAAACATAAACAGAGACACAGATACCTGTAGAAGTGTTATATCAAGGCATCTTTCTTTATTTTAATAATTGGTTATGAAATTATTCTTTAAGATAATAATCTACTTATAAATAATTTAATTGATATCTTTGAGTTGTATATCAGAATTTGTAGAATACCATGAAAATAAATAGGCAGAGGGAAAACTTGCCATCTACCTGGTAAGAGTTGACTAAGTGAGTCTATAAATTATACTGGCAGTAGAAAGATTAGCCTGTGGTGATATTGTGCTCCCCAATATATTTTGAACACTAATAAACTTATCTGGGGTCAGAGAACAGAACAGCCACTAGATAGACATAGAGGCCAGAAAATGGTGGCACATACACCTTTAATCCTAGCATTCTGGAGGCAGAGAGCCATCTGGATCTCTGTGAGTTCAAAGCCACACTGGAAACAGCCAGGCATAGTGACACACACCTTTAATCCCTGAAAGTGATGACAGGAAGCAGAAATATATATAAGGTATGAGGACCAGGAACTAGAGTCTTGTTAAGTTTTTAGTTTTTAGCAGCAGTTCAGCAATTTTATCAGAATGGAGTAGTATTCATCTATATATTCATACATATATTTTTTTTGCAAATTTTTGTTTTCCATTTATTTGTTGATGGCATCTAGGTTGATTCTAATTCTTTACCTTAGTAAATAAAGCTGTAAATATGGCAAAATTCATAATTTTTAACACTAAGTTAAATGTCATTGAACTGCATTTTGAACAGTTTTTCATGTTTCTAATTATAAAGCCATGGAAATATACATATTCAATAACCTTTGTTAACTAATAGTTATGTGTTGGCCTCTTAGTTCTAGATGGTAATGACCAAGGAAGACAATGATTCTTATCTACAAGTGGTGTAATACCTTGGGACAATATTGAGTTGAGCTATGACCATAATCATATAATTAAGAAGCAATGCCATTACCATATGGTGATTTTTGCTTTGCAGAAAAAGGAAGTGTGTTGATAGAAGTGATAGAGTAGTACAGGGGTCACTGGGTAGGATGCAGCTGTAAATAGGATTGTGGGGAGATAGGAATATAGGATCAATATGCCTCAGATATTATGAAACAAATGGGTGGTTCTTTCATAGAAACATTTACCAATTGCATACTTATTTACAGTGCATGAATGTATATTATCTCATATCATTAAGAACAGTCTTCACAAATTTAATTTGAGTATGCAAAATTCAAATACCTTAAACTTTTCACTTCTTGATTACTGATTATATTGCCTTTATCTTTTCATGACTGCCAGCCGTTGTTGCATATTAAGGTATACTGTAGATGAATTTCTAAACAGTCTTATTAAATAAGAAACACAGAGCCAAATACAGAGGTGTAAGCTATAGAGGTCAAAGCAATACCTACCAACTAACCTTAGCTTACCACCTTGCTGTAGCTTCCCAAGTGAGCTTCTTCTTGTCTAACCTGCATCTTTATTGCCTGCCTGTTCTGCCTTCCCATTGGCTCTAAGCCCAGCCACATCACTTCCTCATCACTGCCTGTCTATACAGACCTCTGGGTCTCTATGTTTGGAACTAGGATTAAAGGCATGTGTCACTATGCTTGGCTGTGTCCTTGACCACACAGAGACCCTGCCTGCCATGTGATTGGATTAAGGGCATGTGCTACCACCACCTGACTTCTGTTTATGGCTATGACCTCTGATCTCCAGGCAAACTTTATTTATTAACATACAAATAAAATATCACCACAGTAAATGGCCAGTTCTTTTCTGCTTTCTGGAGCAGGTGCTACATTTATGTTACACCCTGTCAGTAATTGCCACATGTCTTCCAGCTGTCAGGATCCATAGCTCTTCCATTGAAGGAATTTTCAGAAGCCACTCTGCCTTACCATTCAGCTGAGAATGAGAAAGGAAGCAAACTAAAATATTCTCTATAGAGGCTGCTTACTCTTAGTGGCTAATATCTTTCTTTTCCTTTGAATTTGTTTTTGTGGGGTTTGTGTTTTGATCATGTCCTTTGTTTTCCTTTTAAGATTTAAGATTTATCTTGATTCATTGAGAATATCGTACATGCATACAAATGTACTTTGATCATATTCATACACACTCCTTTCTCTAACAATTCACACACACACCCCAATCTCATCACCCCCTTTCAACATTGTGAACACACACAAACGTGTGCATACACATGTGAACTGAGTCTAATTTGTGATTCCTGATGCTCATGCTTGTTTGACCAGTCACTGGAGTATTAATGACCTACCAGGTCCTATATCCTTAGAAGAAAATGTTTCTCCCTCTCCCTGAAGCCGTCGACTGCCAGACTCTGCTTTTGTATACACAAAAAGCCAGAGGCTATGGATTTATTCCAGATTAAGACACATCAGGTTTGACCAACCAAGACCCCCTGAAAGGTCTATGATGACACCATGGCCCAGATGATCCAACATACAGAACGGTTTCAAAGCAACTGGCTCAGACAATACACCCTCACAGACTACTCCATAATCGTAAAATTTTCTTTGTGTCCTCATAAGATAGAGCTCCCCCTCCAACAGAAAGTACTAAGAGAAGCTATGCCCAAATTCCCAAATATACCAAGCTGTCTTTGGAGATAAAATTGGCTCACTCCTTCTCTAAACCCAAGCATATTACTAAAAAAATTTAAGAGATTTTTGTGTCTCATATCAAAAAAGCCCTCTGGTGTGGGGCAAAGAAAAATCAATATTTCTATAAATACAATCTCTTTATAAAGAAAAAAAAGTGGATATGATATAGATATAGTAGGATGAAAGGATAGATTAATGAACCTACCTTTAAAGAGCAACAACTTGTTTAGAAATGTTTTACATTGCTATGGATTTTAGTTTATTGATACAAATTTAAAGTTAATTTTGTTATACTGTGTGTATATTTCTACTCTTGTTTAAGGTATGTTTGTATAGCTCATTTAAAATTGTAATGTATAATTAAGAAATAGATTAATAATTAGTCATCTATGATAATCATACTCAGAGCCATGTTAGTTAAGTCTTCTAGGTATACATAGATATATTTCAGATAGATAGGTAATCTTCAAATACTTCAAAGACCTACAGAATATGACATTTAAAATGTTTTAAAAATTTAAACTCTCTGGACAATGAGACATGTCTGCGCCTGGCAGCACTGATTTACTTTAGAGAGGAAGCTGGGTATCAAAGACACTCCAAATGGAGTTTATGTTCTTCTTGACAAAAATAGCCATTTGTGCAAGAAACTGTTCTTGCCTGGACTGCTTGATCGACTGGACATGCAGGACCCATAGGAAGGTAACCGCTAAACTTTGTTTGACAAAATGGTCCTTCAGGTTCCTGCTTCACAGAGGAAACTGCCAGACATTCTACAGACACAAAAAAAGTCACTGATAGACTCTAGACCTGTGGGCTAAAGACAGATGCCCCAACTTTACAAAAGAACTTTGGATGACTGTTCAGGCTGCCAGCTATCTCTGTCCTCTCTCCCAAGACTCTCAAAAGTTGCTTGCGTCCTTCTCCCATTTCTCAGGTAATATTATATCCTTCTGAGTTCTTTGATGTAGTTAAAAACTAGAGTTATAATTTCCTCAGTTATGATAAAAGATAAGTTAGATATAAAACCTTAGACTCACAAATATAGGATAGATAGGATATCTTCTTTAATTTTGCCAAATACAAATAGACTAGATATTATAAATAGACTAGATATTGTAACTGTAATTCTTGCTTGATAATTGTTTTATTATATAATTTTACTATGTAAAAGTTAAAACCTTCCTTTTTTTTTTAAATAAAGAAAACGTAAAGTGCTGTGGAATGTTCTGTATGTTAAATGTGTTGCTCTGATTGGTTAATAAATAAAACACTGATTGGCCAGTAGCCAGGCAAGAAGTATAGGCAGGACAAGGAGAGAGGAGAATTCTGGGAAGTGAAAGGTTGAGGCAAAGAGATGCTGCCAGCCACCACAATGAAAAACACATGTTAAGATACCACTAAGCCATGAGCTACATGGCAACTTAGATAATAGATGAATAGATTAATAGAAAAAAGTTAATTTAAGATATAAAAACAATTAACAAAAGTCTGCCATGGCCATACAGTTTGTAAATAATATAAGCGTCTGTGTGTTTATTTTATCAATGGGCTGTCAGACTGCTGGGGCTTGGCGGGACCCAAAGAAAAAAACCCAACTACACCTGAATCCTCAGTCAGATGTATATTTGGCAATATTTTTTTCTCATTCTGTAGACTTCCTCTACAGTCAATTAACTGTTTGTTTTGTAGTACTGAAGCCTTTTAGTTTCATGGAGACCCATTTATTGGTTGTTATTTCCATTGCTTCATGACTGGAGACCTATTGAAAAACTTTCTCTGAGTCTATATCCTGAATATATCCCTACTCTTTCTTCTAGAAATTCCAGGGTTTGAAGTCTAACATTGCGATTTGATCAGTTTGGAATTGATTTATTTACCCATGAGAAAGAAGGATAGCAGTTAGTTTTTAAACATAGTTACAGAGTTTTCCCAGCACTATTTGTTGAGGATGCTCTCTTTCCTCTATTGTGTAGCATTATGAGCAATGACCTGTGGAAGTTCTAGCCATGATACTATCCCTTCTTTGGAGATGTTCTTTTCTCTATCTCACTGTTGGTCCTCTACTGCCATTAAGTTCAAGCCTCTTCCACAAGGAAATACAGGTGTATTAATCCTTAGGCTCGTCCTCTGGAGTGCAATTTTCTCACAGTTACTTTCCCATTTCTTTTCAACAACTCTCAAGGTACACATAGAAATTTTTTTTTATCAACTTCATGTAATTTTCTAGTATTTACCCTAGTAATGGTGTGTTTTGGAAAAAATGTTTTGGAATTTTATTCCTCTAAGTGCACCAACTATTATCTCTATGTTTTATAAATTTAGAGACATGTATTTTTACAATATAACAAACAATTCTCTCTCTGGCTCTGTCTTGGTCTCCACCTCTCTCTCCCTCCATCCCTCCTTCCCTGCCTCCATCCCTCCCTCCCCCTGATGCCCTCCTTCTCTGGTGTATGTGTGTGCTTGTGTGAGTGTTTGTATATGTGTGCACATGGGCTGATCAGAGGACAATGTCAAGTGTCTTCTTCAATTTTTCTCCAACTTATTTTTGAGGTTGGGTCTCTCACTGAATCTGGAGCTCACAAATTTGGATAGGTCAGCTGGCCAATGAATTCCTGAAATCTTCCTGTCTCCTCTCTCCAACACTGAGATTACAGATGTGCATTGTTGACTTAGCCTTTATCTGGCTTCTGGGGCGGCACTTTATTGACTAAGTTATCTTCCCAGCCCACTAATAATTCTTTTGCTGTTTTGCTAGTCATTATTATTTTATTTTCCTCCATGTGAAAGATGAGAAGTATAAATTCATGATTATATTTTTAAACATTGATAAGTATGTCTCAATACTGTTGATTTCAAATCAAAGCTAACATTTGGCTAGCTGATAAGTAACAAATTAGATCCTCAAACCACTTTGTGTTTCTTGTCCAATTCTGTGCTGCTGTGTTGTACCCTAAGTCCTGATTCTGTGAAGCTTGTGGAAGACTTGCAGTATTGAGTTCCTAGCACCCAATGACAGCATTAGGAGAAAATCTCATATTAAGTATTTGATTACTTTGTAACTGAGTTCTCTGATACTGTTTCCATAGTTAAATTTAACTTGTAGTAATGAACAAAATTCTGTTTTCTACAGTGGTATCTCAACATCCCAATGTTACTCTTGTACAGAAAGGCCTCTCTGTACCAGTAGATCAAACTCAGCAATAGTAACATTATTTGATCTGGCATTAAGAATGACCTATAAGAATCAGTCATGAAGTTATTAGATAACATACTTAGTTAACACTAATCTCATCCTGGACGTTTCTCTTAGGGTTTAAAGTTCTCATGCTGCTATCCAGTCTCATTTTCTGTTCTGTTGTATAAAATTTATCTCCTTCCTTTCTTCCTCTCCTCTCTGTCTTTTCATTTTTCTGTGTGCCATAGTAAGCAAATGTAGGACAGGGTGCTGAGGATGTCTTTCTGTATGCTGTGAATGTGTTGCTCTGATGGATTGATAAATAAAATGCTGATTGGCCAGTAGCCAGGCAGGAAGTATAGTATAGGCAGGATAAGGAGAGAGGAGAATTCTGGGAAGTGGAAGGCTGAGTCAGGAGATACTGCCAGTCACCATCACCATAGGAAGTAAGATGTAAAGATACTGGTAAGCCATGAGCCACATGGCAAGGTAAATTTATGGAAATGAGTTAATTTAAGATATAATAACTAGATAGGAAGAAGCCTGCCACAACCATGCAGTTTATAAGTAATGTAAGTCTCTGTGTGTTTACTTGGGTCCGAGCAGCTGCAGGAGCTGGGTGGACACAGGAAAACTTCAGCTACAACAGGGGACAACTGGCGATTGGTTCTCTCCTTCCTGTATGTGGGTTCCAGGAATTGAACTCAGGTCATCAGCTTGACAACCAGTGTCTTACCTGCTGAGCCATCTTATCAGACCTTATTTAAACATTTAAGAATAATAGTTTTATTATCTTTAAAATTTTGTGTGTGTGTATTTACATCACTTCTCCCACCTCTCCTCTCTTCAATCTCCCACATCATCTTTCCTACTTCCCTTTAAATTCATGGCCTCTTTTCCTTTAATTATTATTGTTTTACACACACACACACACACACACTGCTGAATCATTTAGTGTTGCTCATATGTGTATGTTATAGAACTGACCATTTATTCTTCATTAAGATTTTTAATGATAGCATTTATGTTGTTCTGTGGCATTATTCTTCATCTATGTACACTGTTTATCCTTTAGGATATGCATTTAATTTTATTTCTAGTTGTGTTCCAATATGCAGTGCTGAGAGTGAGCTAGAGATGTCATCTCATAACTTTTAGATACAATGTGTAAATGTAAAACATCAAAGCCACATGTTTCATTTAACTAAATACCGTTCATCCTAGGTAACCAGCTCATGGGTGAATGTTAGTTGGCAGTGATTTCTTTCCCTTTAAGAACATGTGCCTACAACAGTTTTCATTACTTTGTTCTTTATTTTTTAAGTCGTGAGTAAAGGGTTAGATCGTCAGAGCAAAGGAGTTAAGGATATGACTAGTTACAAAGATGTACTCTATAAAGAAAAAAGATACACGGTATTATTTATATTCATCAGATTTCCTGTTTTCTACTCACAGGCTTCAGAACAGTTACTGAACAGGGTATACCGAGTGGTAAATGGTGTGCTAGCCAATTCAAAAATCTTTCTTAGGCCCTGCTATCTTCATTACCATGTGAAAATGGAAGTATTTGTCATAACTCCATGAAACTTTGATCGTAAGTGATACCTCAGGGTATTTAGGTACAAGCACGTTTGGACTGAGACAAGCCTGAAGTGGTACTGTTACCACTGAGAATCTGTTTATCTTATATCTTATATAAGTACTTATATAAGTATAAGATCATATACTTGTTTTTATTACCTGTCAGGACCTCCACTCCAATTCACACTAATGAGCAGACTGAAAATCTCACTCATAGCATTTTCAGCAGAATTGTTTTCCACAGAATATGAATCTTTTCTAAAACAAGAATAATTTAATGTGGATTTATATAGTAGTCAGTGAAGAAATTTCTGGCTTATTTTATATTATGCTACATGTTTTAAAATGCAAAAGTCTGTTAAATTATGTAAACCTGTTTTTTGTTTCTTCTGTATTTGCCTTTTAGATTCAGTATACACATTTTTAGTTATTGCAGCCATCACAAGTTTACCTCCAATTATTGATCACCTTTCATTGCACTGCCACCTATCTTGCTTGGCTTACCTATTATCCATACAATGATCAAAGAGAAGGAGCTCTATATTTTAGGTTGGAAATAGAAAATCTATTGTAAAACTTGGAATGAAAATTTATTTGAAGAGTATGATTCTGTTGTTTAGATTTTCTAGTTAAAACATTTGCATTATCCAGGTATTTTTATTTTTTCAAATTCTACATTTATTGTATAATTTTAAATATTCTAGATATCATTATTAGTGATACAAATTAGTGCAATGTAACTCACTTTAAAATTCCCTCATTATTTTAAGTTTGAACTACTTTGTATTGGAGTAGGCTTTAAAATAGTCACTTGCTATTAGAATTTAGGTGCTGATTATTTGTGGTTATATGTTTTTTCTCATCTGATACAGCCTATTCATAATTCTGTTTAGATATATTTTGTTCTACAACTAAAGAGATATAAACAAAAGCAACTCTTTTATATTTTGAATACAATAGTTGTCTCAGAAATTGTATGTATATACATGCATATATGTAGAAGTAACCGTCTTATTCAGTAAGAAACACAGAACCAATGCAAAGAAGAAAGCCAAGAGGTCAGAGCAATAGCTAAGAGCTAAAAACCTTACCCTTCCTCTTGCGATGGTCCTACCTCTCTGAAAGAGACCTACCTTCTGTGTGTCTGTCTTTATACTTTCTGTTCTGCCTTCTCATTGGTTGTAAACCCAACTACATGACCACCTTGTCACTGCCTGTCTGTACAGACTTCCAGGTCTTCTGTGGTTGGTATTGAGATTAAAGGCATGTGTCTCCAATGCTGGATGTATCCTTGAACACACAGAGATCTACCTAGCTCTGCCTACCAAGTGCTGGGATTAAAGGCGTGCACCACCACCACCCAGCTTTCGCTATGACTTGTTAATAGCTCTGACCCCCCAGCAACTTTATTTATTAACATACAAATAAAATCACATTTCAGTACAAATAAAATATCACCATATATATATATATATGTATGTATATATATAAAACCATTACTGGTAAATGTAAGATTTAAAAATAGGAATTATTTTAAGAGCCTAGTAACTTCATTTTTATCATTAGAAAAAAAATGGTGAGGCCATGGTTTGCCCTCACTGCTTTCTGCATACACACAACTAGAAGTTTAGAAGGAGCATATGTGATTAAATGAGTCAATATCATAGCTGAATTGCCGTTAGCCAAACTGGCCTTAGTTTTAGATGTGCAGCAGCCTGAGACCCTGTGTATGTAAGCTGGAAAGGAGTCTACCATTTAGCTAAGTAAAGATAAATTCATGGCAAATTGAGTTGAATATTAAATCTTGATGTTTCTAGAAAGGCAGTGCAGACACCATACATGCATTATATTGATAACATTACTAGTAGTGCAACATCAGCAAGGGCTACTTCTTTTGCTCCAGGTAGTAGTAGTTCATATACATCCTAATATTCCCTCAGTCTCCAGAGAGCTTGTATAGTAGATATCGTTACTTTTAGTAAGCAGAAGTGTCTCATTGTGTCACAGCTTCAAGCAGCAATAATGATTTGTCCACAATCACTATAGATGGTAGAAACATTGGTGGGATTGGAGCTATGATGTATTTGAATTCAAAACATAGGCTCATCTTGTCAGCCTTCTGTTTCATTGTTAAACACATCTCCAACATCAATTCTGTTTGGGTGTCCACACAAATATTGGTGCTAAGTGGCATAAGCGTCGTAGGAAGTTAAGGCAGGAAGGATTCCTTTACATTGGCATATTTTAACTCCATCACTAACTGAGCCATTGAAGGAATTCTGTGTACCCAGTCATGTTAAAAAGGTAGCTGGATATTGGCATTACAGTTCTTCCAGGTTTGTATATTATAGCAGAATCCTTGTTTGCGCCTCAGGGACAGGGTGTAGTGGAAAGTGTATGCTGTTTCTAGGTAACAAGGATGTGTAGCAGGAATCTTAGAGAGTCTTATTAATAAAACAAATCCAGAGCCAAGTATTGGGGTGAAGCTGGAAGATCAGAGAGAAAGAACAAGCCACAGCTAACCTCACCTGGCCAACTTCTCAACTGGTCTTGTTTCCTCAGACTGGAAGCCTCTGTGTCCTCATATATGAATGGTTCTCAGTTGAACTGTGCTGCTAGAAGCCTGAAAGCTTAACCCACCAAATGCTTCTAGTTTCTGGTGTTCACACCTTATATACCTTTCTGCTATCTGCCACCACTCCATGGGATTAAAGGCTGGCTTTCTGGGATTAAAGGCGTGTGTCACCATGCCTGGCCGTTTCCAATGTGACCTTGAACTCAGAGATCCAGAGGGATTTCTACCTCTGGAGTGCTAGGATTAAAGGTGTGAGTACCACCATTTTCTAGCCTGTGTATCTAGTGGTTGTTCTGTCTCTGACCCCAGATAAGTTTATTAGGGTGTACAATATTTTGGGGAACACAATACCACCACAAGGATGTTTAGTCACTATACATTGGGGTGGCCCTAAATGTTTTTGAAATGTGTCTGGGTCTCTTAATAAATAAACTTTTACCTTAAGTTCACCTAGAAAAATAACCCTTGCTGTTCATCTACCTCAGCCCTCCATGAGATCACTTTATAGATCACTTTAGGCCTCCCCAGATTCTAAAGGTTTAATGCTGGCTTTGTTTTCTTTTATAATATGTATATTTTTTGAAATTATAGTATAATTGCATCATCCCATCTTCTGTCTGTCTCATGTACACCCTTGCGTCTTAAATTCATAACCTCATTTTCTTTGTTTTATGTGTGTGTGTGTGTGTGTGTGTGTGTGTGTGTGTGTGTGTGTGTGTGTTTCCTAATACATAAAAATACAAACTACTCAGTCCCTCTATGGTATTTATACATATATGATTTTAGGACCAATCACTTGTAACTGCTTCCTCTAGAACCCTAAGACTGATGTGTTTGGTCAGTGGATTCATTGACTAATCTCTAATCAACCTTGGGGTGGGAACATGGGCTAGCCCTCTATCAGAGTTTACTGTTGTCTTGTGTTCACTCATGGGCCATGTTCTAGGGACTTGAGTTTCAGGGGCCATGTTGAACTGCACTTGCACCTGTCAGACTGCCTGGTAGCTCACTGCATCACTGGACTGCCTCATCTGCTCCTGTTTCTCTGCCTCGTGTAGATCCAACTACTCTACTCCAACTTCCATTTTGGGGGAGCAAATCAAATTAGTGTCCTTGTGTTGCCATGAACTTGTGATGATACTTGGCTTTCCAGCCCTCCTCGTCCTCACACAGTTCTTGAGTAGACTGTAGCCTCTGCGGAAATTAACTCCTAAATTTGAGTCAGAAAGGGAGCAAATTGATAGAAGGAACTGGGAAAACCTCAGACAAAGACTGTGGACTGCTGACCTTTGCGGCACAGTGGCAGGAGGAAGAAGCAGAAGATTAGAGGCTGTGAGGTAGTCCATTGCTAGCAGGTGTTAGAAATGCACATGCCTGTTTTCAACCCACTTGGCTAATTGTCACCTCCAGGTAATTTACTGCATGAAAGCTAGTCATAGTCATTAGTAGTATTGATGTTTAAAATAAATAAAACCGAGTGTAGTGGTATATGCTTGTCATCTTCCATTATCAGGAAGCTGAAGGAGGGGCACTGTGAGTTCATGACCAACCTGGGCTAAGTGGTAATGCCTTGTGTCAATGATTCAACCAGTTAATAAGTGAGGGCAAAAGATCATAAGAGTATGTTTGAATCTTTTCCATTCAATAAACAACAACCAGTGAGAGCCAATTTAAAAGTTGAACAGTTCAGAAGAAATTCAGTTCTCTACTTCACTCACTTTCTCAAATGACTAGAATAATTAGCTTACTTTTGTAAATATGAGATTACGATTTATTATGCTTTGATTATAGAGTACTAAATATACAATTCTACTTCAGACATGTGCTAGAAAATAAGTTAAATGCCATTTAGTGAAAGCTGAAAGGAGTCAGCATTAACAGTGTTAATACAGAGAGAATTCTCTATATTGAGACCCAATGGCTTTTCTCATAATGCTTCATAATTATCAATTTTCTGGATAAATTATGAGAAAATATTCTCTACCAAATTGTGAGCCAGATAGTGTTACTTAGTTTAAAATCCTTTCAAAAGGTTGTACTAAATTTTCCAAAATTCAACAAATGACTGAAATTATTAAGGTAATTTTGACCAATTTTTAGGGTAATTTATATTACTCATAATTGTATTATTTTAATATATATTATTCTTTTAAATTAAAGAATAAATGTAAAGTTATTTTGATATATATATGTATATCTTTGCATAAATCATGAAATATTTTGGTGAGAGTATTGTGTAGTGTAGAGAAATTAGGAAATAATAATAGGATTGAAAGTATAGGTGAATACAGGGCCTTTATAGACACTTATGTTTCTGGTTTCCATTACATAGGCAGGTTCTATTGTGGTTAATGTATTATTTAAGTTTCATGTAAAATACAATGTTTAAAAGTAATGTATTATTGATTTCCTTCATGAAATGAAGCAGTTATACTAAAATGAAAGACAAACATTAGTGTTCTCTTTCAATTTGAAAAGAGCACCTGATAAGAATGTGACTAGTAAGAAGCGACTGGCATTAGATTGCTACAAGGTTGGGGAAAATGCATTTTCCTCATTGGATTGACACTTGGTCTATGGACCACACTCCGGAGCACCCACACCCAATACTCAGCAGTGATTGGCAACATAAACTGAACTCATGACTTTTGGGGGGATTTTATATTTTGTTTTTAAAGACAGTGGAGGAATATGAAGTCAGGGGAGCAGGGAAATAGGGAGGCTCTGGGAGAATATGTAGAGAGGAATATATACAGTCAAATTATAAGTGACTGCTTATGCTGGAGAGGATGTGGAAGAAGGGGAACACTCCTCCATTGCTGATGGGAGTGCTAACTTATACAGCCACTTTGGAAGTCAATGTGCTGGTTTCTCAGAGAACTGGGAATCAATCTACTATAAGACCCAGCTTTACCTCTCTTGGGCATATACCCAAAGGATGCTCAATCATACCACAAGGACACTTGCTCAACTATGTTCATAGCAGCTTTATTTCTAAAACTTGAAAACAACCTAGATGTCCCTCAGGTGAGTAATGAATAAAGAAAATGTGATACATTTACACAATGGAGTATTACTCAGCTGTTAAAAACAAGGATACCAAGAAATTTGAAGGCAAATGGATAAAACTAGAAAAACCATCCTGAGTGTGGTAACCCAGACAGAGAAGGACAAACATAGTATCTGCTTACTAATAAGTGGATATTAGCTGTAAAATAAAGGATAACTATGCTGCTATCCACAGACCCAGAGAGAGTAGGTAAGAAGGAGGGCTCATGGGGGTGGGGGAATGCCTGGATCTCTCTAGGAAGGGGAGATAAAAGATATTTCCTAAGTAGACTGAGGGCAGGTGGGCATGGGAACATGAGGAATCAGGTTGGGGTGAGCAGAGGGGAGAGGTTACTGGGAAGGGGAGAATTTCAGGGTCAGGTGAAAACCTGGCACAAGGGAAACTCCCAGGAATCTACAAGGATGACCCCAGCTAAGACTCCTGGCAATAGTGGATAAGTAGCTTGATCTGATGGTGCCTAGCCCAATTGGTATCAGAGAGGCTTCATCCAGCAACTGATGGAAACAGATGCAGACCCACAGTCAAACTTTAGGCAGAGTTCAGGAAATCTTGCAGAAGAGTGGAGAAGGCATTGTAGGAGACAGGGGGGTCAAAGACACCACAAGAAAACTCACAGAAGCAACTAACCTCGGCTGGTAGAGGCTCAGAGAGACTGAACCAACAACCAGGGTGCCTGTATGAGACTGACCTAGGCACTCTGCATATCTGTTACAGTTGTGTAACTTGGTTCTTTTGTGGGACTCCTAACAACTGGAACAGGGGTGGTCTCCAACTCTTCTACTAGCTTTTGAGACCCTATGCTTCATACTAGGTCACCTTTCCCAGCCCAGCCTTAAAACATGAGGAGATTCTTAGTCTCACTGCAAGTTGGCATGCCATATCTTGTTGATACTCATGGGAGACCTGCCCTTTCCTAAACAGAAAAGGAGGAGGAATGGATTGGGGGTGGGTGGGAATGGGGTGTGTGTGAAGGGTGGGGCTGGGAGGGATGGAGGGAGGGGAACTGCTGCCAGGATGTAAAATAAATAAATATATAAAAAGCAAAAAACAAAAAAAAATCTGAGTAATATTAGAAGTGCCCAGCAAGTTTTTTTTTTTTTTTTTTTTTTTTTTGTGTGTGTGTGTGTGTGTGTGTGTGTGAGAGAGAGAGAGAGAGAGAGAGAGAGAGAGAGAGAGAGAGAGAGAGAATGTATGTAACAATGTAATAATAATAATTAATTGAGAAGAGGCCATGAGTTTTAGAGGAGTTGGGAGAACATGGGAGGAGTTACAGGGAGGAGAGACAGGGATAGAAATGATGAGAATGAAATATTTATGTATGGAATTCTGAAATAAAAATTAAAATCGAGAAACAAGCAACAAGACAAACAAAACCAAAAATCTATGGAATTCTTAAAGAATAAATAAAAATATTATTTCAAATAATTTAATGGAAATTTGCAAAATATAATAATATAACACAATAGAAGTTCATCATCAAATAATGTAGAAAGTGCTAGATATTTTTTCACAATCAATCTGACAGTATATGCAAGCACAATTTATTCCTTGGGAAACTAAAAAATACTACTTGTAGAAACTTAAGGGCTCTCAAAGAAATCTTCAATTTCTCACATTTTAATTTGTGTAAATGAAGCAAGATTCTACATGAAGAAAATAAAGCATGTGACTGACTTTTTGTAGGAGACTGGCAGAACCTTGATGCTTTTATACTCAGGAAAGATTAGATCATTGGGCTCTCCATCTTTACAGACATGTTTATTTTGGCACCAGGTATGAATCCTCACACATGCTAAGTATGTGCTATATTAATGAGCTTGACCCTCCTTCTTCCATTCATTTGAAAGGACTGATTAGGGACTGAAGCAGCAGAGACCCAGCAGGATGATCCCTGGGCTCATAAAGTGTCTTTGTTGCAGGACTTATTTGGGATTTATGTGTAATGGAAATGCTTTTCAGTGTAATGGAAATAACCTTTTTACCATGATAAAGATAATAGAACCAATGAAACTTTTAAAAATAGTAATTAGTTTTACCTTAGTGGAATCTAGACAATTTAGAAATAATCAGTATTTGATAACCAATTAAATGGCTTATCCCTGGGGAAGATTAATTCTCCCTCTCTCAGCAGTTGTTATTTTCAGTAACTCTTCCTCTAGTGGTGGATCTCTTTGAGATTTCCTCTATCCACAATGGCATATCATCTGTTGTTGTAATTGTTGGGATTTCATGGGTGAAGCTTCCCTATCAGATATAGAAGCACAGTCTCATGGTAGAGTCCCCAGCCCTCTTCCTCTTATGATCTTTCTGCCTCCTCTTCTGTGATGTTCCTGAGTCCTAGGCAGGAGTTGTATTCTAGATGTATCAGTGGGGGCTGGGCACTCTATGGTTGCTTTTCTTTGTCTTGACAGGTTGTAGCTGTCTGTAATGGTCTTAGTCTGCTGTAAAAACAAGCATCTTTCATGAAGAGCGAGACCTATACTGGCCTATGTGTATAGGGATAAGTCTTTAGAATGCAGTGATGAATTATACTGACTTGGAAAAGTGGCAGTAGCAGGCTGTCCTTTAAGACTCATGACCTCACTAGCCAATATATTGATATGTCTTGTGTTATAGAATTAGAATGATAGCAGAACTAAACGTATCTTGTATGTTGGTTACAAAACTTGAAAGAGTTAATATCTGTAAACAAAGATATCCTGACAGTTAGTGAGAAGTAGCCAATGGTTTCATTATTATCATAGTTTCCCTATTATTACTTGTGTGTTATAATTTTCTTTTCAATGGACTATACATTTGAAAATTTATCAGTGTATATATTGATATATTGGTATATAAAGATATAGTGACATATTTTGATATCTTTATATATGTGTATAAAATCAATGACATATGTATATTCCTAGATTTGTTATCATTAAAAACCTTAAGATAGTTTCATAATTTTATAACATTTTATAATGTTAAATATTGTATGATTTTATGTGGTTTTATTCTTTTAAATATACATATGGCTATGTTTTGTTTCAACACTTGACTAAATATCAAAGTGTTTAACAATGTTGCCCTAGGCTTTTAAAGTCCTTAAAGTTAATCTTTTTCATTTTAAGAGTTTAATGTGTTTCATTTATAAACAAGAGAATTTTATATACAAATTTATTACCTGATAAGTTTCTAAATCTTCTACTGTAGTTTCCATGTGAAAATGGAAATAGAGGTTTGGATTTTCTTTTGGGAGATTGTGTTTGAAACAATATTTTACCTCTTTTGGTTATATTTGGAATTAAAGCAATAAAAATAAGCTTTAGTAGAATATGTAAATTTTTATTCAAAACTTAAAAGTATCAGTATCTTAGAAATCCAATGGTATCTCTTTCTGTATGCTTTACATTGATTTAATTGTTGTATTATTATAAGAGTTTATAAATAGTAGGGAAACTACAATAATTGATAATGTGTATAAGGTTATTTCCTAATACTTGGGGAAATACCCCTTTCTGCTTTTCTGTTTACATATCTACTTGTCTACTCATCCATATCTATGTCTCTATTAAATATGACTGAGCAATGCTTGGCTTATGTACATATTTAACAAAATGAAATGAAAAATTGTGTGAGTAAATGATAATGCCTGTATTTCATGGGTCATTCTGCATTTATTGCATGTCTTTATCTGCGTGTGTGTGTGTGTTTGTGTGTATGTGTACCTGTGTGTGTGTGAACATGCCCCCATGCTTTTACAGGCTAGCAATCAACCTCCAGGGTTGTTCCATGGGGCCACCCATCTTATTTTTTGAGGCAGTGTCTCTCACTGGGATTCTGGCTTGCTGATTGGAAGGCTGTCTGGCCAGCGAGTCACAGTATTGACCTAGCTACACTTCTGCTGGGATTATAGTCATGCGCATACTCCTGTGTCTCTTTTTCTGTGGATGCTGGGGATCTGAACCCATGTCATCATGCTTACACATTAAGATTTCTCCAGCTGAGACATCATTCAACCCTGTCATCATGATTAGTAACATTTTCAGTTATAGAATATAAATGTTGCTTTCTGGTCTCCATTGTTTCATTACTGTGTTATGAATATAGGAGCTGGTACTGTTTTAACATCCTTTTCTACATATGGCCATGTTGCCCATAAGATCTTTATCTCACTGCCTCTTCATTTACTTATTCTGCAGCATACTAACTTATACAGCATTTTTGCTGATGCATATTAATCACAGCCTTAAAACGATCTTGGTTGTGATAGCTCAATAAATGTGTTACATTATGGTCCTTAAAGGCTGAATTTTGCATGCGTTTATATTATATTTATGAGCAAGGACTTGAGATCATGAGAATATCATTTTATTGATACATGTAAAGCAAAGAATAACACCAGCAATTGCATTTCTCTCAGTGAATATCAACAAGAACTCATGATCCTATTGATTTTTTCATGAAAATATTTTGCTACTTTATCTTTTGAAATTATAGCTTTTACCCAACTGTTCTGATTTTTTTTATGGCAGTAGAAAACTAAACAGTAAAATGTATGATAATAATTTAGTGAAATTTAAAAAACCTAAAAATAAAACAAAAATGCTATTATTGCTATATATGTTAAAGCTTAATAGTTATTTTAAGAATGACATTTTTTCATGAATGATTTTCACATATTATAGATTGAAGAACAAGTCATATTTTCAGTGAAGAAAGAAATTTTGTTCTTAATAAATATTCATGTGAACATAAGGAATATTTTTATTTAAATCTCTTTTAAATAGACCAATTTATATGATATTCCTCATTAAGATTTCCCGACAAAGGCTCTCGCGGGTCGGGGTTACATGGCGGCGACTGCGGCAAAGCGAGAGCCTCGGAGACGCCGCCGCTGCCGCCAGCACAGCCGGAGACCTGAGCCGACCTTGGGGGCTGTCCGCGGGCCCCGCACACTCTCGATGAGTCGGAGGAGTCCCGTTGTATCAGAGTAAGATGGACGGTAGCTTTGATTGTGATTGTGGTGAGCTGGAGCCACCTGATCACTAACAAAAGATACCTGTCAGCCAACATCACCAGGGCTTCCTGTTGAAATACAGCAACAAGGAAGAGAGGAAGCAAAGGGAATAGTGCTTTCAGCGCCTTAGGATGCTGCTCAGGACCAGTCCAACACTGAATGTATCTGCACTGTGAGAGGATGTCCACGGAGGCCTGCCGGGTGCATATTTATTCACAGTTTTGTCCCATGTTAAGTCGGTTAGCATAGTCTATCTGAGTGCATAGTATGTCATTTCATTCCGTTTGAGTTTCTTGAGTGTTTTCTTTAAATGTCTGCAGAGTTGCTGCCCTTCCTTGAACTATGAGCACTGCAATCTTTTTGATTCTCAGTATGAATAGAGATTTTTGAGCTTTAAGTCTGAGGGGAACTCAGCGGGCCTGGTTGGCGTCTGCAATGAACATCAAGAAACCATCGTGCTGTGGAAACGGAATTGTTTTTCTCCCTTTTTGAGAGATCTTTCCTTTTGATGCCAGTTGTCTTCCTTGTTTACACAAGTTCAACAATTTGAAAGGAAAAGGCAATTGTAAGGGTTTCAGAATGGCAGAGAAATTTGAAAGTCTCATGAACATTCATGGTTTTGATCTGGGCTCTAGGTACATGGACTTAAAACCATTGGGCTGTGGAGGCAATGGCTTGGTTTTTTCTGCTGTAGACAATGACTGTGACAAAAGAGTAGCCATCAAGAAAATTGTCCTCACCGATCCCCAGAGCGTCAAACATGCTCTCCGTGAAATCAAAATTATTAGAAGACTTGACCATGATAACATTGTGAAAGTGTTTGAAATTCTTGGTCCCAGTGGAAGCCAGTTAACAGATGATGTGGGCTCTCTCACGGAGCTGAACAGCGTCTACATAGTTCAGGAGTACATGGAGACAGACTTGGCGAACGTGCTGGAGCAGGGCCCTCTACTGGAAGAGCATGCCAGGCTTTTCATGTATCAGCTGCTACGTGGGCTCAAGTATATCCATTCTGCAAACGTACTGCACAGAGATCTCAAGCCAGCTAATCTTTTCATTAACACTGAAGACTTGGTGCTGAAGATAGGTGACTTTGGTTTGGCACGGATCATGGATCCTCATTATTCCCATAAGGGTCATCTTTCTGAAGGATTGGTTACCAAATGGTACAGATCTCCACGACTTTTACTTTCTCCTAATAATTATACTAAAGCCATTGACATGTGGGCTGCAGGCTGTATCTTTGCCGAAATGTTGACTGGTAAAACCCTCTTTGCAGGTGCACACGAACTTGAACAGATGCAGCTCATCTTAGAATCTATTCCTGTTGTGCATGAGGAAGATCGTCAGGAGCTTCTCAGTGTGATTCCAGTTTACATTAGAAACGACATGACTGAGCCACACAAACCGCTAACTCAGCTGCTTCCGGGAATTAGTCGAGAAGCACTGGATTTCCTGGAACAGATTCTGACCTTCAGCCCCATGGACCGGCTAACAGCAGAGGAAGCGCTTTCCCATCCTTACATGAGCATCTACGCTTTTCCAACGGATGAGCCAATTTCCAGCCATCCTTTTCACATAGAAGATGAAGTGGATGATATTCTACTTATGGATGAAACACACAGTCACATTTATAACTGGGAAAGGTATCATGATTGTCAGTTCTCGGAGCATGACTGGCCTATTCATAACAACTTTGATATCGATGAGGTTCAGCTTGACCCAAGAGCTCTGTCTGATGTCACCGAGGAAGAAGAAGTTCAAGTTGATCCTCGAAAATACTTGGATGGAGACCGAGAGAAGTACCTGGAGGATCCCGCCTTTGACACTAGCTACTCTGCTGAGCCTTGCTGGCAGTACCCAGATCACCACGAGAACAAGTACTGTGATCTGGAGTGTAGCCACACCTGTAACTACAAAACAAGGTCACCATCATATTTAGATAACTTGGTATGGAGGGAGAGTGAAGTTAACCATTACTATGAGCCCAAACTTATTATAGATCTTTCCAACTGGAAAGAGCAAAGTAAAGAAAAATCCGATAAAAAAGGCAAGTCAAAGTGTGAGAGGAACGGATTGGTCAAAGCACAGATAGCGCTGGAGGAAGCATCCCAGCAACTGGCGGAGAAGGAAAGGGAGAAGGGCCAGGGCTTTGACTTTGATTCCTTCATAGCAGGAACTATTCAGCTTAGTTCCCAGCAGGAGCCTGCTGACGTTGTTGACAAGTTAAACGACTTGAATAGCTCAGTGTCCCAGCTAGAATTGAAAAGCTTGATCTCCAAGTCAGTCAGCCAAGAGAAGCAGGAAAAGGGGATGGCGAACCTGGCCCAGCTGGAGGCCTTGTACCAGTCCTCTTGGGACAGCCAGTTGGTGAGCAGCGGCGGGGAGGAGTGTTTCCTCATCAGTCAGTTCTGCTGTGAGGTCAGGAAGGACGAGCATGTGGAGAAGGAGAGCACGTACACCAGCTATCTGGACAAGTTCTTCAGCAGGAAGGAAGATTCTGAAATGCTAGAACCTGAGCCAGTTGAGGAAGGGAAGCGTGGGGAGAGAGGACGTGAGGCAGGGCTTCTGAACGGCAGTGGGGAGATCCTCCTGAGCAAGCAGCTAGAGTCCATAGGCACTCCGCAGTTCCACAGTCCAGTGGGGTCCCCACTCAAGTCCATCCAGGCCACGTTAACACCTTCCGCTATGAAATCTTCCCCTCAAATCCCTCACAAGACATACAGCAGCATTCTGAAACATCTGAACTAAACACTCAGCAGACATTTCTTTGTTCTTCATGAGATGTGTTGTCTTTTTTTATCACTAATGTTCTAAGTCAGTTTTTTACTTGAATCAGAAGGTGTCATTAATTTGCAAGGAGTTTTCTTAGTTCTCAGTTTGTAAAATGCAGACTTTTTCTACATGTGAGTTAGTTTTCATTTGAACTGGCATGTCATTTGCACACATACACACAAAGAATAGAGCAAAACAATGCAGTGCAGGAGGAGACGAGATGCGCTAGGGTGAACAGACATTCTCATAGACCAGTGACCTGCTTTACGGGAAACAAAACCTTGCCTTGAAACTTACACAGTGAGACTGTACATAATTGCATGAAAAGATCTATTTTTTTCCTGAAACATTTTTCATTCATTAGTATTTTCAAGTTTTTCATACTGTACACATTTCTTAAGACACATGATACCAGCAGCAACTGAAAACGAATGCCGAATTTGGTACACATGTGTTATCTACCTCAAGGTAACAAAAGTATGTGGCGAAACATAAACCACCCATAGTGCTCCACGGCATCTGCACTTCTATCCAGCCAGCGTTTATCGTAGTAAACTATTGAGACCCGTTCACCGTTTATAAATGTCCTGGTATTCATTCTTAATAGTGAGTGTTAAATACATCACATCTTATTTATTTTTAGCGAATCAGTATATTTTCTGTATTTAATTATAAAAGTTAACTTAGTTTTAAGTTTATTTGCAACTGCCCTTTTTTCCATTTGGCACTATGGTTTGTTGCCTGCCAAGCTGATGACGTCAGCTTGCCCTGAGGCTGTCCATGTACGTTAAGTAAAGTACTCACTGTGTATAGGAATCTGTATTTTGGAGGTGCTTGATCTATCTACAAAGAAAAATTAGGAATTTATTATAAAATGCTCCTAGAAGTCTTAATTGTGTTTATTTTTTAAAAACTTGTAATGTTAGACTTGTGTGCATGGAAGTAATTAAGGTACATCATTATTGTAGTTTAAACATTGTACATGATAAGCCTCCCTCCTCCGCGCCCCCCCCCCTGTTTTTACTGTATGTTTTTATTGGATGATCTATTTCCCATCCCTAGGCAAGCATGAATAAAATTAGGTTAAATGTAAAAAAAAAAAAAAAAAAAAAAAAAAAAAAAAAAAAAAAAGATTTCCCGACAAAGGATGAGTTTTTGCATCTAGTAAGAAAACACCTATTATTCAAGGTAGGCTTCTTCTGGTTTGTTGCTGTCTTTCGTGAGAACATTTCACCTATCTTTTTTTATTTCTATTGTAAGTTGAAAGATAGCAAAGGAAGAAAGGCAGCTTTCTCACTGCACATAGCCTCGCCCTGTCAGAAATGTCACAGGTTAATGGCACAGCCCAGCTCCATTTATCTTGTTCTGACAACTCATCCAACCTTCTACAATCTAACAAAAACATTCCTCCTGGACCAGGACGTTCTCTGCCTCTTCTCCCTTACTGTGGTGTCTGGGGGAACATTTACTGTGCAGAAACTTTGCAGAGAAACTTCTGCTTCAGGTTGCTTCAACACTCCTCACTAAGGATAAGGTGTTTTAGAATTTCAAAATTATTCATCAAATATAAGTTAACAGAGCATTCTTTACTTCAACTAAGCTGAAGATCATGTAAAAAGAAGTAAAGGTGTTTTCAATTTTTAGCTTTCAGGAAATGTAAATGATTTAAGGGTATTTTTTAAATTTTAACATCAGGATTGCTGTAGAGTTTTGCATGCATTATCTAGGTCACTTGGTAAATGTATCCAAGTAGTTCAGGGACACGTTCTCACTGTTTTGATGGATTGTCACCAACTTATGTTCCTTGAATTACTTTAAACCCATTTCTTGTCTGAATTTGATACTTAGCAATATACTGGTTTCTCTTGGATTAGATCATCATACATTAATGGTGTCTCTACAGTATTTTCTCTGGTTTTGTTGAGCAAAATTGATAAGACATATATTCTCCACTGAAATAGAAAAATCAACCCCAACAATTAGAAAATGTTTTGGGTGTTGGAGATGATCTCTGCATAAGTGGAAGTGTATATGTGTTGCTACTATTATTAAGAAAAGCTTCATATTTTAAAATGAACTTAAGGTTGTAATCCAAATGAAATTTTTCTTCTATCCAGTCACAACCCCCCAGCATTTCTTTTGTAGCATGAGTTCATTATTAATAATAGGGTCAGTATACAAATTTGTCATTTACTTTTCACACACACCATACAGTCCATCACCTTTTCAGACATTGCATTTGCTTTCAGTGTTATTTTCCTTTATATGTGTTTGTGAGTTTCAGGACTGATGGCAAAAAGAGGCAAGCCACTTTTGATTTTGAATGTCTCCTTTAGCAGAATATTTTCTTAAATCTGTATTATGATGAACTTAATTTGACATCTTTGTTTTCTATCTATTAATTTTATGGAGAAAACTACTATTTGTTTTAGAAGTATCTCAAATTATTTTCTTTCTAATATGAATTTCATGTTAATGTTCTAAAAAAGATATATAAATGCAATTGTAGTTTAAATGTATACTTAATAACATGTTAATGGAATTTTTTGTATTAATGAAAATAATGAAGAATAAAACATTAAATCAACAGAGCCATACTTAAATATATTCTACAGTATTTATGTTGTTTAAAAATTGGACTGGTTTCTTCCTTATTATATAATAGGTGTAGTGCCTTATATAATTGAGAATTATAAGACAACAGTTAAAATTGTTTTACATTTCCTGTTGAAATAGACTTTAAAAATATTTTTCTTAATTCTTTGAAAACTTTTATTAGTTCTTGAGGAATTTTGACCAATTGCTCCCTCCCCCACCTCTTCACAGATCCACTGTTGCTGTTTCTTCCCCGGGATCATTGGTGTGTTGGTCCAGGAAGGTGGAGGGATCAGAAGCAGGGAACAGGGTTTGGACAGCTGTGGATACAATGGAGATATCCCTCCAGGATATGACTTCAGTGAATCAGCTCAACTTTATTCTAGAATATAGGAAATATAAAGGATTGGAAAGCCTAGGGACAAATACTAATTTGCATTAAATGGCACACTCCTATCATAAGGCTTTATATGTGGCAGCAGGATCCTATAGCAGAGCTCCTAGTACAAGTCTTTAGTTTCCATACTTGCAGCAGGGGAAAGCTTCTAGCAGGAAACTGTGCCAAGGGTAACACTGGATGTCATAAATCAGGCATCCAGACTTAGAGACAGCTTTCAGATAAGGTCAGTCCTGTGGGCCTAGAGACATTATCCAGATAAGGGCGGGTAGAGAGTGGGAAGTCTCACGGGGGGGGGGCAGTTGTTGAGCATTGGAGAGAGCTGACAGGCCATGATAGACTGTAACATCTGACCATCAAGACCTCCCAACAGTCCACTTATTCCCTCTGCAGACAACTTTGTGACATTTTATGTATTTTAAAAGTCTTTCAAGACCAATTTGTGATGCCCAAATACTCTTGAATGTGTAGTCTCTCACTGGGGTATGGTCAGCTTATCAGGGGCTACACTATTAGAGAATGCAGGCTCTTCTTCACAACATCTAATATGCTAGTGGGTGGGACTGTGTGCTCAACTTCCCTCTCCATAATGGTATTTGGCCTGGCTTACCCTTGCACAGATTAAAAAAAAAAATTTTTTTAGATCTCATCCACTTCTCTTTTGCTGGGTCATCTATGTGTCCCTCCTAGGGTCTTTCCCTGTTAGCTAGCCTCTCTGGAGCTGTAGGTTGCAGTCTGGTCATCCCTTTTTCACATCTAGTATCCACTTATAAGTGAGTACATACTATGTTTGTCCTTCTGAGTATGGGTTATCTCACTCAAGATGATATTTTCTAGTTCCATCCATTTGCCTGCAAATTTCATGATAGCATTACTTTTTACTGCTGAATAGTACTCCATTGTGTATATTTTCTTTATCCATTCTTCAGTTGAGGGGCATCTAGGTTGTTTCCAGGTTCTTGCTATTACGAATAGTGCTGATATGAACATAGTTGAGCATGTGTCCTTGTGGTAAGATAGAGCCTTTGTAAAATGACTGATGGAGGTAGATGCAGAGATCCTCGGCCAGGCACCAGGCTGAGCTCCAGGAATCCAATTGATGAGAGAGATAGAGGAGGGATTCTGCAGGCAGGGGATGGTGAGATCATGATGGGAGGATGTGTAGAGATGACTGTCCACACTAGTGGAAGCCCATGAACTGTGGATTGGTGGCTGTGGAGCCCCCATGGGACTGGACTAGGTCCTCTGGATATGGAAGATGGTTGTTTGGCTCAAACTGTTTGGGGGCACCCAGGCAGGGAGATGGGGATCTGTGCCTGGTCTATGGGCAGGCTTCTGGAACCTGGTGCCTGTGGTGTGAAGCCTTGCGAAGCCTTGGTGCAGTGGGAAGGGGCTTGGACCTGCCTAGGCTCAGTGTGCTGGGCTCTGCTGACTCTTCATGGGAGACCTTGATTTGGGAGATGCAGGGATGTGGGGTGGCTTGGGAGAGAGGGCTGAGGGGTGAGAGGAGTGAGGCGGGGGGATCTGGGGGTGGTATGTGGAGTAGAAAATTTCTTAATAAAGAAAAATGAAAAAAAATTAAATTCATTTTACATACCAACCACAGATCCCCCTCTCAACCCTCCTCCCATTCTCTCCTCAACTCCCCCCTCCTTACCTACCCCTCATCCCTCCTTTAAAAGGGTAAGTTCTCCCTTGGGGGGACAGCTAAGCCTGTTACATTCAGTTGAGGCAGAACCAAGCCCCTCCTCCCCTCTGCATCAATGGGAGCTAGGTGTAAGACCATAGGTAATGGGACCCAGGAAGCCAGCTCATGCACCAGGGATAGATCCTGATTACACTGCCAGGGGCCTCTCAAACAGATCCAGCTACACAACTGTCTCCCAGATGCAGAGGCCCTAGTCTGGTCCCATGCAGGTTCCATAGCTGTTAGTCTAAAGTTTGTGACCTCCTGTGAGCTTGGTTCAGTTGTCTCTGTAGATTTCCCCATCATGATCTTGACTCCCCACCTCCCCCTTGCTCATATAATCCTTCTTCTCTCTCTTCAGTTGGACTCTCAGAGCTCAGCCTGGCCTTGCACAGATTTTATATATTTTTTTTAACATTCTTTTTATTTACTCTTTGTATCTTTCACATCATGCATCTCGATCCCATTCATTTCCCCTTCCCTTTGTATTCACCCTCTACCTTTGCAACCTCCCCTCCAAAATAAACCAAAATTTAAGAGAAATAAAAGAAGAAAAAGGAAAATCAATCTTTTCATGGAAACTGTAGTATGACACAGTAAGTCACGCAAAAAAAAAAAAACCCAACAACCTTTTATCTATATATCTTTATTTGCAAGTGTTCATTGCTAAACATCATTGGTCTGATTCAAGGCCTCTGGTTTCTTCTACACTATCAATGTTGGGCCCTCACTGAGACTCCTCTTGGATATCCTGTTGTTGCCCTGTGTCATGGAGATCCTGCAGCTTTGGGTCTGCAGGACCAGCCCCTTCATGTTGTACAGGTTTTATATGTGCTGTCACAACTACTATGAGTTCACAAGTACAGTTGCCCTGCTGTGTTCAGAAGATAATATTTCTTTATAGTAATCTACAACCTTTGGATTGTACAGTTTTTCTTCCCCCTCTTCTGCAATGATTCTTGACTCTTGGGAGGGAGGGTGTTGCTGTGAGATAATGCTTTTGTACACTGGTTCAATAAAATGCTGATTGGTCAGTAGCCAGGCAGGAAGTATAGGAGAGATAAGCAGACAAGGAGAATTCTAGGAAGAGGAAGGCTGACTCAGGAGATGCCAGTCTGCTGTTCAGAGAGCAGCATGTAATGGCACACAGGTAAAGCCACAGCACACAGGTAAAGCCATGGAAAATGTGGTGACATATAGATGAACAGAAATGAACTGAGTTTAAGTGTAAGAGGTAGTCAGTAGTAGGCCTGAGCTAATGGCCAAGCAGTTATAATTAATATAAGCCTCTGTGTGTTTACCTGGGTCTGAGTGGCTGCGGACTGGGTAGGACACAGAAAAACTTTCAGCTAAAGGGTATAGTCTGTATGTTCAATTTAGGTGTTAAGTATTATGCAGTCTTTTATTCTCTGCACTTTAGCCAGTTGTGGGTCATGGTGTTACTCACCATATACTACAACTGGAAGATGATGATTGATGATGAGGGATGAGAAATGCATTGATCTATTGATATAATGATAAGTCACTAGAAATAAGTTTAATACTGTATACATTTAGCAGAATAATAGTAATATGTTCTCTCCTATGGCCTATGACCTATCTAGATCTTGGTTCTTGGTCAACTAAAGGTACCAGGTATAGGTTTCTTCTTGTGGAATGGGACTTAAGTCCAATCAGAAATGGTTAGTTACTCCCAGGATGTTTATGCCACTATTTCACCATTGGACATGTCTTGCCAGGCAGGTCAGTCATTATTGCTATTTATGGGATTCATAGCTGAGTATGATTGACAATTATCTTTCTTCTCTGGTAGCTTGCATAGCATCTTCCAGCACTATGAAAGTTAATCAGTAGTTATGAAGCTTCTAGATCCTTATCAGTTTTGTTTCTGCTATGTTCTATTACTCAAGTATGTGGTGTCTTTAGTTTCAGGATCTTACTTTTATGTTCTGGAGAGTAACCAAGAACAGTACAAAGAGCCTATAATATTTGGGTGGGTCTATGCAAACTCTGGCTAATAACTCAGAAAGAAGTATGTTATTCCTGATACTGGGCCTTTTATTAGTTAGCTCCTAGTATCTATTAGTGTGATTGTCTTCCTATAATAACGTAAATTTGTTTATGTGTGTATGAACTCACTTAACTCATATATCTATATCTATAAGGACCTCTCTATAATCTATCAACTATCAACTATCTATCTGTCTGTCTGTCAGTCTGTTTGTCTGTCTACATGAAAGCTTCTGCAGTATTAAGTTTCCATATGTCTTTTTTTGAATGGTCTTTAGTGTTATTGATCTTTCACCATACTACCTACTCTACCCTACTCTCCCTGAAGCAGACTTTTTATACACAAAATAAACTAAATTTTTGGGGGATGGATTTCTAGTAACTGTAAGAAAATTATAAATCAATTAATTGTAGTTCTTAGATTTTTGTGTTTTTAGTGAATCTAAGCTTTAATTTGTAGTTTAAGAAAATCTACATGCTTCTCTATGTCATCATTTTGTGTTTGTTGAATTGGTCATTGAGTCCGATTGTTTTAAATAGTGACATACTGAGATGAAAGTTCTAATATTTGTATAGACCGAACAGATGATGATGCTTACTATGTGGGTAATCATTAATTTGTTTCACAGTCAGTCAATATTGGTGAGATTGATTTCCTTCAGGATGAGCAGTTTTATCTATTGATTAATAAACACATTTGTTTCACACCAAGCTTTCTAATTCTTTAGTCCCTGTGCAAATGCTGTTTGACTTGGAGAATTTCTTTTCCTCCTGATAATGTTCCTGCCTGCTGCCTCCTAGTTGGTTCTGCAGCTGTGACTTCCTTCCTGCACTGCTCCTTCCACATCTCACAATGCCGTTGCTTCTCCTGTGTTCCACGGGTACTTCTTCAGTTGCCAAAATGTCTGCTCTCTGCGTTCAGTGCTCCTGTAGCCCCATCATTGCTTCAGACTTCATTCTGCTAATAGCTTTAGAATACTTAGTTGTTAATTGAAAAATCAATGTTCTCATTAATTCAATGTATTTGCTTAAAGTATTTTTAGATTCTTAGCTGATTTAATATGACTATTACCTTTTATAAGTATGGTTAAAACTGATAATTTGGCTTTGCCAGAAAATAACCCTTAGTGTTATCTTTACCATGTTTTGTTTCTAAAAGGACTTCCCACTTGTTCATCAATCTATAGAATTTTGTATATGTGTTTTAATCATTTTTATTTTAACAGTTTAGTAGTAATATATTGCTAAAGCAAAGATCATAGAATTATTTTCACAGTGCTAATGAAAGCCATTGTATGTGCCTTTTGTAATGTACACCGTGTTACTAATTCTACTTTCAAGAAGTAGTTGGCATTCTTATATAACATTCAGATTTAAACTAACTATTCAGTTCTTTCAATGACTTGTGTTTTGATCAGTTTCAATGCCCCCCTTTAACTATTAGAAATTCATGGCCCCAAATTTATTTTTGTACTTCTGCAACTAACACTATATGACACATATGTATGGTGTTTGACTGAGAAAATCAAATCAGGCAACACTATTATATTTAAATATTTAAATATTTAGATGTCCAGGCAGAGAGAAAATACTCCCACTGAGTTTCCTTTGGAAATCTTGGTGTGTGTGTGTGTGTGTGTGTGTGTGTGTGTGTGTGTGTGTGTGTATGTGTGTGTATCAAAGCTGGATGTGCTTATAATTTCAAGCACTCAGGAGTGTGAAGCAGGAGGATCTCTGTGAGTTTGAACAGTCTGTGCTACACAGTGAAAACCAGTCTAGGCAACAAAGTGAGACTTGTCTGGAAAAACCCTCAAACTCAAACCAACCCCCACCAAAACAATGTAAAGGAATGATGAAAAATTAAATTACTGCCCTGTGGCAGCTATCCCAATTCTAAGTTTTATTGAAATTTACTCAAAAGTAACTGGGTTATGAGTAAGAACACTGTATCACTTGCTGTCTCATCTATCAGTAAAAGGGAAAGCAGTGTGTGATCAGTTTTGTTTCTTTCGTTTTACATTGGTTTATTTTGGTGTAAGGTCTTGCTATGGAGCCCAGGCTTCCTTCAAGGGCACTCTGTGTGGCCCAGGCAGGTCTTGAACTCACATTCCTCCTCCCTCAGCAACACGAATGCAGGGGTTATAGGCATGCACCATTCTTTGTTGTTGTTCACATAACTTTGATTCAGTCAGATGTCTAACAGTAATTATAAGATGATCCAGATTTAAAGCTTTAAAATAATAAAAAAAATTAAGTATTTTAGAATCAATGGATTATTATAATGCCTATGAAGTGATGAGTAGAATGCTGGACGCAAACTAACATTTAAAAAATATTAAAGTACTATTATTGAAAACTAAGAAACCTGTTTATTTTAACTAGGTGAAACTGTGGAAGCCTCCAGCTAGGGTGGGGAGTCAGCACTCAGAGAGGAAGTGGAACGCCCCACTCACAGCAATTTCGCTGGTCTGGGGCTAAACTTGACGCAGAACTGAGACAGGATTAGCTCCTTTTCAGGAATGGTACCTTGTAGGTTTTTCCTTGTTTTATGGAACTCTGCAGGTGGTAACCTGCAGCTTCCAGCGCCTGCCAGCTGGGGAGGAAGCTGAGGGTGGGAGCCACCCAGGCCTTTGGAATTTGCCCCATGTGAGCGCCAGATATTGGTGAAATTATTAAGGCTACTCCAAGTAGTTAAAAGGGAGATTTATTTATTGGCGTAACTTGCAAATAAAGGGATAGGTAGGTCGCAGGGTCTGGGAAAGACATAGTGCAGTCCAGCGGTGTTCTCTGGAGAACTCTCCTTGGTCTACCTTTAACATCCAGGGGCCAGGAAACAAGAGAATGCAGCGCATCCCGATCTCGGGTCTTCAGGGCCCTCCCTTGGCCCCGCCTTGTAGGCATGATGGGGGTTGGAACTTCCAGACCAAAGCTGGAATGGCTACCCACTACAGAAATCTATATTGCTATAAAATTTAAATTAGTGTTAGCAGTATTTGTATTTATCGATAATGCTTAATAAAATCTAGATTTAACAATCAGAACTGTGTTGTGTAAGTTACTTGACTTGTCTCAGCTTTCTTTCTAAGTAAGCAAAAATAATTAACAAAACATAGCCATATGCTAACAATTTATTTTCAGGTTAAAATATTTTTTAATATCTGATCCAATCACCCATGGTTATTGTTAGTTATCCTGTTCTATTATTAATAAGCTGTTTTTCTCAGAACTGTACAGCCAGGTTTACTGGGTCTTCAGCTTCTACATCAGGTGAAAGATCTTATCAGCCTCCCCAGATATGTGAGTCAATTCATATAACACATCATGTCCTGTTGCATCTCTTTCTCTCTCTTGAGAATTCTGAGATAAAAATTCTCCTTCCTATTAACAATTAAATTTAAACATTCTCTTGTGGAGCTTAAGAAGAGAAATGGAAATTGAGCTTCATGTAGGTTAATGAAGCAAAAAGAAATATACACCAATAAATGTATATTGTAGAACTTGTCCAGAAACTTGACATTATATTTTATCCTCACATGTTATATACATACTTCAGAAATGGGCATCTCTTCTCATTCAGATTTAACTTTACATAACTATGCTAGTTTCAGCAATTGGATTAATATAGAAAAATTGCTTTCCAATTACACTGAAAAACAATTTTGGAACAGTAGATTGGCTTACTAAAATGAATACTTTTTCTAATTTTGGATTGCCATTAATAGCTTAAAAAATTTAGGCTGTTGAAGGCTTTTCTCCCTGGGTTCATAGCGAGTTACTGTGATGGGTCATCTTCTCTGTCAGCTTGACTAGACTTAAAACCACCCCGGAGCTTAGGGAGGCAAATCAGTGGCACATCCATACGGGCGGGTCCTCAGGGCTAACTGGGGAAGGAGGGTACACCAGACTGCGGGTGGTGCCCTTCCATCAGCTGACAGGAAACGTGAGGAAGTGAGCTGAGTGCCCTTTTCAGCTTCCTCGACTACCATCATGTGAACTTCCCTGCCTGGTAACTCTCTTTCTCCATGACCAGTGAACATCTCTATAACCGTGAGCGAAGGTAAGCTTTCTGCTCCACAACAGAATTTTTGGTTGTTTCTTTTGCCTTAACTATAAACATCCCTGTTTATTGTGGCCAAGTTTATTCAAGTATATCTATGATAAAAATAACTATTTTCTTCATTAAAAATGAAGGTACAGTTCCTAAGATGCTTGCCATATTCATCTACTTACTGCCGTGACAAAATGCACCAGACTTCATTGCTTAAGCATGCAAGTTTTCATTGTCACAGTTCTGGAGTTTGGAAGTTCAAGGCTAAGCTTTTGCTTAGTTTGAGCTCTGGTGCAATCACTTCATGCCTGTTTTCCTCAAGTAAGTCCTCATGTTACCATTCCCTATGCAACCGAGGGCAGGAGGTCTCTGCATACTCACCAGTCCTGTAGGAATTGGGCTCTAGCCTATGGTTCAATTTAACCATACTCATCTGGAAGGCTCTATCTCTGATTACTGTCATATCAGGTGCTAGGGCTTTTATGTCTGGATGTTAGTGGGTTACAATTGAGGTCATGGCACCTGGAAATCTCTATTTCATTGCTTATACCCATCTATTAGACTTTTACCTGACAGTCTCATAACTGCTCTCATTGTTATATTTAAAACTCCACTTCCTTAGAAAATGTCTGCACTTAATTTAGTAATTAAAAGTAACTCAAAGGCAGAGAGGACATCTTTCAGATCTTAAATTCAGCTAACTACCTAGGAAAAGGCTTTTTGAAAGAAAATAACATAAGAAAATATTGGGACTGTACCTTTTATTACTTACCATGTCTCCCGACATAACACTGTGTACATTACACCACTGTTCAAACACCACTTGTTTGAAAAATATCAGCCAAAACTGGACATGGTGACACACACCTTGGATTCCAGCAGTTAGGAGGTGAAGGCAGGTAGGTCTCTGTGATTTTGAAGTCATCGTGGTCTACAAAGTGAGTTCCAGGCCAGCCAGGACTACATAGTAGTAGTTGTCTCCACCCCTAAAAATTAACCAAACATATCAGAAAGAAATTATTTTTCCTACAGTTTCATGAACTCTCTTTTCAACAAATATCCAGTATAAGTTTATTTTATACCACTGTTGTCCAGGTAATTTCTGTGGATTGAATGTGAAATGTTCCCATAGTCATATGTTTGAACAGTTGGTCCTTAGCTGTTGACACTGTTTTGGGAGTGTTTGGAACCTTTGGGACAGAAAGCATGTATAGCAGTGATGGGTCACTGTGGGTGGGCACTTGAGTGTGATAGCCTGACCTGTTTACAGCTTGAAATTTTTCCTTCATGGTCAACTATGATATGAACAAGCTACATGCACTCACCATCACATACCAAGCTGCTTTAACCACTATGATGGAACCATCCCCTAAATATATTGAGCCCAAGTTAACTTCTCCTTCTTTTATTTTTTTTTATTTTTTTTATTACTATTATTATTATTATTTTACAACACCATTCAGTTCAACATAATAGCCACAGAATCCCCTGTTATCCCCCTCTCGCCCACCCCTCCCCCCAGCCCACCCCCTATTCCCACCTCCTCCAGATCAAGGTCTCCCCCGAGGACCGGGGTTGACCTGGTAGACTCAGTCCAGGCAGGTCCATTCCCCCCTCCCAGACCGAGCCAAGTGTCCCTGCATAAGTCCCAGGATTCAAACAGCCAACTCATGCAACGAGCCCAGGACCTGGCACCAATGCACAGCTGCCTCCCAAACAGATCAAGCCAAATGACTGTCTCACACGTTCAGGGGGCCTGATCCAGTTGGGGGCCCCTCAGCCTTTGGTTCATAGATCCTGTGCTTCCATTCATTTGGTTATTTGTCCCGGTGCTTTATCCAACCTTGGCTTCAACAATTCTCGCTCATGTAAACCCTCTTCTTACTCACTAATTAGACTCCCAGTGCTCCACCAGGGGCCCAGCCGTGGATGTCTGCCTTCAGATTCCTCAGTCCTTGGATGGGGTTTATGGCACCACTATCTGGGTGTCTGGCCATCCCATCACCAGAGTAGGTCAGTTCCTGCTGTCTCGCGACCATTGCCAGCAGTCTTTTGAGGGGGTATCTTTGTGGATCTCTGTGGGCCTCCCTAGCTCTCTGCTTCCTCCCCTTCTCACCTTCTCATGTGGTCTTCATTTACCATGGTCTCCTATTCCTTGTTCTCCCTCTCTTTTCTTGATCCAGCTAGGATCTCCCACTCTTTCCCTCGACTGTCGCCCTTCATTGTTCCCACTCATGACCAGCCTATTCATGTAGATCTCGTCCATTTCTCCGTGTCTTTTTTTGGGGTCCCGTTTTCCAGGTAGCCTCACTGGTGATGTGAGTAGCAGTCTAGTCCATCCTTGTTCCACATCTAGCATCTTCCTATGAGTGAGTACATACCATATTTGTCTTTCTGAGTCTGGGTTACCTCACTCAGGATGATTTTTTCTAGATCCATCCATTTGCCTGCAAACCGTGTGATGTCATTGTTTTTCTCTGCTGAGTAGTATTCCATTGTGTATATGTGCCACAATTTATTTATCCATTCTTCAGTTGAAGGGCATCTAGGTTGTTTCCAGGTTTTGGCTATTACAAACAATGCTGATATGAACATAGCTGAGCAAGTGCTCTTGTGGTATGATTGAGCATTTCTTGGGTATATGCCCAGGAGTGGTATAGCTGGATCTTGGGGGAGATTGATTCCCAATTTTCTAAGAAAGCGCCATATTGATTTCCAAAGTGGTTGTACAAGCTTGCATTCCCACCAGCAGTGGAGGAGAGTTCCCCTAGTTCCACATCCTCTCCAGCATAAAGTGTCTTCAGTGTTTTTGATCTTAGCCACTCTGACAGGCGTAAGGTGGTATCTCAGAGTTGTCTTGATTTGCATTTCCCTGATGATTAGGGAAGTTGAGCAATTCCTTAAATGTCTTTCAGCCATTTGGGATTCCTCTGTTGAGAATTCTCTGTTTAGTTCTAAAGCCCATTTCTCAATTGGACTGTTGGTCCTTTTGATGTCTAATTTCTTGAGTTCCTTATATATTCTGGATATCAGTCCTCTGTCAGATGTGGGGTTGGTGAAGATCTTTTCCCATTCTGTAGGCTGTCACTTTGCCTTGTTGACCGTATCCTTCGCTCTACAAAAGCTTCTCAGTTTCAAGAGGTCCCATTGACTGATTGTTTGTCTCAGTGTCTGCGCTACTGGTGTTATATTTAGGAAGTGATCTCCTATGCCAAGGCGTTCAAGACTATTTCCTACTTTCTCTTCTAGCAGGTTCAGAGTAGCTGGATTTATGTTGAGGTCTTTGATCCACTTGGACTTCAGTTTTGTGCACGGTGACAGATATGGATCTATTTGCAGCCTTCTACACGCTGATATCCAGTTATGCCAGCACCATTTGTTGAAGATGCTTTCTTTTTTCCATTGTACACTTTTGGCTTCTTTGTCAAAAATTATATGTCCATAGGTGTGTGGGTCAATTCGATTCCATTGGTCCACATGTCGGTTTTTATGCCAATACCAGGCTGTTTTTATTACTGTAGCTCTATAGTAGAGCTTGAAGTCGGGGATTGTGATGCCTCCAGAAGTTGTTTTATTGTACAGGTTTCTTTTAGCTATCCTGGGTTTTTTGTTTTTCCATATGAAGTTGAGTATTGTTCTTTCCAGATCTGTGAAGAATTGTGTTGGTATTTTGATGGGGATTGCATTGAATCTGTAAATTGCTTTTGGTAAGATTGCCATTTTTACTATGTTAACCCTGCCTATCCATGAGCATGGGAGATCTTTCCATTTTCTGAGATCTTCTATTTCTTTTTTCAGGGACCTAAAGTTCTTGTCATATAGGTCCTTCACTTGCTTGGTTAGTGTTACCCCAAGGTATTTTATGTCATTTTTGGCTATTGTAAAGGGTGATGTATCTCTAATTGCCTTCTCAGCTTCTTTGTCCATTGTATATAGGAGGGCTACTGATTTTTTTGAGTTGATCTTGTATCCTGCTATGTTGCTGAAGGTGTTTATAAGCTTTATCAATTCCTGGGTGGAATCTTTGGGGTCATTCAAGTATACTATCATGTCGTCTGCAAATAGGGAAAGCTTGACTTCTTCCTTTCCAATTTGAATCCCCTTAATCTCCTTATGTTGTCTTATTGCTCTGGCTAGAACTTCAAGTACTATATTGAATAAGTATGGGGAGAGTGGACAGCCTTGTCTCGTTCCTGATTTTAGTGGAATTTCTTTGAGTTTCTCTCCATTTAATTTGATGTTGGCTGTTGGTTTGCTATATATTGCCTTTATTATGTTTAGGTATGTTCCCTGTATTCCTGATCGCTCCAAGACTTTTATCATGAAGGGGTGTTGGATTTTGTCAAATGCCTTTTCTGCATCTAGTGAGATGATCATGTGGTTTTTTTCTTTGAGTTTGTTTATATGGTGTATTACATTGATGGACTTTCGTATGTTGAACCACCCTTGCATCCCTGGGATGAAGCCTACTTGATCATGGTGGATAATTGTTCTGATGTGTTCTTGGAGTCTGTTTGCCAGTATTTTATTGAGTATTTTTGCATCAATGTTCATGAGGGAGATCGGTCTGTAGTTCTCTTTCTTTGTTGCATCCTTGTTTGGTTTAGGAATCAGGGTAATTGTAGCCTCATAGAAGGAGTTTGGTAATGTTCCTTCTGTTTCTATTATGTGGAACAATTTAGAGAGTATTGGTATTAACTCTTCTTTGAAGATCTGGTAGAATTCTGCCCTGAAACCATCTGGTCCTGGGCTTTTTTTGGTTGGGAGACCTTTAATGACTGTTTCTATTTCCTTAGGGGTTATTGGACTATTTAAATAGTTTATCTGGTCTTGATTAAACTTAGGTATGTGGTATCTATCCAGAAAAATGTCCATTTCTTTTAGGTTTTCCAGTTTTGTGGAGTAGAGTTTTTTGAAATATGACCTTATAATTCTCTGGATTTCCTCAATGTCTGTTGTTATGTCTCCCTTTTCATTTCTGATTTTGTTGATTTGGATTCTCTCTCTCTGTCTTTTGGTTAGTTTGGATAAGGGCTTGTCTATCTTGTTGATTTTCTCAAAGAACCAACTCTTTGTTTCATTAATTTTTTGTATTATTCTCTTAGTTTCTAATTTATTAATTTCACCTCTCACTTTGATAATTTCCTGGCGTCTATTCTTCCTGGGAGACTTTGCTTCTTCTTGTTCTAGAGCTTTCAGATGTGCTGTTAATTCACTAGTGTGCAATTTCTCCAACTTCTTTATGTGGGCATTTAGTGCTATGAATTTCCCTCTTAACACTGCTTTCATAGTGTCCCATAAGTTTGGGTATGTGGTGTCTTCATTTTCATTGATCTCTAGGAAGTCTTTAATTTCTTTCTTTATTTCTTCCTTAACCTATTGGTGATTCAGTTGAGCATTATTCAGTTTCCATGAGGTTGTAGGTTTTCTGTAGTTTTTGTTGTTGTTGAAATCTAGCTTTAAACCATGGTGATCTGATAGAACACAGGAGGTTATTCTGATTGTTTTGTATCTGTTGAGATTTGCTTTGTGGCCAAGTATGTGGTCAATTTTAGAGAAAGTTCCATGGGGTGCTGAGAAGAAAGTATATTCTTTCTTGTTAGGATGGAATGTTCTGTAGATATCTATTAGGTCCAATTGGGTCATGACATCGGTTAAGTCCTTTATTTCTCTGTTAAGTTTCGATTTGGGAGATCTGTCCAGTGGTGAAAGTGGGGTGTTGAGATCTCCCACTATTAATGTGTGGGGTTTTATATGTGGTTTAAGCTTTAGTAATGTTTCTTTTACATATGTGGGTGCCCTTGTGTTTGGGGCATATATGTTCAGAATTGAAACTTCATCTTGGTCGATCTTTCCTGTGACGAGGATGTAATGTCCTTCTTGATCTCTTTTGATTGATTTTAGTTTGAAGTCTATTTTGTTGGATATCAGGATGGCTACCCCTGCTTGTTTCTTAAGACCATTTGATTGAAAAGTCTTTTCCCAGCCTTTTATTCTTAGGTAGTGTCTATCTTTGAATTTGAGATGTGTTTCTTGTATGCAGCAGAAAGATGGGTCCTGCTTTCGTATCCATTCTGTAAGTCTATGTCTTTTTATAGGTGAATTAAGTCCATTGATATTAAGGGATATTAATGACCAGTGATTCTTCATCCCTGTTATTTTTGGTGGTAGTGTGTGTGTACTTCTCTTCTTTGGGGTTTACTGTTGTGGCTTTATCTATTGCCTGTGTTTTCAAGTGTGTATCTGACTTCCCTCGGTTGGAATTTTCCTTCTAGTGCTTTCTGTAGGGCTGGGTTTGTGGATAGGTATTGTTTAAATCTGGCTTTGTCTTCGAATGTCTTGTTCCTTCCGTCTATGATGATTGAAAGTTTTGCTGGGTATATTAGTCTGGGCTGACATCCATGGTCTCTTAGTGTCTGCATTACATCTGTCCAGGTCCTTCTGGCTTTCAAAGTCTCCATTGAGAAATCGGGTGTTATTCTGATGGGTTTACCTTTATAGGTCACTTGACCTTTTTCCTTGGCTGCTCTTAATATTCTTTCTTTATTCTGTACATTTAGTTGTTTAATTATTATGTGTCGAGGGGACTTTTTTGGGGGGTCTAGTCTGTTTGGTGTTCTATAGGCTTCTTGTATCTTCATAGGCATTTCCTTCTTTAAGTTGGGAAAGTTTTCTTCTATAATTTTGTTGAATATATTTTCTGTGCCTTTGAGTTGGTATTCTTCACCTTCTTCTATCCCTATAATTCGTAGGTTTGGTCTTTTTATGGTGTCCCAGATTTCTTGGACATTTTGGTTCATGACTTTGTTGGCTTTAGTGTTTCCTTCGACTGATGGAACTATTTCTTCTACTGTATCTTCAATGCCAGAAATCCTCTCTTCCATCTCTTGCATTCTGTTGGTTATACTTGCATCCGAAGTTCCTGATCTTTTACTCAGGTTTTCTATTTCCAGCATTCCCTCTGTTTGTGTCTTTTTTATTTTTTCAATTTCCCTTTTCAGTTCTTGGACTGTTTCCTTTGTTTGTTTCATTGCTTTTTCATGATTTTCTTTCAGTGCTTTATTGTTTTCTTCCAGGACTTTAATGTTTTCTTCCAGGACTTTATTGTTTTCTTGGAGGGCTTTATTGTTTTCTTCTAATTTGTTTGCCCTTTCCTCTAGTTGTTTACAGCGTTCTTCCAATTTTCTTGTCTTTTTCTCTACACAAGCCTCTACCTTCTTCATGAAGTTACTCATAAGGCTACTTTCTTCTGCTTCTTCCAATTTTTGGTGTTCAGGTCTAGATGTTGGAGGCGAGCTAGGTTCTGGTGATGCTGTGTTGCTCTTCATTTTGCTGTATGTACTTCTGCCTTGACGTCTGCCCATCTCCTTGTGGTTCCTTCTTGGTCTTATCAGTGTACTTGTTTCACAAAGAGCTGACAGACTCAGGAAGACTCTCTCTCTTGTCCAAAAGGGAGTTCTCTTGTCCAACTCTTTGGTCCAGAAGGGAAGTCAGGGGCAAGCTCTGGTCCAGAATGGCAGTCGGGGACAGGCTGGGAGCTGGGGGCCGGTCTCTAAGTCTCAGGAAGTGGCTGGGGTCTTGGGCAGATGGGCGTGGGAGCAGGGCGCGGAGATTGCAGGGGCTTCTGGGGGGGCTGGAAAAGGGGATCCCTCCTGGTGGGGCTAGAAGGGGAGCTGTCCGGTGGCCAGAACCTGGTGCCAAGTTGGGCAGGTCCTCCCGGAGTGGCTGGTGCCCAGGGATGGGGTCCGGGCTGGACCCAGGCACTCACCTCTGGTCCAGAAGGGAAGTCGGGGGCAGGCTGGGAGCAGGGGGCCGGTCTCTAAGTCTCAGGAAGTGGCTGGGGTCTCGGGCAGATGGGCGTGGGGGCAGGGCGCAGAGACTGCAGGGGCTGTCGGGGGGGGGCTTGGAAAAGGGGATCCCTCCCGGTGGGGCTAGAAGGGGAGCTGCCCGGTGGCCAGAACCCAGCGCCAAGCTGTGCAGGCCTCCCTGGAGTGGCTGGTGCCCAGGGATGGGGTCCGGGCTGGACCCGGGTACTCACCTCTGGTCCAGAAGGGAAGTCGGGGGCAGGCTGGGAGCTGGGGCTAACTTCTCCTTCTTAAATTGCTTCCACTGAGTACTTCATCATAGAAATATGAAATTCTAAATAATATAGTTATATTCAACTTCAGTATCTACTTTCATGGAATTTAATGTCTGGTGGATAAAATGTTATGTGATACCAGGTGTAAAAGAGAACAACTGTAATCCAAGGACTCAGGAGGGCTTTATGCCAGCCTGGACTACAGCATCCTACATGCATGGGGAAATTGTATATATAGGACATGCAATATGATGGAGGCTCAGGTGGGGGAGTACAAGACATTTTACATTTTAGCATTACTTAGAAAAGAAAAAGGTTCAAGAATCCAAAGCAGGTGTCCTAGTTAGCTTTTTCTTTTGTCAATTTTACATAAACTAGAGTCAAATGGGACAAGGAACCTCAATTACCTGTAGGCAAATCTTTGGGATATTTTCTCGATTGCTAATTGATGAAGAAGGGCCCAGAGCACTGGGGCAGTGCCATACCTGGGCAGATGATCCTGGGGTGTATATATGAGCCAGCCAGAAAGATCAAACAGGTAAACAATGTATCTCCACGTCTTGACTTCAGTTACTGCTTCTGTGTTCCTGCCTAGGCTTCCCATAATGACATCCTGTAACCTGCAGGCCAACCCTTTCCTACTCAAGTTGCTTCTGGTCATGTTGTTTTATCACAGCAATAGAAAACAAATGAAGACAGTGGACATGGATAGCTTCTTGGAATGGCTTACAGCTCCTTAATGAGAAATGGTTAACCTTCATTTTGGAGAAATGCTCCAGAACCAAAACATATAATATGGATATGATATTAACACAGCAGTGTCAAAATTCCCCTTTCGGGGTATAAACAGATTTGTTATATATAGTTGCAAACTATTGGCCCACCCCATTTCACGAGTGCTAGTAAGCAGAAGAAAATACCCAGGTCTGAGACATAAGATTAGGTTTTACCTAAGGCAATATCAGATATGAGTATTTATGTCATTTTCCAAAAGCCTATTTTCTGTATCTCAACACAAAAAGAGCTGTGTGATAATTGTATGCAGATGCATTATAGGAGGGACTCATCACTTTGGGGGATTTGATTATATAGGGCTCAATCAACCTACCTGAACTAATGATTCTCCACAGGTGCTTGCCCTGAGGAGATTTCTACCAGGGTCCAATACAGAAGGTACATGTGGCTAGGATTCTAATCTGAGGGATATAAAATGAGTCTAAGCACACTGTATTCTTTAGTTCATTCACTTTATTCTTCTAAGTAAATTCTACCTACACAGTTTCTTTTCTGTTCTCATACGTAGCTCCTCCCAGCCCCTCCTGCTCTCAGTCCCTTCTGCTGTTCTCTCATATCTATCTGGTTCTTTCCATCTCTGTCCTCATCTTTGTTCTTCTAAATCAGTTTCCTCAGGTGCTGTGGGGTAACCAGTATATATGCATTGTGGGGTAACCAGTATATATGCATAAGCAGTAACTCTTTGGCAAAGCAAAGCAAGGCTTGAAGTTTTCAGGGTTAGAGAGAGAGGTGATAAGAATCCATACATAAAGTAATAATTGTCAGCTTACAATTACAACCCAAAAGAGAGAGTGAATTTGCATAAGAAATGATGCTTGGTACCTATCATCCACCTGGCCTTATCAGAAATCTCCTTCGGTCAGTGGGAAATAACTACCTTAACTCAATAACTAGTAAGTGGCTAAAACATCACCCCAGAAATGTGAGCCATAAATCTCTTAAATTAGAATATTGTGTAAATAACCTGGGATGAAGGTAAACAAATGAGGATTTAATTGTTAGTGGTTATTTTCTCTTATCTGTAAGTGAGATGAACTAATGTTTATCTACCTGCATTTGTCCTTGGATAAAAAGGAATCTTAGCTAAAATACTTTTGTCTGGAGAATGGCCCTGACCAGATGTATGTTAATGAAAAATAAACACAGCTGGGGAAAGTTATCCAATTACCCCAAATGTATAGGGAAAGTTGTGCCCAAGATTGAGATGCAATCATGAGATTACATGTACACATAACATGGAAATGCACGGTAATTGGAGAGAATCATAGCTGTTATTGCACAAGAAGTTTACAACATGAGACAGCCAATTCATTCAAAAGGCGGTATTATTTCCATAACTCCTTGCAGGATGGTTTCCTCTAATAGAACCTTTAGTTCTGATAGGTTGACCTTCTGAACTCTAGTTGTTACTTGCTGTATACTCTCATGGTCTTTTGCTACCAGTGGCTCTCAATAATGAACATTGCAACAAAAGTGAACATTACCATCATTACACTGAACAATAAACAGATCTGGCCCTTAGATGGACATACTCTACCAAGGCTGTTCTTTCTTAAAATATCTATGAAAACTTAGAACAAGAATAATATCCCTGCTTCAAAGCAGTGGAAGAGACCCAAGCAAAATAGGTTCTAAACAACTTTAAGGCCTTATATAGCTATAGTTTACTGAGTGCATAATTTTGTTTTTGTTCTAGAGGTGAGCTTAGCCTGGTAAATGTTTAAATGTTATATCAGAGACAGAGGGCATTGATATTAATCACACAAATGCCAAATCAGTCTGTACTTTAGATATCTCATGGATTAAAAATACAGGAGACACAATTAAATGTGAATTTTAGTGAAGTATTTTCTCATTATTGATAAGTGCAGTGTGATGTTTGAAGCACACTTTCCCTAAAAACATCACAGTTTATCTGAAATTCACATTTACATGGACACCCTTTATTTTATCTGCTAACAGTGTTGGGGCTATGTAGGATTACGAGGGAATGCACAGGCTGTGTCACAGGAAAGATCAAGGCATGGTAAAGTAACAGCTTTTATGTTAAGTGGAAGCAGTTTGCTTTTGGGGAGAGATGCTGTATTGTTTGCTTGAGCCAGAGAAATTGGGCAAGTAAAGAGTGGTCAGGGCTTTGTATTTCTTGAATGTACAACATGTATAGGCACCTCCATGACCCATGGTGGATTGTCTCTCATCACGTAAAAACTACCAAGTGAGCTCCAGGAAAGGCGCAAAGCTACACAGAGAAACCCTGTCTCGAAAAACCAAAAAAAAAAAAAAAAAAAAAAAAAAAAAAAACACAAGTGAATCAGTCTGAATTCTTATGTCAAGAACTGTATTTGTACTATATGCTTGGTAACTGTGTCTTTTAGGATGGATCTAGTTCATCCTATTTTCCTTTTTAATATACTGTGTAACTAAGGTTAGAGAATAATCCCTGTTTACATTTCAAAATATACTATAGCACCTTTTCTGCTGTCCATGTGCTCCTGGATGGTTTTAACATGGACTTTTGAGTTCCACATTTTGTTTACAACTTTAGTGATAGTAGTAAACCAAGAATAAATTCTTTGGAAAAGCATTATCTGCATCTACTTCAAAGAACATTTATTTTTTACTTAGCATTCAGGAGTAAATTGCCTTAAGCCATGGTCTATAATAAACAAAGCATTTTTTCTCAAGTACCTAACACCTTTCTATGTTATGATTTCATATATATCAGCATGTGAAAATGAAAAAGCCCTCATATTTGAGTTTGGTTTGTGAAGTTTAGTGGTCAGGTTATAGTCTTTCTTTCTTATGGAACAAAATGCAAATATTTTCCCATTGAGTGTTGTGATAATCAGGTGTATTAGGCACTGTGTGATCTTTTTGCATCCTGTTTCATGTCTCTCTGAAGCTTGGTAATTCATAAAGGCCAGAAATGTGTTTACTTCTGTTCTGGAAGAATAGAAGTTCTAGAGCAGGTAAAGTTGTATATTAAGGGATTCATATGTCAGGGATGGATACTGTGTCTTCACAGAGCAGAAGGCAGAAGGACAAGCTAGTCAAAAGTGTAAGGGCCCTTTTTTAAAGCAGTTAACCATATTCATTAGGAAGGAAACCACATGAGCTGATCACTCCACAAGGGCCCAACTCCTAATACTAACACAGTGACAACATCTGACTTTTAGAAAGGACATATTAAATCATATCAGAAATCAAATGCACATGTAAACACAGAGTAGATACACACAGAGAACACACACACACATACATACATTCATCCATACATTTCTTTTTCTGTTTTTCTTCTACTCATTGTCTAGAGTTTCATCAGTGTCAGATGGTTTATGACACTGTTCTTTATGCAAAAGCAGCTTTTTAGATGCTCTTAAGCTCAAGACTTTCCATTCCCCAATAGAGGGCACACACAATGTACATGCTCTTCATCTCAACCCTTTCCATCACTCAACAGAGGGCACAAGCAGTGTAGATGCTCTTAAGCTCAAGCCTTTCCATCCCCAGTAGAGGGCACACACAGTGTACATGCTCTTCAGCTCATGCCTTTCATTACCCAACAGAGAATACACACAATATACATGCTCTTCATCTCAAGCCTTTCCATTCCCCAACAGAGGGCACACACAGTGTAGATGTACTTCAGCTCAAGCCTTTCCATCCCCTATAGAGAGTACATACAGTTTTAGGGCAAGTGAGAAGCAGCATCTGCAGTAGTAGAAAAAGGAAAAGAGAAAAAAATATTTGCTCAGATTTTACAACAGTCACAAGCTATTTTGAACAGATAATTCTAATCGCCCTAGTAATGAATCATTGGTATTTGCTGTGTCTCATACATATGAAAATGGGCTTTATCTTCTACATACACCTAACCACACTGTATTGTTGATGTTAAATAACACCACAACAGTAAAACTCTTCCTGTTAATGATTACCATAGCTGTATGTTCCAAGTTACATAACAATAAATTAGACTAGATAAAAATTTTAAATTAAAAGTATTTATTTGTTCATTTTATATGAAAGGGGTTTGCCTATGTCTGTGTCTATGCACTAAGTGTGTGCAGTTCCCAAAGAAAACAGAAGAAGGGATCACATTCCCAGGAACTGGAATTATAAACAACTGTGAGCCCACATAGGGGTACTGAGAATAGAATTGGGGTCCTCTGGAAGACTAGCCAATACTCAGCATTGAGCCCTTTCCCCTGCCCCTGGGTAAGAATTCTTATTGGAGTAATAGAAAACTCACACTGCAGAAGTGGATGTTGGATGGTCTTTGGTAATACAATTGCCCACAGTTACCTAGGGTTACTTGGATTTACAAGCAAATGTGAAATTTTATTTAGAGGTTACTTGCTACTAATGCTGACTACACAAAAAACATGAATAATAAGAGACCTACCTGGCTACCATTCTTACAAACTCTGAGGTGGTATGGCTATAATTGTCTGCAGGTTTCTATTATGGTTAATCTCAATTTCTACCCTGATTAGGTCTGGAATCACTTAGGAGACACACCTCTGGGTAGGTCTGTAAGGGTGTTTCTAGGGAGATTTCAATGGGACTGGAGATAGAATAATTTGATCAGTGAGCTTATAATCTAATATATTTAAATAAGATAAATTTAAAAATATTTAAGCCATAGGCAACTTGGCATTTGCTTAATTGTATTTATAATATTTTTACAATTTTTACACTTAAAATTATATACTTTTCTCCTACTAAGAAAATAATTCATACTCTTGATTATCTTACAACCTAATGAGAATTTTCTGAGGACATATATGACCTGGCACCTTTCAGATTTTTCTAAGAAATATAACTCTAAAAAGTTGTTTATGTTATTGTCCTAAGTTAAATCATGGGGTGGGTGGCAAGGTGAGAATTCAGAAGTAATGCACAGTTGAGCCTAAGTTAGCAAGTGCTCATCCCTAAACCTTACCGATGTGTTTTTGACAAACAACAAATTAAACAATCAGTTCTCGTGCAGTTCTGTGCTCAGAAATAAATGGAGTAGAGACAAATCAATAATGCCAAATAGAAACAGACAAAGGCACTAGTACAATAAAAGTGATTTCCTAGTCTCCAAGAGAGGGCTACAAATAATAGAAAGAAAACTTGTAAGCATGCCCCTAAAGAATTTTCTTTCTAGATAGGTGAGAAATCATGTTATTTTTCAAAATTTGTTATGGATAGTTACTGTTGTATTGCCACTTTGCCTGTGAAAATAAAACTATAAAAATCGAAACTTCTGTAGGGGGAGAAAATGAAAAGTTAGGACAGTATTGATTCCATTTCTTTCCTTACTAATTAAGGTTATATTGCATAATATTTTTTCCTCCTGATCTCACTAAAAGGAATTAGAAAATAGCATGGAATGTTTCTAAAAAAACAAAATATTAACTGGATATTTTAATCATCATGACTTTTTAAAGAACCTTCATATTTTTCTATGATTTTTTTTAAATGATCTCATCTTTATTTCGTCTTCCACTAAAGCCACAGAGTGAATGGCTTAATTTAGTCTTGCTATTTAAGAATGCTAAATCTCTCCTATTTTTTTTTGTCAATTCAGTAGCTCAAACTGTGTTATCATACTAACTATTCCAAAATTTCCTTAACAAACACTTGAGATGTCAATAAAATCATATAATTTACTATATTCTGTGCAAAGGTAGGATTCAAAATATTATGGTTAAAGCAGTGAATACAAATTTTGAAAAATGAGAACTAGGCATAGTACCACAAAACTGGGTTGAAATCTCAGCTTTTAAGAGGCTAATGCAGAAGTATCATGAATTCAAGACCAACCTGAACTGCATAGTGAGTTTAAAGCTAGCCTGTTCTTCATAGACAGAACCTTTTTGGGAAAAAAAGAAAGAAAAACTAAATTAAACTATAAAACCCCAGGATATATTAAATTCATGAATGAAATTGTCAAAGAAAAATTGTAAAAATTAAAATTAAAAAGACAAAGAAAACTAAAAAACAGAAAAAATACTATAAAATGAGGCAATTTTACTACAAAAGAGTGGAAATGGAAAGCTAGATTTAGTTCTCAACCTTTGGCATTGTATGCACACAGTACCTATTACTACACAAGAATGGAAAGCTAGATTTAGTCCTCAACCTTTGGCAGTGTGTGCACACAGTACCTGTTCAAGTTGATGAATTTCCATTGATGCTACACTCTTCTCAATGTAGCTGTCAGCAATACGCGTTCACTATTTGTAGCTGTAAATGAAGACAGGTATGGACACAGACCTTGGTTTCCAGATGTCATTTTTCAATAAAACAAACCAGAACTCCTCAGAAAAATTATTGATTTTTAGGACTGTGTTAAGAAGAATAGGGAATTATTGTAGAAAGTCTTAAAAGGCCAAGGACTTAAAATATGCTAGGAACACCCAAGGAATAGCAGTACCCTATGGCTTGCACTGATGTCTAAGCACTAAGTAGTAGCATTTTTTTTGATATTTCATTAAAATCCACAGTATAAGATAAATACTGACATTAATAATTAAATAAATGAAAGAGGGATGATTTTTCCTCAGGGAAATTTTAAATATTCTAAATAGTTTTCCCTCCAAGAGGGAGCCCATAAGTCACCTCCCCTTCCATGCCAATATGCACACACATGTATGTTCTTTCTCTCAAACACACACACACACACACACACACACACACACACTTGAAATGTAGTGGGTTTTCCACATATTATAAAGAGGAAACTATATAGTACCTCTATTTGTAATCAAGGTTATTGCCACCTGTGTTAATATCACTCATGTCCTTATAGGTAGTGATGATAACCGCATTTCAAATTCCAGGTACTCTTCCCCAAATCTGCAATATCACCTCAGTCCTGATAATAGTGGCACAAAACCACATAGCTCTTGACATTCACACTAACACAGATCTGATTACTAGTCTTCAAAGGGTAGACGGGCAGACTGTCTATGCCACAATGGACAACTAAAGAATGAGAAACTCTGATAGACCAAAGGAAATTAAGGAAAGATGACTCATGCACAGTGTCTTCCATGCACACCTGGAACAGAAAAGGGACATCCATAGAAAAATTTGTGGAACGAACTTCTGAAATTTAATTGACAGTGATATGATAACATTAACTTTGTAGTTTTGATGAATGACTATGTAAGATATGAAATGTAGGTGATAACCCTCTGTATTATCTTTACAATTTTTATCTAAACTTAAATTAGCCTAAGTAAGCAGTTGGAGTATTTAGTGAAAAATAAGCACTTTAGAGTATTGTGGATAAAGGCGCTTTGCTGTGCATGTCTCATTACTTGAGTTCGATCCTCAGAACTATAAAGGTAAGAGGAGAGGACTAACCCCTCAAAGTTGTCTTCTTACTTCCATACTTTGTCACCTCACCTACATACTCATAGTGTAAAAACACACAACAATAATAAGTTAAATAAAATAAACAAGGTAAAATTCCCTCAGCATTGATTATTAAATAAAACAGTATTTCAGATGATGAAGAGAATTAGTCAGTAGAGCAATATCAATGAACAATATACTATTGTTATTTACTAGTCTCCTATCCTCAATACTTTTTTGTTTCCTTACCTATTTACATCTATACAATCATTTTTGGAAAAGATGGTGTGACAAGTTTTCCTATATGACAACTAAAACCTGTTTGATTCCCTTCTGGGCATCAGCTCACTGTGTAACCTAACCTCTTTTGTAGTTAGAGAGGGCATGTGACTTGTTTGTGGACAGTATCATGTAGACAGAGGAAATGCAATACCACTTTAAAGCAAGACCACATAAGCCTCATATTCATGTTCATAATTTTCTTCTTCACCAGTTAGCTGGGGAGAAAGAGAGAGAGAGAGAAGGGAGACAGAGATAGATATAGATATAGATAGATAGATAGATAGATAGATAGATAGATAGATAGATGGATGGATGGATGGATGGATGGATGGATGGATGGATGGATGGATGGATAGATAGATAGATAGATAGATAGATAGATAGATAGATAGATAGATAGATGGATGGATGGATGGATCTGCTGTGCCTTAGATGGCAAGTATCCCTCAGAATTCTGTATGTGACTTCATCTTGATTGTGATATTGATATTGGGAAGTAGTTTCTAAGAGTGGTCCTTAGTTGATTGGAGAGATGGCATCAATAGGAATTGTGGGACCCTGCTGTAGATGTAACCAACCGTCTTATTAAATAAGAAACACAGAACCAATGTAAAAGAGAAAGCCGAGAGGTCAGAGCTCAGAGCTAAAATCTCACCCTTCCTCCTGCGAGCTCCTAGCTTCCTGAAAAGAGCTATTTCCTGTCTGTCCGTCTTTTCATAGTATTTTGTTCTGCCTTCTCATTGGTTGTAAACCCAAACACGTGACTGCCTCGTCACTGTCTGTATGTACAGCCCCCCAGGTCTTAAAGGCATATGTCTCCAATGCTGGCTGTATCCCTGAACACACAGAGATCTATGGGATTAAAGGCATGTGCCACCACCGCCATGCTCTGTCTATGGCTCTAATAGCTCTGACCCCCAGGCAACTTTATTTATTAACATGCAATTAAAATCACATTTCAGTACAATTAGAATACCACCACATTTCCCCTTTTCTATTTTAATAAAAAGAAAAAAAAGCAAAAGGTTATAACTAACATAAGAAAAACTATATACAAAAGTACAATAACTATATATAATATATACAAGTAATAAATACCTAAACAGGTATTTGACAAATCAGAGAAAATAATTCCATTATCTATTCTATTTTGGTAAATCCAAGATGTATCTAATGCACTTTCTATCCTAATTAATTTTCAACTATAACTAACTAATCTTCAATCATAACTATCTAATCTTCAACTCCATCAGAGATCCAAGAAGGAAATAATATTAGCTAACAAAAATAAAAACAGGAAGTGCATGCAAGCAACTTCCAAAAAATTTGTGAGTTGACAGAAACAGCCAGATGCCTGGACAGTCACCTGAGGTTTCTCCATAGTGTTGGGGCATCATCTTCAGCCTATAGGCTTAGTGTATCTGACAGACTCATTTGTGAAGTAGAATGTAAACAAGGTCAACAGTTCAACCTCACATTGGGTGAGAGCAGTCCATGTACCAGAAACACCTGAATTCCACTAGTGTCATGTCATGATTCAGGATTTTAAATTCTGGAAATTGTTGACAGTTTTTTAATTCAGCTGTCCATTCTTCTTGGCTGTGTATAATATGGCTTCATCTCAGCATCCCCTTCTTCTCCACATCCTTCTATTAAATGCCAGTACACTATCAAGAGGCATGAGCTTTCAGCTGCTGTTCCATTGCACAACAGAAGCCATCGGCCCTCTGCCTGTTAAGCTGCTTTCGAAGAAAAGGTCACTGTACCTTTTCTGGATTGCGAAGGCCACTTAAGAGACGGGGCCATATTGTCCTGGCCTCAGAAGATGCCTTTTGATAAAGCCATAACCACACTTGTTTTGGCAAGAATCAGTAGTCCTTTGTTTCGTGTTCTATCTTTCCATTTTGTCCTGTTGATTCGAGGATACTTTGTTATCCAGTGGCTAACTTTTGCCACAATGAAAGTTGACTCCATATGCAGTTTCTTCAATGCCCATATTTTCTCTGAAGTAGATTGGTACAGCCAGGAGCCAACATGTCTCAAAAAAGAAAATTTTTCTAAGTTATTAAAACATTTTAAATGCCATATTCTGTAGATCTCTGAAGGGTTTGAAGATGACCTGTCCAAAACATCTCTGCTCAATTTTTAAAACATATCTAATATGATTACAAGATCTATTGTAATGTCTAACTACTAACTTTCATTTCTTTATATCCTAATAGTTGGTAGTAATAACATTCAAGGATCAGAATATTGCATTACATTGTTAAATGAATGGTATAAATACAATTAGAAATATACATATAGCATGTTCTAACAATATCAATTTCAAATTTGTATAAATATAAAACAATCCAATCCAATGTAAAGTATTTAAAACTAGTAATTGTCTTCTTCTTTTCTTTCTTTCTTTTTTTTAAACAAGAACCTTAAATCTAATCTCCTTTGCTTAGCCTTTTTCCTAACCCTTGACAACAACTTGTAACTAACCCCCCTAAACACTGAAAATTATCCCAGAACCAAAACCCATTAAAAAGACCAAAAAACCACCCGCTTCACACCACCTCTTTGGGAATGTGGGCATTGTATTCTTAAAATTGCTTCCTGCTGGATATGGACGAAGTTATCATTATCCTGAAAGAAAAATTTTAGGTTAATTGTCAAATTCTAGGAAAGGTAACTATATCCTTCACTATCCAGTCTGTGTATAATGCCAAAGTTCAGGGTTTATCTCAAGTCCTTATTCAAGTAGTCTCTGAGCCTGGATCATCTCAGCTAGTTATCTCAAAATTGCTCTGAGCACCTTGTAGTTCAAAGCTGATTTGTGGATGATGTTTGTCAGCTTAATGATATTATTATTGTCCACCTGGAATTGTTGTTGTTGTGGGGCCCCATCTTCTTTCTGGAGACTTCAGTTGATGTTAGGCCTGGCCGTGATTTCCTGCAGAAAACTGGTAAGAGACTCGAACACAAAGACATTTATATGCAGCTAATTGAAGCCTTTTTTTCTAGAATTAGTTAGTACTCTCTATCATTCATATCTTAACAAAGTTTAAAATGTATATATATCTATATATGTTAATCTTGTAAATTTTGATATAAAATTCATACTTTAAGAAAAGTTTAAAGAATCAGAATAGAATCAAAGAGTTGAGATTAGTAATAGAATAGTCCCTTAATTAATTTGGCTTTTGTCCTGTCCCATAGCAGAAGATGGCTCTTTTATTCTGGCATGATACAGGGAGTTTGCTTTTTCCTTTTAACAACATGCTTGATTTTAAAGAAGGAGAGAGCCATTCTCCAACTCCAAAGTCAGCTTTAAATTTTAATTGAACTGGGACTATTAGAAGACCAATAGTGTTAAATCTTTAGAGAAGAGCAGAATCAAACATTTAGGAAGACATAAAATTTTTTAGATAATATATACCCATATGCCGTTTCACTCTGTTTCCTGGGATAGATGATTTATCCCTTTTCTTCAGTTGTCTCATTTGTCCAGTGTTCTTCAGATTCCTTAACCTTCATTCTTCTAAAAGACAAAAACAAAAACCTTTCCCCAAGACTAATTTTGGGGATGTTCCTTTTTGACAAGTTATTATCTGATTAAATGAAAAGGCATGTGTTATTGATAGAAGTTAGTTTAAATTGGATGCTCATGCTGGTTGATGAACTATCACCTCCTCTAAATAAGAGGTTTCTCTTGTTCATATCGAACCTTTATCAATATTCATGGTACCCACAGCTTATCTTCTCCTGTAGAAACAAAGGCAAAACCTCGTCCCCAATGTAATACATACCCTGGTTTCCATTCTGAGGTCAGCACATCCTTAAAGTATATAGGCTGATTTAATTCTGTAGTTTTTTCTATTATCCAGTGTCTCTCTGCAGCTGTTGTTCCTTTCTCATTGGCATTGAGAAAATTCAAAGTTAATAGAGCATTATGCAGTCTATTTCTGGGGGTTTTTGTTACCCCTTTCTGTTTATTTAGCATATCCTTTAGAGTTCCGTTTGATCTTTCTATAACTGCTGGACCTGTAGGATTATGTGGTATACCTGTAATATGCTTTATATTGTAATAAGCAAAAAACTGTTTCATTTTAACAGAGACATATGATGGAGCATTGTCAGTTTTGATTTGTGCAGGTATACCCATGATGGCCATAACTTCTAGCAAATGAGTGATTACAGAATCAGCTTTTTCAGAACTCAAAGCAGTTGGCCATTGAAATCCTGAATAAGTATCGATGGTGTGGTGTACATATTTCAATTTTCTAAATTCTGTAAAGTGAAACACGTCCATCTGCCAGATTTCATTTCTCTGAGTACCCTTTGGGTTACATCCTGCTGGTAATGGTGTTTGATTGTAGAAGGAACAAGTAGGACATCTCTTTACTATTTCTTTGGCTTGTTGCCAGGTTATGGAAAAATCCTTTTTTAAACCTTTACTATTGACATGATGTTTTTTATGAAATTCTGTGGCCTCCAGCACATTTCCTATCAATAATTTATCAATCTCATCATTGCCTTGTACTAGAGGGCCTGACAGACCAGTATGGGATCGAATGTGAGTTATATATAAAGGATGATTTCTTTTCCTGATTGTATCTTGTAATTGAATAAATAGTGAAGTTAATTCTGAAGCATCAGGGATAAATTCTGCAGTCTCAATATGTAACACCACTCTTTCAGCATACTGAGAGTCAGTTACTATGTTGAGAGGTTCTGAAAAATCCATTAATACCAACAGAATAGCATATAATTCTGATTTTTGAACTGAATTATACGGACTTTGAATCACTTTACTTAAATTTTCTGATTTGTAACCTGCCTTTCCTTCTTTGTTGGCATCTGTATAAATTGTACGAACTCCAGATATGGGTTTTTGCTGTACAATTCGAGGCAAGATACAATCAGCTCTCTTTATAAGATCAATTCTATTGCTTTTGGGATATTTGCTGTTAATTTCTCCCAAAAAATTACTGCAAGCTCTTTGCCAAGGTTCACTTTCTGTCCATAATTTTTCAATGTCCTCCTTAGTTAATGGTAAGACAATTTCTGCTGGGTCTATTCCTGCGAATTGACGAAGTCTCGATTTTCCTTTGCAAATAAAGTCAGAGATTTTTTCCACATAAGTTTTTAATTTTTTTTGGTTTATTTGGTAAAAATATCCGTTCCAATATAATATCTTCCCTCTGCATTAATATTCTAGTAGGAGAACGCCTAGAAGGTAAAATAACCAAAATGCAATCCAGCTTTGGATCAATATGATCCCCATGCCCTTCATGTACTTTCTTTTCTACCAAGGCCAATTCCTTCTCAGCTTCAGGCGAGAATAGTTCAACAATAGTTCTCAGCTTCAGGCAAGAATAGTCCAACAATAGTTCGTAGATGAGAAATATCTCCAAATAATCTTTGAAAGTCATTAAGAGTCTGTAGTCTATCTCTCCTAATTTGCACCTTTTGGGGTCTAATTTTTTGTAGCTCTATTTTATATCCTAAATAATTAATAGAATCTCCTCTTGTATCTTTTCAGGAGTAATTTATAATCACCAGCAAGGCAAAATTTTCTTTACTTCTTCAAACATTCTTTCTAAAGTATCTGCATTTGAGTCAGCTAGTAAAATATCATCCATATAATGATAAATTATAGATTTAGGAAATTTTTTACATATCACTTCCAATGGCTGTTGTACAAAATATTGGCACAGAGTTGGGCTATTCAACATTCCCTGTGGGAGGACCCTCCATTGAAATCTTTTAACCGGTTGAGAATTATTATAAGTAGGCACTGTGAAAGCAAATATTTCTCTGTCTTTTTCTTGTAAGGGTATAGAAAAGAAACAGTCTTTTAAATCAATAACTATGAGAGGCCATCCTTTTGGTAACAGTGTAGGCAAAGGCATCCCAGATTGTAGAGAGCCCATTGGCTGAATTATTTTGTTAATTGCTCTAAGGTCTGTTACCATTATCCATTTACCAGATTTCTTTTAAATAACAAATACAGGAGAATTCCAAGGGCTGGTTGATTCTTCAATATGCTGAGCACTTAACTGTTCTTCTACCAGCTCTTCTAAAGCCTGGAGTTTCTCTGTTGTTAAAGGCCATTGCTGGACCCATACAGGCTTGTCTGTTAACCATTTTAAAGGTAGAGCTGTTGGTATCTTTGGAAGATCATCAATTGTTGTGCCCTGTTCTTGTATAATATGGATGGCTGGTGACCACTCATTAGAACAATATCTTCTAATATTTCTCTCAGTAACATGTGCTAGTTTATGATTTGTTTCTGAGATTGGAGGGATGTTAATCTGAGTATTCCATTGTTGCAACAAGTCTCAACCCCACAGGTTCATAGTTATGTTAGCCACATATGGTTTTAATTTTCCTCTCTGTCCTTCTGGACCTATACATTCGAGCCATCTTGCACTCTGTTTCACTCGAGATAATGTCCCAATTCCTAACAGTTGAACGTTTACCTCCTGAAGAGGCCAAGTTGGATGCCAAAATTCTGGTGCAATTATGGTAACGTCCACACCTGTGTCTACTAGACCAGACAAGAAAACACCATTTATTTTTATCGTTAATTTTGGTCTTTGTTCATTAATAGAAGTTTGCCAAAAATTTTTCTTTATGTTTTCTCCTGAATTTTTTATTCTCTCTGTTTCATCATCCTGACCAGCATGATTTATTCCAATAGGCATTTGGTTATTTAATCGCTCAGAGCAGGGATTTCCTCTATGGCTGCAGGAAAGGTTTGAACTGGATTTGCTATTGGCACCTGCATGAGGCCCCTCTGGGAGTTTCTGGAAGACTGAGGCAAAGGATTACCCTGTCTGTCCTTTGTTGATCAGCATGTAATGGCACACAGGAAAAGCCATAGAGAATGTGGTGACATATAGATTGACAGAAATGGGCTGAGTTTAAGTGTAAGAACTAGTCAGTAGAAATGGCTGAGCAGTTTTAAATAATTTAGGCCTCAGTATGTTTACTTGGGTCTGAGCATTTGTTGGGCTGGGTGGAACACAAGAAAACTTCAAACTACACTTAATCATTTTATAAAATTCTGATATTAGTTACCTTGTGGTCAGCAATAATAAATTTCTGTTTCATAAAAGTCCCACTGTTTTTTCTGAGTACTTGTTGTTTAGTTGTTTTAATTTATGAAGTTTTCTAGTTATGATTAAAAATGTTTACCTTTTTTAATTGTGTAAATGTTCAACTTTTTCATTATTCAATCATCAGTTAATGGACATCTACACTGTTTCCACTGGCTTTTGTGAATAGACCATTGAATTGAAAATGAATGTGGTTGGATATAGAGTCCTTTGGTTATATGCCCAACAGTAGTATAGATGGATCACATGGTATCTTTTTGGCATGATCTTTTATTATGATAACATATTGTTCATGAGTATTAATTTCCTCAATTTAGCATCATTCATCTTAAAATTATTTAAGATGAATTAAATAATGTGTGTTTTTGTAAATTATCATAAGATTTAAAAAATATTATTAAGCAAGTGAAGGAATTTGAAAAGTTTCAAGTTTTGGAACTGGGATCCATAAATAAGAGAAAATATGTGATGTGGAGTTTGTCTTTCTTGGTCTGGGTTACCTCACTTAACATATTTTTCACTTATGTTCATTTCCTTGCAAATTTCATGATTTCATTTTTTTACAACTGAATAATTTTCTGCTGTTTATATTCACCATAGTTTGGTCATTTACTGTGGTAGAATATTACTTTAAGGAATGCTACTTTTGTTTATGTTGCTTGTTTAACTCTGTGAAGCTGTGTCATTGTGTGCCTATCTAAAACACCTGATGATCTAATAAATCGCTGAATGTCCAATAGTGAGGCAGGAGAGAGAAACAGGTGAGGCTGGCAGGCAGAGAGGATAAAAAGAAGGAGAAATCTGGGAGGGCAGAGAAGGAGCCAGAAATGTTGGAGTGAAAAGAAGAAGTAGCCTTAGAAGGAGGAGGACTCCAGGGGCCAGCCTTCCAGCTATACAGCAAGTCACAGGGTAAGAGTAAGATTTATAGAATTAAGAGAATGGGAAAAGTCCAGAGGCAAAAGGTAGATGGGATAATTTAAGTTAGAGAAAGCTGGCAAGAAATAAGCAAAGCTAAGGCCTAGCATTTATAATTAAGAATATATCTCCATGTGTGATTCATTTGGGAGCTGGGTAGCAGGTCCCCCAAAGGAGCTGAAAACTACTAACAACATTTTGGCACCCAACATGGGACACCAATTGTTTTCCTTTTATTAAATTGTTGCTGCCTTTTAGGCCATGGCAATCCAAATCAGCATCTGCTACTCTGTCACTACCAGCAGTGGTTAGGATGCAAGAGCCGTGGCCTAAAAGAATTCTGTTCCCTCAGGCTCTGACTCTTCCAAAGCTACAAAGGAACTTAACTAAATATCTGTCCCTCTAAAGAACTCAAGATTCAAAAGTTGAGGTGGAATTCTGCTCCTCAGAGAGGCTGAATAGCAAGTAGCTCACCTCCTCTCCTTGCTTGCATCCTCCAAAAAAAAAAAAAAAGACCACCACCACCAACAAAACTCTCATGCTTCTCCTAACCCCTCCTTAGAAACCCTTCTTCACCTGATTCCTTTCTACCACTTCCTGTCAGCTAGTTGCTGACTCAGTCTCCTGACTGCAAGTAAATTTTATTTAATCAAACACATCTTTGCATCATTAAACAAATGTTCCAGAGCATAAACAAAAGTAACACACCTTAAAATAATATTCTACAACAATCTGCTCAGCAGTTGAAAGACACTCAGGTTTTCTTCACTTCCTAGCTATTGTTAACAGAGCAACAATAACATAGCTGAAAAAGAATTTGTGTAGTAGGATGTTGAGTCCTGTGGGCATATGCCAAGGTGTGGAATAGCTGAATCATATGGTAGATTTAGTTTTAAACTTTTGCTCTTTATTAGAAAGAAGTATCCTTTATCCCATATGATTTATATTTTACTTTGGCTTCTGTTTTATACCCCCCTTTTCTTTTGTTGTTTGGGATTGATGGTTTCTCTACATATTAGATTGTAAACTTCATGAACATAAGGGAATGAATATTTTGTTCATCACACAGTGTTTAGTGGCCAAGCAAGCACCTCATAAATGACATTCCATGAGCAAATTTACAAATTTCATTGTTATTTGTTATTTTATGGATAAAAATAATGTTAGAATTCTGAGCTGATAACCTCATAAAAGTAGATATTCTATAACATTAAAGATCAATCTTTCATGAAAATTTTGTTTCATTCATGTCCTATAACATTAGCATAGAATAACAAATACTATCTTATGTACAAATATTCATCTGGTTTCAGAAATTAATCTTTATTGATTATATTTCACATTGTTAAAGAACAAAACTTTAATTCCTACAACTCAGACTCACTTCTTTATATCATAATTCATTTGTAAGTTTTGTTCTAACAGTTGAATGGAAACAATTGTATTGCCAATTCTCAGTACATTAGTGTAGTTATCATCCCTCACTATTACCTGAGACCATTAGAACCTTACTTCCAGATCTCATATTAAAAGGCTTTATTGTTTAGTCACTAATCCAGTGACTTTCACTGGATTGGGCTTGCATCTCCTCCTTTACTACCTCATCAGCGTTGTGATTGTACAGACAGGATTCATTTTAGAGAGCTGGGAGCAATTATGGAAGCTGTAGTGCAGAGTGTGTGCAATCCTCTCATGCATTTTTCTGCCTTCCTTTTCCTGTTGTCTTTCTGGATTTAAATTTTATTTCCAGATAAGGTCTTTTGTGGGTACTATTGACTATTGGATTTAATTTGTTGTCTCAGTTACAGTAATGGCAGACAATGGAAACTATCATTGAGTTGCTTGGGACACTGTTTCTACTCATTAAGACAATGTTTTTGTTTTCTGTTCTCAGGGATGTTACCATGTCTCTGAGGCAAGAATATACATTAAGAGTTGATGAGCATAATTTACTTCTTCTTTCTCAAGCAATCTACTTAATGGAGCTTTCTAACCTTTAGTTATGTGAAATCCAGTGAGACCTGGCCATTCTCACTGACTGTCATTGCTTCCAAAGCTTTGCCTTTTACGTTTTAGTATCTTTTCATAGGAGAATTGAGGAGGGAAAATTAGGACTTCTAAAGTATCAAACATTTAATCTGAAACTGTTTAGAATTATTTTTCAGTTTAACAGTATTTTCTTGGTGAGCTGTAAGTAGTCCTTATATTATATATGCATACCTATATAATAATGAAAATAGACATGTATTTTATATACATTTTGATCATTTTTTGGTTATGATAAACCAAAATGGCAATCTTTTATTTGTGATATTTAATTTAAACTTACTTAAGGATAGAGAACTATTAGCTATGAAATTAATTCAATATATAAATGAACCTAATTAAATGTAAATTTTAATATAACCAGAATTATTTTTGATCCCACACTTCTTGATGATTACTTAGTTGCACAGAAGGAATTTTATTTTTATTTTTAAATGTCTATAAGTTATATATAATAAAGTGTTATTTTTATTTATAAAAATTTGGAAATAGGTAATTTTATTAAATGAGCTTTTAATAAGACGTAGTACCATTTGTTTAGACAGATGTCAAGTAGCAAACCAGAGAAACTGGACTTAGCAATGTCTAGTTTTTCCATTTTAGCTTAGGACTTTGGAAGCTTTTGTATACTCAATGACGATTTCAAGCTTTGATGGCATTTAACCCAGTGGTCATCTGCCATTCCTGTTTTCATTTCAGAGTGGACAGCAGAACAGAAAAGGTATCTGTGCAGGTAGCATGGTCAGTCAGTACAATGTGGAGAAACTGTCCTTTACTTTCCTTTTGTGCCTTAATCAGGAGTGACACTCTCTCACCCCTCTCTGAAAACTCCACCACTTGAAGTGCTAACCCCTGCTTTAAAATTTTGCTTAAAGATCTTATTACTGACAACCATTCTGCTGTAATCTGTAGGGCTTCCTATCCATTTCAGGCAGCTGAGAATCTGGCATTTTGAAGGCCTCAAGAACTGCAAAGGTGACATACAAATTCAGAATTCAGAACCTTTCCAAACATGTATTTAAAACTATGAGTTATCCAAATAAAGGAGAAACACCACACACACACACACACACACACACACACACACACAATTTCAAAATGAAAGATAGTATTTGCTAGTGTTCTCAGGTGAGACCAGGCACATCCTTGATGGTATGTGGACAGTCTTCAATGGAACTGTCAAATGCAAAATGTCACTGAGTGGCACATCACATACCATACATGCCTTCTGCTCAGTTTGGTGAGAACAGGCTCCTTGATGTCCTGGTCCACTCAGGTAAATGATCTCAAATATAGGTTATGAGAAGCTCAGTGGGCTTGCTTTACTTTCGCAGTAGAATCTTAGCAATCTGAGTGATTGAAGCTTAAGGCACTCTTGGTTCTAGAAGGTGCTTTGAACAGAACTGAAAGGAACCAGAAGAAGGCAGAAATGTGTACAGTGCTAGCACATGGCTGGACTCATCGCTGCATCCTTGCTGCTTGTGGTTGTTCTCACCATACCTAGGGCAGTTACTCTTCTCCAAGTTAAGGCATGAAGGCTGGTTTCGTTCTTAAGCGATCAGGAATGGAAGTTTCTTGTTGTACCACTAGTAACACAGTGGCAAGTCTGACTGCGATTATTTTCCCTCCCAGATCTTAGATAATGCGATGCTCTACCATATACTGAAACAAGCTTCGGTTGAGAAATTAAGAAATTCTGTTGTCACCCACAGTCCCCCAGGAAAGCTGACTTGCTTTAATTACTTTTTCTTCCCTTCTCCAGCTTCAGTCTGAGGTGTGAGGAGGCTCTGATGTGGTAGCATTCTTTCCCATTGTTCTGAGTGTCTCCTCTGTTTTTCATCACTTGTTAGTGGTTTGGAGCTTCACCAGGATGGAAGTGTGGGCAGAGAGAAGGGGCAGAACAGAAAGGTTCCTCTCTGGAAAGTCCCATAGCTCGGCTTTAAGTCCTGGGCTGACAGAACAAAGCTGACTCTCACGTGTACTTTGTGGAATCTGGGAATTTTCTTAGATCTATCTGTTTTCTTGAGGCAAGCACATAACCGCCTGCCTTTTCTCTTCTGTTGTATCCTCTTTCACTGATGTCCCTTGTTATGTAAGACTGGCAAACAACAGTCAACATGCTCCATTCAGGTTTCCCCTCTCTTCTGACACAGATCTAATTTATGAGACGATTTATGCATTTTAAGTCATTCAAAGCTAGATAATAGAGAACAACTCCAGTATCATAGAGGGGATAGGGGTAGGTAGTTCAGAAAATGGTCTGCAAAAATCTCAAGTGCTTTTGTGAAAGTTCCTTCCTGGATGTGTTAGAAGAATCTTAACTGCCATTCTAGGAGGGGAGGGTGCTCAGTGCAGTGATGACTTTTCCACAGAAATCTACCCAGCCCTCTATAATACCTTTCTGTCTTCCATGTGAGTGTTGAACCTAGGAGTCATGTCTCTCAACATTGTTCATACAAATTTAGCTGAGAGAACTCTTCTTCATGTCACTGTGGGGGAAGAAATAAGGAGGAAAAAAAGAGGGAATATAGCTATGAAAAAGTGTTTTAAATTTCTAGATTCTGAATTGGTCATTGCTATCATGACAATTTTTGCTGTTAATGCAACAAGCAAAAAAATATAATCCAAATCAAATTGTAGATAAAATCAATTTCTTTAAGGGAAGCTTTCAATGCAGATTCAGTTATGTTGAAACTGAAACGTAAGCACTGCAATAGTTTTAACAGCAGTTATGCATCAGTATTGTTCTCAGTCTGTCATCCAAAAGATAGACAAGGGCAGACTGTCTGTAATGGTACAGGAGATGTTACCTTTAGTCAGACAGTACTTTTTAAAATTTAATTTTAATATCTGAGCCACTCATGCTTGCTCCTGCCTCAACTGAATGTACCAGGCCTTGTTGAGTACCCATGGGAGCCCCTACCCTTTCGGAGGAGGGGATGGGGAGTGGTGGGGAGAAGGCTGCATGGGAGCAGGAGGAGGGATGACAGGGCGAACTGTGGTTGGTATGTAAAATGAATAAAAAAATATATGTAAAAAAAGATCTTTCACAGATAACATATCAAAAAGCTGAGCTTCAGTTCTTTATTTCTGTTGAAAATATCTGTTTAAATTATAGTGATACAGCTATAGGCATTATTCTATATATGATAGTGGATATGAGAATATATAATAAAATGCATATAAAATACTTTTGGAAGTTAAAAGGCAATAATAATAATATGAAGACCTTCAAGTAAATAAATTATGATAACTTATTTAATAAATTAATTCACTTTGACTCAATATAAAGTGATGTTATAAAGAATATGGTAGCACATTATATTTAAATAACATCTTTCATAAAAAAATCTTGTGTTAGAAAATAAAACAGGCAGTCTGTGGATCATATATGTATTCCATTGAATTAGTTTTCAGGTTGAAAAATAGCTAACAGAAGATTTTTATCAAAGAACTTATCTTTGCATTTATTTTGTAAACTATGCTTTCACTTTACTATATTTTGGCATAATGTAGGTCACTGGTTGACAGCACCCCTTCTAAATTTGTAGAAAATGTGAGGCCTCATAGAACAGGCCTTCTACGTGTACACTGGGTATGGTGGTTTGAAAGAAAATGGCCCCAAAGGAAGTGTCACTACTGGGAGATGTGGCTTTGTTGAAGCGTGTCACTGTGGAGATGGGCTGTGAGGTCTTTTGCTTAAGCTTCACTTAGTGTCACAGTCTCCTTCCTGTTGCCTGAAAGATGCTGGACTCTTAACTACCTCACCAGTACCACATCTGTCTTCACGCCATGATCATCAATCATGATGATAATGGATTGAACCTCTGAAACTGTAAGCAAGCCACTACAATTAAACGTTTTCCGTGTAAGAGTTGCTGTGGTCTTGATGTCTTGCAAATAGAGGTGTATGAGAGTTGTGATTTAGCAGGCAGTGTGTGCCCAGAGAGCATGGACACTTTTTAGACACACATCATGAAGCTGCAGAAGTTATCCAGGAAACCACAGACTCAGACTCCAGCCACCTCTGTGACACTTTAAAATAGATACAGTCAACATTGTGTGTTCTGGAAGGTCTTGGACTATTTCAAATTGTTTTGCAAAAGGTGACTAGAGCTGAGCTTCTTCTTAAAAGTAATTTGTCTTTCAGTTCTTATCTGGAGATGGAAATTAGATCTAAAAATTCCATATTGGAAGCTTTATGACACATATCAGACTCAGCAATGAAATTGCCATGGCTTTGAACTAGCTTTCATATGCTCCCCGAAAAAATGTTTTGAGATGGGACAGAAAAACTTCTTTCTTATTTTTATTTATTCAAGTAATAAACAAATATTTTCATTTTTAGTTTCTTGTAAAAATGCAAATGAAGTTGAAGTCTTTGAGTCACTCCTAATAACTGCCTGAATTAATTAACAGACATTGAATCTCTATTAGTATTAAAATACCATTTCTGATTTCAGTTTAAGACTCATACTTATTCTATTATATTCCTACATTTTAAAATTATTTAATTTGATATTATCGTTAATAATTTTCTGTTAGAAATAATACCATCATGTCAAAAGGTACATAATTTATTTAAAATGAAACATACAGGGTTTTAGAATCTTGGACTAGATTTTTGTTTTAGATCTCTCAATTAGAAGTTTTGAAATGTTGGATAACTAAGAATTTTCTGATAGGCAGTTTTTAAAAATATTTCTTGGAGCCTGTTCTTTCCTTTCATCATGTGGGTTCTGGAGATCACGCTTGGGTTTTCAGGCTTGGTTGCCAACACCTGCACCTGCTGTAATGTCTTGCCAGCCCTAGATGTCATATATTGGCTATAAATACACCCTAGGATGTATTGATTACAGGTACTTATGGGATTCAATGTGATATATCTACCTATGTTGACAGGTAGCACTGCTGAAATCCAAACTCCCTTTTTCTACCTCAAATCCTCTCCCCGAACTTTAACAGTCATGTCATTTTAAATACCCTAATACCAAATTTATTAATTAATAAGTAAGTTTGGGTCTCACCTCTCTTAAAAGAAGTTTCTTTTTGGAGCAGACTAAGACCATTACAGAAAACCAGAACTGGTCAAAATACAGAGAACACCAACATTATATATTTGTGAATTAATTACTTGAATTTATGAATTGATATCTTGTAGGCATGAATCTAAGTATAGAAAGGATATGTGTATAGTTATTTTATTATCATACTAAATAATAATCATTCTATTTTGTATATATGTAAAACAAATGATACATAAATGTGATCTATATAAACAAATTAAAAGCAAATAATATCTATATCATCTATCTACATTCATATGTAATTTTGTTGTTGTTGAGTCAAAGTTTCATATAGCCTCAGGGCCAGCATCAAATTTGTTCTCTAGCTGACAATGACCTTGAACTTTTGATCTTTCTACTCAGCCACTCATATTCTGTGATTATAGGCCTCTACCACCATATCTAGTTTTTTAAAAGTACTTATAATATATTTAATTATGTACATATATGTCTGTATAGGTATGTGCATGTGAGTGAAGATGTCCACAGGGACCCAAGACCTCAAATACCACTGGAGCAAGAGGTATGGTGGTTGTGGACCTCTGATATGGTGCTAGGAACAGATCTCAGGTTCTCTGCTAGAGAGCTACACACTCCTAACCTCTGAGCCATCTCCCTTGTCTCTTAAAGCCATTTTATGTGGTGCTGGATAGAAAATCCTGGGATTTGTGTGTATGAGGCAAGTACTCTACCAATTGAGCTCCACCCCAGCCCTGCCACATGCATGTGGAAAATGAAATGAAATGCTTTAATTTGGGCTCTCAAGGACCGTATTTAGATATTGTAAATTTTGACATACATTATTTAATTATTTCAAGCTTAATTTTATTTATTAGGATGGTTATTATTTTTCTTTTTCCCTTTCTAATTGCTGTTGCTTCTGAACTCCCATTCAGTAAATTATTTCTTAGAAGAATTTTGGTATTTGTCTTTTATACTTCACATTTTGAACCAGATATTTTACTTAATTATAAGTCTTTTTAAGTCACTAGAATATTTTTTCTAAATTATTCTTCCAAAGAATAATGTCCTTGGGAAATTACTTAAAAGTGCAAGTATATATCATTTCGCACAGAGAATATTTTCAAACATTCCTTGAGATTCTGGAAATCTTCATGTATATCCTGTGAGTGGGAACATGGATCAGCCCCCAGTAGCCTGACTGATGACATTCACAGGATTAATGAGAAGGTTAGCAGATGCCTTCTGAGCAAACCAAGATTTGGATATTGATACAAGAAGAGAAAACCAATTTGATTTCAGTGAACCATGGCAGATGGGGGTCCAGCATGTGCTGGAAAGAAATGAAAGGGACCTTGTTCAGAGTTCTATCCCTCTGTCTGATCTCACATCATTTTTCATCCTCAAGTGTGATGATCTGTGGAAGAATCAGGTTATCCAAAAAATGAGCCATTTATTTATAACTACATTTTTTTCTAAACTCTTAAACCTGACATTTTGTGTCTCAAAAGTGGAGTGAATGTGTATGGGTTGACTTGCAGGAGATCATGTGTTGTAATTTGGCCTTCAGTGTAGTGTAAACCGACTATGATTGGAGAAAGCTGAAGAACAGATTCTCATTCTTTGCTGTCAGAGTTGTGTTTTTTAGATATATATGTATTCAGCAATGATTTTTCTCTGGTCTAATTCCAAATTGTAGAGTTTATTAGTAGAAATTAATTTTTAAACCACAAATATTACAATTTTATGCCAATTCTTAAAAAATTACAACAGGTAAATCTGTTATTATCTTTTTTCTTTATTGTCATGTATTCATTCCTTAGTTGCAACTTTATCATTTCATCTATATTTCTTCTTCAGTCTGTTTTTTTAAAATCATTCTCTAACCAGCTTATTGGCTGGTGTCTCTGCTATTAGTACTGTCCTTGTTTTTCAAAATCTGATAATAAATCTACATCATGTTTTTTATTTCTTTTTATGTTATTAATGAATTTTATATCACTTCAGCTTATGATAATTGTTATAATACATGTTTACACCTTTTCAAATTTTTCATCTGCTTTCCATATTTGAGTCATCTTAAATATCTTATATAGTCTCTTGGTTGGCTTTTTCACTCTGTGTGTGTGTGTGTGTGTGTATGTGTGTGTGTGTATGTGTGTGTGTGTGTGTGTGTGTGTGTGTGTGTGTTGTAGGACTATTTAAATTTTATAATCATGTTTTTTATTATAAGTGTGAATACCCATGATATTTGCAAGCTAAATACACCTGGACAGACTAAATATAGGATCATAGGCTAAATCTGATCATAGCAATTGTCTTTATAAGTTTGGCAGGAAAACATGGCACCCAAAATCAGCAAATTTACTTTTGCAGATAAAATGGCAAGATGATAAAGGCCTAAAAAGTGGCATCACAATGTAATGTATTGTCAAGATGTATCCTTATGAAAAAAAAAATCATGCCTCAGGATATTTACTGATAAGATTTTGACAGTATTTCAAAGCCATCAAGAGATTCTCACAGTCTTGATATTATTTGTCACTTTAAAAAAACTTTTCCCACAGTTTCTGATAACATTTCAGATAAAAATGACCTCATTTATCTCCATGCTGCAGAGTAAAGAACACAGAGCTTGCCAGTGAGTCAGTTAACCTAACATTTATATTTGATTAACTTTTAGTGTTACTATTGACATTTAGATGCATTTGGTAAATACAATAAGTGCTGATAATTAAGTAATTTATTGTTATAGACTATCATCTTTTAATTAGTTATACACTGTTGTGTGATTTAGACTGTCTCATCCATATACCTCAAGGATATTCTATTCTTGGAAATCATAACAGATTTGATTAAATTGATTGATTTTTGTGGTGCTGGGCTAATCTATGGCCCTCAGAGTGCTAGGGGAGAGAATTCCTATTTAGCTGTTTACCTGGCCCTTGGATTTAACATTTGTTAAAACAATACATTTATTAATGGTTTATAAGGATCTAAATTAGAGGAGGCATCTTGTCTTAGTTGTTGATGATTGTATTTTGCCCTAGGACCTAGGTATCTGGAATTATGATGTTGAAACAGATATGTGGTCTTGTCTTTGTTGGGTGGGCGTTCCATTCTTTGGTTGCTCTTGGCTGCCCTGTGCCCTATCCATGTATTGTGGCTATGGGTTCCCTAGTAGAGGGTTGTGATCAGTCCCAGTCAAGTGTAGTAGGTATGGTGTCCCCAGTAGGGTGTCTGTTCTGTAGGTTTGAGGAGTCACAAAGGAATGGGAATGGGCTAGAAAGGAAAGCTGCATGAGGCTCAGGAAAGAACTAGGGAGCCCTGGATTCACACTAAGAGGCTGAATCTTAAAGGATTGGAGGTGGACTTGGAGGAGGACTTCAGGAGGGCAGGCTGCATGAGTATAAGTTTGGAGAGACTTGTATGCAGATCACAAAGAAGGATAATAGCTGAGTCACAGTGGAGTGTAGTCTGTGGGCTCCTGGTAGAGAGCATTCTAGGGGTTGGAAGTAGTGGAGATGGACTTGAAGCAAAGGTTGAAACTAGTAGCAGGAAAGAAGGAGAGCATGCTGAGTCCTCACCAGGAGGCTGAAGCAGCAAACTTACTGCAATGAACCCTAATGAAAGCAATTTAGCTGAGGTACAAGACAAGGACTTTCAATAGCAATTATGAATATATTCAAGAATATGAATGAATTCGTCTAAAAAGGCTGTGAGAACACACACAATTGAATGAAATAGTGAAAACAATTTAAGAAATGAAATTAGACATTAGTGAAGAAGTAGAATCACTAAAGAAAACTCAAACTGAAATAAAACTGTAAATCAAAAGCTCAGGATATCAAACAAAAACTTCAGAGGTAAGCCTCACCAGTAGATTAAAAGACAAAGTAGAAGAAATGGATCTCAGTCAAAGATAATGTTAAATCTAAAACAACCCAGGTATAAAACATCCAGGAAACCCAGGACACTGTGAAAAGGCCAAACCTATGAATGCTACATGTAGAAAAAGGTAAAGAAACACAAGTCAAAGGCATAGAAAATATTTTAAGAAATCATAGAGGAAAATTTCCACAATCTAAATAAAGACATGCCTATCAAGCTACAAGAGCCATACAGAACAACAAGTAGAAAGGAGTAGAAAAGAAACAATAGAAGGCACATAGTGATCAGAACAGAGGAAGGATTTTAAAAGAAACAAGGAAAAAGACCAAGTCACATAAAAAAGCAGGCTCCTAAGAATAACACTGGCTTTTAAATGGAGATTCGGAATGCCAGAAGATCTTCTACAAGATCCAGGCACATCTACAAGCTTTGAGAGGTCACAGATGCCAGCTCAGACTATAGCTAGCTAAACTGCCAATCAGGATGGACAGGGAAAGAAAAACATTTCATGATAAAATAAAATTAACCAATTTCTGTCCACCATTACAGCCTTACAGAAGGTAATAGAAGAGAAGGTCAGTCTGAAGAAAAGGTTGACTGTACCCAAGAGGATACAAGGAGTTAATAATTCCAGGACAGTTAATCAAAAGAGGAAAAAAATGACATACCACCACAACAAAAATAACAGGAATTGACAAACAGCATTAATGACTATCAATATTAATGATCTCGATACCCCAATAAAAAGACACAGACTAACAGATCAGGTTAGAAAACAGGGTTCATCTTCCTGCTGCAACCAAGAAACACACTTTTCAAAGTTTTAGCTAGAACAATAAGAAAACTGAAGAGAGATCAAGGGAATACAAATAGAAAGGAATTATTTCATTGATTTTTTAAAACAGTGTAAGTGGGGACTATCTCTGACTGTGTTGAATGCTCTTGGGACACTTTTCTTCTTACTGGTTGCCTAGCCCAGCCTTGATATAAAGGTTGTGCCTAGTTTTATTGCATCTTGTTATAACATGTTTGGTTGATATCCCTGGGAGGCTTGCTATTTTCTGAAGGAAAATAGGAGGATTTTATCTGGGGTAGAGGAGAGGTGGAGAGGGAAAATGGGAGGTGTGGAGGGAGGGGAAACTGTGGTTAGGATGTATTATAAGAGAAAAGAATAAATTAAAAAAAAGAAAGGAAGAAGTCTAAATATCTTTATTTGTACATGATATGATTTCATATAAAAGACCCTAAAAACTTAAAGGCCCTACAAGAAAAAGTCTATAGTTAAACACTTTAAAGTTTAAAGATAGTGTTTAAAGATAAAAACTTTCAACAAAGTAGCAGAAAGCAAAAATAACACACAAAATTGTATCAACTTCTCTTTATGCAAATGATAAGCTTATTGATTAGGAAATCAGAAGATAGTATATTTCAACATAGCCTCAAATATACCTTGGGATACTTCTAACCAAGCAAGTGAGTGACAGGTATAATAAAAACTTATGCCATTAAAGAAAGAAGTTGAAAAAGACACCAGCATATAGAAAGAGCTTCCATATTGTTTGATCAGTAGAATTAATATTGTGAAAATGGCCATCCTATCCAAAAGAATCTACCAATTTAATGCAATTGCCAACAAAATTCTTCTAGAAATTGAAAAAAAATTTTTATCACCATGTTGAATAAAAAACCCATATAACTGAACAAATCCTGAATAATAAAAGAACTGATGGAGGTATCACCTTTCCTGATTTCAAATCTGCATTAGAGTTCTACTAATAAACATAAAATAATATTGACATGTAGACAGTTGATCACTGGAATTAAATTGAAGACTCAGATATCATTCACATACCTGGAGAGGAGTGATTTTTTTTTAAATTAAGAAGCCAGAAACAATGCACACTGGAGAAAAGACAGAATCTTCAACAAATGATGCTGGTCAAACATGGTAGCTGAATGTAGGAGAATGAAAGTGGACCTATGTCTATCACCCTGTACAAAACTCAGGTTCAAATGGAACAAGGTCTTCAACGTAAGACCAGATACCCGGAGTCTGATAGAAAACAAAGTAGGGAATAGACTTAAACTCATGAGCAAGGGAAGGGCTTCTTGAACACTGAGGGCACAGACATTAAGACCAGCATCAATGGGACCCCATGCAGCTAAAGTGCTTCTCTACAGCAAAGGACACCATTATCTGAACAAAGCAGCAGATTACAGAATAGAAAAAAATTCTTTATCAATGATACATCTGTGGTAGGGTCATTGTCTGGAAACTACAAAGAAATGAAAAGCCCCAAACATCAGGAAAACAAACAACCCTATTACAAATGGAGTATGCAACATTTGGGAAGCAGAGGCAGATACAGAAGGATCTCTGGAAGATCAAGGCCAGCCTTGTCTATAAAGAAATCTTAGACAGCTAGGACTTCATGGGGATATGCTGTCCAAAACAAAACAAAACAAAATTCCTGCATTATATTTCAGGGAAATTTATGTGCTTCATTAGAAAAGTACATTATTTGCAGCATACTCTGGGCATCTGTTTTGATTTTATAGCAGCTATTTTATAACACTGTAAGATGTAGACAACTACTAGCAATACAACATTCATGACAACCATTTGTCTAGCCAAGACACTCTCTCCACTGCACCATGGAAAAACCCAAACAGTTTTGCTTTCATTTGCCATTCCTTAAAATATTCCTGACCTATAAATGTGTCTGTTCTTAGGGTTCACCTCTGGACAAATTGTAACATTTTAATAATATAATGCTAATAATAATAACAATCTCTTATTAATAAATTAAATGAAAATTTAATTACATTTAAAATATGGAATAAACATAAACAGGATGTTCTCAAAGATGAACCACAAATGACTAAGAAACACTTAAAAGTGTTCAGCATCCTTAGCCATCAGGGAAATGCAAATTGAAACTATTTTGAGATTTTATCTTACTCCAGTCATAATGGCTAAGATCAATATAATAAATGGCAGTTCATGCTAGCAAGGATTCAGGGAAAAGGGAACACTTATTCATTGCTGGTGTGAGTGCAAACTTGTTCAACAACTATGGAAATCAGTGAGATGGTTCCTCATGAAGCTGGAAATTCATCTGTGTTGGGATTCAACTCTTATCACTCTTGGGCATATATCCAAAGATTTCTACATCCTATTACAGAGATACTTGCTGTGTCTATGTTCATTGATGTTTTATTCATAATTTCCAGAAACTGGAAGTAGCCTATATGTCCATCAAATGATGAATGGATAAAGAAAGCATGGAACACTTGTACAATAGAATATTATTTAGCTGTTAATGAAATTACAAAACTTGTAGGTAAATGGATGGATCTAGAAAAAAATCATCCTGAGTGAGATAACTGAGACCCAAAAGACAAATACGGCACATTTCCACTTATATATTTGAGCTTTAGATATGTGTATTTTAATTCAAATAACCACAATTTTCAGCTAGCTAGTAAGGGACTGGATCTTCCCTTCCAAGGAAGGGAAGAAGGAACATGGTATTTTAAAGAAATATGTGGGACATGAGAATAAGAAGGTATGAGAGGAAAAGGTATAACAGGGAATATGGGAAGGATAATGAACACCAAAGGCCTTTTGAAAAGACTTATGCATACTGACTACCATAGAAGCTTCCTAAAATATATAGTGTATGAATAAAATTTAAAAGGAGTCACCATAGAATGCCCAAACTAGACATCTTATGCTACTAAGTTAAATCTTCAGTGGATGAATGGGTTATATCTTGTTGAGTCATTGGTGCTAGGGGTCTCATAGACATCCACAAACACCACAAGCTATTGCCAAGTCTATTTATTACTCACCACAACCTCATGATAAGGCCCTATTGTTGAAGACATATCTTACATGTCTTTGTACAGAGTAATATTGAGCTGGTGCCCAACTAGAGGCTTCATCCCTACTGACTAGCATTATTGGTATTGGAAAATACTTTGTATGCTGCCAGACTATAAAAATAATCATCGATACCACCTAGACACAACCTCTGTGGCCTACAATACTGACTTGCCTGATATACTACTGTAATAGTTGCACATATGTTATGGAAATGACCATCCAGTATTTGACTGGAGTTCAAGCCTACTCCATGAGATAGAAATCATACTTGACACTGCTCAAGTGGCTAAGAACCTGAATTACACAGGTCATGTGCCCTAGACGACAACGCACTATTATTATCCTAAAAGAAAATATCACCAGGGAGGCTACGCGGAAAACAGGACCCCAAGAAAGACACGGGGATCGCCCAATGATGGAGAAATGGATGAGATCTACATGAACAGCCTGGACATGAGTGGGGGTAATGAAGGGCGAGGGTCGAGGGAAAGAGAGCTTGGGGGAGTGGGAGATCCCAGGTGGATCAAGAACAGAGAGGGAGAACAAGGAATAGGAGACCATGGTAAATGAAGACCACATGAGAATAGGAAGAAGCAAAGTGCTAGAGAGGCCCACAGAAATCCACAAAGATACCCCCACAATAGACTAAAATGGTCGAGAGACGGCCTGAACTGACTGACCTACTCTGGTGATAGGATGGCCAAACACCCTAATTGTCATGCTGGAAACCCCATCCAATGACTGAGGGAACTGGATGCAGAGATTCACAGCTAGGCCCCGGGTGGAGATCTGGGAGTCCAGTTGGCAAGAAAGAGGAGGGCTTATATGAGCGAGAATTGTTGAGACCATCAAGGTTGGATAAAGCACAGGGACAAATAGCCAAACAAATGGAAACACATGAACTATGAACCAATGGCTGAGGGGCCCCCAACTGGATCAGGCCCTCTGAATGGGTGAGACAGTTGATTGGCTTGATCTGTTTGGGAGGCATCCAAACAGTGGGACCGGGTCCTGTGCTCATTGCATGAGTTGGCTGTTTGAAACCTGGGGCTTATGCAGGGTCGCTTGGCTCGGCCTGGGAGGAGGGGACTGGACCTGCCTGGACTGAGTCTACCAGGTTGATCTCAGTCCTCAGGGGAGGCTTTGCCCTGGAGGAGGTGGGAATGGGGCTTGTGCTGGGGGGAAGGGGAAGGGGGCGGGAGGGGGGAGAACAAGGGAATCCATGGTTGATATGTAGAACTGAATGGTATTGTAAAATAAAATTAAATTAAATTAAAGAATAAAAAAAATGACTCCTACTTATTTGAAGGAACATAGCAATGAAATGACTCCTAACATACGCTATACTCATAGGTCAGTGTAATGCTCAACCCTCATCAGAGAAACTTCTTTTTGCATTAGATGGTAGTTAACACAGATACCAAAAAACTAGACAATAAGCATAGAATGAAAGAATTTGGAGTACTTAGCCCTAGTTGAGATGTCTTTATAAAACTCTTTCCCTCAGTGTTCAAGGATCTATGCAGAAGAGGTGGAAAGAGTGTAAGAGCCAGAGGTGATGGATGATTCCAAAGAGACACCCTTTTCCAGACACAACAGGATTGACACACTTACGAATTTACAGAAACTGTGACATCATGTGTAACATGGACATTGTTTCATACCTGTTTTATTTGATTATTCTTTTGGAGAGAGAGAAAGAGAAAGGACATGAAGTTGGATGGATAGGGAGGTAGGGGAAATCTGAGAGCATTTAGGGGAGGGGAAAGGATGTGATCAAATATATTATATTAAAATATTTCAAATTAAAAAAGAAAATTAATGACAGGGAAAAGGAAAGTTTAGTATATTTGCCACATACTAGAGAAACATCAGACAGAAAAGCAATTGACTGTTTATTATTACAGCAAAATAATATCTTCTACTTAGTGATGGATTGCTTCATTTTAATTTTTAGTCACTATTATGTACCATGAAATTATTTTAAAATGTTTGTATTGTATCTGGTGTTTGCTTTTTTGCAAAGTTATATGTCACTAAATTTATTCTCTAATCTATCTGCTAAACTGATTCAGCCTAAATTTTGATGTACACATTCTCTACAGGCCTTGATTGTGTTGGAAAAAGTAGAGCAAGATATTACTTCTAATGTCAGTGTTTGAGTTGTTTTACAAAAATGGAACTGTGGAATATCCCTAGATGTGCAGAGAGCTTTCCCGTCAGGTCCAAGGCCCTTGGTTCAATTATTAGAAGCCAGAAAAGAAACACACACAAACCAGAGTAGAAGTATGGAAAGGAATGTTATTATTATCCTAGGAATGTTATCGTCCTAGGAATTAATGCTGAATGTATTTACAGATCTTAGAGCAAAAGAAAATTCTTGAAAATTCTAAAACAGAAAGGAATCAAACAATAAAAATGATAAATAATTATGAAGCTGGGATAGACTAAATGAAACACTTATCTTCATATTTTAGAAACTTGTAATCTTCTTAGGGCTAATCAAGGCAGGGGACATGAGCTTATGACTGTTCAAAAGTTTCCCATCAGGTCAGCCAAAATAAACACAGTGCTCTGGGACCTTAGCCATGCTGGCTGTTGTTTTACCAAATGACCTCATTTTTCACTGGAAATTAGAGAAACTACTCAAGCACTTTAAGGATGTGGTTTAAGGGCACATAGTCATCTTTCCACATTTGTCTTTGAATGTCTAACTATAATAATCAGTTTCTACTTGATGGACAGCAAAATGAAATTTATAAAACAATCAAGTTACATTACAAGTGTTCTTACAAGTTGCTAGATATTTAGACTTTATTAGCAATAGAGCTTAACCACTTTGGAGAATAGACTGAATCCTGATTTATTGTGTCCTATTATATATATTAGTAAAGTGTAAATTAATTTAAACCTGATATGGTTTTAAAGTATTATGCACAGGTTTTAGCTTTCCAAGTAGACCAAATAAAAGTTTCTAGTGTTTTTTTTTTTTTATCATTTTCTCACATTTAAGTTTTGCTGAGGCTTTACAAATTAACAGAATCTTTGTTCATGGTTAATATTGTTTACCAAAAGGCCAGGTGCACTGGGAAAACTCAAAGTTCTTTTAAAATTTCATTAACATTTTTTGAGACTTTCATATGTGAATACTGTATATACCACCACTCTTTCCCTACCCTTCCCTCCAATTCCAGTATGTCCCTCTCTGCAGATTCTTGGCTTCCTATTCTTAATTCTCCCTTTCCCTCCATTTCCCTCCCTCTCCCTCTCCTCCCCTCTCTCTCCTTCTTCCTCCCCTTCTCCTTCTGCTGACCTCCCACCGCCCCACATCCTTATAAGTACAATCTGCTGAAATCATATAGTCTTGCTCATATGTTTTTAGAGATGACCTCTTGGGATTGCTTAACCTAATAGGGAAAGAAAAGACTTAACCTATTCCCGGAGAAGGCTGATGCTACCTCTCACAGAAACCATCAGTTGCTTGCAGTTCTAAAGTTAGAGACTCTAAGTCACCCCTGGGCTTCAGTCTTATCTGCATCACTCAAGAACCACCAATTGCCCAGCCTTAGGAACATGTTACTGTGGCACTTGTAGAGGAGCAATGCTCAAAAGAGTGTTCTGAGATAATGGAAACATTCCATTTAACTTGCCAACTGAGCATCTAATGTGTGATTAGGCTAATGAAAGAAATGAAGCTTTAATTGTGTTTAATTTTAATTAATTTGAACTTAAATAGCCATTCATGACCAGTATACACCACAGCTGTAAAGGATAAAAGTGATTAAAAAAATGTTGATGATCATTGTAATCATACCCCAAACAAATCAAGTGAGGAATGAGGTTTTTATCAAAACTTTGATTTTTTATAGTTTATTTATTAATAGATAAATGATAAAGTATTTTCAAAATATGAATGTGAAAATGAGCTTTAATGCTTATTGGAATTAATCTTCATGAAATTTTAATTATGTTGCACTTAATGAGTTAGAACTTTCATCAGTACATCTGAAGAATTAGTAAGGACAAAGTATTTAATGAGTCAATCCCCATGAAATTATTATTGCTTTACATTTAAATATTTATCTAGTATGGTTTAGGATTACATTCATACATTTCCTTGCCCTCTGAAACATCTTGTAGTTTCAATGAAACTGAAAACATTTATTCTTGATTAGGAATTAAAGTAGAATTTTCTCAGAGAACTTAAATGACTGCATGGATGCGCGCACACACACACACACACATACACACACACACGGCCTCCAATATGTCTTCACAGCTTCAAATAGTTCATGTAGCATACCATCAGAAATTGATCCTTTTAAAGCAGTAAAGTTAATATATAAAGAACTGTGTTAATTGTCTTAAGAGATAAGTACACAATATTTACTCAAGTAGTGGTCTATCAAATAATTCATATTATTTATCCTGTAGCAATAGTTATTATGAAATCATAAATTATATACATGTATAATCTGGCAGTCTTGATAAGATGCCAATAAAAGAACTGAGTAAATTGTGTTAAGACTTCATTGTGAACTTACCAGCATTACCTTTATTTTGACTGCTGCTAAAGAATTGAGTAATTAGTAAATGGGATGCTGCGATTTAACTTTATGTGTTTACTATAATGTATGATACTCTAGTGAATTAGTCATTGTAAAATATACTTATCTGAATGATAACTGTTGTAAGAATGTTACCAAATCACACTTATTTTCCTTTTATCTTTTTACTCATTGATTGTACATTTGTAATAGGTGATAAACTCTTCATATATAACACTGTTTAATAACTTCATATGTAAGCAACACAGTGTCTGCTTATATATAAGATGCCACAGCCTCATAGGTACTGGTATTTGAGTTGTGTGTGATTACATCCAGAATAATTATATTTAATTATACATTACATTATTGAAGGCCATGAGTTGAATGACCATAATCTTATTACTGCAGCATACTTGAAAACAAAGTGAAACCCGAAAGTTCTTTTATTGTTCAGGACTGTTTTAGCTATCCTTTTTTGTTTTTCTATATTAAGTTGAGAATTGTCCTTTTAAGGTATGTAAAGAATTGTGTTGGAATTTTGATGGGTATTTCACTTAATCTGTGGATTGCTTTTGGTAGTATGGCTATTTTTACTATGTTAATTCTACTGAACCATGACCATGGAAGATCCTTTTGTCTTCTGATATCTTCTTCAATTTCTTTCTTCAAAGACTTAAGATTTTTTCCTTCTGTTTCTCATTTGTACATAGGAGGGCTACAAATTTTCCGAGTTAATTATGAATCTGGCTATTTTGCTGACAGTGTTTATCAGCTGAACAAGTTCCCCAGTGGAATTTTTAAGGTCACTTATGTATACTGTCATATCATCTGCAAATAAAGATGCGTTGACTTCTTCCTTTCCAATTTGTATCCCATTGATCTCCTTCAGTTTTCTTAATGCTCTAGTAAGACTTCAAGTACTGTATTGACTAGATATGGAGAAAGTGGACAACCTTGTTTTGTTCCTGATTTTAGTGAAACTGCTTTGGGTTTCTCTCCATTTAATTTGAAGTTTGGTATAGGCCTTCTGTAAATTGCTTCTATTGTGTTTAGGTATGTTCCTTGTATACTTAATCTCTCCAGGACCTTCATCATGAAGGTGTGTTGGATTTTGTCAAGACCTTTTCTACATTTAATAAGATGATCATGTGGTTTTTTAAAGTTTGTTTATATGGTGGATTATATTTCCTGATTTTTGTATATGGAACCATCCCTGCATCTTAGGGATGAAGCCTGCTTGGTCATGGTTGATAATCTTTTTGATACATTTGTTGTTGGATTCTGTTTGCAGTTATTTTATTTAGTATTTTTGCATCTATGTTCATAAGTGAAATTGGTCTGTAATTCTCTTTCTTTGTTAGGTGTTTATGTTGGTTTGGGCATCAAGGTAACTGTGGCCTCATAAAATAAGTTGGGCAATTTTCCTTCAGTTTGTATTTTTTGGAATAATTTGAGGAGTATTGGTATTAGCTCTTCTTTAAATGTCTGTTAGGAGTCTGTGCTAAAACCATCTGGCCCTGATGGTTTTTTCTTGGTTGGAAGACTTAATGACTGCTTCTGTTTCACTAGGGGCTATAGGTCGATTTAAATTGTTTATCTGATCTTGATTTAACTTTGGTAAGTGATACCTATCAAGAAATTATCCATTTTTTATACTTTTCAATTTGGTGGGGTTTTTTTGGGACAGGGTTTGTCTGTGTAGCTTTGGAATTCACTCTGTAGCCCAGGCTGGCCTTGAACTCACAGAGATCCTCCTGCTTCTGCCTCACAAGTGCTGGGATTAAAGACGTGTACCACCATTGCCCAGCGGGAATGCAGGTTTTTAAAGTCTGTCCTTATGATTCTCTGGATTTCTTCAATGTCTATTAATATATTTCCTTTTTTCCATTTTTGTTTCTAATTTTGTTAATTTGGATATTCTCCCTCTACCTTTTAGTTAGTTTGAATTAGTGTTTGCCTATCTTGTTGATTGTCTCAAAGAATCAATTAATTGTTTCATTGATATTTTTGTATTGTTCTCTTTGTTTTTATTTTACTAATTTCAACCCTCAGTTTGGTTATTTCTTGCCATATACTCCTCTTGGGTATTTTTACTTTTTTTGTCTATACAGGTGTTATGTTAAGTTGCTAGTCTTTAGTTTTACATGTAGACACTTAATGCTATGAACTTGCATTGCCTCTTAGAACTACTTTCTATTCCAAAAGTTTGGGTATGCTGTGTATTCATTTTCATTTAGTTCTAGAAAATTTCTAATTCAGTAAAGAGTTGTTCAGTTTCCATAAGTTTGTAAGATTTCAAGTTGAAATTTAGAGGTATAGTGTAGTGTTATAATGTACATATATTTCTACTCTCATTTGAAACATATTTATATTGATACAAATGTAAATTTTTATCTGTCATACTTTATATATGTTCTACTTCTGTTTAGGATATTCGGTATATTGATATATATTTAAGGTTATTGTCATATTGCATACCACACTATATATTCCTACCTCTGTTATAAATATCTTGTGTATTGTCACAATTTTGAAGTCATCGTTCTTCACCATACATTTGCTTATAGTCGCCTATGCCTGTCATCTCTATAGTTACGTTAGTTAGGTTATCGAGATTTACAGATACATAGGTCAGATGGGCAGGTAATCTTCAAACACTTCATAGACCTAGAGAATATGGCATTTAAATAACTTAGAATTCTGTTGACATGAGACACAATTGCTCCTGGCTGCACCAATTGATCCCGAGAGAATGTTGGGCTTCTAAGACATTTCCATTTGGAAGTTTGTCTTTTTGGCACAAAATGGCCTACTGGGCAAAGAACTGCCCTTGCCTTGATGGCTGACAGTACAAATGCAATGCTGTCCTTTCTGGACAAGCGGGACACAAGGAAAGCGACCACTGTACTCTGCCAAGACAGGGTAAGATGGTCTTTCAGAAATCCTGCTTCTGAAAATGGTCTGTCAGATACTCTAGGCCTGTAGCCAATTTGAATGCACCAACAATGCTGAGAAACATTAGGTGACTGTCCAGGCTGCCAGCTGTCTTGGTCTACTCTTGCAAGATTCCCGAAAGTTGCTTGCATCCATCTACCATTTCTCAGGTACCATTATGTTCCTTCTCAGGTCTTTGATGGGATTGAAGACTAGCAGTTATAGTTACAACTTAGTATATATAATATCTTAGATGGAACATATTAAGTATTAGATTCAGGTTCTTTAGGATAGGACACCTTTGAATGATCTTTATAACATGCTGTTTACCTATGCTCTATACTTCTCTGGATTTTAGTATGTGTTTCTTGCTTGATATTGTTTGCATTGGTTGTAGTTACATCTTATCTAGGTCATTATCTCTCATTATTTCTGGACAATATTTGATAACCATTCCTTTGAATATAGTCTTGTATTAGTTTAGAACCTTCTTATTTAGACAAAAAGGGGGAGATGTAGTGGGTAGCCATTCCAGCTTGGTTCTGGAAGTTCCAATCCCCATTGAGACTCTGGCAACTGTCACGCCTACGAGGCGGGGTGAGGGGAGGCGCCGGGGGACCCGAGAGCTGGATGGGTCAGCGCTCTCTCTGGGCGCTCTCTCGGTGTTGGGACGCTGACCAGTGCAGATTGACTGTGAAGAGCTCCGGAGAACACCGCTGGACTGCGTTACACCTTCCCCAGACCCTGCGACCTACCCATTACTTAATTTGTGAGTTACTCCATTAAATAAATATCCTTTTAACTACTTGGAGTGGCCAAAATAATTTCTCCAATAGTATAGTAATAAAACTACATGGTATTGTCATAAAAATAGACACATTGATCAATGGCATCGAATTGAAGACCTAGACATAAATCCACACACATTTGGACACCTGATTTTTGATAAAGATGTGAAATACACGGACCTCAACAACAACAACAACAAAACAAAAACCAGACATACTAAACCTGATAGAAGAGAAAGTGGAGAATGGCCTTGAATGCATTGGCTCAGGAAATGACTTTCGGGACAGAACAGTCATAGTGTAAACATTAAGATTAACAATTAGTAAATGGGATATCATGAACATGAGAAATTCTATAAGACAAAGGACACTATTATTAGTACAAAGTGGCAGCCTATAGAATCAGAAAAGATTTTTATAAACTCTACAACTAATAGAAGACTAGTATCCAAAATATATAAAGAACTCAAGAAATTAGATATCAAAAATCCCCAGATAATCTAATTAGAAACTACTGCAAAAGAGAAATCCTCAATAGAGGAACACTTCAAAAATGCTTAACAAGTTTAGCCATCAGAGAAATGCAAATAAAAATTCCTTTGAGATGGCCAGTTGTTGGAATAGCTAAGATAAAAAACACAAGTGACAACTTGTACTGGGGAGGATTTAGAGCAAGGGGAACATTCCTTCATTGCTGGTAGGAGTGCAAACTTGTACAGCCACTATGGGAATCAATAAGGCAGTTCCTCAGAAAGTTGGGAATCAATTTATCTCAAGATCCAGCTATACCACTCCTGAGCATATACCCAAAGGGTGTTCCATTTTACCATGAGGACACTTACTCAGCTATCTTTATAGCAGTTTTATTAATAGCCAGAAACTGGAAACAACCTTGATGTCCCTCAACTGAAGAATAGATTAAAAAAAATATAAATAGTGATACATTCATTTGTTAAGAAATGGCATCATGAAATGTGCAGGCCAATTTTTGGAACTAGAAAAAAATCATCCTTAGTGAGGTAATCCAGAGCCAGAAAGATAAATATGGTATACATCCTCTTATAAGTGGACATTAGCCGTTAAGTAAATGATAACCAAGCTACAATCCATAGACTTAGAGAGGTAAGGTATAGAGAATAGGTCTGTGGGTGACACATGGCTCTCCATAGAGTGTGTGTGGGGGAATAGAATAAGTTTTACAGGTAGATTGGGGCTGGGGAGCAGGAACTGGAAAATCAGGTGGGGAGGGGGACAGGAGATAGGGTAAGGGGAGAGAATGCAGGAAAAGACAGCTGGAATTGAGGGACATTTGAGAGATCATATGGAAACCCAATACAGTAGAAGCTTCCTAGAATATAAGAAGGTTATCCTGTTGAGGTCTCCCAATAATGGGGGATATGGAGTCTCAACTGGTCATCTCTTTTCACCAAACAAGGCTTCTAGTAGCTGGACTTTGTCGCATTCAAGTAAATTGTTATCCAAGCAGGTCCCATGGGAATTTCCAAACAACCCATGCTGTTGCTAAGGCAATGGGTTGCTTTCTGCAGAGTGATTTCAGGGGCCTCATTGGTGAGGAAAATATCCACAAAACTCATTGAACATGGAGAAGTTGAGAGGGAGCCAACATAGATCTTTCACCACTGAGTCCTAATGTCTTTGATGTGGGAAGGCACTCTGCAGGCTAACAAAAGAGAAACAAGGACACCAACCAAGCCACAAAGCCTTTGTCTTACAATCTGTCCTGTCTATAAAATTGTTAGGGCAATGGTGATACAGAACTTATGGTAATAACCAACTGATGTCTTATGTCTTGACCAAGATCCCCTCTACAAGAAAGAAGCCAACCAAGACACTGCTTGAGTGACCAAGAACCAGAAACTAGATTGTGAAGATACTAGGGTAAATTTAAACACTATTGGTTAAAAAAATCAATAAAATGACTCCTAACTATATTCTGCTGTACTTATAGATCAGTGCCTTATCTAATCATGATCAGAGAAGATTTCTCTGACAACATATGTGAACAGATGCAAAGGCGCACGGCCAGGCGTTATGGGGAGAGGGAGTCTCAATGGGAGGTCTCCATCAAATCTGCTCAAGGAACACTGCAGAAGAGGAGGTATAAAGAGTTTAAGAGCCAGAAGGGATGGTGAACACCTGGAAAACAAGGGCCTCTGAACCAAGGGAAGTAGCAAGTACAGGGCTTACGTCCATCTGCACCAATCCTCTGTGTGTATATTACAGCTGTCAGCTCAGTGTTTTTATGGAACTCCTGAGTTTGAGAACAAATGTGTCTCTGATTCTTGTGCCTACTCTTGGGAATCCTTTCTTCCTGTTGGCTGGCATGTCCAACTTTATCTTACTATATTTTATTTTATCATGTTTGGCTGTTATCTCTTAGATACCTGGTCTTTTCTAATGAGAAACAGAAAGGGAGTGGATCTGGAGGGGAGGGGAGGTGGGAGGAACTGGAAGGAATAGAGGGAACAGAAAGTATAATCCAGATATATTGTATGAGAAAGAATCTGTTTTCACTAAAAGGAAAGGAAACAAAGCTGAAGCAACCTTTTTGAGTAAGAAGATAAGTGGTAATAAACAGAGTTGTTTCTTTTGTAAAGTCAGCCATATCAAAGTCCCATCTTCCTATGTAGGAGATGAGAGGCCATGATTTTGAAATTTTAACACAAAATATTTCAATCACTTTAAACCTGTGAGTATTTAAAAGTGGAATTCCAATAAAAGCAGGCTCTTAAAATGAACCAGTAAATGAAGCAGCATAGACATATCTCAAGCAAAAGAGAAATATATATATATATATATATATATATACATATATATATATATATATTCCAACTCTTCTATTGAAGCATATATACAAACCTATAATTAAACTTTTCTCTGTGGTATTGTGAAGGCACAGTTCTAATACAAACTAAAAAATACATTTTATTTTGAATTTCAACAAAAAATCATTTTTAAAAATAACTATTAAAATAGGTAACACTTTAGCTCATATATATAATATTTTATATTTTCAGATTATGAGATTTCTCTGGGTTTATGATTAAAACATAAACTTAGTGAGTATCTTAATTACTGTCTTTATACTTTCTATTGCTGTGCTGTGACACCATGACCAAGACACATTATAGAAAAAACTGTTTAATTTGGGACTTATGGTTACAGAGGGTTAGCGTCAATTTGCAACATTGCCAGAAAATGAGTGTATCAAATTTGTAAAACAAATACTAATAAATGTAAATATATAGATTATCTTCAACATAACAATAGTGAGTGAATTTAACCCTTCTCATACTAAACTAATAGATGTTTAATTTTTGTCAGAATACAGTGTTAAATGACACCATAAATCAGACATCTGTAGAATATTCCATCTAAGTCCTGCAAAAAACCATATTCCTCTCAGTCTCCCATAGATTACCTCTAAAATAGAACACATGCTAGGACACAGATAAAATTCAAATATAGGAACTTAAAACAAATTATTATACACACATATGTATGTAACAATAATTAATGAAAAAGAGGCCATGAACTTGAAAGAGAAGAAGAAGGGGTGTGGGAGCGTTTGGGAGGTGGAAAGTGAAGGAGTAAATGACGTAATTATATTATGATCTCAGAAATAAAAGAAATAATGAAAAAGCATGTTAAAGTAGCTGCTTGGGTAAGCAATGAATTGCTAAAGAGAGCGCAAAGTACTTTTGCATCTGTGTCTTCAACATTTCCTCTCTACATGATCACAAAATCCTACCTTTTCAATCAACCTTGCAGAATTTTTAATGTAGGTGTGGATTTTTTTTATTATCTGGGAATTTGTGAAGATCAAAAGATTATTTCTCATAATTGTAGAAGGTATGCAAAATAAACTATTGATTATATTATTCACATATATAATTAAATTTTGATTGAAATTTTAACAGCCTTTATTGTTTATTTCAATTTGTTTTATTTACAAACTTTATTACTAATTGTCCAACAATTATTAGTCTGTAGTAATGTTTAATTACTGATAATTTGACACAGAATTTATAGCAACAATTCTAGCTTCTATGGTGTTCTGATGTTTGTTTCTCATTAACATTTACTTTTACATACAGCCTTAAAGACATATTTGACTTGTTCAGGAATTTGCTTAGTTTCTAGTAATTATGTGATACAGTTAGAGGGAAACAAACCCAGGTAAAACAAGACTTTCAAAGAATGAAGTTGTGTAATTTGGTAATCATTGGTTAGTAGTTCACTCAAGCCTTTACTGTCTTCTAGCCACACTTTTATTTAACTGTTCCTTTGGTTGAGGGCTCTGTGTGCTCTTAGCCTGGTGCTCTGGCACAGAGTCATCTGCAGAGATGTGGTCCAGGTGTCTCCTTGTCTGTGCTCACACTGAAATTTGATTGGGTAGGATATCATTTCCAGTTGGCAGGACTCAACTTCCTCCCATGAATTTTGAACTGAGATCTCCCTTTCTCTCTACCTGCTGGCTGAGGGTTGCCCTCAGTTTTTTTGCCATATGTTTTTTTGTTATATAGCAGCAACACACAAGACAGCCAGCTACCCTTAGGAGAAGTGAACAGGAAGAGTCATTTGTAGTGTAATCAAGGTGGAAGTCACACACTTTTGCAACTTATGCTAGACAGTGAGAGCCCATCCTTTACTTCATTACAACAGAGTCGTTAGAGTCAGTCCACACTCAAGGAAGGGATTATAAAGGTGGTAAATAAGGATAGTTGGTGATCATTGAGCCCACATTAGAAAGCTGTATGTCTTGGAAATTTAACTATATTCTCTCCAGTATGGGATGTTGACTACAGGATTTAAAAAAATTCATAAAGCTTTGAGTGACATTTTTCCAATTATCAATTTTTAAACTAATAGATAATATACATTAACTGAAAAATATTTGAGCCTACATTGTAGAATGACACTGTAGATTACATTATATGGAGTTTATAACATGATATGATATACATATACACATATATATGCATAAGTAAACATTATGTGTATTTATGAGGAATAGATATATACTCTAAGAAATACACTATAGAGTTCTGATACAAAGTTAAAATCTATCTTTATAAAAAATTTAACAAAGGTTAGTTTTGGTTTAAGAAAGTCTGCATTCTGCTTTAATTTGTATCCTTCACTTTTGTCTGGTCTTCCTGCCTTTTACTTTGGTGTTCATATCTCTGTGAAGATCCTGTTCTTTTGGGAAGAGAGACTCAGCTTCTGCTAATACAATTGCTCACAGGTCATTCTAAGTACAGCCTTCATATATTGATTTCTGTAGAGTCAGCTAGCTTTCTTTGCCCCAATATGCCCTGCAAAATGGTTGCTGCCTGAATTCATTGTTAACCTGGGAATGACTTTAGTTTGTTTGTTTTGGCCCCACAGCTCCTTGTCTTGCTTGAAAAAATCTGTGTCTGCCTTTTCTGCTGTCTCATTTCTCTTCCTGGTACTGAGGTTAAGGGATGTTTTACATTCTATTCCCTTTGGCAAGATGAATCAGTTTTAGGGTATCTGAGTTGAAATGTCATCCTTCTATGCTTTTAAGAGCATGACACTGGAAGAATCGCAAAGCAACCTGCATTAAAGCATTGGGCAGTCACTGTTGTTGTATGCCACATTGTGATGATATAGAAATGATAGGCATTGTGCTATTCACATTTGGAAAAAAGTATGAGAATTACAGACAATGGTAGCAAATGATTGACTTATTTGACGGCTGTCTATGAAATGACACACCAAGAAACTTCACTTGCAAGTTAAATTTTCTAAATGAATAACTATATCCATTTTATGTAATTTAATGTTTGCATAAATAAGTGAAGCAGAAAAAAGCATTATATAAGAGAAATATGTATCAATAAAGGAAATTCACCTTTGTTCCTTTGACTCACTCTGTGTGAAGAAGAGAATGGATGATGAAATACCTGGATCCTAAATCAGTGGGGAACACATCTCTTTCTTTGACTCTTACTTGATAGTCTTTAATTCAAAGGAGTCTGGATTTAGTAATATAGCTATATACATGCTTTAAGTCCTTTTCTTTTTATTCATTCAATATTATAAAATGACTGTAACGATAAGGAAAGACATAATTTTATTGTGAAAACTGGAGAGAAATCATTATAGTGTTTTTATAGTTAAACCATTTGTTTCTCAAATCAAGGTAGATATCTTATCTTCTGTTTCAGTGTAATGTAGTAAAGTCTTTAAGTTAGTGTTCTGGATTGTTAAAGACTTGGTTTTTCATTGAAAGTACCATATAAAATATGCAGATTGTGTGAATTCAGGTGTATGATGTTTTCAGCAGCCTGCAAATCATAAAATGCAATTTTCTCCTTTTAGTGCCAAGTTCATGATACTAAATGGCTTAGAAAATTGTATTAGGTAATTTTCTCTAGTGCATTTGATGCAAATTGCACTAATATTGTGAAGTGCCTTTGTTGAACACATTTTAAGTTAGATGAATTAAAATTTCTGAAGGACAGAATTAGATCAAGATGATTATGATGAGAAAGATTGCTTATTCTCCAATAACATTAAATATGGTTAATTCCATGCATTATTATGTAAATCTAAGTAAGTTCACCATTTACTCTAATGACCACTTTCTTGCTTATCTGTTAGTAAGTGAAGAGTGCTTTGTTTAATATTTATACAATAAAGCCTCTCTATTTCTGTAGATGTGTGTAAGAGATGATACTAGATTTTTTTCCATAAAAATGTTTTCATTACTGAAGATAACTATGTTCAGAGACATATAACAATGAATCCATTATTTTAAGGCTTTTAAAAAACATGATGCAAGACATGCCTCTTAGACTTAGAGGGGGATAGCTATATGTTATGTTAAAAAACGATGGACTGATGAAGACCTTGTAAATGACAATTTTCTTTTAGCTGATGGTATAATACTGACAGAAAAAGAGTGACTTACACAGAACAGAATTAGTCTTTGCTACCCTGATTCTGTAAGAACCAGAATCCTCCTACCAATCCATTTCTAGACAACGAATTTCATGGTGTTCTCAATCTGTCTATCATACATATTTTGGAGATTTAATTAGGCAAGAATTAGAGTATGTTGAATGATTATCGCTCAGTGATTAATCTCAGGAAGTATAATTTCCTCTATTCACAGGACAAAACAACCATAAATAATTATTCTTGTCTAGCTTTTAAGTGAAAATTATGGCATTAAGTTACTAATGCTGATGTTTTATTTCTCTCAATTCTATGGTTATTCTTTCAACATTGCTTTTACAGGGAAGAAAACTTATTCAGCAATAAATAAATTTGCATAAATTTCTCTCCCTTAGGGAGATGAAGGTTCAGTATGCTCCACCTAACATTTGTAGTATTATATTACCTAGCTTAAGAGAGAAAAAGTAATCTTTCCTCTATACTTCTTAAGTTGTTGGCTGGGCTTTGCTGTAATAAGACATGGGTTAGGAAAAAGAAACAGAAGGTTAACGTGTGTTCCTATGCACATGGATGTCCCCTGGAGAAATTAGGAAATCTCTAGAATAGGTCTCTAAGAGTTCTTGACCTCTGGCTTAATTTTCATACTTATCTGAAACAAAGGCAGGAGAGCTTGGACTTCCTAGAAGAAGGCAAACAACAGAAGCACAGAACTATGCTATGGAAAGTCAGGCACACATGTTCCCCATTGATTTAGTCTAGAGGGACTTCATTGCCAGCTCTCTGTTACATACAGGGAATCACAAGAACAGAAGTGGATTTCCTTTATAGGGAGATATTTCTCTTATAAAAGGCTGACTTTTCAGAGCTTCTCTTGTTTGTGCATTATCTCAAAGTAACCCATTCAAAGTATCCTTATTCAGAGGAGACCTATTTACCCTGCTATGTTCATATCTCTTATGATCACGTTTTTAATGTAATATTGTGAGCCTCAGAATTAGCAGTGCTGCCCATGGAGATGAAAGGAGAAGGAAAAAAAGGAAAATTTGTCATCATGACCACTCAAAGGAAAAGTGACACACATCTTAAGAAATAGAAGTTATTTGAGTTCTTCAGTTGGATAGTATTAGCTGCAGTCATCATAGTTTTAGTACTAGAGTTAGAAGCTTTCTTTACAAGTTAAGGAACTTGTAGGGCATGTAGGTTTACATGTGGCCACCAGCCATGGAATAAAAATGTCTTCTCTTTTCATTAGTTGTTGAGAGATATTAAAAAGAAGATTTGAGTCTTAGATTTAATATTAGGCACAGTAGAGTGGTAACAAGATGGCAGAGTCAGAAGCTCTAATCTTCCTCCCAACACACTGATAGAACCAGAGCCGTGGGCAAATCCCACCGTGGGGCATCTAGAAATGAAGATAAAGGTTTCTGCACTTTCAGTAGTACAAGATGACTCATCATAGCTGGTTAGTACATTTGGGACCCCGTTCACCATAATCCCTGTGCATGAAGTTCTTGACACTCAACCTCCAGAATCTGTGACAGAGAAGGGAAGGGTTTAGTTTGTACAAACAGATCCCAACCTCTCCAGGGGGGCATCCCTGGGTACTGTCTTTTATATAATCAGAGTTGGAAATGTGATGAGATAGCTGTATTACTGCTGACCAGGAAAGAAAACATGCAAATTTGTGAGTAGTAAATAGGGAGAGAAGAGTTGAAAAAACTCCCAGTTTTTCCCTTGGAGAGGTAGCAAATTGTTCTATATTTTGAAAATATTGACTTCTGAGCTAACAACTATAGAATAAAACTAAAGCAGTTGGATTTGGGCTATTTTTCTTTCTTTCTTTTTTTTTTATTTTTTATTTTACAACACCATTCAGTTCAACCTAATAGCCACATATTCCCCTGTTCTCCCCTTCTCGCCTCCCTCCCCCTCCCCCCAGCCCACCCCCCATTCCCACCTCCTCCAGATCAAGGTCTCCCCCGAGGACCGGGATCAACCTGGTAGACTCAGTCCAGGCAGGTCCATTCCCCCCCCTCCCAGACCGAGCCAAGTGTCCCTGCATAAGTCCCAGGATTCAAACAGCCAACTCATGCAACGAGCCCAGGACCCGGCACCAACGCACAGCTGCCTCCCAAACAGATCAAGCCAAATGACTGTCTCACCCATTCAGGGGGCCTGATCCAGTTGGGGGCCCCTCGGCCTTTGGTTCATAGATCCTGTGCTTCCATTCATTTGGTTATTTGTCCCTGTGCTTTATTCAACCTTGGCTTCAACAATTCTCGCTCATATAAACCCTCTTCTTTCTCACTAATTAGACTCCCAGTGCTCCACCAGGGGCCCAGCCGTGGATGTCTGCATCCAGATTCCTCAGTCCTTGGATGGGGTTTATGGCATCACTATTTGGGTGTCTGGCCATTCCATCACAAGAGTAGGTCAGTTCCTGCCGTCTCTCGACCATTGCCAGCAGTCTTTTGCGGGGGTATCTTTGTGGATCTCCGTGGGCCTCCCTAGCTCTCTGCTTCCTCCCCTTCTCATGTGGTCTTCATTTACCATGGTCTCCTATTCCTTGTTCTCCCTCTCTTTTCTTGATCCAGCTGGGATCTCCCACTCTCTTTCCCTCGACCGTCGCCCTTCATTGTTCCCACTCATGACCAGGCTGTTCATGTAGATCTCGTCCATTTCTCCGTGTCTTTTTTTGGGGTCCCGTTTTCCAGGTAGCCTCACTGGTGATGTGAGTAGCAGTCCAGTCATCCTTGTTCCACATCTAGCATCTTCCTATGAGTGAGTACATACCATATTTGTCTTTCTGAGTCTGGGTTACCTCACTCAGGATGATTTTTTCTAGGATTTGGGCTATTTTTAATGACATTTAAAAATATTGTCTAAAGGTAATGATAACTCAAAGGGAAAATTGGCCCAGCCAAAAAGGATCAGCCACGTGGTTGATGACAGCTCATTGCCATTGGTCAGGAAGATTGAGGTTGACTTAGGCTAAGACAGTATTAGACAAATGAGAGTTCCAAAGAGGGGGGAGAGATTTTTCCAAAGATTATGCATATTCTGTGTAGATGAATTACTCTGAGAATAGTAACTGAAAATCCAATCTGTGGGTCCTTTTTTCTTGGTGTCTAGATTCCTTTCTCACCAAGACAAAAATAACTAATAAGCTTGTAAGCTAAAAAGGCTTAGAAAGGATGTGCTCATAAAAAATTGGTCATGGAAAATACTAACAATTATTACGGTTTAGAATCAACATTTATAAATATTTTGTATAGATAATAAATCAGTTTCACATTAAATTTTTTATAATATTTGATACTTATTTAAAAAGAACAGCTTGCCTTCTGTGGATATACACCTCCAATCTGGGGAATCTCTTCTTGTGGATGTATAGCAACATGTTATTTTATAACAAAAAAATGAAATAGTCATGAAATACAAGTATGATAGACATTAGAAGAAATTAAGAAGCCATTTCATTTTCTGTCATGATTTTGAATTTTTCCGACAAAGCTACTCAATTCCAATTTAGTCATGTGTCTTGCAGACCTTTGTTGTTAGTATTCATGTCATATAGAAATAGAATGTAAGCCATTAACTGCTTTCATAATAGAGAAAATTGGAGACATACTTGAGAACTCCAAAGGGGACCATTGCTATGTTTAGGTAATGGGGCTGGATTATTCAGAGAACAGCTCCATTGAAAAGAGCCTCATGATTGCACTTACCACTCTGGTAGAAAGCAATTAAATGTTAAGATGGTCAGTCCAGCTTGATTGGCTTTAGAATGTAGCTCGAGACCTAGCTTGAACTTTTGTAAAACTTGAGGACCCAAAATCAGTAGTGTTCAATAAAATAACTTACCTGAGCTGCTGCTGCTGTGAAAAGCAACTGCTGACATGCATTTGAAAACTTGAAACAAATGTTTTCAGGTTTAGTGTACTGTTCCTTTCACATTTTTCTTTTTTAGTGTCTAAAGATATATGATTTAAAGTTGTGGCTTTTATGGATTGAAGAAACCCAAGTCTAATATATTTTACATTTCTACAGAATATTTTCTCTGGTCTATAATTACATTTGTTTTGTATGCAACTGCTTCTGTGAATAACTCAAATCCACTTTTTTATAACTATTTTTGTTATGATATTTGGTTACAGAAAAATATATGGTTAATTAGAGACCATAATGAAAGCTGGCCAAATTTACCAAGAAAGAAATAGAAAGATGTAGCATTGGCTAGCAAAGGTATTGACTGTCTGAATTTTCTAGCACATCATATTCTAATCACTCAGGTATATGTTTATCACATGAGCATCTGTTCCTGGTGCTTATACTGTGTTATAGCACTCTAAGAGCTGTTCAAGTTTTCCCCTTCTTGTAGCCTTATGTGGTAAGTATGCTTATTACATGGAGTTTATGGTAAGGCAACTGAGACCAAGAAAAGAGGTTTCTTACATATGTGGTTGGATTGTTGTTAAATCAGTCTCGGGCTCTGTTCCATCTTGGCACCATTAGTGCACTTTGACAACCCAGTATCCAAGTCCTTTTCAAATGAACCTTTCTAATAAAAATGCTTATTATATTTTATTAATATTTTTAAAACTCTGTATTTGAATTTGTTATCATGACATTTAATTTCAAGACATCTCATATTACAAATTTCTGAAATATTAAGAATATCATGTCATAATACTAATTAACTATCGTTTTTAGGTCATCTGTGAAATTCATTTAATGAGCACAACAAAAAAAAACTTCCTGTCAAAGTACATAAAACAAAGTACCTAAAACATGTGAGTCCAATAATCATAGAAAATAACCTGAAAGTTTTTTAAATCTATATTTATATCTTTGACCATTGCTAAAGAACTCAAGAAAATACTTCAAAAACAACAATAAGACTCATTTTCTTCCAGGATCAAGATTAGGAATTCCTCACTTTGAAATGATGATTTGCATAATAAAGATCACAACTGCAAAGCTATTAATAAAGGAGCTGAGATTAGAATTAGGTCTCTTATGGGGCTATTCAATAGGAATTGATATTGGCTTTGTTATACTACAAACTGAAAAAATGTACAGCAGCTGTTGTTCAAAAGCGATTAGGAAACTGCATTTTAAGAAAAAAATTATAAGAAAGACTCTCCAAAACAGCATGGTACATAGTCCATAATTGGGGTGCTTTGCATAAATTTATTTTATCTAGAATTTATCATAATTCTATCCCAAAATACCTTTATTTACTGCTTTTCACATTCAATCATAGATGCACTTAGATTTTTATTATTAAAACTTAAAATCATTGTATTAGTTTTTATATGTATTGGTGTTTTGGCAGCCTCACATGTTTGCCTGGTACTCATGGAGGACAGAAGAAAGTGGCAGGTCCTTTGGAGTTGTCGTTATGGATGGTGATGACCTGCCATGTGGGTGCTGGGAACAGAACTTGGGTCCTCTGGTAGAGCAGCCAGTGCTTTTAACCACTGAGCAATCTCTCCAGATCCAGATTTTTATTAATTTTGAAATGAGCTGGCTTCTCTTTTAGAAGTCATAAGATATGCATTATTTTCTCCATCTGTGGGTAACCCTGACACCTACCTGTTCTGTAACATTCTATATATGATGGCAAGTAAAGAATTATAGATTTTCCTAAACTGTTACAAATTGTACATCTAATCCTAATATCTCTGTACTCTTTTTATCCCATATATACCACTAGATGATGTAAGGCATATACTGTATTATCCAATTTTTATGTTTCTTTATTCTTTACTTATTTCTTCAGCATATGCTATCCTTGCCTCAATGTATTACAAATATTGACACTCATTTAATTTTTTTCTCATATCTTTCTTCCCTATGCATTTTATAAAGACTTCATACCACAGATTAGAAAACACAATAAATCTTTAGTATTAAATATCACTCAAGATACTTTTATATAAATAATTTCATTTAATTAACACAACAACCCTATGTGACAGGATATTATTTTATTATTTTATTGAGAAGGAAATTGAAGCCCAAACAAGTTAAAATTCTTGCTCCACATCATGAATATACTGCATTCATCCCCTCAGCTGACATAATAAATTATTGTGAACTTGGCTTAAAATAGAAATATATTCTATCAAGATTCTGAGTCTAGAAGTGTGAGATCACTTGTTTCATCCAGTGATGTTCCATACTAGAGCCCTGAAGAATGCTCTCTTCCTCTTGCAGTTTTCCTGTTTCTTCTAGCTTCTGTGACTCTTAGAATCCATTGGCTTATGGAAGATTAACCCCTGGCTCTGGCTCTGCATCCATTCTCCCACTGCCTTCTTTTCTGTCCACCCGTCTTTCCTTTTGTGTTTCATTTATTTTATTATATATTTTAGTTTTGACCTTTTAATCATGAAATCTGAGTTCTCTGTCTCAGCTAACAGGCACTTTTAGGTTCTGAAAACAAGATGAAAAATCTTTAGCACACAAACCCTCCCAATGAGGGCTTTCCATGTAGAGTTTGACCAACATTCATCCAATTCACAGCACACAACTAAATCAAAAGACCAGAAAAATCTCAAATAACTTCAATGAATTAAAACCACAAAACCAGAACAAACACTAAATTAGTAGAAGAAAAGAAAGAGTGAGTAAAGGAAATAAAATAAAATAGATAAAAAATAAACATGAAACACCAATGGTGCAGACATGGTTCTCAAAAGTAATGAACAAACCAGATAAACTTACATAAAACACCAATTTTGTACAGATAAGGTTCTTGAAAGAATGTACAAACCAGATATACAAAGACCAATGAAAGAAAAAAAAAGTAAAAAGAAGAGGTGATAAAATATAAACCATTACAAATGATCAGCATTATGCCAACCACTTTGATGATGTGGAAAACTTGAACTGGTTTCTGGACATATATCCTATCAAGACTGATTCTTCAGAAACAGAAAATATGAATAAACCAAAAATATGTAAGGAGGGTAAATCCATAACAAACACCCATGCAGGATAACCCCAGGATGAGATGCCTCCACTAATGAATTCTACCAAACATTCAAATAATAATTAACACAAATTATTATTAACATGTTTAAAGTTGACAGGAAAGGAATTTGTTGCCAAATCATTCTCTAAATCCAACTTTTTCTGGATATGAAATCCAAACAAATATGCAACAAGAAAAGAAACTTAAATGTCATTGGTGAACAAATTGAGGGTGTCCTCACCAAAATGCTAGAAAACCAAATCCAACAGCACATTAAAAAGAGCATTTATGATGGGGGAAAAGCGGGGTGGGGTGCAGTGGGGAGGGTGGGAGGGGGGAGAACAAGGGAATCCGTGGCTGATATGTAAAATTAAATTTAGTAATTAAATTTAAAAAAAGAGCATTTACTAAGGGATGTTTGGATGGTTCAATATATATAGATCAATACATGTGATGTAACACATTAACAAATGAAGAGCAAATCCATCTCATCATCTCAGTCGATGTATAAATAACAGTGCATTAAATTTAGCATTAATTTGTCATAAGGTATTGAATGAGTTATGTATACAGTTTATGTCTCAATAAAATAAAGTCCATATAGCAAGCCAACAGAAAACATCATCCTGAAGGGGTGCTAGCTGAAAGCTTGTAATCTAAAATCTGTAACAACCCAAGGAGGCCTACTTTCTCTAAGTTTATTTAACATCATTTTAAGTCCTCTTTAGAGCCATCAGAATCAGAAACATAATAAGCATCCATATTGGAAAAATTACTATATTTGTTAGTGCTAATGGTATGATCATATATATAGAAAACCCCAAGATTCTGTCCAGAACTTTTACAGCTAAATAATAAATTGAGAAAAGTTGTAGGTTATAAAATCACCACATAAAAACTAGTAGTGCTGACAAATAGCAAGTCACCTGAAACACAAATCAATTCCACTTACAAAGGCAAAAACTACATAAAGCTCTGTAGATGGGATTTCTGAATAACTTCTTTGCAACATGGTTGTTGTAGCAAGTGATTAGTAATATTTGACCCATGAATGTGAAGGACTCTGGATTTCTGCAGTTCTGAGCTCCATTTGCAAGCCTGAGGCAAACCTCTTGTGGGAAGAGTGAAAAATCAGACCATAGACACACTCTGGACATTCTGAGTCCCCATATGCTCCCTGTTTACACAATTTTATAAGCAGGTCTGTCCTTTGTTGAGTTTCTGGTATTTAATTCTTCAGGAAATTGTTTGCAATCCCTCAGTGACACTTGTAACAGTTATTGACTTTAAAAATTATTACTCTTTCAAATGAGCCTTGCATATTGGTCATATTGTCTCTCACACCTACCACTAGTCCTCGAATCTCTCTCTCATGTCATGTCTATTCATTTTGTTTTGTAAACACAGTGATTACCCAGGATTATCTGTGTGATTATCAATTTGTAGCTATCTGTTGGATCCTATTTGCTTTTCTTTCTAATTTAGACATTTATCATTTGATTGATGGTCCATCCTAATCCAAGATCATCTGGTGTAGCCATATCTGATGCTAATGGCTAAAGTCATAAAGCCAGCACTGTAGATGTAACCAACCGTCTTATTAAATAAGAAACACAGAACCAATGTAAAGAAGAAAGCCAAGAGGTCAGAGCTCAGAGCTAAAACCTTACCTTTCCTCCTGCGGTGGTCCTACCTCTCTGAAAGAGACCTACTTCCTGTGTGTTTGTCTTTCATATAGTCCTTCTGTTCTGCCTTCTCATTGGTTGTAAACCCAAACACATGACTGCCTCATCACTGCCTGTAAGTACAGCCCTCCAGGTCTTAAAGGCATATGTCTCCAATGCTGGCTGTATCCCTGAACACACAGAGCTCTGCCTAGCTCTGTCTACCAAGTGCTGGGATTAAAGGCATGCACCACCACCCCCACACTCTTGCTATGGCTCTAATAGCTCTGACCCCCAGGGAACTTTATTTATTAACATACAATTAAAATCACATTTCAGTACAAATAAAATAGCACTGTACAGCACAACTGCTTGACAAAGAGCCAGCAAAGCTGAGCTGCATGGTCGCCGCCATGACACATTTGGTTTTGGTCGCCACATGTTGCATGGTTGGGGGACTCTTAATATTTGTATGCTTGGGGATATTGGATTGATAGAAAATTTCTTATGAATCATTTACGCCTTCTCCCAGGAATACTGCTGCTAAGCTTCCCCAGGAAAGTCCTGATCATAATACCTCTCCAGCTTTTAGGAAGATATCCTTACCTACTTGAAGGTCTTCCTTACGCATTGGAGGTTGTGACATACATAAAGAAGCTAGAGATCTCTATGAGGTTCTGAGATATTCTTAAAACATCTGCCCCTACACTTACTCTGGAACAAGATAATCAAAACAAAGTAAACTTAAAAAGGTCAATGTTGCAGGAGGGCTTCTCTCCAGGTTCCCCAAGCCCCGCAGTCCCACAATCCACTTATAAAATAATCACTCAGACACTTATATCACTTATAAACTGTATGGCCATGGCAGGCTTCTTGCTAACTGTTCTTTTATCTTAAATTAACCCATTTCTATAAATCTATACCTTGCCACGTGGCTGGTGGCTTACCAGCGTCTTCACATGCTCCTTGTCCTGGCGGTGGCTGCAGTGTCTCCTCCTCAGCCTTCCACTTCCCAGCATTTTCCTCTCTCCTTGTCCCACCTACTTCCTGCCTGGCCACCTACTTCCTGCCTGGTCACTGGCCATCAGTGTTTTATTTATATAGAATGATATCCACAGCATTTCCCTCTTTTTTTCTTTTTTTAAAAAGTAAGGTTTTAACTTTAACATGGTAAAATTACATATAACAAAACAATTATTGAGCAAGAATTACAGTTACAATATTAAAGAAGATGTCCTATCTATCTTATATTTGTGAGTTTAAGGTTTTATATCTAACTTATCTTTTGTCATAACTGAGGAAATTACAACTATGTAGTTTTCAACCACATCAAAGACCTGAGAAGGAACATAATGGTACCTGAGAAATGGTAGATGGATGCAAGCAACTTTCGGGAATCTTGCAAAAAAAAGTAGACCAAGACAGCTGGCAGCCTGGACAATCACCTAATGTTTCTCAGCATTGTTGGTGCATTCAAATTGGCTACAGGCCTAGAGTATCTGACAGACCATTTTTAGAAGCAGGAATTCTGAGAGACCATCTTACCCTGTCTTGGCAGAGTACAGTGATCGCTTTCCTTGTGTCCCGCTTGTCCAGAAAGGACAGCATTATATTTGTACTGTCAGCCATCAAGGCAAGGGCAGTTCTTTGCCCAGTAGGCCATTTTGTGCCAAGAAGACAAACTTCCCAATGGAAATGTCTTAGAAGCCCAACATTCTCTCGGGATCAAATTAGTGCAGCCAGGAGCAATTGTGTCTCATGTCAACAGAATTCTAAGTTATTTAAATGTCATATTCTCTAGGTCTATGAAGTGTTTGAAGATTACCTATCTATCTGAAATATATCTATGTATACCTAGAAGACTTAACTAACATGGCTACAAATATGATTATCATAGATGACTAATTATTAATCTATTTTTAATTATCCATTACAATTTTAAATGAGTTACATAAACATAATACCTCAAACAAGAATAGAAAAATATATATACAGTATAACAAAATTAACTTCAAGTTTGTATCTATAAACTAAAATTTATACCAATGTAAAACATTTTAAACATAAACTAAAATCTATACCAATGTAAAACATTTTAAACAAGTTCTTTTTTTTTTTTTTTTTTTTTTTTTGGTTTTTCGAGACAGGGTTTCTTTTGTGTAGCTTTGCGCCTTTCCTGGAGCTCACTTAGTAGCCCAGGCTGGCCTCGAACTCACAGAGATCCGCCTGCCTCTGCCTCCCCAGTGCTGGGATTAAAGGCGTGCGCCACCAACGCCCGGCTCAAGTTGTTCTTTAAAAGTAGGTTGGTTAATCTATCCTTTTATCTTATCATCTCTATATCCTCCTATATATCTATATCAAATCCCATTTTCTTTTTTAGAAAGAGATCACATTTATAATCAACTTGTTTTAAATAAAAATATTGGTTTTTCTCTGTCCCATACCAGAGGGCTCTTCTGATTTGGGACACAAGAATCTCTTAACCATTTTTTTTTAAAACAATATGTCTGGGTTTAGAGGGGGAGTGAGCCAATTCCACCTCTAAAGCCAGCTTGGTATATTTGGGAATTTGGGCGTAGCATCTCTTACTACTTCCTGCTGGAGGGGGGTGCTGTGTCTTATGGGGACCCAAAGAAAATTTTAGGCCTAAGGGGTAGTCCTTGAGGCTGAATTGTGTGAACCAGTTGCCTTGAAACTGTTCTGGATGTTGGATCATCTGGGCCATGGTGTCATCGGAGATCTTTCAGGGGGTCTTGGCTGGTCAAACCTGATGTATCTTAATCTGGAACAAATCCATAGCCTCTGGCTTTCTGTGGAAACAAAAGCAGAACCTCTTTTCCAAAGTAACATATCCTTATATCCAAATTTTGAAGTCAAGGTACCTTTAAAATATACATTTTGGCATAACTCAACAGCTTTTATAATCAAATGTTTTTCTTTAGTTACAAATATCAAAGAGAACATAATCCAGATTCTCTGTGTGGTAGCCATCTTTACATGGCTTATGTTTTATATTACCATGAGCCTATTGCTTTAAACTGCACCATTCTAAGACTGAAACGGTGCTGTGGCTGCTGGCTCCGCCTACTTCAGCTTCCCAACATGGCGGTTGTACGTTTTGTGCCAGCTCTGGGAGTCATCAAGTCTCAGAAATAATGGGTCTAAGCTTTTATCAAAGCAGCGTGTAGCCCAGAAACCTTTTTTTTTTTTTTTTAATACTAGTAAAGACTAAATCTACTACACAGCGTAATGTGCCACTGGCAGATGTCTCATTTCCGCCATACTGCAGGTCAAACGCACACGCCAGGAACCCGCCAGTGTTCAAACCCTCATTTTGCGGCGTCTAGCTGCCCATATGAGACAAGAAGCAGGAACCTGGTTTTGGCTCTGTTTAGAATTGGTTATTAAATATTCTCAGGTTTAAGGTGGAAACTCGAGCCGTTGGGCGCCATTTGTTGCTGGAGGGCTTCTCTCCAGGTTCCCCAAGCCCCGCAGTCCCACAATCCACTTATAAAATAATCACTCAGACACTTATATCACTTATAAACTGTATGGCCATGGCAGGCTTCTTGCTAACTGTTCTTTTATCTTAAATTAACCCATTTCTATAAGTCTATACCTTGCCACGTGGCTGGTGGCTTACCAGCGTCTTCACATGCTCCTTGTCCTGGCGGTGGCTGCAGTGTCTCCTCCTCAGCCTTCCACTTCTCAGCATTCTCCTCTCTTCTTGTCCCACCTACTTCCTGCCTGGCCACTGGCCATCAGTGTTTTATTTATATAGAATGATATCCACAGCAGGTCAACAAGATTTGGTGGTATAGAGGAGTTGACAACAGATCAGATCAGATTACATGCCTCTTCCTACCCTACACTCAGGCGATTCTGTGACATATATAGCAGCAAAGTTAAATTAGCTGAAGTAACCTCTGCCCTACACAGAGACGTACGTTGATGGGCAAAGAATGGTGTGGAAAGATGATAAAAGAATGAGATGTCAGGACCTCCCTTTCTTAGAAAAATTAGCTCATGCAGAGCCACTGTGATGTCATATGACCAAGAAATAAAAGAATACTAGGATTAGACATATAAATAAATTCTATAAAGATATAAAATGTAAACATTGTGTTATGCCATAAATTAAATAATAACTGTAGCAGCTTTAGCCTCAGAATTTTTCTTGGGTACTCTGATCATTAAGAGTTAATAATAAACTGCTCAGGACATGGCAATCTGCCCAGGCTGGCTTGGAGATTTTCTGTCTAGTGTCCTTGAAGCCAAAGAGCTACCAGACTGAGAACCAGGCTGTCATATGCCTCTAGATTTTTAAAAATTGGGTTATGGGGTTGATGAGTGAAAATGATTATAAAAGATAATTCTGTGTAGTGGGTAGCAATTCCAGCTTTGATCTGGAAGTTCCAACCCCCATTGAGGCTTCAGCAACTGTCACGCCTGCAAGCTGGGGCCAAGGGAGGCACCTGGAGACCAGAGATCTGGATGGGCCAGCACTCTCTCTGTTCTGGACCCTGGACGGTGGAGGTGGACCGAGCAGAGCTCCAGAGAACACCTCTGGACTGTGATACCCCCTGACCTACCTATCCCTTCGTTTGTAAGTTACCCATTAAATAAATCTTCCTTTTAACTACGTGGAGTGGCCTTAATAATTTCACCAATAATTCTGTTTATCAGTGATGCCTAAACTTGAAGAAAAATGATTATAAAAGATAACTCTCTTCTGTCATGGTTTATCAACAATGACTAAACTTATAACCCCAAATGTGCAAGATAAAAAGTTAAACACATATCTGGAAACAAAAATGATATGACTTGTGTTTTGGAACAACGTGAATCTATCTCTGCTTACTGAATTCTGTATTGCTACTAAGCATCCTGACTGCTAGCCAATCAAGCTGCAATATTTTCCTGACCACCATGGCCTGCCTCAGTCTGTCCCTTTCTTACTCCTTGCCTCCTGTGGGACCTGTCAACTACCAGGACGGGCCCCTGGCAATCATCTCACCTTGAGAGCCTTATTTTAATTACAGCCACAAAGATCCTTTTTCCAAGATCAATTTGCAGGTTCTGGGGTGTATTTTTTTGGGGGCTATCCCCAATTCAATCCATTCTGTTTATGTGTACTAATAGACAAAAACTAGGTCTTAATCATAGCCATTCATGCTTGAAACCCAATGTTATTTCATTGATTCTGGGTTCCAAAAGTTACTTATGACAAACAGGACATTCAGAGTGACTGTCATTTGTGTAGATATGTTACAACTATTTTTAGTAGGTCAGAGAAAGTTTACATGGTTGTTCTTGCTCTTACATAGTTTTAACAAGTTTAGACATTATGGTAAGAAATTTTATATATTATATATATGACATTTGAATCTTATAACAAAGTATAGTTTACTTTAGATTTATGGAGAAAGAGTTCAGTTTCAATGAACACACAAAGGCTGCAAATTGGTAAGTAATAGTCATTAAATTTGTACCTTCACTGCAAGATTCACTGACAATAGTATCTCTAAACTTATTTCCATATTCTGAGTACAGTCATGTTAGATGTTTCCTAACCTGCTAAAGTGAGTTGTCCAGTGACAATTCTCTTTAAACTACTCGGTTTCCTATGGTAGCCCACTTCACCCTTCTTTCACCCGAACCCCTGTTGTCTACACTCCATCTGTGTAAGCTCTCTTTTACTCTTTTTCAGCATATAATGATCCACTTACAACAGGTCCCTTTCACCTTGTCAGTCCATCCAACTCCTATTTTCTGTTTCCATTTGAATCAGGGTTTCTCAGAATGTGATCGTAGAAAATGGCAATGCCCCACCACTTCTTTCAACATTATTGTGATAAACATAGTCTAATCATAGTAGATCATCACAATAAAATTGTTAAGTTTGAAATACTTTAATAATCTGGTATAGTGAGGCAATTTTAATACATGGATATTTTAGTGGGGCTGAGCGGGTGGCTCACTGAGTACTTGCTACAAAAGCATACAGATCTCGGTGCATATCTCCAGCATCCATGTAACATCCTGCAGCAGCAGTGAATATTTATAGCCCCAGAGGTTGGGGTAGGGTAGAGATAGACAGATCCTTCAGGCTTATTGGCTAACTAGCATAACCTAGACTGAGGTTTAGGTGTAACTTGTCCTAACGTTAATGTGGAGAGCAGTGGAAGAGGATACTGACATTGACCTTTGGTCTCCTACACACACACACAAATGATTGTACCCCCATGCATACATGTGTACACCACAGACACACACACACTAATTAAATACACAAGTAAATAAATAAAAAGTAAATGTATTTTTAAGTTCTTATACATAGAAAATATTAGGTGTTGTAAATAAAAACCCTAAAAGTTATACTTACATGTCTTTCTTTTCATACAATCAGAACTTATGAAATATTTTTTCTATCTAGAAATGTCTGCTTAAATTTTAAACAAGTAAATCACTTTTCTTTACAAAACTCACACTCGTATACGAAATTGAGACAAAAATCATATAGAATGAAGTCTACATTCCAAAAAAATAGAAGATAAATAATGTCTGTCTGTCTGTCTATCTATCTATTTTGGTTTTTTGAGATAGGGTTACTCCGTGTAGCTTTGGACGTTGTCCTGGAACTTGTTCAATATACCAGGCTAGCCTTGAAGTCACAGAGATCTGCCTGCCTCTGACTTCCAAGTGCAGGAATTAAAGATGTGTTCCACCACTACCCAGCTTGAGTAATTTATTTTTTTAATGATGCCAATGCCTATGGAGTTTGTGTCAAATCAAAATGCTGTCCACAGTGGATGTGGTGTTCAGATGCAAAGTCCCCTCTGTGACCTTTCCTTTCTGCCATCCTGCTCTTCAATCTTTTATCTTACCTAGCTGTACTTTTTAGTTTTACTTTATATTCCACAGCTCAAAGGTTATTATTAGCACTGTTTCTTGAATGTTTTTATTTACTAAGTTTCCTGATGGTAGTTGTACTTTGAATGAAAACGATCCCCATATGCTCCTTTGAATGACTAGTGCCCAGTTGATGATACTGTTTGGGAAGGATTAGAAGGAGTGGTTTTGTTCTAGGGTGTATGTCACTTGGGGGTGGGCTTTGAGGGTTCAAAAGCTCATGCTACTCTCAGTTGGCTTTCTTTGTCTCATTGTTGTATCTCAAGATATGAGCTCTAAGCTACTGCTCCTGTTCCCTGACTGCCTGTCTGCTGTCCTGTTCCTGGCCATGATGGCATGAACTCTAACCCTCTGACACTGTAAGCTCCAAATAACCTTTTTCTTCTACAATTTGCCTTGATCCTGTTGCTTATCATAGCAATAGAAAAGTAAGACAGACAATAGATAGTTGATCCGGAACACTTTTGTTTTATTGCAGAGTTAAGTCTTCATATTCAAGGATCTGCCCTTCAAGATGATCTTTGCATGTCTCTGGGACTATTTGAAAGTAACTCTGGCTCAGTGTATCTTTGCTCCATTTCCCTCTTCCATTTCATCATACACCTAGATTTTTTGTCTCAGCAAATTTTACCACACTTGAATTTGGGAATCTTGTGTCTTCTTTTCTTTAATACTAACCTTTATGTTTACTCACTTGTGAGCTAATATATTCTACCTACTTAGAAGAATTTAAGTTAATTAAGAATCTGTCTGCATATATCCAAGTTCAGTGTCAGCTCTCCCATGATCATCTGCCCCACAGAAGCTCTGTGAGCTTCCAGCTTTTCCTATTTATAAACATATCCACTCCTGGTCTATATTCCACACTATGGGCAGAGTTCGCTTAAAAATAAAAGTTCAGGTAGACACTCCTGCTAGTTAAATACCAGTCAGGAGTTTCTCAGCTATCCAAAAATAGAGCTCAAGCTCTCATCAGGACTTGATTTATGACCTTATCTCTCATCTTTTTCTTTTTTCCCCCTTCTTTTTAGTTTGAACATACTAAATTTTAATCTGCATAAACATTGATGCAATTGCTTCTGCTGATAAAGTGTCTTCCTGCTCTTTCCTTGAACAATGTCTTTTGAAGCCACCCCTTTAATCATATATATATATATATATATATATATATATATATATATATATATATGTGATTCTAATATATATATAATATAATCATATATATATATTGATATCCCCAAAGGCATTATGTGAAACCCTCATTTTGGGTTCTGTGTCTTCTCCGTGTGGTCTGTAGCATCATCCATTCACACACATCCTTTGTGGTTCTGTTCTCACACTGTAATGTAACTACCAGTAGGGTTTGCTTGAAGCAGTCACAGACTCTTTCTTCCTGTCAGTGTCTAGCCAGTACTTGCTATTAGCACATCATATGCACTACTTGATTACTGGGTGATTAGAATCTCATGGCTTGACCTTTTTCAATGACTTCTACTTAATCTGGATTTTCAATGTTCTTATTCTTTTATGGTGCTAGGGATTAAATTCACGGTCTTGCACATGTTAGGCAAATCTTATTCCACTGAGCTATATCCCCACCCCCAACATCTACTTAATTTTTAATAATTTTCCTCTGTAAATAGGAAATTCCCTAGAGCTGGAGTTGCAGGCCATTGTGAGCCTCCTGATGTGGGCGCTGGGAACCAAACTCAAAAGTTTTGGTCCCCTGGAAGAACAGAATGTTCTTAATCCTTAGACATCTCTTGTAAATGGCTTTTAAAAAATACTTTTTTGGTTTTGCTTGAGAAATAGTATATCCAGGAAATTATATCCTGTGTACTTTGTGTGTTAATCACAGACACATTTTCCTTTCTCTGTTTTCATTTTCTTTTTTCTCTATGCTGCAAAGAACTGTAAGAAGTGAAGAAAGAATATTTCCCTATTTCTAAGTGATAACATTACTTACTACTCTTTACATCATCTTCAGATGTTGCTACAGGCCATTACTTTTAAATAATGTCTGCTAATCTTATTCTGTCATTTTATTTACCTTGATAATATAATACCATTGCAATGGACTTTTCATAGAAAGATACTGTTAATACCGATTATACTCCTTGCCTATAATATTTATCTATATTCTAATATAATTGAGTTATATTTTTTCTATTACCAGAAAATGGTCTTTAGAAATATGGGTAGATCAGAGTTCCCAATTGGCTTTGCCATTAGTATTCATTACCTTATATACTATTATACCCTTTAATTTTCCTCTTTCTCAACTAAATGAGTCCTATGTGTCCTTCATTTTTTATTGTAAAAGGTACATCATTTTTCTTATGAGTATAACAATTTCTCGTTGCTCACCTTGTTTTCTGGTTTTCATTTAGTTTCAAAATAATGAGATAACTAAGATAAATGCTGTTTTACCATAGCTAAGATAAGGAGATATTATTGATTTAGAAATTGGATATCTTTGTGTGTCCTAGTTTGGCCTATTTTTAAATATAGCTTAAAGCCTCATTCCATTTTCATTGCCTGTAGGTAGTGAACAAATATCTTCACTGCACAAAGAGACATACAAATCTTATCCCTGAGAAAACCACATTTAGTTCAGACCTCATCATTGTGTGTATGAGTAATTTGAATTTATTTTTCAAATGTATTTTGCCTTTCCATATTTTAAATGGATTTTATAAGCCTTTGTATTTCTTAATTACTTCACATTGTTAAGACAATCTGGAATTCAACCAATTTCCCTAATCTCAAGAAAATTACAATAAAATTTTCCTGCAAATTTCAAAACCTCACTTTCTTTTCCAGATCATTAAGAAAGTATTGAATCAAAGGCCCAAGGTTCTGGATCCCCGACTAGCCCTGATAATTAACCTCTTGCCTTCTTGAGGATTTGAAACTTATTTCCACTCAATTTCTACCACTTAACCTGTTTTTAATGGCTTAGGGCCATTCCCAGGTGGGTAGAGGGCCCTGAGCAAATCATTTTGCAATCTCATTGCCTAACAGTTTTATTCATTTTAACTCCTGTGAAAGTTAATATAAAGGACATTTTAAAGTATAAAAGCTCCCAGGAGGGAAATGCAAAGAAGGCTATTGTTTATAGGTCACAAGTCCCCTTCTAGACTCTTTAGTGTTGCTCCCCACCCCCTCCCCTGCTCTGCAGTGCATCTGAACTTTTAAAGTACAAGAAAAGCATGTGAAAAATGTAGACCTTTCCTTGATTGCGTTATGTTGAAATCTAGCATGGTTTTGTTAAACGCTTTCTACTAACTGAAACATTTAGATGGGCTCCAGTCACCTAAATGTTTACTGAGATTATGGTTCAAAGATCAGAAGAAGCAGAATCAACTGGGATTTTCTTAGACGTGTGGCATTGCAAAGCCCCTCCAGACCACTGAGTCAGATGTGAATGGGGACTGTTTTAGGTTCCTGATACACTCTGTGGCCCACACTTGGAGAAACACAGTACAAGAAAACAATGAACTCATTATGCAGGAACTGCTGTAAATGTTACTTCATCCTCAAGTTTCGTGCCTCTAATATCAGTTTGTCTAGACATAGGCTCTGAAGTATCTGAAGTTCCTGCTGTTTGCTGGGTACCAAGCTATATGCCAGGCTTAAAATTCTCACTTGACAGAATTTACTACCTAGGACATTATGTTTGACTTCATGTTACAACTTTTTAAGAATATTTAAATAGATTACTAACTTGTCTTTTTTATACTGGTATTGCATGTATATTTTATAGCTTTTGTTATATTGGGAAATGTACAATTCCATGTTAATTCCCTGCTTTTATGCTACTCTGGATACATAAAAATTGCCCTCTTTTCATGTTTTATAAAGTATGTGTGCACAGAGGTCTAATTGCACAAATGTAATTGCCATAGACTATTTATTTTATGTAGTTTATCTCAGTTATCATTTTCAGTAGTTTTGCTGCAGTGTACATAATTGCTCTGTTTCCTACATGAATGTCCTTTGAATATTTGAAGGTAATGGTGGTATTCCCATTATCCTTAAAATTTCCTTATCCTTGTATCATGACTTTCTTCTCACATATAAATCTCATAATGAGCTCAACAATTTGTAAATGTCATCTGCGAAGCCTCAATCCCTTCCAGCACTGTGATCTGAATTTGTACTGTGTACTTTTATGGTGATTTCCTTAGCGTCTATTAACTTTGAGATCTTATATTCTCAGATGCTGACTTAAATTTAAATTAATTGTAATTATGATTCCTAATTTTGTATTCATAAAATTTATTTTATAAAAATTATTTCCAAACAAGTATTTTCACATTGTTTAATTCCATAATCAGGAAGCTATTTTGTAAATATGTTTAATTTTCAACCTCCCCTTGACCCCTTCTTCAGAATTTCATTTTTGATAAATCATGTTACGATGGCAGGCTTTCTGTCGTTCAGCATTTATGAAGTGTTTCTCATTGGGTACATTTATCAAGAGGATGCCAACTGAGTAAGCCTGGAACCCTCCGGGACAGACTGAAGCTATTCATCTGTGTATTGTATAAGTTCTCCCGGTTATTATTACTAAAATGATTATTACTAAAATGTGGTAAACTTCAAAAGCTCAATTTGTGCTTTCAAGAAGACTAGAAGAAGGTTCATATAATCAACTTATGTTTTAAAATGAATTATATAAATAGTGCATATTTGAGAGCATAAAAGAACAATGGCTTTAATAAGTCATTTAATACTTGAGAAATCTGAAGTTTCCTTTAAGTTTAAAGTTTTATTACTATGTTAAAATGATTTTTCAGGGTGAAAGCAGGAATAAAGTTTAGGTAGGAAAATATTCTGTAGATGCATGTGAATCTATTTTTTCATAAATGAATTTCTAAGAGATAAGCATTCAGTTCCTTTCTAATGACAACTCAGAAAATTTGTTTTATTTACATTTTTCTCACATAGGTCTGCCACAGGGAATTTCTTTTTTCTTTCCATTACTTTTTTATTATACTAATATTATACTAAATATTATACAACAGTGAAATAATATTATAAAAGTATATATTCTTTTTTTCCAACATAATATTTTTATTGATTATTTGGGAATTTTCACATAAAGCATCTGGTCACATTCACTTCCTAGTCCTCCTGAGTCCAACCCTCTGTCCTTGTGATCTCCCCTGTGGAAAACAAAAACAAAACAAACCCCCACAAGTCCAATTTGTATTCCCCATATACTCACTGGAACATGGTCAAACTCCTAGTGGAGTTTGAAAAAAACTGAGTTTGAAGAAAATGTAGTAATCGTTTATGCAATTAGACTAATTCAGAAATATCTAGAAATTTTCCAATAGTTTCATAGACAAATTTTAACATGAAAAGATGTTTGAGTCAGTGTTCTTTTGCTCTGAAGAGATATTATGACCACAGAAACTCTTATAAAACATTTAACTGGGGTTTTATTTATAGTTTCAGAGTGTGGTGGTTTGAAAAAAAAAAAAGGCCCCCAAAGGGAGCGGCACTATTAAGAGGTATACCTTTTTTGGAGTAGGTATGACCTTGTTGGAGGGAGTTTGTCCTGTGGAGGTGGGCTTTGTGGCCTCATATATGCTCAAGCCATGCCCAGTGTCTCAGACCACTTCCTGTTGCTTGTGAGTCAAGATGTAGGACACTTGGCTACTACTCCAGCACCATGTCTGCCTGCATGCCACCATGTGGCACTGTGATGATAATGGACTAAACTTCTGAAAATGTAAGCCACCCCAATGGAATGTTTTTCCTTTGTAAGAGTTGCCTTGGTCATGGTGTCTCTTCACAGCAATAGAAATCCTAACTAAGATACAAAGGTTTAGTCCATTGTTAACTATGGTGGAGCACACAGACTGACACAGTGCTGGAGAAGTAGCTGAAGAGTTCTATATCCACATCTGTAGGCAGCAGGAAAAAAGAACTATTGTGCCTAACTTGGGCTTTTGAAACATCAATGCTCACCCACAGTGACACACTTCCTCCATCAAGGCCTCACCTACTTTAGCAAGGCCATGCCTCCTAATCTTTTCATGTAGTGCCATTCCCCAATGAGTAAGCTTTCAAATATATGAGCTTATATGCCCACTATTTAAACCACCACAAAGGTCTAGCAATAGTTAAGTAGGATTCCATATCAACTAAATGCAGTAGGAATGTGCACTTATTTTAATTGAAGCATATTAAGTCCCTTGTAGTGACTCCAAAGGACATGTTTTAAAGCATCATTTATATAGTTCAGGTTTCTAAAGGTAAAATGTTCATATAACCTATAACATGATTGGAAATGTTCATTTTTCTACCAATAAACACCATATTCTCTTTCTTTTTAAATAAATTAGTTTTCTTTAGTTTTTAATTAGCATACAAGGTAATAGGTTTTGTTATAGCGTTTACACATATAATTTGTGTTTTTGAACCCCCCTCTCCTACTACGTTCACCACTCCTGTCTCTCTGACATGCAGTTAGCCCTGCTAGTTTCCCACCCTCTTCTGTCTTTTCTATTGCCCCTCCCCAGATCCTTCAAGCCTCTCCTTGCTCCTTGCTGTCCCCTTTCTTCTACTTTCCATAAAGCAGCACATGGTGAAAATGAAATTAACTGCTTTATTATCAGTCACACAGCCAAAAATAAAAATGTGCTTTCTTTAAATTAAGAAAAGCAAGTGGAATATGTGCTTCTAGGAAGACATGCTGAAATGTAATATAGATTAATTATCCTCATTATAGCACAAGAGGGAAATAGAACGTGCCCTAAAGGGGTGATAGAAATGATTTGCTTTACTCACATGTGCTCATGCCCAGTTAGAGTTGACTGAAAATGCTTTATGTTACTAAACAATGGATCAGAAATCAAGTTTGGTTTTTTTCGTACAGGATAAACATTTAAATACTCATAGCAATTAGACAATATATACTTGATACTATTTAGAAATTCCCACTTATTTAGATATTTTCTTTTAGAATACTGAAATATAATCACATAAACAGATAATTGCATGTTAGAGACTCGAAACACAATGAAGCACATGAATAAAACAATTAATGAGTATATTTTTATTGAAACTTATTTACCATACATACCTAACATCCATAGCCTCTAAGAATATCAGGTTTCTTATAGAAATTGAGGTAATACTTATCATATAGATTTTTCCATCTGTAATCTTTATAGTTTCTAAGTTTTTTAAATGTCAGTTATATACAGTAGAATCCTATTAATTTTTTATGCATTTGAATGTTTTCCTAAATGTATGTATATGCATCAAGGGCATGATGACTACCCATAGATACTAGAAGAAGGTTCTGGATCTCCTGAGACTGAGGTTACAGATGGTTGTGAGCTACTAAGTGGGTTGTAGGAACTTTTCTATTCTTTCTGTTAATAAATTTTAAAGATTCTTTGAATTTGATATTCTTTTAAAGAAGTAGCATGAAAAATTTATATGCAAGTTTTTGAGTATCAATATATTCTAGTTTTAGTAATTTGAAATGCAATTACTGGGTCATGCAATGGAATATTTATTAAAAAGAAATTACAAAATTTATTTTTGGTTGTGCCATATTATATGTCTACCAACAACATGCTAATTCCAGTTCTATATTCTACCCATTACTGTTGTTTTTGTTGATTTTGGCTTTGCAAATATGGGTTTACAGTGAAAATTTAATATGATTTTAATTTTCCTTTTAAATGTATTAAGCATCATTTTATACTATGCATTCATCATTCTTGTCTTTTGTGAGGTATATGTTAACTAATGTGAGTAATCTTATTAAATTCTTTTTATTATCATTGAGTTACAGTTATCTGTATATCCTCAATATATGTGGTGTTTTTCATGTTTGAAAAGAATCATCCCATATAAATTCACAAAGATCTTATTTTAAATTCTCTAGACATTGTATTATATTGACTTTTACATTACAGTCTATAATTGATTTCAAGTTAAAATTTTGAATGTTGTAACTTAGGGATTTATGCTCATATTTTTGGGAGGTGTCTTTAATAGTACCAGTAAATTTGGTATAGATATGATTTGAAGAGATATGGTTTCCCTATAGAATTACTTTGAACCTTTTGTACAGATATGTTGCTTATGGGCCCATTAGAAGTTTCTATTCTTGCTTTATTTTAATTTTATTGTCATATAATTATTATGCCTTAAAACTTTACATGTAATTTTATGAACTTTGAAAAATTGCTGAAATCTTGAAATCATTACCACAATTGAGATATGTAGCTTTAAAAATATGTAATTTTTCCTTGGCAATTTCATACAAGTATATTTTCATTCTCATTATTCTGCTTAAATCTCCTAACACTGTGGCTAGCTTCAACCTTCTTCCATACAGATCTACTTTCCTTATTCAAGTCCTGTTCATTTCATGTTTTCCTACAGAGTTGGTCTAGATGAGTTTTTGTGACCATGGATTTGGATCTATCCATTGGTGTGTCTGAACTTGCTACTGTGCCTACCCCTCTCCAAAATCTGTTAATTGCCAATATGAGGATATTTTGCATCCATAGCTGACTGTTGGGTGGAGCTAACTTATATAACCCAATGTCAACAGAAACAGCTACTATGAGATCATGGCCATATTGTGCCGAGAAGATGGAATTTCCCAGCCTTTCTCCCTCTCTTCCAATTCATGCATTTTTTCCATTCCTTCTTCAACAACCTTCCTTGAGACATTAATAGTTAGTGTAAATGTTTTGTGTACGGATGAATCTTCAACTTTCCTTTGCTTGTAGCATTTTGTGTGCCCATGTGTCTGTTTATTCTCATTGGTTCACTGTAAATAGAGGCTTCTCTGATTAAAGCTGGAGTAGCCTTTGTCTGTAGATAACATATATTTAGATGTGGTTTGCTACTATCTCAATTTATTTAAGCAACAATATCAGGTTACTCCCTAGTACCTGAGACTCGGAAAGTCATGGGTATTTGGCTGATTTACAGTGCTAGTTGCAGGCTTCTTCCTGTGTAGCAGGACTCAGATCCAATCAGGGAGCAGTTGGTTACCTCATAATGGTCATGCCACTTTTGCACCAGTAGACAGACTCATCTGGTGTTTTGGTATTGTAGTTCATAGAAGTTACAGCTCAGTAAGACTATTGATGTTGTCTACTCCCTCAGTAGCTTGCCTGACAACATCTGGCAGCATGAAATATCAGTATTGATGAAACTTGCATCTTAGTTCCAGCTTCATTTCTTTGTATTGCTTCCAAGGTATCTTCAGCACTACATTTTTATCAACCAATTCTGTTGGGAGAGCAAGAGGAATGGCAAAGGCCTGTATGATTTTGAGAGCTCCTGTAGTATTCCTTACCAATAACTTCTACAGAGGTATCTCATATTTTGAGTTTTTGTTTAGTAACTCATTACAACTTGTAATGTTATTGTCTACCCTTGTAGGATATCGATCTTCAAACATTCCTTTTGGGGGGGGTGTTAAATTATATAACCAGGGTTTTCCATAATCCTTCCTTTTGATGAACTTTCCCTACCCACTTTCTCATCTCTCACTATCCTTCCCCATCTATCTGCATTCCTGCATTGTTCTACTTTGCTTTTTGCCAGAAAACTCACAAATTTATAAAGAAGACAATTTTCTACACTCACCATCCTTAAAAACACAAGTCTGCTACCTGTGATGGTTTTCCTTTGATAAAATAGTTTATCAATATAAATGATAAAGTAAGAAACCCTTTGAAGTATGCTATCTTTTATTTATTGTACACGTGAAATCCTTCCACTCTGTTACATGTTTCAAGCTTTGATAATCTATGAAATTTTTTTTGTTTTATAAATGTACCACAATTTATGTATCCACCAATGTTTGAAGAATATTTGAGTTCTTTATAAATTTGAAGGATTGTGCATAAAAGTACTTATAAATATTTATATAAAGGTTTTTGTGTGAACATAATGTTTGGATGAAGTTGAGAAAATGCTTCGAACTGGATTGCTCATATGTGTGGCAGATATTTAATCATGTAAGAAGGTGCTAAACTGTTGTCTTCAATCACTACATGATGTTGAATGTTTCATGTGTTCAGCAACTGTAGGGTTTCTATCAGTAGGTTTGTTGTGGCTAAAGTAACTTCAACTGAAACGTTATCATTTCTTTGTATAAACCAGAATTTTCATTTGTAATAATGTTAAAGTTTTTCTTTAACTAAATTGATTTATTTTATATTTAGAAGTTCTGTGATGAATTTTAGATTTTTTTTTACTTTTATTAAAATATGTTGTTTTAACTTCTGAATATTATTTTCTCCCTTTGTAGATTATTAGACGTATTTTTTTTACCCATTTAGCATTACAAAGATGAAGATTGATTACCTCTACTATGTAATGTTCTGAAGATGGCAGTTAACTTGTCTTTGTTCTGATGTGTAAGGCATGCCCCTTTCTAATATGAAGAAATTAGGGTATTTTCTTTACATAGTTACAGTTACTGTGGATGGCTGGTGTCCTGCTTCAGGGTATCTGATCTTGGCTGTATTTGTTGGGATAAGTTTCCCTTATGCTCTTTGGTACTTTTCTGTCTGAGATTACAGCAAAAATACTTCATATTTAGGGTACTGCATACCAGGTCATTGGGACTGTTTTTCTCCTATGTTTTGCTTCATTTTCTATTTGGGTTGTTATTGCTCTGTCCTCAATGTTACTGATCTTTTCTCCTGTAGTATCTTTATATTTAACATGATTGGAGCATCATGAGTTCAATCCTCTATGGCTTTCTATTTTTGTTCTAACAACAAATCTAGAAAAAAAATTGACCATTGATTATTAAGGCATTTTTTTTACTTATCTCACTTTTTAAAAATATTTTTTAAAAGGTTATTTAATTATTATTTAATGTACACTGTTATTTTGCCTGTATATATGCTATATGAGTGTGTCAGATCCCTGGGACTGGAGTTACAGGCCTGTGTGACTTGCTGTGTGGGTGCTGGAAATTGAACCCAGGGCCTTTGGAAGAGCAGCCAGTGGCTGAGCCATACTCCATCCCTGACTTATCTCACTTTTATATTCCTTAGTATATTTAATTAATTTCTTAAGGTATTTGAATATACTTGTAGTAGATGTTTAAATGTCCTGTGTGTAAAATTTAACTACTCATTTTTTAAAACCTGTTTCTGTTTTTTCTCTTTTCTTGTGAGACAAGTTCTCACTAGATAACTCAGGTTGGATTCAAATTCTTAGCCTTGCTGTCTCAGCTTTCAGTGTTCCATCACAGATGTGGGCTATCATACCTTGTCTTGTCTCTTGGATTCAGTTCTATAGAGTCCTTTTTTTTTGTATAAATTGTAGCTTTTTTTTGCTTATGACATGTGCAATTTTTTTTTTTTTGTGGAGTGGAATTAGATACTAAGCAATATGGCTATTGTTTTGTTTAAAAGTTTGATTGTACTGTTTTTTTAAAGAGTTTCTTAAATTTAAGCTGTCAAGCAGATAATTTATTTACAGATCAGTTTAACTATTTTAAAGAACATTTGAGATCTTTTACATTAGAATAGCCTTACTCTGAAGTGACTATTCTATCCATGCAATGTAATCCTTCTGCATTACTGACATATCAATTGTTGTCAACCAAGTCTCTTTCCTTGGGCTTGTCTGATACTAAACTTCTCTTAGCTCTGTATGAACTCTAGGTATTGTTCAGGTTATGATGCCCTTATGTTTTTCTTTTCAGGTAGTTCATATTTAAGGAGGCTTATCATATTCATTCACTATTTACAAATTAAACAGACACAAGGGACACATTTATAACCTTTGGGGTTTTTTCTCCCATAGCTTTTGAGTCTTCACATTTTTCTTATTTTTAGTTGCTTTAGAGTTAGACTGCATGGTTATATGCTTATTCCATGAACCCTCAGTGAGCCCAGTAAAAGCCCCCAGACAGAACTCAGGTACTTCCCAGGTTCAATGGCTTTGTTCTTCTGCTCTCAGGAGGTACTGTGTTCCAGTTTGTCTCTTTTGTATCATCTCCAAATTGTGGGTTTGAAAACTTTTTGTTGTTGTTGTTTTTTACTCAGTAAGATGAGTATGGTGCCTGTCACTGACTGTTTAAGTTTTATTAAAGTGTATTTGTATAGAACTTTCAGAGGCTTTGCTTAAGTTTTTCGTGTTTTTCTATATTACAAATCAAATATCAGGCTTATAATTTATTTTTGCTACAGTGACATGTACTTGAATCAAGGTCATCAAAATTTATACATTGTTTCAGGCCAGCATGAGATTAAATATGACCACTGCCTTGCAAGGAAAAGGGGATTCATAGATGAGTTGGCTGTTGAAAACGCTATCTTTGAATAATGTATTCTACCTCTTGAAATAGCTGCAAGTGATGATCCATTTACTAAATTTTCAAGGTTTAATTCCCTTGCAATCACAATTCTTATAAAACAGCAGTAGAAATGATATTTTTAAATAACAGTAAATTATACTCAACTTAAAAATACTCATACAAAATCACGGATGAATTTAATATTTTTGATTGAGTTTTCTAAAGCATATCATGGTAAAATTAGAGCAAAGAGGCTGGTGTGGTCTGAGATGTTGATCTTTCTGTAAACATCTGCAAAGAATCACTCTTAGAAAGAAGTAGATCACGTCAGTATGGTTTTAGAGAATATGGGAAGATCTCAGATGAAATACAGTTTGTTTTTAGCTGTTAAGTGATTCATTTTTCAGAGTGCAAGTTCTATGTTAAGACAGGTTTGTAATTTGAAAGTCAATTTATATTTCACTCTGCTTGAGGTACTGAAGTTGAATCTTTGAAAGGGAAGGGCATAAACATGGGTCACTGGAAGGATGAGAACAATTTTATTTGAAGGATCATTTTTAACACGCTAGCTTATGTCATCTCAGAAGTCTGGTGATTGGTTATATAGAGTTTATTGAGAGTGAAACTCTGAGGTGGAGACAAGACCATCACTAGTAAAAAATCTCAAAACAATGATTCTGTTAAAGAGGAAGATGCTGTAGTGTGTGGGCTACATCATCCCTTCCATTTCAGCAAAGGAGCTTATTTCTTAAAACCTTGCTGGCTTCTACCACACAGCAAGATATGGTGACTGACATGAAGTTAAAGCAATGAGAAACTAAGGAAGAGCTAGTGGAGAATAAAGAACCCCAACACAAAATGGATCTTGCTCCTCAAACACATTAGGAAATGTTCCCTCAAGATCACAAATACTACAAAACTGTGATACATTTAGTTTACTTTCTGTTATCAAGTTCAGACAATCAGACCCCAAAGGAATAACTGTGATTCTACTGTTGTGATTGAGTGAAGCAATGTATTTAGAGATAATGGCTACAGACAAGGCACAGCATGCTTATCCGTAGGTAAAGTTTATCCTTAGGTCAAGTTTATCTGAATTCCCCTTGCTTTATGTTTTTTTTAATGCAGAATAAACACATCCAATTCCTTCTTTTCTGTTGCTCATCTTTGCAGTTTACTGTGATATTTTAATGGGGTCTCCATTGTGTCTTCTACCCAAAACTATTTGCTGGATACCTCATTTTAAAATCCTTGATTCAGAAAGTCCTCCACTTTCCCTACACAGCCTGATCTCTCTGTTAGAGGCCCAGGTTTCTTAGCTGTGGTTTTAATTATAGACTTATTACTATGACTCTGACTGGCTTCTGCTGCTTATCTTTGTGTTTCTTCTATGATCGTAGTGTCTGTGCTTGTCACTCTTCTGTGAACATTGTGTGCAGTGAGGATAAGATATGGTTGCTGAACTAATGATGGTAAATGAATGACCATAATTTGATGTGGGATGAAACAAGTGATTTTTTTAAGCCAACGTATTTTTTCTTATTGTTTGTTTTTCTATAAAAATTGAGTAAGTACTATTCAAATAATATTGTCAGGTTATTTTCTGAGCTCTACTTTCAAATATAATTTAGTGAATAATCAAATAATTACACAATTACATTTATAGCAAACATTTTTTCTAATATTCTTGCTTCTTAAACTAGCAAACAATGTTTTATCATTGATTCACCTGTTACTAACTAGTAGCAACATCCTGAGAATCACAAAATCACATTTTATGAAGCTCTATCTTAAGAGGATGTGAAATTGATAGAATACAATCAGATTTCTTGAGCATCTATTTTGTGCTTAATAGGTCTTTATGTAATACTTGTTTTACTTAGTAATTACAACTACCCAAGGCTATATTGGCACTGTTGTTATCTTTACAGAAGATGAACATGAGTCTAAATATTGAAATATTTATATTGTAGATATAAAATTTATATTGTAGACCTATATTTTAATCCAGATGATTTGATACTAAATTTTTAGAAGGCTTTCCACTCTTCTAGCACAGGGACTCAACTTTTATACTGAGAATTTCAGGTTGTATATCTAAAGCTGTAAAACAGTAGGAAAATGTCAAGTGTCATGTGCTATTTATATAATGGATGAAAATGCTTTGCATCACATTAAAGCTGTAACTTTAAAAGCAGCATGACATTTTAAATTGTTTGACTAGTTCAGTTCTAGAAGGAGACACTTCACTGCAGTGGAGGAAACCCTGTTATTCTCAGGTGACAAGTGCCTTATAAAGTGCAACAGTACACAAGATTTCAGAAAATAAAAATTGTGATTTCATAATAATTCATAAAAATTATTCTATAAACTCTTTCCTTTAGATGTATATAGAATTTAGTCAAGATGATAAGCCATTGTCCCCAGGCTTAAATCCCCTTCAGGCCATAATCATATTCCATTCACTCATCATATATGCACTGTTGGTACACAGCAGAGTGTCCTAACATCACTCTGCATGTATGCCTCAGTCAGCCCTGTGTGTGTGTGACCTAGGGCATTTAAGGTCAGTCAAGGAATGCACAGTCTCTGCATTGGGTAACCTGTCAGGCTGAATAGTAGAAAAGTATATTTTAGCAAAGGTTACTTTTTCTACCACATTCTAATGTAAAATGCTGGGGAAAGCGTTTAACTTCTTAGTATTATAAAAGTCTTCCAACCTATAAGATAAACTTTGAAGATTCTACACAAAGGAAAATATGTAGTGGTTTTAAACAAAACAGTAACTTCCTTATTTTTCCTCAATAAAAAGAAAAACTATGATGAATTATGTACTAAAATTCTGATAGTATTTGTTTTAACACTGATGCTCACTTCCTGTATTAGTTATGACATCAAACCTCAAATGGGCCCCATACAATCTGGAGCAACTATTTGAGTCTTATAATGTTCTTATTCCTCCATGGCAGGAATTATAAGTTGTCAAGTTTAAAGGAAATGGCATCTGTCTCTGATAGAAGATAACAATGTCTGTGCTTTAGCTTAAAAGGATGCTTACTGTGTTATTCATTGGTGTTGGCATATATTGCTTCATAACTGATATTTGGTAAGGTATACATGGATTAGCAGTATTATTTTTAACTTACTTTTTAAAGTTGAAAATTAAGTTTGCATCTAGAAAATACTTTTGTTAAGCACCTTTCCCTTTATCCTTTCTTTTTACTTCAGCAGTGTGTTCTAGATGCTTGAAGCATACATGTTACTATTGGCTCCTTTCTAAATATAGGTGTGATGTAAATCTATATGAACAAATTGGGTAATAGGTATATTTCTGTTGAAGATGAGATTCTAGTTGAATTTTTCAAATGTTCCACTGTCTCAAAGTACTATTGCTGTGAAGAGACACAATGACCATGGCAACTCTTATTAAAAAAAAAACACAAAAACATTTAATTGGGCTGGCTTACAGTTTCAGAGGTTTAGTCCACTACCTTCATAGCAGGAATCATGGCTATAAGCAGGCAGACTTGCTGCTGAAGAGGTAGCTGAGAGTTTTACATCTGGATCTGCAGGAAGCAGAAAGAAAGAGTGACACTGGGCCTGGACTGAGCATTTGAAACCACAAAGCTACCCCCAGTGACACACTTCCTCAAACAAGGACTACACATCCTAATGCCACTCCCTAAGTATTCAAATATATGAGCCTACGGGGGGCCAATCTTGTTCAAACCACCACATCTACTAAAGAGAATGGACTAAAAGGAAATAAGTAGCAGGTCTCTGTTGTCAATACCCATTTTGTTATTGTGTTTATTTCATGGTATATCTATACTATAGTTTTGAAATTTAATTTGATCATTTATCAGTTCTAGACAATGGAACTGAGGACTGAGAACAGCATGCTTGTGAACATTGGGAATCTCACTTCTTTACCAGCTCTGTTTCTAATTATACCAAATTTGGCAATTTACTGAACAGTTCAGTGGTTATAGCCTGTGAGCTTAGTGGGATTCATTCTCCAGTTTTGCAAGTTTTTGTAATCTACAAACTTCTGTAAATTACTGATGCTGATTCATTAGCCTAATGCCAGGTTACTTGCTATATGTACAGGTGAAAATGAATAGTCTTCTAAAGATGAACACAACTATCTCTAAGTTCAGACTCATCATGGATTACATGGAGAGACAATATATCTAGTCGTCATAGCTTAGATGTGAAATGTCCCCCAAAAGACTCACATGTTTAAACAACAGGTCCGTAGCTGGTGGTGCTGTTTGGAGAGGTTGTGGAACCCTGAAGGAGAAAGTGGATCATTTGGTGTTGACTCTTGAGGCTTTACAGAGCAGTCCCACTTCCTGTTCACTCTCAACCTCCTGAATGTGGAAGCAGTGTGACCACCCAGCCTCCTACACCTGGTAGGTCTCCCCTACCATAATGGACTGTTTCCCTCTGTAGCTGTGAGCTAAAATAAAGCCTTTGTCTCATAAGTCACTTTATCAGGTTATCACAGCAACAGGAAAAGGAATTAATACACTAGTTATTCTCTTCAATATATATTCAATAATGTAAAAATCTTTACAAAAATGTTGATAAAAGATATAAAATATCACAAAAATAAAATATAATAACATAAATAGCAAAAGCTTATACTTTGTGGAGAAAACTTATTGTTTTTACCTTTATCTTTGTTTGATGATTCAAATCAAGATCACTTGTATTATTCATTTTGTTTTATATTTAAGCTTACTTTTAGAAATAGACCTATTCTTTGATACTGTGGCTATTCTTTAAATTTAAGCACAACATAATCTTTAATAACTTTCAGATCTAGAATTCCAAACCTAAACACCTTTCATTTCTCAATGCCAATGGATTAAGCATAATGTTATGGAAAACTATGTGTATCTTCTGAATTTACTTATTTTAAGCTTGTCTCCTAGTCTGAATCTAAGTTTTCAAGATACTTCCAAAACCTAGTTCTTCATTTAAATTTATTTAAATGCCTTTAGCAGCATCTCATTATATTTATTTCTGCATTTACCCATCTCTCCACCATTCTCTTTCTCTGTCTTCATGTTCACTCTTCCTTCTCTTTCTTTCCTTTTGCTTTTCTTTTGCATTTTTCTGAATCTAAGTTCGTAGCTAGGTTCTATCTTGACTAGAAGAAGCCCCATGGCATTTCATTTAATGCCTTTTTGGGGTCTGAGCTATCATTTGCTGAGTTAGTGAGTCTTTGGGGATTGTGCTTCTCTGGTGGCATTTTCAGATGTCTGTATCTGCTCTTACACTGCTTTCTTCTGTCATGTCCGTTGCCATGACCAGGGCCATACATGTCAGCTAGCTCTGTGTTTTACTTTTCTCTTTCATTGCCTTTTCTTCCCTCCCATTATCCATTTTCTTTCCCTTTTTCTTTCTTTCAATATATTTCATAATAAAGAATATTCATCAGTTTTCCACACCTTGGTAGAGTTCTGAGTATCTCTGTGGGCTTACCCGTAAAGATCTCCTCATATTAAAGGATATTTAGCAGTCTTTCCACACCTTGGTAGAGTTCTGGGTTTCCCAGTGGGCTCTTCCCTACAGATTCCCTCATACAGCTATCTCAGGGCTATTTTGCTGTGACCTGAAATTTTAAGGGAACTTTCTAGAACTTAATTCACTCTCAGAAAAAGCAGGTCAGAGGCAAGCACTGATAGCTCCCATTCTAGCTTACACTAATCAGAGAAGCACTACGCTTCCCCATCACTTTTGAGGTTTCCCTGCTGTAGAGGGAAGGGGAACATGCGGTACCTAAACTTTTCTCCCCTCCCACTTACGCTTTGTAACTCTGTGCTTTGCAACTCTGTAGTCACCTTTTAAGTTCTCTTTCTTAAACACAAATCGGTGCATTAGTGGATTGGTTTTTATGTCTTTATTGGAATTTCAGCGTTTTTGTAGCAATCTGCTACAAATCCAGGTTGTTCACAGCATAGGAAGACGGTGGGAGCAAAAAGCACTTCTATGACAGGGCCATCCTGCTACTTGCTCACACCAGCATCAGACTGAGCTAGGAGAGTGTGCAAGTGGCAAAAATGTGATCAAGTAGATGATAGAAATGCTTTTTTTTGCTATTTTAATGGAGCTATCATAATACATTTATTTGAAGAAATTTTGTTCATTTTGCAGGAATCTGACAAGATAGAAAAAGGAGAGTAGAGAAGGCAGATTACTCAGTAATCTGTTGGCAGTAGCAACTTTATTTCACATGTGGACTGTATTTACTAATTTATGTTCATGTTTTGTTTGCTTTCACAGAAGAACTGTATGTATGTTACCACTAATGGGGTATGATTTCTAAACACAATTACAATTTCATCAAAATCATGTACTTCTTAAGCATTCAATTTTTAAGACTGCCAGTACCTCAGAGTCTTAACATGTAATATGTGATTGTGTCTGAAATTTTATTCTTATTTAATAAAAATAAAAAATATAAATATATGTGTAATTTAAATGACAAGAAATATTTGAATGTACCTTTCCCCTTATTTCTAAGTGACTGTCTCTTTTATTCATGGTTTGTTTCCTCTGATGAAATTCTTAGCAGACAGTTTTTATCTTGAAGTTTTTATAGTTTCTTAATTATTCACTGTCATTTTAAAATGGGTGCTTCAGGAATTCTTGAGTATTTACATACTCTCTGTCACCTTGCTTAACTTTGCATGTCTCATAGGGTCCTGATAATTATTGTAATAGAACTCGCAAGAAGTTATGTCAGCCTGCACATACCATTAGTGCATTAATGTGTCAAAATAGCAGTGAATGACACACTCTCAGCAGTCTTAAAAGCGCCTAATGGCAGTCCAGGTCTAAGGAATTGATTTGTAAGCAATACGAAAGCTATAAAACTTTCTTCTTGATATATAGTTTCAGAAAGCTTGCTCTGTTATTCACCTTATTTTTAGTAGATGAGTAATAGCTATTTGAATAAGTGAGCAATCTATAAAGACAACATGGTTGATGTTCTCTCTGCTAAGCAAGGATAGAAAGCTTCAAACAGGAAAACCAACAAGATGATCGCATAGTAAAGTTAATTCAGTTGTTAACATTTTAGCTGCAATTTAATCATGAGGACAACCTTTTAAGTTATTGTTTTGTGGCTAATAGAAATAAATTTGGTAATGCAGTTTTTCAAACTAATACCTTTTTGACATCTAGAATTATTGAGGAGAAAATATTTAGAAAATAGAGTGTACTTAATAATTATAAATTTATGGTAAATAATGTAATAACTATAATGAGGTTATGTATATTATGTTTGAAATCTGAAAAAGGTATTTTAAAACTAGTACCATACAAAGTTCAAATGTGAAAAGGCCCGAAAGAGTTGAACTTCTGGTATAGTTTAAATTTGCTTCATTTTCTATACAATCGTGAGAGATTCTCAGGACACTGCTACTACTATTTGGATCTAGATGTACCCCTGTAAGGAGCCCCATATTTGCCTTTTCCTTTGTGTTTACCACACTGAAGCTTCCAGGGCTCATCTCAGTGTTTTTCAGCAAAAAGTAATCTAGTTTTTTAAAAAACAAATTTGCATCCTTTTGGCCGCAAGCTTATAGATTTAATAAAAGGGCAGATTTTTCTACATATCCAAGAATGGTATAAAGGAATTAAACAACATTAATTTAGGTGGTCTAAAATATGTCCTAAGTTTTACTGTTTACTTTTTTTATTGTTGTGACAAAATACTTTTCAAAAGCCATGTGTGGGAGGAGTTTGTTTTGCTGTACAGTTTAAATAGAGAGGAACAGTAATGGCAACAGGAAATTGAAGTAGCTGGTCACATTGTGGCCCTAATCAGTAAGCAGAAAGACATGAATGCTGATGCTCAGCCAGCTTTCTGCTTTTTATTCAGTCTTGGACTCCAGGCTATAGAATGGTGCTATCCTCACTTAGGGCATATCTTCCCACCTGGATAAATCCACCCTAGAAACTCCTTCCTACACATGCCCAGAGTTTTTCTCTTTACTGAACCTAGATTCATTCCTTAACAATCAGTATTAACCACAACGAAGATGACAACCAAGTCAATACAAATATTAGTAGTGATGCCCTGAGCAATGCAATTCCCTTCAAATTTCTGTTGGTAAAGAGTCCATTAGATTAAATTTTTCTGCAAAGTTACTTTTATCCCTTAAATTTCTGAGTCCATCACAAAAGGTAATGCAGATAAATAAAAATTAGTGCACAAAATGGATATTTTAACTCAAGACAGAAATACTTTATTCATTGGATAGTAACTGACCTCACAACATAGCACTTTCCCCAATGTAATTTTATTTCATGGTTAATTACATGGAAGGAGGTTTATCAAGTGTGCTCTAAAGAACTTTGGAATTTCTCAAGGTATACTTGAAGCCAATCTTGAACAACAAAGAAAGACTTATTTGGCCTAATTTTATTTATACCCTCCATTCCTGTCCACACCAGTTTTTCATGTTTTTTCATTAATTATTAATAACATAGTGACTTTTTCAGCAATGTCTTTAATCAGTCTAAAAGTATTGTATACATTAATTTAAAAGTAATAGAGGAAAGATTTAAATCAGTATTTTAAATTTAGATGCCAATAAAATTATATATTCATTTCTTTTTATTTAAGAATTTTAAATTCATTTTACACATCAACCACAGATCTCCCTCTCATCCCTCCTCCTGCTCCTCCCAGCCTTCCCTTCCCCAACCCACCCCCCATCATCTTCTCCTAAAGGGTAGGGTCTCCCATGGAGAGTCAGCAAAGCCTGGTACATTCAGTTGAGGCAGGGTCAAGCCCTTCTGCCCTGAATCAAGGCCTAGCAAGGTGTCTCACCATAGGTAATGGGTTCCAGAAAGCCAGCTCATGCACCAGGAATAGATCCCAATTTCACTGCCAGGGGCCCCTCAAACAGACCAAACTACACAACCGTCTCTAGTATGCCGGGGGCCTGGTCCAGTCCCATGCAGGTTCCATAGCTATGGATCTGATGTTCATGAGTTTCTATGAGTTTGTTTCAGTTGTCTCTGTAGATTTCCCTGTCATGGTCTGGACACCTCCCCACCCCTTGCTCATATAACCCCTCTCCCCTCTTTTCATCTGGACTCCTGGAGCTCGACCTGGTGCTTGGCTGTGGATCTCTGCATCTGCTTCCATCAGTTAATGGATGAAGGCTCTATGATGACAGTTAGGGTATTCACCAATCTGATTACCAGGGTAGGCCAGTTCAGGCACCCTCACCACTATTGTCAGTAGTCTAATCTGGGGTCATCCTTCTGGATTCCTGGGAGTTTCCCTAGCACCATGTTTCTTTCTAATCCCATAATGTCTCCCTCTATCAAGATATCTCTTTCCTTGCTCTCCCACTCTGTCCCTCTTCCAGCTCCACCATCCTGTTCCCTCAGGTTCTCATCCTCCATCTTCTCCCCTCTATTGTCCCTGCTCATCCCTAGTTTACTCATGGAGATCTTCTCTGTTTCCACTTCGCAAGGTGATTCTTACATCCCTCTTATGGTCCTCTTTGTTTCCTAGCTTCTCTAGAGCTGTGGGTTGTAGTCTGGTTATCCTCTGTTTTACCTCTAGTATCCACTTATGAGTGAGTACATACCATGTTTGTCTTTCTGAGTCTGGATTATCTCACTCAGGATGATATTTTCTAGTTTCATCCATTTGCCTGCAAATTTCCTGATGTCATTTTTTTATAGCTGAATAAAACTCCATTGTGTATATGTACCACATTTTCTTTATCCATTCTTCAATTGAGGGGCAACTAGGTTGTTTCCAGGTTCTGGCTATTATGAATAATGCTGCTATGAACACAGTTTAGCAAGTGTCCTTGTGGCACGATTGAGCATCCTTTGGGTATTAACTCAAAAAGATAAGTAGTCCTCCTTTATACTCATTAGTAATTGTTGAAAATAAAAAAAATTCACTAATGTGCTTTGCTAACAGGTTGAGTTCATAGGCAATGAACTGAGGTGAGGGAAGGAGGCATCACAGAACTCAGATATTAGGGAAAGAAAAGAACATGGCTCCCAAGGTTTTCATGGTTTAGCATTGCCTTAAAATTCCTTACTTGAACTTTACAAACCATGGATTCCATCCTAAGTTCCTGTTTTAAATTGCTCCCTCAACTTTCCTACAGATTTACTACTCCAGAGCCTCTGGTAGACTTTTTATGGGGTAATTATTTTCCAGTTGTTTTGTCTTTCAAACACCCTCCCCTACTGTTCCTTTCTGAGCTCCCATGTTGTGTCTGTGTCTTTTCTCATTTACTTGGTATGTGGTCTCTAGAAAGGTGGGGACCTTCTGTGAAAATAAAATTTTATATCTTGTTCAAAATCTCTGAATGCTCTGTCCCAAATGGTTGTACATTTCTGTATACAGGACCCTAAATCTGAAAATCCAGAAGGATATATGGCTTGCTAGTAATATCCATAACTATTAATAATAATGTGACCACATGGATTTACTAAAGTCTTGATTTACAGACATGTAAATTCCTACAAGTAAGTAATGTTTTCATCTCTGAAAGTGTTCTACAGGAAAACAAAACAGATGTGTAGCTCAATTTATAACATTAAGTCCTCATAACATATATTAGTCATGTCTTAATTCACTTTTGGGAGATCATGACCCACAAACATTTTTTTAGTTTGTTCAAGAGTCTAGTTATTTTGTAGTTCACTTGATTTCATTGAAATGGCTGAAAGGCCAATGAATTTTTCTTTAAATGTAAACTCTAAATCTGCATTCTTTTTATTTGAGTAGTGAGACATTTTTATCTACTTTATTTGTGTGCTAGGATTACATTTTTGAAGTAAATTTTTGGTGGCTTTGTTATACTGAAGTTTATAGTACAATCTTTGTATTATTGCCTGCCATATTGCTCTTTGAACCTTGGACTTTCTGGACTGAGGCATGTCCAATACACATAAGTTAGAATATTACTAGTCAGTGGTCTCTTAAATGCTTTCAAGATAAAGGCTGATTATGAAGACTAAGATATGATTCCTAATTAGAGTTGGTCATTTCAGCTCTATCGCTAGCTTCTAGGAAGGTAGTAGTCACTGACTGAATTGATCACCAATGGTCATCAATTTGTGACTGCATAAGGAAGTCTCTGTAGGACCTCAGAAGAGCAAGGTCCTAATGAGCTGAACGCTTGTAAATTTGTGTAGAGTATACTCAGGGAAGAAATAGAAGATTCGTCCCTCCTTTCCTCTTTACCTGCATCTGCTGTACATCTCTTCTATCTGGAAATGCTCATGTCTCCTTTCCCTATTCTTTATTATAAACTTGAGTTAAGTATTTTCCTGAGTTCTGTGAGTGGCTCTAATAAATTTATAGACTATAACCAGGGATCAAGGTAATCTTGATTTATAATCATCCAAGAAGAAATACAGAACACAGCCTGGGCTTGCAAATGGCATCTGAATCGGAGGGGGGGGGGGATCTTGTGGGACTGAGCCTGTGTGGTGTGATGGTCTCAGAACTGAGTTAGAGGACAACCAGCTGATATCATTTGCAGAATTGCTGGGATGTGTGGGAATTTTCTAGGTTCATAGAAGAGTTCTGATAGTATAGTTTTTAAAAAAAGACTGCATTACCTTCTAAATCATTTTATTATGTTAAAATACACATAAAATTAAATTTACCACAGCAAGCATTAATTTTTCATGATGAGGCTGGAAGCCAAGGTCTTGGCCATGATAGGTAAGCATTCTCCCATTGAGCACTTGGTCTCTGAATGGAGCAATGTAACCATTTCTTTGTGACATAGGATGTTGGTTCCTTTGACCTCGTTCCTTCATTCTCCCTTCAGTGTCCCCTCTCTTTAGTGTTCTCATATTTGCAACCGTGATGACTGCTTTAGGGACTGATAAATGCAATATCTATTGATTTGGCTCAAATTTTCTTCATAAATGTACAGACTCTATTGATTTTTGCTAAGGATTCCTTCTGCAGATTTCCACACATGCCTCAAAGATAGAATGTTCCACCTGGATGTGAACTGGCTTAATTTCCTCTTACACCTGGTGCTTTGTCCATTTGTCCTGCATTAGCTATGGATACAGATCACCTAATACTATACATTCTCTACTGCTACCACCACTTGAAAATGAAACACCCCTCCATACTTTTTCTCCCTTGTCTTGTGTAGCATGAATCTTAAAAGGTCTTATTAGTAGAAACAAACCTAGAGCCAGTTATTGGGGTGAACACTGAAAGATCAGAGGAGCAGAACAAGCCACAGCTGCCTCACCTTGCCAATTCCTCAGCTGATCCTGTTTTCTCAGACTGGAAGCCTCTGAGTCTTCATCCAAAATGAATCTCAACTGAACTGCTGCTCAAACGCCTAAAAGCTTAACCAGCTCTAGTTACTGGTTTTCATGCCTTATATACCTTTCTGCTTTCTGACATCACTTCCTGGGATTAAAGGCGTGAGTCACTATGCCTGGCTGTTTCCAGTGTGGCTTTGAACTCACAGAGATCCCGATGGATCTCTGCCTTAGGAATGCTAAGATTAAAGATGTGTGTGCCACCATTTTCTGACCTCTATGTCTAGTGGCTGTTCTGTTCTCTGACCCCAGATAAGTTTATTAGGGTGCACAATATTTTCGGGAACACAATATCACCACAGTTTTTTTTGATCATAGTCTTATTATTTTTGACCCAAATTACTGCAGTGACTGACTGTCTATGACCTTATGCATTTCTTTTTTTTTTTTTCTTTTTCTTTTTTTTTTTTTTTTTTTTTTTTTTTTGGTTTTTCGAGACAGGGTTTCTCTGTGTAGCTTTGCGCCTTTCCTGGAGCTCACTTGGTAGCCCAGGCTGGCCTCGAACTCACAGAGATCCGCCTGGCTCTGCCTCCCGAGTGCTGGGATTAAAGGCGTGCGCCACCACCGCCCGGCCCGACCTTATGCATTTCTAATCCAATTTCTAAATATTGCCAGCATGAATGAAACATTCCAACTGCTAGCTTGATTTTCTTCCACATCTCATGAATATTTTATTATTTTTCTATACAATCTTAGAATTGAAAAAAGAGACATTCTACAAACTTTGCAAGTCATGCAGGGTGACTGCCTGTCACTGCAGCCCCATCTCAAACCCTCTTCCACAGGTAAAAACTGACTTGCAGGCCTCAAGAAATAACATGCTTTTTATACTTCTGTGCCGGAAGTAATATTTTCTTTCTTTGATTTACCTGTATAACCCTATCCACCCATGAACATTCATTTTATCATGTTGAAAGATAATCATATAATTAATTGCTTTCTTTTTATATTTATTTTTGTGCTTATTGTCTATTTACTATGTGATCCTTTAGTAATACATTTTGGCCAATGTTGTACTTAGATATTAGATAAATACTAGATAATTGTTATATTTACTATATAACCTGTTATATATATATATATATATATATATATATATATATATATCCCTTATATTAAGCCAGCTTTTCAGATAATTTAACTTTTCTGTGATGTTATAACTTTATTTTATTTTTTTAGAATTTTTTAAAAAGAATTTATTTAACAATGTAGTGCTTTTCAAGTTTACATTTATAAAGGTTCTAATTCTAATTGGCAGCATGACAAATTCTAATGTAGACCAGAAAGTAAATAAGTGGCCATTTAATTAAAGGTCAGTCTTGATTGACTGAGTGGAGTGGCTGACTGATTAATTCATTCATTTTGCAAACACACACTGGACCCAGGTATGCAAAGGAGAATTGGGATGCTGGCATTAACACAGAGTTTCTCGAAGGTATTTTTCAAAATTAGTAAGAACCTGGGACTGAGAAAGCTGAGAGGCACAAGGATACACTGCAGGTCCTCTGAAGGACTTTACATGGGTCATACAATATAGTTTTACTGGGAGGAAAGAAAGAAAGAATAGGTCAGACATGGCTCCCCTTCCATGACTTTTCATGGGAAGATGTGAACAAACATGTATTCACCTTATATAGGGTAGTAATGGAAGACCAAAGGAATGATTCTGCTCAAGTCTAGCATGATGAATGCAAGAGCTTATTGGGATTCCTTGTGGAAGCATTAGTGGCTCAAATGCAGCTGCATCACCAAAAAGGCCAGTCCAGCATGGATGATGACTCATGAAAGTTGCATCCTGGAGCTTCCTGTACAAATTGCTTGTGGACGCACCAGTTGGAGACAGAGGTCAATGGCAGACATCTCCCTGTATCATTTTCCACTTCACTTTTCGAGATAGTTTCTCTCACTGAATCTGGGGCTCACTGATTGGCTAGACTGGCTAGGCAATTTTAGCTTCTAATAATATTTTTATCCCAATCACAGAAGGATGTTTTCAATCTGTTAAAATCTCCAGAGGTTTTTTGTTTGTTTGTTTGTTTGTTTAGAAGTTATTTAAAACCCTTACAGTTTTCAGCATATTTTATACTGCCTTGCATGTTTCTGATGATGAGTCAGCCATCATTTTTACTGTTACTGCGTTAAGAGATTGTTTTGGTCTCTTGATCAGCCGCAGTCTTCATTGTATGTATCCTCCTTTCTGCTTGTGATCTTCAAGAATAAGTGTATTTGTAGTTGGCAGTTTCCCTGTGTCCTGGCCAGCCAGCAGTCAGAACAAATCTCTCTCACTCATATCCCCCAAGTCAATACACAGAGGCTTATATTAATTATGAACTGTATGGCCATTAGCTCAGGCTTATTCCTGACTAGCTCTTACACTTAATTTAACCCGTAATTCTTATTTATGTTTAGCCACATGACTTGGTACCTTTTCTCAGTTCTGCCTTGTCATCTTGCCTCCTCTGTGTCTGGCTGGCAACTCCTGACTCTGTCCTTCCTCTGCTTGTCCTGCCTATACTTCCTGCCTGGCTACTGGCCAATCAGCATTTTATTAAACCAGTGTACAAAAGCATTATCCCAAAGCATGTATTGATACTTTAAAGTCCCAGAAAAATTTGGTTCATTATTAGTTCAGAACTATCTTTGGCTAAAACTCTGTTCTCTGTCCTTGCCTTCATGTAGTGTAATTAACATGGCCTGTATTTCATGCCTCCTGTACTCTTTTGTACTCTTTCTGGTTCTTATCTATGTTTCAGTTTTCAGTTTTTACTGACCATTTTATTAGTCCATGCATTCTGTATTCTTCTCTGTATAGTTCACTCTTAGCTTCATCAAACAGACTTGTGTGCATTTGATACTGTAATTTTTAAAAGTATAAATGTCTACTTGCAGCTTGTTTATGGATTTTACTTCCTTGTGGAAGTTTTCATTCCTTCTATCAATTTTGTCGGTCTTTACCTTAGTTCTTAATAACATATTGATCTTAGTTATTTTAGTGTTCTTCTTGGATAACTTTCATGTCTAGGTCATTTGTTCATGTGCTTCTATTGCTCACTTCTTGTCTTGATTGATGGTCATATTTCCCTGCCTCTTTGCATGACTAGTACTTCTGATTGTATGTCAGATTGTGCGTATAAAACAATTGTAAAAGCTTCAATGCCGTAATTTATCTGGTGAGGGGAGGGTTTTCCCAGGAGAGCCCAACCATTTTGTGTCCATCCAGAACATTGAAAGACCAAATCTAAGCTCCAGTTTTAATTATGATAATTCACTTTGGTCTACCTCTGCTTATTGGCATGCCCTCCCAGAGCTTCTGAATGGGTGTCAGAAAAACTTTGTCTCCTTTCAGCTGAAAGAGTATGTGAGATTTTGCTTTGGATTTGGATCCTTTCCAATCTCAAAAGGTTGTCGAATGAGCACATGCAATGGGACTCTCAGCAGCACTTTGATTCATAAAGAAGTCCAATGCAAACAGTGTCATTCTGCCTTTCAGTCTCAGCTTTATATTTGACTGCTTAGCCATGTAATTGACCCATGGATACCTGAACACTTTTGTGGCTTTTCTAATATTCCAGTGTCTCACTACATTGCTATAACCTACCTAATGACTTACTTTCTCCTTATTTCAGTGAATTACCTTTTGTGATCATTCTCTGATCCTCAGATTACACACATGAGTGCTCTTAAAATATAATCAGTTAGTGATCTAGGTAGGTGAAGCTCATCAGGAAGTTAGTTTATCCAGTCATTGTATAATAGCACTCCAGTGTCTTGAGACATAGGCAACTATTGCAAATGACAGTTCCATGTCTTATACAGAGAAGAAGCTCATGATCGTGGTTGATCTGGTTGTGTTTTTCAAGTGTATTGGTAGCATGATAATAATGTGTGCTATCTCTGTCATGGGATTTATTTGATACTAATGATGCTTTATGGAAAGGTGCAGAGGCAGGGATGTTGGAGGTGAGTATGGGTTATATTTATCAGCCTCTACAGAATCTAATGACTTTTGTCCAGTGTCCCTGGCATTGTTTCTATACTGCCCAGAAGATGAAGTGGAAACATATGCTAACATAATTATCTTCCTATGAGCTCAAAGGTGACAAAAATTCTTTCCTTGTAGTTCCCTACACTTTTAGTAGATGTTATCAGTTGAAATATCTTAGATGGCTTGTTGAAGAGGTTTTCCAGTGTAATTTATTGCTCAAACTGCAACATTGACCTTGACAAGAGTTAATCAACTTAGTCTTCTGGTGATAACACTTTCATTCCCTCTTAATCTTTGATTGTACCCACCAAGTGCATTGTTCCTAGTGGCCACTTGGTCGTGTATACAAGTCAAAGTTCTTATTTTCAAAAATTAGTTATATCAATCAATGTAATAACATATGGTACCTGAAATACATCCTTATATTGCTATTCTATAATTCTGAAATACTAACTACTGCTTTTTCTCCTAAAGGTGGATGAAATCTTCCATTTATTTAAAGTGTGACAAATATATGGTAAACAATGGTAATACAATAAATTTTGTTTGGTCTTTAAACACACAAATTGAAAGTTCAGGTTTATATTCATGTGTGCCTATTAGTAGCTTTCTAAAGTTAACACCTAAAATCACTTTTCAGATTTTCTTCAAATTGTATAGCACATGTCCTCATTAAGCTGTTTTTTTAATCACATTTTCTTTCCTATTTGTAACTTCTATGACTTCCTGAACAACGTGTTAATGAAATTTTACTATTCTTTACAGTTTATTTTGAGATAAGACAATGTAACAATTTCTTACAAGATTTTTTTCTGAATATAATTAAAATTTAGAACTTCAAATCCTACTTTTATGTATTATATTTCTAAAGTTCATAGTGATAAATATGGTGTTATTTTCAAAACTTAAATAGAAACTTTTTACTGTTTTATAAATTTGTATAAGCTTTTAAAATTTTTCTTGTAATTTAGAATTAATTGGTCAATTGTTTTAGGATGCATATGTCTCATATTGTCACCATTATACTTTGCTTTCTTTTATACTCAAACTCATTTGATTATCTAAAAAAAATCTTTTCAGTAGTTCTTTAGGAAGGTAATACTTGGAAAGTGAGGAATAATGAAGTATTATAAGTGTGTCAAATCAGAGTCTAGGGACTTTCCAGGAAGCTTCCTAATTTACTCTTATGAAAAATTACTCAACTGTGATGTAGATCATTTAATAAACTATGACATGTGTGCTACTGTGCTGTGCTGTCTGAATTACTGTTTCAGTGTGGATATCTCCTCTTTCTGGTCCTTACCATTCTTAACACTACACCACCACCAACATCTTAACATTTCTGGGAAAGAAAGAGCTGTATATAGACTCAGGAATGTAAAGAGAAGGAAAAGGAATGTGAGAAGCCTATGGGCTTATGTTGTTCTAGAATCATGTTGTCCAGCAGTGTAGATTGTTCCATAGTGCTATAATGTTTCTCCTAGTATGTGGCTACACATTACAGGGCTAATGTACACAACAGGAAAGCAGCAATCTAATTAGAGTAGGTTCAGAGGTGCAGCATACAGACCTAGAAAGGGAATGAAGAGTGTACAACTGTGACAAATGTCCTTGGTGAAGGGTGGATGACCACACAGTGCCGATTCTCCACACAACATCAAATCATAGACCTTTCTCCTGTGAAGCAGCATGGGCACAGATTTTGTGAGATGATTATTTTATTCTAAAAAAAATTATCTCAAAATATTGAATTGTATTAATATTTTCACACTGCATTATAAAATTAGTTCAAAAGACAACAAATCCCACTTATTTTTGTAATTTATTGTAAGTTCTAAGCAAATTTATTAAGTGAATGAAATGGAAAACAGAAAGAAATATTTTGCACAGTGTAACATCAGATTGATTTTTGTTGTGGGATGTGTGTGTGTGTGTGTGTGTGTGTGTGTGTGTGTGTACATGTGCTTGTGTGTGTTCATCTGAGCAAGTTCCTGTAGAAGTCAGCTATCAAAGGTGGATCTCTTCCTGGGTTATTCTACACTTGCATCAATCAATTTGTGTCAGTTTTAGTTTGTCTTGAATTGCTTTTCTACCTTCCCACGGGAAAGATCTTTCACCTGCGCTCAGAATTTAGCTTCCAAGTTTCGCTTCCATTTTCCTTCTACCTCCTGGTTTTCTTGTTCCAGTGCTCACATCAGGATGTTAGTTACTACCTTGCCACTCACTCAACACACAAGAGCAGTTGCTCTTCCTATTTTCTGTTGCTTACACCTGGTTTCAAGCAGTCATGGTGGAGATGGAGTCCCCAGAGCTGGAGTTATAGGTGGTTGTGAGTCACCTGATGTGGGTGCTGAGAACCGAACTTGGGTCTTTGGAAGAGAAGCACATGCTGGTAAGCCACTGAGCCCTCTCTTCAACCTCTATGCTCACCTTTCATTGTTTCTGATCCTTTATCTTTGTGAGGCTGCAGAGTGTGGTGTGGTTCCCTGGCTCTAAGCAGCATCTGTTGGCTTCTTAACCTTTTGCATGAAAAAGCAAATACTTTGAGAAGGAGAAACTGGATCATGTTAAGCTCATGTTTGGTATATATGGTAGGGTTTTGTCTCTATGAGGCTTTACTGCCTTTCCAGATCTTTATTCTCTTATGTTTTTTTTTCTGGTTATTTTCAGTGAAAGCAGTGATGTGCTATAATGCAGTTTATTATGACAAAACAATAAAAAAACCAGATTTTTTTCCTTTAAAAATAATTATTTGGTACATTTTTAGGAGCATTTCATTAATATCTTTAGGATACTACATATGGATGTTTTGTGGTTTAACCTCCTACCTATGCTGAAGGAAGATAAGTAGTGGGGTGGGAAAGCAGCTGGCTAAAACCCTGGCACCAGGATGGGAATCCTTCTTTGAGTTGTTGGTCAGAGTTGTCTAAGAGACTCCCAAAACATTGCAGAGTATTGCTGTTGCTCTTGGTTGCCCCACACCCAGAGATGTAAGGTAAGCTCCTAGTGCTGAAGACACAATGCACATCAAATACAGAGCCCAGAGGTTGAATTCCAGCCCTGGGAGTAATTGATGTGAATGTTTCTTCTCTGAGGACTAGCTTACAGGGCACTCAAAGTGCCATGCAAGCTTCCAATGGAGGGAAGCAGCCAACAGTCCTATCCAGTCATGACATCTGTGAACCACAAAAATGACCAGCATGGTCTGACATGATAATCCCAAGGGTGCAAGAGTGGCATGAAAACCTTGAAGGTAACCAACAGTTTCTAATTGGACTTAAGAGCCATTCAACAAGAAGAAAACCTGGCCTGGTACTGGAAACTATTATCAAAAGCATTCATTTTAGGTGTGTACATTTAAAAAATCCCACAGGAAATTCTATAAAAGCAATTTCATTATTAATTTGCAATATTACAAATGATATTGGCTATGGATTTCTTTTTCTTAAAGTCTCAGTATAAGTGGATAAAATTCAGAACATTCAGACATTAAAATGTTAGAGCAGTAAAGTTTACCAAAGTTATATATATATTCTACTAAATGTATTGGGTTATTTGGAATAATATAGCTTAGAATTTTGAATAAAGCTTAGAGTAATTTTTCTCATATTATTCCCCATGGGTATAATTTAAGTTGTTCTCATTTACCAGCCTTATTGGTTTTTGTACCATGTTTTTTCCAAGCCTGAAGTTCTCCAGTTTATTTCAGTGCAGAAGTATAATTTGATGTTAAAACTTGAATCTGTTGAGTAGACTAGAAGGCCAGTTTTAGTTATATGTAGCAATAAACTTGAAGTTAATATTCCTTCACTATGAGTGTAAGTTGCAAGATACATTTTAAAGAGATACCAAAAATAGAAGGAAAATGTATAACTGTGAATATACTGAAAATAATGATGTATTTCACAAACCCAGGAAAATTATATCACTATTCATACTACTGTGGAATATCTTAAAATATTTCTTAATACTTAAACAAAGGGAAATATTTATGTTATAGCATAAACTATAAAAAGTTTAAATTACATTTAAATTTATATGAAAATACATATTAACATTTAATAAAGAAATATACCAGAGATTTCCAGCATTATGATTAGGGGCTGCATTTTGGCATATATGTTCTAATTGTTGCTGAAAAGGTCTTTTTAAAAGCAAGTATTACTTAAAATATCAGATCTACCCATTGCAAACAAATGTAAAAAATTATCTAAATGTAATATTTATAAATTCTGCCTTCTTGGCCTATAACTTCTTCTGATTTCTCATTAAACAATTAGGTAGTAGAAGTTATTAGTATTTGAACATGGATGCATGAGCTGGTGTAACAAGTCTTTCATGCTATTGTATGTGTCCTATTATTCATTCTGAAAATTAGGTTTCAAAGCAGTATAATATTAAGAAGTTACCATTTTATTACACTTGAATTATATATTACACTATAAGTATCTTCTTATAAATTACTAATCCATCTATAAATCAATATAAACTAATACAGTAAATAAAGCAGCTATTCTGTCCTTAGTGAATTATGGGAGCCCAGCCTTGAGCTTCACTGGGCTGAGGAGAGTGATGGACAGATTGTTTGAGAAACAGCAATTAAAGAAATATTTTTGAATTTGACTTTTATCATATTCTTCTAAATATGATTAGGTTGAGAATATGCCGTTAGTCATTGGACTATATTTGACTTAATTTCACTGTCTCTTAGAGATAGAATATAAGGGTAGATTATTGAATCTACTTTTAAACCAAAAGAGCAAAAATAGTCTTTAATATTTTACAAGATTATTTTTGTTAGAACATATTATATATACATTTCTAATCTTGTTCAAGGTATTGTACCTATACAGCTCATTTAGCAACGGAATGCAATTTTCTAGTCCTTGAAAGTTATTATTACCAACTATTTAGGATAATAAGGAAATGCAGGTTAGTAGTTAGTCACCTATTAACAATTAAACTTGTAGTCATATTAGGTATGTTTTCAAGGTCAAACAGAGATGTACTTTAGGTAGATAGGTCGTCTTCAAACACCAGAAATTTACAGAATATGGCATTTAAGATGTTTTAATAACAAATGTTATTAACATTGCCCTCTCTCAAATCCATGGCCTCTTTTTCTTTAATCAATGTTATATAACCTGTTCATTTCAGACAGTGTTACCTGTATGTATATAATCTAGTTGCCTGTAGTTGTCTTGTGTTGAGGCCTCATGAGCTTCCCCGATTCCATGTTAGCATACCCATCTACATTCTAAATAACTTTATTTTTATATTCCTGCCTTTTAAACAATGAGTAGCTTTGTTGTGGCCTTTGATTTGACTGTGACTGCATGTAGCTGAATATCTTTGACACATTTTCAAAAGTTTAGGCTGATTTTATATGCACCATTGTTTGCAAGGGCTAAGTAATCTCGTATCCAAGTTTGCCTGCCTTGTGTGTTTGTCAAGGTCCTGACATGTCTGCCTCTTTCAAGGACTTCCTCTCCAGCAGTGGACAGCAACACGTCCCTCCTCATGTGAAAACATTGCTTTAGAAAAGTTTCTTCTTCCCTATGTAACTAAGTTTTTCTTTTCTGCTGTCAGCAGTATGCAAGCAAATTCTTATATGTCACATTGTAAAAGTGCTTGGTGGACTGCTTTCCCATATACCTGTCTCCAGTCACTGAGAAATCCAGTCATGTATAGTTTATTTTCTCTCCCTAACTCCTCTTATTCTTGCTTGAGCCTAGGAAGGTTACACTTTTTGCACTACAGGCAAAGAACTTTATTATGGTGCACAGCAATCACCATGTGACGAGACTGTCTCTTCAGCCCTCAGTCCTCTCTTATCTAATTATCAGCAGCACTTAACACAGTACTTGACATCCATTCTTTCTAGAAACTTCTGTGCTTAACATCAAGGATTACATTTCTTTTTCTGATTCCTTCTGATCTTTTGAACTTGTTGAAACTCAAGTGCCTTCCAGAAGTGGACGGTCTTTCACTTCTTTTACTTATGACTTTGGTGAGAGCTTTAGATGTTGTCTGTGTTGGTCCCACATTTTATCTTTAGTCCAGAAATCCGAACTAAAGCCAATGGCTGTCTCTGCTTGGTTGAATAATAGGCATTTCAATGTTTGAAATAGAGGTTAAAGTCATTTTCACTAATTTTTTAATGCATTTGTTTATTAAATGTGTGGGTGAGGGGTGGGTATGCATGATCTACAGCATGAAGATGGAGGTCAGAGAACAACTCGCAGGAGTCAGCTGTTGCTTCTACACTGTGGATCCTGGGAGTCAACTCTCTGGAAGCTTAGCAGCAGTTCCTTGTCCGGCTGACCTTCTCAACATAACAGTAAACTCTTGATCCCCAAGACCTGCTGTCTGCTGTTCGTCCTCATCTCACAGCCACACGATTCTTCCAGCTTTAGGGGAACATTTTGCAGACAAACATGACTTCTCTGTCCCCTCTTCTTGCAGTCAGTGAGTCCTCTTAGCTCTACTTTCCACACGCACACAGACTTTGAGGTCTTTGTACAGCCTCCACATCTCTGTTGTCATCATCTCTTCTTTGAATTATTTGTGCATCTTTATAACTGGCCCTGTGTCTCCTATGCTTATTCTTACTGTTATTTATTATGACAACAATGATCAGGAGTATTCCAAACAAGATGTACGCATGCACGTGTTTAAATATGACATTGTGCACACTAAAATGTATGGTTACCACATGTCAAACATAATGTCTAAGTTTAAGAAACTGTGTGTCTCACTTCAAATTCTTCCTATCTTCACTTCTGACTCCATGTGAGAACTAAAATAGTTATAGTGGCATAATGCATGCACGTTATTTTTGTCCCATCGCCAGCTCAATTCATTTCTATCTCATCATTACCATCTCACCTAAGTGGCACCTCAAAGGTTGTTTCACACCTGCCTTTGTATCAGCTGTTTCTGCTGGATCTTCCACTTCCCGCTGTCCACATGGCTTGCCCACTACCTTTCAACCTTTGCTCTTCTGTGACCTTCTCCAAGGCCCTCCTAAGCCATTCCTATTACAAGTTGGAATCCTTTGCTCCAGATACTCTTTCTCCTCTCTTTGATTTTCTTCACAACATTCAAAATATTCTAGTAAGCTGTAGTTTTAACTCATTTCTGTTCATTTTTAGTATCTTTATTATGGTATAAATTCCATGAACTTGAAATTTGTGTCTTTTGTATTTGCTGCTATTTCCTTAGCACCTAGAATCATGTTAGATAAATGCTAGATTCTCAAGAAAGAATGGCTGAAGAAAACAAAAGAATGAGTGGAGGAATTATGGGAAGAGTAGGCCTATGCTGCAGCTACGTGTGACACATACTCTGTAACATGGGTGTTTTCTCACATAGTCACAACCTGCCTTTCAGGACACACTCCTGCTAGAAGTCCTGGTGGACCAGAAACACTGTTTGTTTGCAGCATAGGAGTTTCTATGTTCTTGGACTTATCCCAATTTGCCTTTGCTTCCCTCAAAATTAGAAAACATTACTGGAAAAATCTTTTAGGCAAATAGTACCTTTTCAGTGTGTGAGTGAGCTGCATTTTTACTCAGATGCCAGTTTTCTTGCCTTAGCTGCTGCCTCTCCAGCTTGAGCTCTGCACTGGGCCTGTCTCACAGTCTGAGTCCACTGCAGTACTCTGTAATTTGTATCATAAAAAAATACTGTCTTTGCATTTTGTTAATATTAAGGGAAGCATTTTTAAATCATGTCTTCATCTCATCTTTGTAAGAAGTGCATTATTTTATTAACTTTTAAAGTTTAATATTTAAAAGAACACCAGTAATCTCTGTCGTTGGTAAGGTTCTGTGTCATGGTTGAGTTAAAATGTGTTGACTAATTACAAGTTTTAATCTCATGACTTCTCTTGCAATTAAAAAAAAAACATTTTCCAGTTTTAGATTCTAAGCATTTCCATGTAATGTTGATTTCTAAACTATATGATTATGCATTTGTTTTGTTTAATTGTGTACAGGCATGCTTCTTGACTCATAACAGTCTTTACAATGAACACCATCACTGTTTCATTGCAAATAACACGGCATTTCATATAATCAAGGACAAAAGTCAGTTTCCAAATGCTAAGGGAGATGTTTGTAAGGACTGACTTAGCCTTAGACTTAGTAATATTATGCAAAAGCTGGGGAAAAACTTAAAAAAATAACCCCACGGGTTTTATTAAGATATGTTTAAGTCATACATGGAAATGACATTCATCAATAAAAATACTTTAGCTACTCAAGGAACACTGATTCGGGGGAACATTCTCTCATATGTGAAGGCTCCCAGCAGGGTTTTCTTTAGAAATGAAACTTAAGTTATTAATTGACAGTCTGACTCACTTACAATACATGTCCAAGACAAGGTTAGTGCTCACTGGATTGCTTCGTTTTAAACACACCCACAGTGGTCACATACCCCCTCTCTTTAGGAAGGAGAAAGGCATTCCTGAATCCTGGCTTTGCTTAGGACATACGAAGGGTTATGTGCAGCTGCAGCTTCTTGTTGGACTCTGCACATACTAGCTGGGAACTCACTCTTAATCTGTCTCCATTAAACTTTATTCAGCCCTCCTGCCAGGAAAGCACACTGAAGTTGCACCAACGCACAAAATAGATTAAATAAGAGAAAGCAGACATAATGAAAAATCTAGGAATCAAGAGACTATCTCCGTGAACATGAGAATCTTGGGAAGATTTGCCGTGTTAACTTGATGATCGGTGTGAATCTCATCAGTGTTAAAATCAAACACATTCACCTGATAAACTATACTGCATTGCTCTCAGAATGTTGTAATTAGGCCGAGTTTTATGATATAGAAAATTAAGTATTATTGCAGAATTTGATAATTATTTTAAAATCCTCTAACAACATAACACTCTTTGTTTTGTTTTGTTTTTTGTTTTTGTTTTTCGAGACAGGGTTTCTCTGTGTAGCTTTGCGCCTTTCCTGGGACTCACTTGGTAGCCCAGGCTGGCCTCAAACTCACAGAGATCCACCTGGCTCTGCCTCCCGAGTACTGGGATTAAAGGTGTGTGCCACCACTGCCTGGCAACACTCTTTAATTGTAGTTCCTGAGAAATTATTTTGTATTCTGTGTGAGACATTCAAATTAACTTAATAAAAAGAAACTGATTGTAATGTGTGGCTATGTAAATTGAGTATTTAAAAATTGTGTGCTTGCGTGTGTGTGTGTGTGTGTGTGTGTGTGTGTGTGTGTGTGTGTTCATTCACCTGTGGAGAGGCACATGTGCATTGGCATTTGTGTGAAGGTCAAAGGGCAACTTGCCTGAGTCTGTGCTTTTCTTCTACCCTGTAAATTCCAGAGATAGGGCTCCGGCCATCAGACTTGGCCATGAGCGCATTTACCTTACCCTAAGCCAGTGATTCTAAACTGAAAAGTATGGCTGCTATATTGATTGGAAGATTTCTATTGCTATACGGTTCTTCAAGTTTGAAAACCACATGGAAAACATAGCAGGACAGAAATGTGTTGCCTTTTCTACCATGGAAAACTTGTGTTAATATTCTATATTGTCTTTATATAATGTAATTAATGATATTAAAATTTATAGTTATTAAGAGGCCCCTACACACTGTAGTGAAATGATTGTCATAGGAGACATGGTAACTATTGTTAACAGTTTTGTGTGATCTAGCTTTTATACATAAAGTTGGCAAGTAGTCAGAATATGTTTTTTCTGCATATGTTGTTTCCTGTTTGAATTTTCCTTCACACCTGAGAATATATAGAAAAAATGACATTCCCAGATTGTTTCTTCATTTTCACTTTAAACAATTAAGCAATTCATCTCAAATTTTCTGTATCGATGGTCACAGGAGCTTCTTGTGTTTAAAAAGACAATGGGATCCATCATGGACATTTGCTTACTTTTCTTTATTCTTTCTTTTTTGTAACCTTATTTCTTTTAGTGACCCTTACCCATCACATGTTACTGATAGATGTGCAAAATTATTTTAGTATTTTAATATGGATATTGTTTTTCCCCCTTTCATGAAATTTTGAACTTCTATCTAAAGTATAACAGCAGAAAAACAAACAACTTCTGAGGAAATATTTGGCAGGCAAAATGGATGCCCCACAGAGAGTCTCACCTCTCAGGAAAGTGAAACAACAGCTGAGGGTGTATTTGCAGGCAGTTATTAGATAAGATGCAAGATTCAGTTACTGCTGGGAGACACTTTGTGCTCTGTGGGAACTTCCTTCAGGTTTAAGATACTCCTGAGAGAATGTGTGGAATTGTACCAATGCCTGCAGGAGCGTAGGGGGCAGAGCTGTGACTTCCCAACAGATCATTTTATTTTCCAAACCTAGTTCTCTGGCTGCCTTCTAGATTATTCAGTCTATTTCACTTGGCGACCATGGCACGCAGTAATTCTCAGGTTAAAGCTTTTCTGAAACAAAGCTTACATTTTTTGCAGCAGCAGGACACAGTTGACTGAAAAGCAAATCACCATCTTTTGTGACAAGAAGTTACGGTGAAATTCTGAGTTCAGCGTGTGTCTTGGGGGGGAAGCATGTGTGATAATTCCCCCTCTGGGCAGCTCTATTTTGTTTGCCTAGAGTTACAAAAGACATTCTGTTCAATGTTGAAACTCTATATTGATCTAGGTATGAACTTACAGTTGTTAAAATTAAAGGAAAAATTGGAAATTATTTTAGTCATTCTGTTTAAAATATATGGCTATAGAAAACCCTTCCTTATATGGCAGTGGAATCCTTAGGAGTTGTGCCATTTTCATGTTCAGAGTAATAATGTAAGCACAGTGAATGAACCTACTCAATAACTTTGCCTTTATTATTTTAACATATACATAATTTATGAATGAATTGTTATCTCTGAATTTTCAACATATATATATATATATATATGAAGGTGTGTGTGAGTGCATAAATCATTTTGAACTCATATCTGATGTGTCCATGACATAGGAGAACAATGATCACTCCTTTCTCACCTCTTATCACAGCAAAACCTGGGAGAAACGGTTGTATAAATCCAGGGATTACAGCAGTTCATTGATGTAGGGATGTTCAACACTCAATACAGTAGAGCACTATAATTTGCATTTGTGTGTGTATTTGTGTGTGTGTGTGTGTGTGTGTGTGTGTGTGTGTGTGTGTACATGCATGTGTATCAGGGTGGCAGCATGTGGATGTCAGAGAACAATTTACCGATTCTGTCCACTCTTTCCCCCATGTGGGTTCTGGGGATTGACCTCAGATTTTAGCAAGTAATTGGACCTGCTAAGCTATCTTGCTACCCCAGCACTGCACTGTTTTAGGTTGATCTTCTTAGATGGAATTCAGTGGAAGGGAAATGTTATGTATAGTTTCATTGGTTACATTTTTTTTTTTTTACTTTTGCTCTAAATATCACTTTTTAAAATAACTAATTTATAATATTTGGTAAAGGCAAATGACTTCATTGGAAATAGAATTTGCTTTAAACATTTTAAATAAAGATAGTTAATATCTTTATCTGCCTTTATACCATTTTTTGATCCAAATTTTAAATTTTCAAACTAAAATGTATAATATATTCCCCTCAAAGAATGAGAGACAGTTTTACTACATGGAACTCAATACTGAGAAAATAAATTTAGAAAGAATAACTTGCCTGATTTAAAATGACAGACAAAATTTATATGGGTTATTTTAAGGTTAATGAATATCCATCCTAATACTTAAAATTTTGACATTACAAAATGATGTTTTATGTTTTTTATTTTATATTTTATGTTGTATTTTAGTTTAGCTAGAATCATTGAAGACATAAGGATAAGATCAGAGGAAAAAAACAAATGCATAGATAGAATTTGTTGATTTAAGAAATTATTTAAGAAGAAAGCACTAAAGGTAGTAGAAAAGAAAAGGAAAATCCACCAGAAATACTATCTGTATAAAACAAATTCAACCAGAAGAAGCAAATAGTCTCTGTCTTAGTTAGGGTTTCTGTTGCTATGAAGAGACACCATAACCATGACAACTCTTATAAAGGAAAAACATTTAATTGGGGTGGTTTACATTTTCAGAGGTTTTGTTCATTATCATCATGGTGCGACATGGTGGCATGCAGGCAGATATGGTGCTGGAGAAGTAGCCGAGTGTTCTCTAACTTCCACCCCATTATAACATTAGCTTGATGTTCATCATGTATGCTGTAACACTTAATAGAGGGGAATGTTGGGCCTGGTCCTTGCATTCAGTTCCTGAATGTAGCTTCTTTTTTTTTTAATTGAAAATTTGCAAACTAAGAGAACAATTTATCTGCCTTATTTTTCTCTCACATAAAGTGGGAGACAATAGCAAGATAACTTCACTGGGCAAATAGGAAAAGAGGTATGCAGAAAACATTGCTCCATAGCAATTCTAAACTTAAATTAGGCAAATCTTGTAAGTTTTTTGAGTAGGCCAGTTTTGTTCTTTGGAAATATTTCTTTATTTCTCTTTACCCTGCTATTTGATGGATCCCTCATTTTCTGAAAGGATGCCACTTATACAGAGTTCACAAGATTTCTCAGCATACCATCATTGGGTAGAATTTGAGGCAATTCATATCTAAAATGCCTGTTCCTCTCAGCTTGTATATGCAGTTGTGTCTGTAGTTAGAGTTTTTTCTCTGGGTTCCGCCAAGCCCCTGCAGTCCCACAGCCCACTTATAAAATAAAAACACAGATGCTTATATTATTTAAACTGTTTGGCCTAATGACTCAGGATTCTAGCTATCTAGTTCTTACATCTTAAATTAACCCATTTCTATTAATCTAAAAGTTGTCACGTGGCTCGTGGCTTACCAGTATCTTAACATCTTCTCATGGCAGCGTCTGGCAGCGTCTCCTGACTTTCTGCCTTCCTGTTCCCAGAATTCTCTTTTCTGCTTGTCCTGCCTATACTTCCTGCCTAGCTACTGGCCAATCAGCATTTTATTTATACAGAGTGATATCCACAGAATGTGTCACTTAACTATGTGGGTGTGTCCTAAGAAATGCAGTGTAGGTAATAGCATTGTAGAGTGTACTTGCATAGATCTAGAATGTACAGCTGTCTCTCTTAGGCTAAAAACCTATGTAACATGTTAATGTATTGACTACTGTATATCATTTTAACATAGAGGGGATTATATTTCTATTTAAAACATTGTGGTAGTGTGATGATATATTGTGTACCCTAATAAAATTTGCCTGAAGATCACAGGACAGAACAAACTACTGGATTAAAGATAGAAGCCAGGCAGTGGTAGCAGATACCTTTAATCCCCATACTTGGGAGTAACACACCTTTAATCCCAGCACTTGAGATCTCACACTTTTAATCCCAGTATTTGGGAAGCACACATACGATTAATCCCAGCACTAGGGAGGAAGTGATGGCTGGGTGGAGAAAGGTATATAAGGTGTGAGGAGACACGAACTAAAAGCTTTTCAGGTTGAGGAATCCTAGAGGTAAGACATGGCCGTGGCTTGTTCCTTTGTCTCTCTGATCTCAATATCTGGCTCCAGATTTTTTATTAAAATACCATTTAGCAATTTGTATTACATGGTAGTTTAAATGTAACTGGCCTCCACAATCTATAGGGAGTGGCACTTTAGGAGGTGTAGCTTTGCTTGGAGTAGATGTGGCCATGTTGGAGGAAGTGTGTCACTGTGAGGTGGGCTTTGAGGTTTCCTATGCTCAGAATACCTCTCAGTGTTTCAGTTGACTTCCTGTGTCCTGCAAGCCAAGATGTAGCCAATACCATGTCTGCCTTATGCGGCCATCCTCCCAACAATGATGATAATGGAGTGAACCTCCTAAACTGTAAGTGAGCCACCTCAATTAAATGTTTTCTTTATAAGATTTGCCATGGTTATGGTGTCTCTTCATAGCAATATAAACCTAAACTAAGACAAATATCTAACACTGTGTTCACATCAACATCATCACATCTGTGTAAGTATTATATCATTCCATGACTATTTACTCATTGACTAGAATTCTCCAACTCAGTCATGATATTATGGGGTCAATGTCATTTATGCAAACTACTGATTATGGCAATGTTCCTATGCGGGGTCTGACTGTATATGACTGTTTAAAGAGTTTTGAGGTTCCTCTGTGCAAAATTATAAAATCACTCCACCTGATATTTATGATACCAAATCTCTTTGAAATCATCTTTTTACTTGCTATAATTTAAGGTGTTTTGTCTTAGTTCACTGTGATTTTTTTTTCATTTAGAAATTCTCAGATGTCTGACTTCCTAGGTTAAATCATTACAAAGAGCCTTCTTCAATCTCTGACACCTTAGCATAGGGCTGTACAGTATTCCTTTGATTTGATTTTCACCTGGGCATCATTATTTCTTTGCTATGAAGGCTCTTTTTATAATTTTAATTAAAATCTAATAACATCAGTCCCTCCCTTTCCTTTCTCCATCCAACTCCTCCCATGAACCAACCCAACTTCCTCTCAGATGATGGGCTGAGACCTCTTTCACTATGCTAGTTGTTTGCAAGAGAGCCTAGTTTTGAAAAACGGGTCTTTTATCTCATGAAATAAAGACTCTTGTACGTTTTCACAAATTCTGCTTGTGATGGAACAGTTCCCCTTTACTGCATCTTGTTCTCCCTGATTCTCAATGAACAGTGAAAACAAGACAATTGGTGTTTTCAGTATTTTGTATAATAAATTTGTAGATGTAATGGTCTTATTAAATAAGAAACACAGAGCCAAATGCAGAGTTAAAAGCCCAAGAGGTCAGAGCAGTATAAGAGCTGAGACTAAAACTGCCTTCTTATCACCTGTTGTAGCTGCCGTCCTTCCCCTGAGAAAGAGACCTACTTCCTGTGTGTCTGTCTTTTTATTGACTTTCTATTCTGCCTTCTCATTGGTTGTAAACCCAACCACGTGACCTCGTCTATACAGACCTCCAGGTCTCTATCGTTGTTATTGAGATTAAAGGCATGTGTCTCCAAGCTGGCTGTATCCTTGAACACACAGCTCTGACCCCCAGGCAACTTTATTTATTAACATACAAATAAAATCACATTTCAGCACAAATAAAATATCACCATATAAATTAGTTATATGCTTGTGCACTTAGTAATGCTTTTGATCTTCCATGTAGTTCCAGACAACACTTCCCTCTATGCTGCTCATATATAATGTATATATCCTACTTTTCTTCACACTTTCTCTAGTCCATAGAACAGAACTTTATTTCTCCAATAACCCTGGTGGTTTCCTTGTATAACCTCATAGCTACATGGTCTATGTTTTTATTGTCATTGTAGTACAATTGTAGACAGCAATTCAAGTTCCTTGTCTGTTTCTACATACAGATCACCTCAGACTTAACTAACTTAAAGACTCAGACCTGTCAGTAACTCAGAACAGAATTTACCAGGCTGTATGTTGTTTGGGCTCAAAAATAGGAGAACATTATTTCTTTTATGTTCTTGTCCTGACAGTTTCTGTGAACTTTCTAGATTTGAAGGAAGGAAAGAGACTGAATTGTTTGATTGGAAAATATCAAGACAGCATTTCCAGAGAAGATCAGGAGTGAGGAATTATAGAATATTCATCTATAAGTACAATTTATATATACTTATATAAATTATATATATACTTATATAGAATATTCATCTATAAGTACAATTTTACAAAACACATAGAATACTATACCAGTATAGCTCTTTGAACTTACTATTTCTTATTAAAATCACATTTCACTCTCTTCAGACTTATTATAATACTAAATGCATTTACTCTAACTTCAAAAAACCCTACAGTCTTTCACAGTCTGAACAGTTTCAGTGTCCAAAGCCTCATCTGAAACTCAAGACAGTCTATTAAGTATAACCACTTGTAAAATCAAAAGGCAAATTACATACTTCCAACATACAATGACATAGAATAGACATTGCTATTCCAAAATGGAGGAATGGGCCATAGGGAAGAAATACTGGACCAAAGCAAGACTGAAGCATAGCATGGAAAACTCCAAATCCTGCAGTTCCAAGTTTAATATCAAAGGGCTTAGATAGTGTCACCATTCCATTCCAGCTTTGCTGACTGCAGCATACTTGTATCTCTTGATCTGATTCTACTCCCTGTATGTAGACGTCCTTGGCGGATATCCTACTACTCTGGTACCTCCAACATCCTGAGGTCTCCAATGCCATCTAAAATTTATTTCACAGCTTCACAGAATGGGCACTCAGGACATCCATGCAGGAACGTCACTAACCACACATCTGGCCTCAGGGGTTTTCTTAAACCTATAGGAAGACTTCACAACCCCTTTGCTCATGTTTTGTTTATGAGTCTATGGCCAGAACCACATGGAGGACACTACCAAATTTGGCTGCCTACTTGGAGTGGAGTCTGGCCCTCCCTCTAAACTATATTTGTACAAACTTTCCTTTGTAGATGCTTTTCTTGTGCGGAGAAATTTCCTTGGGCATTTTCCTTTCACAAATAGTAGGATTAGTTGGGTAAGGTCTTTCCTTGAGGACACCATTCACCTTATTCTATTTCACATCACCACAATCCTCCACTCCAACATTAAATTTCCTGTTGCTCATTTCCTCCCAGTACTATATATTTCATATTTCTCTTTGCCCTATTTGTATTTTTCATTTTAGACCTGTATAAGAGTGTTCACTAATAACCATACAACAGAGTCAGTATTAGGCTTTCTTGATATTGCCTCTGCCAAAAAAAAAAATACTCCAAAAACTCTCAATTTAACATCAGGCAGATTCATAGGATAAAGGCAAAAAGCAGCCACAAGCGTCCCTGCATAAGTCCCAGGTTTCAAACAGCCAACTCATGCATTGAGCACAGGACCAGGTACCACTGCCTAGATGCCTCCCAAACAGATCAAGGAGGTGGGAATAGGGGGTGGGCTGGGGGGAAGGGGAGGGGGCAGGAGCAGGGAGAACAAGGGAGTCTGTGGCTGATATGTAGAACTGAATGGTATTATAAAATGAGATAAAAGGGGAAAAAAAGCAGCTACAATATTTGCAAAAATATCCCAAGAATTTTGGTCTCTCTCTGAGTTGTTCCCTCTGAAAGCTTTTGAACTGGACCTCCATTGTCTATATTGCTCTTAACACTACTGTCTTCCAAGCTCCTATTAGGATGGCCCTTAAGCCCCACTTACATCACTCAACTACTTTCCTAGTTCAAAGTCCCAATAAATAGTGGCTGGGTTATTAAATTAAAAGAATATTTCTCATCAAATAGAATTTATATCTTTGCTTGGGAAGGACACATGCCTTTAATCCCAGGAAGTGATGGCAGAACAAAGAAAGGTATATAAGGAGTGAGGAAACAGGAACTCACGCTCTGGAGGTTGAGGAGTTGGTATGGTGAGGTTGGCTGTGGCTTGTTCTGTTTCTCTGATCTTTCAGCATTCACCCCAATATCTGTCTCCAGGTTTTTTTTTATTAATAAAACCATTTAGCATTTCATGTTACAAACATTGCATTATCACACTCAGGCATTCATAAATTTAATAGGTAATTTTTCCACTCTCACAGTCTTAAGAAGTCATGAAATTTGAGAAAATGTTAACACAAACATCTTATTCACAAACTAATGTCTTAGAGCCTTATAAACATTCATCTTGGGGTAGAAGTATTTCTATAATCTTTGTTAGTTATAAGTGAAATCCACAACAGGTTTTGTTTATAATTTAGCCATAGGATTCATCTTTAAGGTGATATATTGCGAAAGAATGCAAGCATCTTAGTGTCATTTCCTATATTCTGATTTTTTAAAGATAATTTGTGTTTCTAACTAGACTAGAAAGACTACAGTCTATAGAAGTTTACATACATGCCTGATAGATATATTGCGACCTAGAAAATCTATTCTAATGGTAATATATTGAGTTGCCTCTTTAAGGAAATTGCAAAAGCAGCCTTAATGACTGTCAGAAATAGTTCCATTCAGACTATGTGATGACTTTCATTTCATCTATACTTCTTGGCAGTGTTCCTTACTTACAATCTAATTATTTTGCATTAGTTTACCAGGATTTGCATATATATCTTGACCCAGTCAACAAAAGTCCAAACATTTTAACCTATTTGCTTGCTTTTTCATCTTTTCCAAGTTCTATTTGTAGTATAATCATCTAACAGACTGGTCTCCTTTTAATAGGGTTTTTAAATCACTTTATTATTAATATACTTTTTGTGTCATATAATATGCATGCTGTATGAATGTAAAATGAATTCTTGAACTCATTATACATGTAATTTATTTTAATTTTGAACATGTCTTTTGTGGAGTCATCTGGTTATTCTGTTGTACTTTGCCATTAGTATTGAAAGATGATGTCTTCAGTTTTTAAAATGTAGGTAAAATTAGAGCCTTTGATTAGGCTAATGTATAATTAAGATTTTACAATTAAGAATTTGATATTTAAAACATTAAAACCATCAAAGTAAAACCTTATACTTTTAACATTTTAACTTAAGAAATGAAAAATCTCTTACAGTTGCCATGAAAACCAAAGAGTAATAACCATGTTAAGTTCTGAATATAATCAATGGACCTGGCTTATCTCCTCCACCTGTAATAATGTCAAAGCTCTTTCTGGTTATGGCTTTCCGGCGGATGGGTGGATTCAGTGGGTAGGCAGTCCTCATGACCTTTTTCACGTACTGGAGATAACTTAGTCATTTTCCACTTCTCAGCTACAGTATTTCGTTTGAATGCTGTGAACTTTTAAAAAATGTCACTAAAATGTTAACTATTTTTTTCTTTACACATGTGAATTTTGACTACACTAGCATTGGTACCAAAAAAGTCTACTGCAAATATCTTTAACAAACACTATAGTTATTTCTGAGTTTATAGATAATCACATTTCCTACTTGAATGTATAATTTACTACATCTGAGAAGATATGGAAAGTGATCACCAGTTTAGTTTCTTATATTAATTAATTTCACAGTTTTATTGTAATTAACTCTTTTTTTTTTTTTTTTTTTTTTTTTTTTTTTTTTTTTTTTTTTTTGGTTTTTCGAGACAGGGTTTCTCTGCGTAGCTTTGTGCCTTTCCTGGAACTCACTTGGTAGCCCAGGCTGGCCTCGAACTCACAGAGATCCGCCTGGCTCTGCCTCCCGAGTGCTGGGATTAAAGGCGTGCGCCACCACCGCCCCGCATAATTAACTCATTTTATCTTACTTTTTTTTTACTTATTGACAGTTTAGTGTGGGTGTGGGTATGTGATTGAGAGACAGAGAGACAGAGAGACAGAGGACGGAAGGGAGGAAGGGTACATGAGCTGGCTCTTTGGATCTGGTGGGATGCATTGCTCAACTTTGATGCAGGGGGAGTAGCTTGGTCCTGCTTCAACTTGATATGCCATGCTTTGTTGACTGCCATGGGAGGCCTTTACCTCTTCTGAGGATCGAATGGGGTCACATAGAAAGGAGGTTGGGGGAGGGGATGGGAGGAGAGGAGGGAGGAGAAACTGTTGTTGATATGTCAAATAAATTTAAAAAAAAAAAGGAGTTAAGAGCACAGCACAGGACATAAATGTAGCCATTTTGAGTTTTTTTTATCCTGTTACTATTATTGCATGTCGATTTGAACTGAGCATAATGACCAGCAAGTAAGCATTTTAAAACATGATCCACATTTGTTAAGAATTAAAGATTTAAAAAGCGATACCATTCTACTACACGCTCATAGGAGTCACTGATAGAAAAATCTGATGAGAGGTTGGGCTGGTAAGGCTGCAGAGCAATAGAACAAGGACAGTAAAGGCATTCTCCTTAGGAAGGCACCTGGGCAGTGGTGTTGGAAACAATTCTGCGTTTCATAGTGCAAAATGATTCCACCAGCAAACTGTGTTTGTGGGTTGAAGCAACTGATCGGCGACATGCTTCCATGGTAATTCTGAACACCTGAAAATGAGTAATCCTAGGGACTGCAGGCTCAGTGAGACGCAAAGTGACTCTTCTAGAGGTTTTCTGAGGGTCCTACTTAGATCTCCCCCTTTGAAGTGGATTTTCTAGGATTTCCCATTCCACAGAATAGAAAGCTGACAATTACATTAACTTAGGGTAAAAACCACACACCCTCTTAGACTGAGATAGAAGGCCACTTATACAGTTAAGGGTCGGAAAAAGAATAATGACCCTAAAATGTAAAAGCTTAACATTAGGAATGAATGTTAGTTACAACTTCTATTTAACCTGGAAATCTAGGTAAAAAAGGAAGTAGAGCTGGGAAGTGGTGGTGCACACCTTTGATCTCAGCACTTGGGAGTTTAAGGCCAGCCTGGTCTGCAGAGAGAGAGATCCAGGACAGCTAGGACTACACGGAGAAACCCTGTCTTGACCCCACCTCCCCAAAAAAGAGGAAATAGAAATTGAAATTACTAGTCTAAATATTGGGAAAAATTAAATTGTGGTCATTTTCTGATGATATACCATGAGTTACCCGATTAGACCTGATGGGAAATGCAATGAATTATGTATGGGTTTTCCTTCTCAAGTTCTTACCATACTTTATTCTGAGCCATTTCCTAGGAACCTGTGTATGGACCTTGCCAGAGTCCATCTACTTGGCCAGTATTTTTATTAAAGCTTGCTTCAAATTTGGCTTTTGGGGAGGGGTGTACAGTGAACTTTATTGATGGTGTTCAAGAGAGCAGGGCTCCCTAAGCCCCTCCTGTTGTTCTGGGGGTCTGGGATGGAAACTGTGAGGGAGATGCTCAGTATCGGGGGCTGAGATGGGACAGGAACTGCTCAGCAGCCGAGAGTCTCTCTTGTTGTCCTTGCTGGGGTGGGTGGTCCAGGGTGGGCTTCTTACTCCTTGGAGGCCATGTAGGCCATGAGGTCCACCACCCTGTTGCTGTAGCCAAATTCATTGTCGTACCGGGAAAAATAAGCTTCACAATGTTGTCATTGAGAGCAATGCCAGCCCCAGATCGAAGGTGGAAGAGTGGGGGTCACTGTTGAAGTCGCAGGAGACAACCTGGTCCTCAGTGTAGCCCAGGATGCCCTCTAGTGGTCCCTCCGACGCCTGCTTCACCACCTTCTTGATGTCGTCATACTTGGCAGGTTTCTGCAGGCGGCATGTCAGATCCACGACAGACACATTGGGGGTAGGAACACGGAAGGCCATGCCTGTGAGTTTCCCGTTCAGCTCTGGGATGACCTTGCCCACAGCCTGGGCGGCACAAGTGGATGCAGGGATGATGTTCTGGGCAGCCCCATGGCCATCACGCCGCAGCTTCCCAGAGGGGCCATCCACAGTCTCTGGGTGGCAGTGATGGCGTGGACTGTGGTCATAAGTCCTTCCACAATGCCAAAGTTGTCATGGATGACCTTGGCCAGGGGGGCTAAGCAGTTGGTGGTACAGGAAGCATTGCTGATAATCTTGAGTGAATTGTTGTACTTCTCATGGTTCATACCCATCACAAACAGTGGGGGCATCAGCAGAAGGGGCTGAGATGATGACCCTTTCAGCCCCACCCTTCAGGTGGGCCCCAGCCTTCTCCATGGTGGTGAAGACACCAGTGGACTCCACAACATACTCGGCTCCAGCCTCACCCCACTTGATGTTGGCGGGATCTCGCTCCTGGAAGATGGTGATGGCCTTCCCGTTGATGACCAGCTTCCCGTTCTCAGCCTTGACTGTGCCGTTGGACTTGCTACGGGTAGAGTCATACTTAAACATGCAGACCATGTAGTTGAGGTCGATGAAGGGATCATCGATGGCAACAATATCAACTTTGCCAGACTGGAAGGCAGCCCTGGCCAAATCCGTTCACTCTGACCTTCACCATCGTGTCTCAGGAACGAGGCTGGCACTGCACAGAAAGATGCGGCTGTCTCTGGAACAGGGAGGAGCAGAGAGCCCAAATTTGGCTTTGACTTGCGGTAGTGGTCTTATTTTCAATTGGTGGACCCGCAAAATGACTCAGCAGTTAAAAGTATTGATTTCTTTTCCAAAGGACCTGGGTTTGATTCCCAGCACCCACAGGGTGGTTTACAACCACCTGTATTCTAGTTCCTAAGGGTCCAATGCCCTCTTCTAGCCTCTGTGGACACTGGGCACATAAGTGGTGCGCGCACACACACACACATACACACACACACACACACACACACACACACACGAAGACAAAACAGACATGCACAGAAAATAAAACTATAAAAAAAATTAAAAAGAATATTCCCTTATAAGAAAGAAGAAAATGTGTGGCTTTGTGTGCATGCTGGCCTTAATGTAAATGATAGATTTACCCTACAATGAGAAAATAATTACAAGTGTTTTGAAAAGCAAGGGTATTCAACTCAAAGTATTGTTTCAACTCAAAACATTTCCTGTCTAACAGAACAATAAGTTTATACCTGCCTAGATTTCATGGAAATAGTTTTTACAGAGGTATATTTAGCTCTGTGTATCTCATCTTCCTTTGAGAGGATTGCTATATTCAGCATTCTGTCTTGATCACATGAGGCAGTTCCCCAGTTGGCAGCCCTGTTTGGGAGGTTTGGGATATGTGACCTTACTGGAGGAAGTGAATCACAGGTGACAGACTAAGAGGTCAAAGCCTCATGCCACTGAGAGTTAACTCTCTCTGCTTCCTGCTCCTGTCACCATACCTTCTGGGTGCTGCCATGGCTCCCCATCATCACCCACCATGACTCCTATCACTCTGGGACCATAAACCCAAATAAACTCTTCCTTATCTAAAAAAAGAAAAAAACCCAAAAAACTAAAAATAAAAATTCACAATGATTTAAAATAAATGATATGAATCAATAACTTGAAAAATCAATAAAATTTAGTTATCAACTATTGGAAAATAAAAGGTAAAGCTTTCATTTTAAAGATATAAGATTATAAAATATAAAAAAACTGCTGAATTGAATATTATAATGTCAGATTTATGACTGACACAAACTGGAAGTATATATTTATAGGATGGGATTTAATACATTAAGGACATGATTTTAACTTGTCCTTGTTAATAAATGTAGTTTCTGGTAAAAGTTTTATCAGTTTATGTGTGTAAAAAACTGACATGGTGACTTCTAATTTATTTGTTTCTGTACATGGAACTCTTCAGCCAAAGCAGCCATGTGTAAAAGCATCACTAGTGTGTGATTATAACCAGTGCCCAGATTTCTATAAATCCACTTTTGATAAGACAGTGTCATAACTGACATAGGGGTAAACAAATGGAAGAGTATATTTAACGGACATTGCTATAGAGATTCTAAGAAAATACAGTATCGCAGGGAAGTTGGTCTCATCAACACTCATACAGTTGGCCTTTCACATGGGAAAAAAGTAAGAGCTACCTTACGGTCACAAACAGAACCAGGTCTAGATGTGTTGTGTATTCAAGCATGAAAAGTAAATTCAATACAACTAGAGAAAATGAAATAGAAGAATGTCTCTAAGAGTCTTTGTTGCTATGAAAAAATACCCCAACAAAAGCCATTTAAGGTGGAAAGGGTTGATTGTAGCTCACAGCTGAGTCCATCATGGCAGTGACATCAGGCAGCTGAGCCTGAAGCAGCTGGTCACATTGCATCTGCATTAAAGAAGCAAAAAGTAATGAATCCATGTTGCTGCTCACTTCCTTTTTCCATTTATACAATCTAGAATACAAACAAGGGAATGGGTGCTAAAAACATTGGGTAGGTCTTCCTGGTTCAATTACTGTAATAATGATGACTTCCATAGGCATGCCCAAAGTCTTATAGCCCATGGGATTCTAGATTCTGTCAAGTTGACAGTTAACACCAACTACCATAGGGACATTTTATACATACATACATACATACATACATACACATATACATTCATACATATATGGCTTATGACATTTCATGATGCTGTAACAGAATAATATAGAGTGATTTGCTTATAAACATAATACATTTGTTCCCCAAATTTTGAAAGCTGGAATTTTGAGATCAGACTTTAGTGTCCTTGGGTTTTGGTAAGAGCTTTCTCAGGCTTGCATTTGAGTTCCTAGGTTTTGCATCTTTATAGAGCAGAAAGCTAGCTACCTGCTTCTCTCTCATGTAAGAGCACTGATCACTTTCATGACAGAAGCCTCTACAAACAAGTACTTATTTATTGAACCACTTCATACCAACATATCAGGGAATAGAGTTTCAGAATGTGGACTTTGGGGAAACACAAACATAAGTGGATTCATGGTAGTGTCATGCCGCTTCATTTCTATTAACATAGCTAAAATACAAGAAAGAGATAGAGACAAGAGACACAGGACACTGGAAAAAATGTAGAAAAAAATGAAATTCCTAGATACCTGCAGAAACTGCTTGTTCAGTTCTGTAAATCTAAATGTGTAGATATTTGTCCCATTAGTAATTATTCCAGGTATATAACAGTAGTGTGTAGATGTACACATTAGCAAACATGGACATTGATGGACATTAGTGCTAATTTTTATAGCTGAAACTGAAAACTACTCACAAGTGTCAATCAGAAACAGAGTCTATAAAGTACTTTATTTTAGTGTTTATAAATTGAGTACAGGGAAGAACTGAGAAAGAATGTCATACTTAACCACAAGGATCTATATCCCAAGCCTAATGTGAATGCATGGAGCCAGATACAAACAGACATCTCTCTGTGGATCCATCAGGTGAAGACATGAGGTAGATTGAGGGGCTGAGCTTGGATGGAGACATAGGAGCTTAGATGAGTCCTGCTTCCACAGCAGTGCTTTTCTGAAAATCATTGTATCTTGTTTGCATACCTTTTCATATGCATGTCATACTTTAAAATAAATATTTATTAAGTAAATACATGAGTAGTTGTGATAGTTAAGTTTGTGTAGCAGAAATCTAAAGTGAGAAGTAGAGAAAATAGAAAAGTTATACACAATATCGTCTTACCTGAGAATTTTCTAGAAACTGACAGTGACCTAGTGTTCTCAGAACTTAAATCAAATCAAAACAAAACAAAAAACTTCAGATGTTTTTGTGTCAGATATAGTTTGTATTGTAGGAAGTATTGTAGGAAGGAATGGAGAAAATCAGCTTCTGGAATAGGTAAGAAATTAAACAGGAGCACAGATAATTCAGACTATGCAATCAAGTAAGAAGCAGAAACAACAGAGGGAGGCCGTCACAAGTTAGGTGTGGGGACACTACTGAGATCTTCCCAGAGGTTTGGGAGGAAGCTTTCCTGTATGTTAAAAGACAGTGCAGAAGCTCAGCTGCAGCTGGTGAGTAAATGGGGTGGTTTGTGAGGTCCGGCGACAGAGCAGGAGAGAGTGTGAAATTTCCTCTTTCAATACTGCTTCAAATTCTCTGCAAAGGACAATTCAGTTTCTGTGTAGCTGAAAGTTTTCCTTTATTGCAGCTGCCAGCAGTCCAGACAAATCTCTCCCACTCAAGTCCCCCAAGTAAACACACAGAGGCTTATGTTAATTATAACTGCTTGGCCATTAGTTCAGACTTATTACTGACTAGGTCTTACACTTAAATTAACCCATAGTTCTTATTTATGTTTAGCCACGTGGCTTGGTACTTTTTCTCAGTTCTGCCTTGTCATCTTGCTTCCTCTGTGTCTGGCTGGTGACTCCTGACTCAGCCTTCCTCTTCCCAGAATTCTCCTTGTCTGCTTATCCATCCTGTACTTCCTGCTTGGCTACTGGCCAATCAGCATTTTATTTATCAACCAATCAGAGCAACACACATTCACAGCATACAGAACAATATTCCACAGCATTTCTGGGTTCCTGACTCTGAGGTATACCATGATATTGCATATCATGTTGCTTCATTGTATCCTCTAATTATTTGAAAGAGTGAAACTTTGAAGGACCATATTCTATAACAATGCTGACAGGAAAAATAGAAAACATTCTGCCAGTACTTTTAGTGTTGGGTAGAATTGGTAGAGTTATAATAGATGATTAGAAGGGCCATAAAATAGTTCAGCAAATGCAGATTTTTGAAACTGTCTGACATCAAAGCATATATTGCTGAGTCTGGAAGTAGTTTAGTGCTAGGCCACATGCCTGGCATATATGGGATCTTGGATAGAATTTTGAGTATCAAAATTGAATACGAATTTAATTGAAATAGAATTACATAACTTCCCCCATCTCTTTTCTCACTCCATCCACTCCCAGGAACTCTCCCTCCATCTCGTCCCCTGCTCAGAACACTCACAAGTTGATAGCCTATCTATATACATATGTGTGTGCATCTGCATGTGCACAGACATGTAAATGCAGCCTGCTGAGTCCATTCGTATTGTCTGTGTGTATATAGCTTCAGAGCTGACCACTCTGCATTGGACAGCCAATGCTGGGGCTCATCCATCCCTTCTCCCAGCACTCTCTAGGAGCCTGTATTCTTTGTCTAGAAGTAGGAACCTCCAAAAATTTCCCTCTTCCTTGTTAATATGCCCATTAACATTGCCATTGTTCCAATCATGTTTGTGCCTCCATTTCTAGGAGTTACTGTTTACAGAGGACTCTCTGGTATTCTGGTTCTTAAACTCTATCTGCTCCATCTTCTGTAATGTTCCCTGAGTAACACATGCAGGAGCTGTGCTAAGGATGTTTCTGTCGGGGCTGGGCTCCCCTTCATCCATTGATTTCTGCATTGTGTCCAGTTGTGGTTTTCTGTGATGATCTCCATTTGCTATAAAGAGAGGCTTCATGATGACAGATGGTAGTTACACTTATCTGTGGGTATAAGGGTGAGATTAAGAAAGATTTATGTCATAAACTAAGTATATATGCTGATCTAGTAATGTGGTAGTGGTAGATTATTTTTTCAAGTCCATGACCTTATTAGCCCTGGGGATCTGGTTATGTTTTCAGTACTGGAAATAATATCCCTATTGTTGAGTGTGCCTTCAGTCTAATTAGACAGCTGTTGGTTACTACTAACATGGGAGTAACAATTATTGCAACTTTAGGGATATCCTGCCATGTTGATATTTGACAAAGTGCCATTTTCTTTATTTAAAAAATATATACTGGAAGAAAGAGAACATCTTTAACAAATGGTACTGGGAAACTGGATGTGCTCATGCAGAAGAATAACATTATACTTATATCTATCATCCTGAGCAACATTTAGATCCAAGTGGACCAAAGTCCTCACTTTGAATCCTAAAATACTAAAACCGCTAGAAGGAAACATAGGCAGTTCCTTACATGATGTAGTTGTGGGAAAGGGCATTCTCAACAAGACTCCATTTGCCCTGGAATTAAGGCCAACATTTAACAATTGGGAGTTCATAAAACTAAAATGCTTCTGAAGAACAGCTAAAGCCACAGTCAGTTGAGTGAAGAAGAAACCCACTGAATGGCAAGAATCTTGTCAGCTATATACCTGGCAGGGGATGAATATCCAGAATATTCAAAGAATTCATAAAAAAAAGTCAAGCAAACAAATGATGCAGTCAAATATGGTGTAGTGATCTAAAGAGAATTCTCAATCAAAGAAATAGAAATGGCTAAGAAATACTTCAGAAATGTTCATTATCCCTAACAATTAAGAAAATACAAATTAAAACAACCTTGAGATTTCACATCACTCTAGTCAGAATTCTGAGATCAACAGAACTGATAACAAAGGCTGGCAAGGTTGTGGAGAAAGAGGAGCACTCATTCATTGTTAGTGAGAATACAAATTGGTGCATCCACTCTGGAAATTAGTGTGGAGAATCCTCAAAAACAACTGCAAATAAATGTACCACATGAGCCAGCTCTACTTTTCCTTGACCTTTATCCACTGAACTAAACATTGTACTTGACAGCCAGTGTTCTTAACTACTGAGTCAGTGCTCCAGCACAGAACTCCATTTTTGGAGGAAGACAGACCATAACCACAGAAGCGGAAGAGTATTGGACTGCTGGAAATCCAGAGAAGACACCTCACTGTAACAGTGCCTGTTGTGGGGCTGAGGAGATGGCTCAGGGTTTAGAGTGCTGGTTGCTCTCCCATAGGACCCAGGTTCAATTCCCGGCATCCATATCATGGTCCCAAACCAGTTGTAACTCCAGTTCTAGGGGATCCTACTCCCCGTATTCTGGCTTCTGAGAGTACCAGACACACTGTGGTACACTTACATATGTGTAGGAAAAACACTCAGACACATAAAATAAAAATAAAAAAATAAGATTACACATTGTTACATTTGTTTTGAAAAACATCCAAAGATTGATATCCTAATTGTTAGCATGAAATATGTTTTAAACTTCCCTCCCTTCCTTCTCTCTTTTATTCTCTCATACACATACATAGCTCTGCATTTTTATATACTGTATTTTATGACATTATTGGATATATAATATATCATAATCTTTCACTTTTAAAGACATCAGAATTTATCTCCTTTCCAGGAAGGTATTCTCTTCTGCAACCACAGAGCAGTGATAAAAATCAGGGATTCTCATTGTTACTATTTTATTATCTGTAATATAGATCTTATAATTCTCTGTTTGATTAATATTTCACATCCAGGACCATGCATTAGTCATTATGTTCCTTTAATCACCTTTACATTGGAACAGATTTTCAATCTTGGTCTTTTCTGGGCAGTGACTTTTTTGAAACTTTATTAATAGTTTCAATATTCTATCTTTTAACATGGATATACAACAAAAGCTAAGAGCTCCTTACCTTCTCATTTTCTTGTCTGACAAGGAATAAAGTGCTGCACCTAAGAAAAAAGTATTTTTTACTGTGGTTTGGAAAGACACTCATCATTCTCAGAAGAAAATGTATACTTTTAATCCTAGCAAGCATTTGAACAAATATGCACTAATAACCTCTCCTGGCTAAAGTGATTTAAGCAATATATTTTACAGAACATAGTGAATATATGCCATATTACTTAAAAGTTTACTGAAATCTATAACCAATGGAAGATTAGAGTATATTCTAATTTATTTCATTAGGCATTTGAGACAGAAACACAGCTTTAAAAATGTATTGATTCTCCCTCAACTGTAATTCACAGTTCAAGTACATTCATCATCATTTAGATGAAACATATATAAATTGTTCTTAGTTCAGATTAATTTTAAATCAGTTTTGCAAGCCATATGATACAGAATATAAATCTCCTAGGTGCACATTAGGCTACTCTTTGCTACAGGGATGCACTTTCAGAGAATTTTGGATTCTGAAAGCCATAGTCTGCACACGATTTCAGGAAGCTCAAATTCATAAAGGGCCTATCTTATGTTCAACACCATCTCTAGGCTTAAAATGGTGGGAATACAAAATGACTGATTTCCAATCTCTAGTGAGGGTGCCAGGCTTTCTGCTTCTCCTACATACATGTGAGTTAGGAAGAACAGAATTGTTACTTGATGTTTTCTCAATGGTTTAGAATTTCAGATTAGGTGTGGTCATCCATATCACTTCAGTTTTCTCACTGTGTCAAATTCTTAATAGCTGTCTCTTTGGTCATCACTACATCCTTACAGTTAAATCACTGATTCTGTTTCCCTCTGGCTTGCTGTAACTCTGAAGACTGTCTTTGTTCTTCCACTGTGTTGCTTTGCCCCTTTGTCAAAGGCTATTGATGTGGGCTATATTCCATAAACCTGCTGCTGTCCTTCGGTGCTTTGTTGCTTCAGCTTTCTAGCAAGTCTTCAAGTCCTCTAGTGCCCACATATCCTTTGATGTTAAACAGTAGCGTATTTGGAAGCCTTCCACTCTTAGTAAAATAATTATGGCAACATTTTCATTTCCTTGTTTTAGTAAATGTAAAAACCAGTGTGCAAAGTTCTTCCCAGACTTTTAAAATAGTATTCACTTTCTTGTTTGAAGCAATGTGATAAATATGTTACCCATTTTTATAATCAGGATGACTTTATAAAATAATATCCTACGTACAGTAACCAGTAGTATTTTCATCTATTGATTTTATGATAATACTTTTAAAACATTTAGATATTTTAATTTTCATAGCTACATAATGTATAGATGATGTGTAATCATTTACATTTACAAAGCTGCTCATTCCAACACTTGTGTCCTTTGAATACACCCACTTTTTGTTGCTTGAATCATAACTTTGTAATATGATGCTAAATGCTGAAACTTTAAGAAAAATTTCTGTTACATTCACACTGTGTTTGCCAAACGAGTCACTCTATTTTAGATAATATAGAGCTATGTTTTTCTCTAATGTATGGTGTCATCAACTCCTTGTAAGAAAGACTTCCAATATCATAAGTCTTTAGCATGAGGAGCCTTTAGGGAAGGGCATAGAAAGTGTCTGTGCCCCAAGTGACCTTAGTAAATTGTTCATTTCTTGATTCTGATGTAGATGGAGCCTTTGAACATCCACTCTATTTCTACTTTCTTGTCCCCAAATTCAGCTCTGCTAGTATCTCAGCTTCATGCTGAGCCTGTTAGAAATTAACTTCTATGATTGTGCTGTGTATCTAGCAGCATGCAAACTTAGGGCCTCACAAAATATTTCCCCAGCCTTTGGCTCCTGATGGTCCTCCTCACTTCATCATTTCCTAATAATGACAGACTCTCAACCTTCTGAAGTCAGTGATTTTTGCTTAGGAGTTGGTAAGGAATAGGCAATAGGTGATTTGATTTAGCTCTCTGTTCTCTTCAGTCCACTGTGGTCCCCAATTTTACACACACACACACACACACACACACACACACACACACACACACACACACACACTTTGAGTTTTGGAAAATCAGTGACATATTCTAGTTTTTCAGAATTAGGATCCAATTTCTCTAATCCTGTATTTCCTGTGTGTAAGGTTGGTAGGAGGAGAAACAGACAAGGGAACAAGTGACTTAAAGTCACCACAGGCTTTATTTCAGATGAACCAGTAGAGGGGAGAAAAAAAACTCCAGAGCATCAGTTCTTAACCTGTGGGTCACCCTAGGGGCCTGAGGACCCTTTCACAGGAGTTGCCTAAGACCATTAGAAAACACATATGTTAACATTATGACTCATAACAGTAGCAAAATTACAGTTATGAAGTAGCAATGAAAATAATATTATGGTTGGTGGCCACCACAACATGAGGAACTGTATTAAAGGGTCTCAGCATTAGGAAGGTTGAGAACCACTGCTCTAGAGTAAGAAACCAGAGACATTACAGGCTGGTAGGGTAGTAACCTACAGACTGGGGCAATTAGTTACAGGGAAGAAACATGGAAAGCAGGAGAGAACTGCTAAGGACTACTTCATATTTCCTAACTGAGTTAATTTTTCCAGCAAATATAAGGTAATATAAGGTAAAACAGCTCTGACTCCATTTCAAACATGAGGAAATTAAAGTTTGGGAGCCTCTGTAAGCCTCACTGCTGATTATCCTCCTGTTCAAAGCTGATTTAACGTCTGTTACTGTTGTCTTATCACAATCAAACCTCATGGAAAACTGGAAGCCCTAGAATGCAAAATTCTCATTTTGTTTGCTGAAACTACTCCCCTCAGTTCCCAGCTCCTCCATCAGTCCTACTGTGTGTGTCCACAGGGAAGGCAACGGAAATAAGTTGGTGGGGGAGTGGAGGGTGGGGGAGTGAGGGGGTGGGGGGGGTTGCAAGGGCTGTGGGCTGTGTTACCACTGTGTGTTAGGCTTGCTCTGCTCATGGGGATGACTTCAGCAGAGTTACAATTTCATCATCCTGATTTTTCAAATCTCTCCAAAGACTCTTAGATATCAGTGAGTGAATGGACATTGACTTAATTTTACTTTTAATCACCTATAAAGTTGCTTCAAACTCTTTTTCTTCTCAGTGTTTTCATTGGTATATTGCCTGGGAAGTTAAATGGGCTGTATCTTGCTACCTCATGTTCACATTACTGAAATAGTCTTGGAAAGATGATATTTACATGTTTATATACCAGGTATTTGTCAGGAGGACAAATGTTGGGAGAAAGCATGTGTGAAAAAATAGTATCTGCTTCCACTGGAAACAAAAGATTTTAAAAAATAAAGGTTACAGGTCATAATACACGCAAAATATGTATTTCATTTTAGAGAGCTGTGGATTTCACTAAAGAGTTTGGTTTCTCTCAAATATATATAATGTTTGGCAAGAATATGAAGTACAATTTAGTTAAGATCATGATTAATAACTTTTTTACATGTTAAAGAACACTTATAGATATTAATCCAAACATGTAGGGTATTAATGAATGATATCAGTGAGTTAGTTTGTATCAATGAGATCACTGTTCACTTATCTAAACTAATCCTTTAAAGTATATGGATGGTGTAATTAAAATAAGTTGCTCTTGTTTTCTCCTCAGCTCAGTCCATTTTTAAGACATAGTGTTCTGAAGAGAACATACAATGTCACTCTGCCATGTTCATCTTCTAAGAGAGGAAATGCCTGTTGTCCAGAACAAAAAGCCAGACCAAAATATGGAAGAGATAAATTGCAGCATTCTAACTGGTGAGTATAATGGGCCCACAGAGTCATAGAGACACGTATGTGTGACACCACTTCCACTGAGGTATCATCCCTTGATCAGATTCTTCACTTTGCCCACAGTGATTAGTTGATTTCATAGCGCCAACCAATCATTAAGAGATTATAGGAAAGATCATCTTCATGCTTCTACATTTGACTGCTAATCTGATTTTCATAGTCCGCTTTTCCTTTTGCTTTTACTGCCAAGACAGGGGAGTTACCTTAATGTGATTAAGTTACTAGCTCTTAGTTAACATAGGTTTCCATTAGAAAGAAATACATTGTATCATACTAAATTATAATAAATTAATATTGTGATTTAGCCAGCTATTGTGGGATTATATGATATGGCAGCTTGAGCATTTTCTGGACAAATTGTAGTTCTAGGTACATTTAGACGAACAAATAGATCTTTTCATATAAAGCATTAGTAGACAGTAGCTGGAAACCAATGAATGCATCATGATGACTGTGATAGTGCCTTAGGCACTGATCTTTTTTTTTTTTTTGTAAGGTAGGACTGTATTTAAACAACTTGATGCTGCTGTATCTAAAGATTCTTTCTCATTTCAGTGTCTATGCTATTAAAAGCTATTGTACTTTAGGAGTATTTTCTATAGAAAAGTAATGTCCTTATTTCAGTTTTTGGACGATTTTTGCTAAATTAAAAAAAAAATCCAGGTTTGAATATATTTTCTTTCTGCATATTGAAACTGCCAGTATATTATCGTCTCTGTCTCCCATAATCTTAATGAGCTGTTTTTGCTTTGAAGATTGTGCCTTTTATCTGCTTTCAGAGATCAGAGAAAACATAGCATAAGCCAACACACAGACCTAATGTTTCCAGGTTTTCTTACCCTTAGCGTCTGCCTCAGTGTTCTTTGATGTTTGCAATATTTTAAATTGTGTGATTTGGTGGTTTTTATCAGACATAAAAATTATCATCTATTATTTTTTCAAGTATTGCTGTTCCAAATCCTGGCTCACCCATATTTCATAGTGTGGTTATGAGCATGATTTGTCCTATGTTTAATGTATCCCACATGGTCTCATGTATTGGAGACTATTTTCTTTATATTTCACTCTATGTTTTGTTAAGAACATCTTGTACTCATCAATCCTCCATCATCTAACCTGAAGTTAAGTACATCTACTGTATTCTTAATTTAAATTATTGTGCTTTTTCAGCTCTAAAACTTCCATTTGACTAGTATGAATAAACTCTTTGTCTTGTTAACATCACTTCCTGAGATTAAAGATGTGTGTCACCATACCTGGCTGTTTCCAGTGTGGCCTTGAACTCACAGAGATCCAGGTGGATCTCTGCCTCTGGAAGGCTAGGATTAAAGATGTGTGTGCTACCATTTTCTGGCCTTTATATCTAGTGGTTGTTCTGTTCTCTGACCCAGATAATTTTATTAGTTTATTAGGGGAATACAATATCACCACATTCCCCCTTTTTTTGTCTAAAATTTAAAAAAGCTTATAACTAATACAAGGAAAACTATATCCAAAAAATATATACAGTATATACAGTTAAGAATTACATTAACAATGTTTAGTCCATTAGCATTTGGCAGATTCAGACAAAAACTTCATTATATATATTAACAATGTCCAGCCCACTAACAGTTGACAAATTCAGACAAAAATTTTCATTACTTATCCTATTTAAAACAAGTAGTTCCTTTTTAAAAGTAGATTCATCAAAAGGAGACAACCTTGGACAACTGAAAAAAAAGTAGATTCAATAATCTCCCTTTTTAATCTTATCATATCCATATTCTCTTTTTTTCTGAGTAGATCCAAAAATCTACCTTTTATCTTATCATTTCTATATCTTCCCTTTTTTCAGAGTAGATTCAATGATCTACCCTTTTTTATATCTTCTTTTTTCTTTTTTTAAAAACAAGAACCCTGTGTCTAATCTCCTTTGTTTAGCTTTTTTTGACCATTAACAATTAATAACTTGTAACCAACCACCATAAACAATAACAATTATCCATAAGCCATTGAATGATGAGAAAACACCCACCCCACCTCTTGGGAATGTGAGTGTTGTGTTCTTAAAATTACTTCCTGCTTTCTGGGGGTGAAGACATTTTTAGGGAACCATGAAAAGAAAATTTTGGGGTTAATTGTCAGGTACTGGGAGAGCTAGCTGTATCATTTGTTGTCCAGGCTCTGAATAATGGGAAAATGTAGGGCTTTTCTCAAGTACTTGTTCGAGTTGTCTGTGAATCTGGATCATCTCAGCTAGCCATCTGGAAATTATCCTGAGCAGTTTGTAGTCCAAAACTGATCTTTCCATGGTGTTAATCAGCTTAATGGCTTTACCATAGTCCATGTGGAATCATCTTTGTGGGGTCCTGTCATCCTTTTGAAGATTTCAAAGTTGCTGTTAGATGTGGTCATGGGTGTGTGTGTGTGTGTGTGTGTGTGTGTGTGTGTCCGTGTGTGTGTGTGTGTGTGTGTGTGTCCTCTGAGGTTTGGAGCAATCACAGTCTGATAAATGTCTGTCTCTTGGAACCATGAACGTTCTTCCCTAGAAGAGAATATCTTCACAGCAATTTCTCCCCACCATTTGTTTTTCCAAACTTTTCCAAACCGACCTTTGCTGATGCTTTCTTGTAACACGATGGTTCTGGCAATTCTTCTCTGAACAAGCAGCAGTAACCCTTTGTCCCAGGTAGCAGCATCACCACAGTCACCAACACGATGTGAAGAAGCCAGCAACTCAGAGCAGCAGCTGCTGCCTCCATGGTCCCACCACAGCTTGTCCTTAGCAAGCCTCCTAGGCCAGCCTCAAACTCCAGATCCTCCTGCCTCTGCCTCCTTCAGTAAATCCAACCAGTGTGCCACCACAACTGGTAATGTGTAGCTCAGGCCTGCACGGCCACAGGCAAGTAGCTTTTTCGTGAATTTGTACCTGACAAGTTGGGCACCAGATGTAGCAGGAATATATTCCACAATATCACCACACATGCCTACTTATTAGTTAAATTTACCTCTAGATTTATTATTTTTGAAAGTTATATTGTGATGGCACATGTCACTATTAGGTGTTTATTGACCTCTTCTACATGGTATGATACAAAAAAAGTTCCTTTAGAAACATTCTAGTGCTCTAGACTTGCTTGTCTGAAATAAAATCCCCTGAGAGAAGGCTCCCTCAAACAAAGGCCCTGTTTAGCTTCACCATTATAGATGGACAAGAAGACTGCCTTCCATCTTCTCTATGTTTAGGCATTTCTACATTGTCATTGCAATGTAGAAATTGCTCGCAAAAACTACTGTATTTGCATGCAGCATTATTCTGTACTCCAGTAAATATAATGCCACTCGGAGTCTCCATCCTTTAATTAACTTTCATGAGAAGCACATGGTTGGTTATGACACAATTAGAGAGACATTTAAAGCTTGGCTGAGCGACTGTACACTAACTCTCAAGGAGATAAGTGAGCTAATACATTCAAATACTGACAATAGTCCAACCCATGTTTGTGGAAAAGGGAAAATCTAGACAACAGAGCAGTGTCCTATACTTGAAAGTGAGAAAATAACCACCTCCTGAGTTGGGAACATGTCAGACAGTAAGAGGGGTAGAACCTGAACAAGCTCTCATGCTGTTAGTTTTCCCTGTGCCAGCTCATCTGTATCCAGCTGTTCGTGGCTGTAGAAGGTATCAAACCACTGTTTGTTGTGTGTAATCCACAGACACAAAGCTTAGAAATAGATTAGCATTTCTCCACAGGTCAACCCTAATAGAGCCTCTTACATATTGCAAGTATATTATATAAGTAACTGTATTGTAAAGAACTTCACTCCCAGACCATTTGTCCCTGGTAAAAAGCAGTGTATTAAGTTTATCATGAAAAATTCAAGAGCTTATTTGCTGATATTTTCTCTTTTCCTCTCTCTGGAATTGTTTTATTAGATGTGCTACTGTTACAATACAACATACAGTTGCAGATACAACTCACAGACTAACGTTCAATTTTAGGAAGCCCAAGTCTCCAACAGACCATTAGGACAACCCAAAGCCAGGACTTAGAGCAACTACTTGAAGGCACTTAATAAATTTAGCTTTTAACAAAGAGCACATTGTAAAATTTATCCCACAACTATGATGTTTGGCTGAGCTGCCACGCCGGCTTCTTGGTTGGCATAATAACAAGTAATCAGAAAGCATATTTGGGTCTAGGTAGAGATGTGTACAGTAGAGCATCAGTTACTGAAACAACTTCTCTGTCCTCACAGATGCATCCCAAAGGTAACGTCTGTTGACAGAAAGGTAAGCTAGCAGTCTTCACAGAGACGTACACCAGTGTGATGATGTCATCCATCAGCTGCTTAAAGAACAGTTTCCTGTCTGACTTCTAGAGACAGAGATGCTTGTTGCTGTAACACATTTAATTCCTTTTCTCCATGGCATTCTTTCTAAACACATACTGCTGATGCAGCCATAGGAAATACAGTGCTAAATAAAGACAGCCAATGAGAGCTTTTCTTTTAAGCTTTAGAATCTTTCTCTAACCAGAGAATGTGACAACATTCTGAACACCAACATGTAAAAAAAATACTTGTTGTTACTTTGTGTGTGTGCTAGCCACCTGACTGATTTTCTTATGCTTTGTTTCTCTGAAATTCTGAGTATAAAATTAAAAAAAAATCTCAAAAAGAATATTTGCTGTGTTTTACTTTGTGCTTATTTTATGTGCAAATAGGAAAACAAGGAAAAAGTAATTAAGTCGTGACAAATTCTTTACCCTGGCCTATGTGTTTGGGAAAATGGATATTCATTTGATTTTCTGTAGCAACACTATTTGAATATCATTATGGGGTACTTTATGGCAATTCTGCACACTTTATGACATATGCCTTCATGATGGTGATTATTATCCTTGATTCCTAGGACAAGACTCAGTAAGTATTGCTTATAGAGCTGATCTGGTGGTGATGAATTCCCTCAATTTACACTTATTTGAAAAAGTCTTTATTTTGACTTTGGTTTTGAAGGATGGTTCTGCTGAGTACAGTCACCATTGCTGGCAGGATCTCATGCATTTGATGCAAGCCTGTGAGTTTTCTATTGAGAACTATGCTGGAAGTCTGATTGGAATTTCTTTGTGTATCTTGGCACAGGGCTCTTCATGTTTTTTTTTTTTTTATTTCTCATAATTTTGACCATGACATGTGTCAATGAGCATGATATGATATGTGCAATGATGGCCCATTTGAGGGTAAGTATACTTAGTTCTGCTCCTTTGAGCTGCTTATATGTAGATATGCATATCTCTTAAACTTTTTAAAACCTTTAGCCATTATTTCATGTGAATTTCAAATTCCTGTTTTCTTTACCTTCTGAACTGATAATAATGGGAAGATTCAGTTAATAGTATCACTGCTATTATATTTTGTCAGGTTTTTTAAAATCCTATCCCATCCCTTCTCTTCCTTTCTTTTCTTCCTTTCTTTTATCTGTTAACCTAAACTCAGACTTGTCAGGTTCTGAAATTCTTTCTTTGTTCTAGTACAAATGTTATCGCATTGATTCCAAACTAGGCTCCAAAGTTCTGACATTTTAATATATATATATATATATATATATATATATATCTTGTTGTTGAATTTCAAATTCACATACCACTGTATTTTTTAAACTTATTTGTATTGTCTATCTGTGTTCTCTTGGCATTTCACTGAGTTTTCTTAGTATCTTTATTTTGATTCTTTTGGCGGTATTTCAGTTTGGAATCTACTGCTGGAAAGTTACTGTTGTTCTGCTCTGGAGAAGCCATGTTTCCTTTTATGTGAGTTTCCCTGTGCTGGTGTGCCTTCTTACGCTCTGATAGTCACTTTTTGCAGTTTTGTGTAGTCACTCTTGTGGGAAAACAGTTTGGCTCTGAGGTGAGATACAGGACTTGAGTGGGGTCGGTGTTTGGTGTTTCAGCTTTGGTAATAAGGTATCTCTGAGATTTTTTTCAATGCTGTTAGTCTCTCTGAGTGTATCATTAGTCTAGACTACAGCAATAAATGAAGTTAGTTTTATAATTTTGTCACGGATATGGGATCCCATGCATGTATTTCCTCAGTTTCAAAGACATGAACACTTGATGACACTTGTTTGTGTCCCTGTAGCTGCTATAGTTTCAATTGTGTGGCAGTACTATCTATCACCAAGTCCCTTGGGAAGTATCAGTAATGCCAAGTGTTATAATTCCAGCATGCATGGTTCCTGAGCGCAGTGATGTAAAGTTTATTTTTTCCAGGGTACTCATAATCAGTCAGAAGTTGTGGCACCAGCAGTTACAGCTCTGGAACTACAGAAGGGGCACATGTGAGTAGGACTCAAGCTTGTGGCTATGAACCTGCTAGACCTAAAACAAGATACTAAACCAGGGTACACCAGCACCTGATTCTGCTTCCATCAGGACTCATCTTAGTTCCTAAGGAAAGGCAGCAATAGATGTGACCTTTGTGGCAATTTGTCTTCTATAGGATGAAAATGTCTAAAGTGTATTCCTAGGTTGCAAAGCAGATAGGAAGCTCAGCAGGCCCCTAGAATGGATGCACTGTGGGACCCTGAAGTTCTCCAGTGCTTAGAGCTCCCTGCAGCTATGATTGGAAATGGTGATACTGTTCTACTTTCTTTTTCCCTAGCTGAATTGGTGGGCACCCTGCTGAAAGGTGGGGTTATAGTTGGAATTTTGTGAGTGTTTTTCCTTTGCATTTCTTTTCCAACTCTCCTAGCTATGAGGGTTCCAGGCACTTTGCTGATTTAGAGTTCTCTCTTTCTCTCAATCATTCTCAACATTCAGTTTTCTTCTATTACTCTGGTTCCTGTGCTGTCAGATTCATGTTCAGCACACACATAAGTTTAAATATTAAATATAAAAATCTTGGTAGATGCTCTACTACTAATACTATTTTAGAAGACAAATCAGTCACAGAGAATGATTTAAATCATTGCTCACATTTCAAAAGAATCGACACTTTGAGTTTTGACAAAAGCTATAGAACTTACATAGACATGTTGACTTATCCCTGTAACCTAAAATTAATGTAATTTTGAAAAATTCAAGTACTTTGGAGATGTTCCAGTGCATTCCAACTCAAGAAAATCTGTTATAAAATATCTTCATTAATGCATCTAAGATGAATCACTAATGACTAAAATAACAAAGAGGATAATTCATTAATGAAGGCATGTTCTTCCATTGAATTGAATAATTGAACTAAAATAACTTTTAGAAAATACTTCAAAACTACTAGGTACTGGAGAGGAGATCTTGACTTCATCTCCTAGCCATGGAATCCTAAGCAAATTGCTTAATCACTTGTGCATATGTTCTGTGGCCAGAACATAAGTCGTTCAGCATGGCCATCAGTAATTCTCCATCATAGAGGTTGAACAACTTTATATATCATAGAACATGTTATAAAGGAAATAATTCAAAAGACAATACAAATCTTTCTACAAAATGTGGAGTTTGCATTTTTTAAAACAATAATTTCAAGGACATTGTAAACCAGAAAAATGCATGTCAAATATTGAGTTGCCTGAATCTTCTGAAAGAGGATTATAGTTTACATGGTTTATATGAGACAGAAAGAGGCAATACTTGAAAGAAATTTATCAGGAACAAGTGAGATCTTGAGAATCATGAAATTGGGGCTTACCTGTGACAGTTACATTCTTAGAAGAAACAAGAGACTCTGGAGCCCCATCTATGAGCACATTCTCTATGAGTAAGCAATTAGCAGCCTGTGCGATGGAGAATGCTGGTAATCACAGTGGAGGCTAACTCCGTGTAACTGTGTTCTTCTAAAATATGCATATTTGAATACAGAAACATGCACAGGGAGACCATCATACCATAATGAAGACAGAGGTGATGGTGGTGTAGCTAAGGCTGAGAAGCACTGAAGATTTACAGCAGTTCACTTGGACCTGGGAGAGACATTGAACATTCTTTTCTTCACAGCCCTGGAAAATCAACCCTGATGATGATTAAATCTCTAACTTCTGCCCTCTAGAAACAGGAAACACAAATCTTCTGCTCTTTGGGCTCTTGTATTTGTGATATTTTGCTATATCCACTCAAGTATTCAAAAAATGTGTAAGACTCACAAGTGACTTGAATTTATAGATGTATTTACCTAAGCTACAGAAGATGTATTCAGTTATTAACTATTAAAACAAGCTTTTGGAAGTGAAAAAGGAATGGGAGTAATTTATAGTCAATCAAAATCTGTGTACAATATTAAAGCAATTTTATAAACTAATATCAGAAATGAAAATAGAAATAAACCACAGATGAGCCAGTACTATAAATTCATCATAGACTTTATTTCTTTTTTTTCTGCTTTTACATTTTATGGCTTTTTTCATTATATTAGTATTTTTCATTTTGTCTACTAGCAGTGAAGTACACATGTACATGGAGGAGAAGCAAATTTATAAAACAGTGAGTGACATTGCTCAAGGTAAACTCAAGCCTATTTCCTTTGACTTCTATATTTGAATAGCTTGAGCCTTAATTCTCTGTCCAATATTATCTATGACCTTAAATTAAAAAAATCATTCCTCCTATCATCTATTACAAGTGATTTATTTCTTTACTTGCTTATTTATTATTTTCTAATTTTTCTTCCCTTTCCTCCCACCAAATCCTGCTATATACCCCTCCCAGTGTTCTTCAAACTCATAGCCTCTTTTAAAATTAATTATTATTGCATTGCATTGATGTATATACTTATATATGCATATATATTACTAAATATAACCTGTTGAGTCCATGTAATGTTACATGTATGTATGTTTTTAGGGCTGACTATTTGGCATTGGACAACCAATTGATGTGCTATTCCCTGGAGAAGTTTTACTCGGTTGCCTCTAGTTTTTTTTTTTCTTTTTTGCAGTGTCAGGAAGGAGGCAAACAACAGTCCTGCCCAGCTATGGCACCTGTGAACCACATCAATGACCAGCATGGCACAAAGGGTGCAAGAGTAGCACACAGACCTTGGTGGTAGACAAATAGTTCTCTAATTAGACACAAAACCTGATCAACAAGAGGAATACCTGCCTGGTCCTGGAAACCTAGGTAACTACTCAGTGCTGGTGAAGTCATAGTTATTGGAGGACGATCTATAGCTGCTAATTTGCTAAACCAGCAGAATCCTAACAACGATCTACAAACAGGTGTCCTTAAGCCACTCGTAAGTGTCGTATTCACCCCTCATCAAAGGAACTCCTCTTTGCAGTGACAGAGACCACTAAAGAAAACCACAGCCAATCAAAATGAAGACTGCAGAGCTCAGTTCCAATGGATACATCTACAAAATATTCCTACACTGAAGACTCGGGTACCCTGCAGAAGAGGGAGAAGGAAAATGTTAAGAGCCAGCAAATCAGGAAGTTTGTTGTGAGATTACGTCTCCTGGTAACATCAGAAGCTATCCCCACAAAGTCTCACCAACATGACCAACAGAACATGAGCTGAATAAGGGTACCAGTGAGCATGCCAAACTGGATGGGGAAAAGCCCAGGAGGCCTCAACCTTAGGAATGATTAAAAGAATAACAATTTTTCTGTAGCCTGCTTTTTCTTGGTTATCCAGTTGAACATGGTGTGTGTGTTGGGGAGCTCTTTGAATTCAACATTGAGAAGAGTATGTGGAAGAAGAGAAAAAGAACCAAGCGAGAAGCAAGGTGTCACTCTAGATTCTATGACAGCCCCGTTTTTTTAACAGGGTGATCTGGAGGTGAGATGGGACAGAACTGCAGAGATACACTTTTGGGCTAAGCAGGCTGGCCTTCATACTTTGAAAACAGCCACCCTATAGACGAGTGTGATCTTGTGCCAGGTGGCTCTTTGCCACTGAGTCAACCATTTGAAGGGTCTGACAAGACAGAGCTATTTGGTAAAATCTGCCCTCCGGCAACGGAGCGCTGCATGGCAGCATCTATCAACTGTAGGAATATCAGGAAGGTTCTCTTAATATGGTTTATGAATTGATTTTTTAAAAGAACACACAATAGTTCTAAGTCTCAGATGCATTATGTCTTATTTTTTAAAAATCTCTATAAATGAAGAACTATTTCTTTCATGAATAATATATCTACCAATTTAAACTTTCAATTTCTAGATCACCAGTGTGTTCACATTAGCTTTGCTACAGGCAGAGTTCACCTCTCCACATAATTGCCCATGAGATGTTGAGTGCTAAATATCTTACTATGTGTACAGACTGACATAAACTTTCAAATGCATTGGTCTAGCATGATATGTTCCCCCAAAGAGCAGACTCCATGTGTTATTCTGAAGCCACTTATCTCTTGCCATTATCCAAGAGAATTTTGGCTGTTCCTTAACCATAATTTATTGTAAGTCATGAACCATTGATGGCATCAATCGTGTGCTTACTTTACTATTTATGAAGTATTTTTCAGGCAGTTACTTCATGCTTATGCCTGAGAGACCTCAGGGGCTTCCTGTGTTTCAGCGAGGTAGATTTACAGATTTATAAGGATGTTGGTTAAGATTGCTAAACCCATTGCTGAATTAGTTCATGAAGTGTTTACTTGAATCTTGTTTCATTCCCAGTTTTCGTCTCCTATACCTGCACATGATTCATCTTATTTAGCTCTTCCCTGTGATCATAACTGAATAATTTATCCATCCTTTGAGCTCTTTTGTCTTTAGTGATAGAGAGTTAAATTCTTTTTTTGTTCAAAGCTGAGGACCGAACCCAGGGCCTTGCACTTGCTAGGCAAGCGCTCTACCACTGAGCTAACTCCCCAACCCTGAGTGTTAAATTCTTATAACTCTCACTTCTAATCATAAAATTATTCCTGAGTTATATTATTATTTATATGGCATTTGGTAATTTTTACTTATGCTTTTAATTTTATTTTATGAATAGTCCCTGATTATTGACTACATTTGTTTATCCTTTTATAACATGATTTTTTTTTTGTATTTTCATTGTAGCAACATTTTCTTATGTAGAATATCATTAGGAGTCATTTTATAACTATGTTTTGTTTGATTTTAGCCCAGTACAATAGTATTTGGTTTTATCCCAGGTCCCTGGGCTAACTGGTCTCTGATCTTGGTCATTCAAGCAGCGTTGGGTATGGTTTGATCTCATGGATGGGCCTTAAGTCAAACAAGATATTAATTGGCTACTTCCATAAGATTTGTTCTCCCCTCACTCTAGGGTATGTTGCAGCCAGGATAGATCAAAGGGCTTATGGCTGGCTTGGTGTTTCCATTTCTCTTTTGGTGGCATGGGGCCTACATGGGTTGTCACCAGGTCCTCCGAGTATATATTATGGCTTCCAGTTTAGTGTTCTTCTGGGACTCTTGCGTGTGAGAATGAGTAGGTTTCTGACTCTTGTGCCTTCTCTTGGGCTAATTTCCTTTTGTTTGTTTGTCTAGTTCAACTTCAGTGTTATAGATTTTGTTTTATCTTATATTTTATTTTAATTAATTATTATCTGTTAGAAGCCTGTACTTTTCTAATGAGAGACAGAAAGGGAGTGGATCTGGATGTGAGGGAATATGAGGAGGAAATGGGAAGAATAGAAGGAGGGGAAATTGTACTCAGGATTTATTATGTGAGAAAAGAATTTATTTTAAATAAAAAGAAGGGGGGAAGAAGAATACGACCTAAGATGTGAGACCTTCTACTGTGACATCATAGCCATGCTCATCACATCTGATTACCAAAACAGTGGCTGTGGACATACCCTGAATACTATCACCTCCCTCCCTCCCTCCCTCCTCCATCTCTCCCTCCCTCCCTCCTTCCCCCCCTCCCTCCCTCCTTCCCCCCCTCCCTCCTTCCCTCCCTCCCTCCCTCCCTCCCTCCCTCCTTCCTTTCTTCCCATATCTTGGTCTGGTTTGGGTTTGCAGTACTTGGGGTTGAACCCAGGACTTTGCATGTGCCAGGTAAGCATTACCTGACAAGATGCATCCCTACCCATATAATGACTCCTTAGTTTGATATAAGGTCACAGTAAGTTAATCAAGCTGGTCTGGAACTCACTCTGAAAACCAGGAAGGCTTTGAATTTGTGATCTTCCTCCTTAAGCCTCTCAATAGGTTGGAATTATACCAGGGAACTCCAAGCCTGGCTCTGTCTTTCTTGTATACTATAAGTATGTTTAAAATTTTCTATAAATCTAACCACTCTAAATCTGGGTATTTAAAAGAATCTAAAGGGGGAAAACTAATAATAAAACAGGAGCTAAAGTAAGATAAAAATTAATAAAATAAAAACAAATGAAATAATGAATATTTAATAAGCATGAAAACTATAAAACATTAAGTCAAAAAGCTAACTAGGTGAAAAATCATCCTGGACTCATGAATTTTAACATTTAATCCTGTTTTAAATAGAAATCTTTCCCCAAAACACAACATAAATTAACATAATTACTAACAAGTTTTTAATGATTTATGGATGAGAAAAATCTAAAATTCGTGTAGAATTTAAAATGTGATCTTGAAAATGAACAATGAAAATTTTCAGTTCAATTTTAATTCCAAAACTTATTACAAAACTATATAAAAAACAGTGCTATACTAACATAAGGAAAGATAGCTACATCAATGGAATAGAATTGAGAATGTAGAAATAAATAAATAAATAAATCTATTATCAACTCCCTTTTATCAAAGTATCAGACCCATTCAATGAGGAAAAACTAGTTTCCTTATTTAATGAATTGGGTACTCTCATACAAAAGAATTTAACTGGGCCCTTTCTTCATGTTAAGTATGAAGCTTAAGTCAAAACAGAAAAAATAAATAAAAGATTTAAATCAGCTGACACTATAGAAGAAAATTCTCTATAATTTTGGATTCATTCTTGGATTTTTGGGATACGGTATTAAATATAAGTGACAAGAGAAAATATATACACCGGACAAGCAATTCTCTATCAGAGGGAAAGCAAATGGAACTTCCTAACACTAAGAAGCTTCTGTACAGTGAAGGAGAGACAGTCTGGAAGATGAGAAAGATCTGTACCTGCAGTGCATCCACCTCCACCACAGGGCTACTGTCTGGGACACACACACATTAAAAATTAACATAAAGGAAAGAACTCAATTAAAAACGAGGTGTGGAAATAAACAGAGATATAAAAAGATGAACTATAAATGGCTGGGAAACATTTTAAAAATGTTCAGTGTGCTTAGCCATCAGGGAAATGCAAATTAAAACAACCTTGAGTTTTCATCTTTCCCAGTCAGAATGGCAAAGATCAACAAAACAACTAGCAACAAAAGTTGGCAAGACTTGAAGAAAGAGTAAACTTCATTTACTGTTGGTAAGAATGCTAATTGATGCAGCCACTCTGGAAATCAGTATGAAGAATTCTTAAAAAAAAAAAAAAAGTACTGTATGATCCAGCTGTACCACTCCTTAACATATACCCAAAGAACTTGACATTCTACTCCACAGTATGTTCATTGGCAACTTATTCACAATAGCTAGGAAGCAGGAATAACCTAAATGTCCTTCAACAGGAGAATGATCATGAAAATGTGGTATGTGTATATGGCGGGACACTGTTCATTTATAAAGAAAAACGAAATCATGACATTTTCAGATAAGTAGATGAAACTAGAAAAGATTACATTGAATGAGGCAACCAGACCCAGAAAAGCAAATGCCACATGTTCTCTCTAGTCTGCAGTACCTCACTCTAAATCTTCAGATGTTAGTATGTAATCTGAAATAACTGCAGAAAAAAGGAAAGTTAAGAGAGACCACTGCAGTGCATGGGGGAGGAATAATAAAGAAGGGGACGGGAGGGTGTAAGTGACATGAAAATGGAGGGATGTGACATGAATCTTAAACGGTCTCATTAATTAAAAAAAAGTCAGAGCCAGATATTGGGGTGAACGCTGAAAGCTCAGAAAGACAGAACAAGCCCCACACCTAACTTCTCAGCTGATCTTGTTTCCTCAAACTGGAAGCCTCTAAGTCCTCTTCCAGCTGAACTCCTGCTAAAAGCTTAAAAACTTAAAAAGCCTCTAAGTCCTGCTCATCATGCCGTATATACCTTTCTGCTTCCTGCCATCACTTTCTGGGATTAACGGCGTGTGTCTTTCTCAAACAAGACAGGAGATCTCAAGTGCTGTGATTAAAGGTGTGCGCTACCATGCCTGGCTCTGTTCTCAGTGTGGCCTTCAACTCACAGAGATCCAGATGGATCCCTGCCTCCTGAATGCTAGGATTAAAGGTATGTGTTACCATTACCTAACCTCTATGTTTAATATAGTGGCTATTCTGTTCTCTGATCCCCCAGATAAGTTTATTGGGGTGCACAATATATCAACCACAGTGGGAGGCTTTAATTAGAAAGGGGAGGGAGATAAATACAGAAGAAAGAGGGTAGACATAAAAATAGCAGTAAAAATGTCTGCAAAGGTCCTAAGGAATAATACTATTAACTACTTATCTGAAAATACAATTATTACGTGTAAGATTTTGCATACATATATGGTTGAAATGAAATTTGTAAATCTTGGCTGCTCCCAAGATTATCTAGCAAAAATTCCAGCACCAGACACGAGGAACCAAAGAACTCCCAAAAGATTAAAGCTATTGCTGTTGCCCTTGGATGCCCCCAAGAGATAGAAGGTAAGTCTTTATTGCTGAAGTCCCCATGAACTTCACATACAGGATATGGAGCATTCAAGCTGGATCTCAACTGAATGCCTCCTCTTTGAGGACCAGCTTTCATGGTACCAGAAGGTGCCACAGAAGCTTACAAAGAAGAGAGGCAATTATTCCATCCAGTTAAGATGTCTAAGAATCACAATAACAGTCAGCATGGCAGATTACCCTAAGGGTGAAATGTGATACTCATACCTTGGTGGTAACCAATAATTCTCTAATTGGAATTAAGGCCCACTCAACAAGAGGGAAATCAATCCTGCTGCTGGAAACTTATCCAACTACTCAGGACTAGTGAAATCATGGACCTTGGAGGAGAACCTATAACTGCCATTTTACTAAACCAGCATACTCCCTAACTACATACTTATATTTTATCCTTAAACCCAGTGATAAGTGTAGTCACCACCCCTTATCAAGGAAGTTTCTCTTTGCAACAGACAGAGACAATTACAGAAAACTACAACCTATCACAATGAGGTGAAGAACACAGTTCTACATGGTACGTCTACACAACCAGCTCCTGTACCTAAGGCTCTGGGGTAATGGTGGGAGGAAGGCAGAAAGATCGTGAGAACTAGAGGAACAGGGAAACTGTGAGATTATGCCTTCTAGAAATGTCAGAGAAGCTATACCTGTGAAGTCTCACAGCATGGCTGCCAAACATGATCTGAACAAATACAGCACCAGCAGACACACTGATCCAGAAGAGGGAAGATCACTAGACCTCAATCCTGGACAAAGAATTGCAGGCAATTTAGGAATGCTGAGGGCTTACTTGGGAAAGACCACACCAATTGGATATCCAGCACAAAATAGTAGCCCTGGAAACATATACTGACTAGTAACATAATACAGTTATATTTATACATTTATGAATACACACACACACACACACACACACACACGCGCGCGCATACACAAAAGCAATTTGAAAGACAGCAAGGGAGTGGGTGCATGGAGGGTTGGAGGAATGAAAGGAAAAGGAGCAATGATGTAATTATATTATTTCAAAAATCATAATTAAAAATCATAAAAAGGAGTGTGGAAATAAACTATGAGTTCTCCAAAGATGAAACACAAATGGTTAAGCATTCAACATCCTTAGCCATATACAAATTAAAATGACTTTAAGATTTCATCTCACCCCAGTCAGAATAGCTGAGGTTAACAAACATACAGACATGCTATTGTTAACAAATACTGGTGTGGATGGGGAGATAGGGGAACACTTACTCAGTGCTTCTGGGAGTACAAACTCTGGCAGCTATGGAAATCAGTGTGGAGTTTTCTCAAAAAGCTAAAAACACACATGATTCCACTGTATCACTCTTGAGTATGTATCTGAACTACTCCATACCCTACTCTAGAGACATCTGCTCATCCATGCTCATTACTGTTCTGTTCACAATAGCTAGGAAATTAAAATAAGCCTAGATGTTTATCAACCGATGAATGTATAATGAAAATGTGGCATATTTAACATTGGAATATTATTCAGCTACTAAGAGAAATGAAATTGTTAGGCTAATGGATGGAGCTGGAAACAATCATTCAGAGTGATGTAACTCAAACCCAGAAAGACAAATGTTACTGTTTTCTCTCATCTGTGGATGTTAGCATTGACTCTTAAGACGTGTGTGTGTGTGTGTGTGTGTGTGTGTGTGTGTGTGTGTGTGTGTGTTTTATTTGGATTAACAATAGAGCTCTGGAAATTACTAAGGGTATCTAGAGTTGCATTTGACAGGGGAGGTAGAATGAACTGATATAAAGAGTTAAAAAGGAATAATAGAACAAGAAAGAAAAAATTGAACAGGGGTATGAGAGTGGAGGACAGGATAGAGGAAGGAGTAGGGAAGGGATTAGTAATACTGGAAATCTTTTGAAAAAGACATATGGAAGCCTACTACTCTTGAAACTTCCCAAAATATACTAATTTTCACTTAGCTGTATATTTTAAGAAGGGAATCTAAACTGAGCTACATGGTATCTGGTTGATAAAATGAAAACATTCAATGAAAGCATGTCCTACAAATAAAGGGATCATGTGAAGTCTTTTGAGGTTTAGTTTCTCTTCAAACAACTTCTGTCAAGTACTTACTATAGGCAAGATTCTGTTTTAAAGTTAAATTGTGTCAGTATCAGGAGACGCATAGCTGTTATTACATGTGACTAAATGATATCAATTGCTTCTTCAGTCAGGAAGTTACTTGGCTTATCACATACTAGGTGATTCTGTGAATCCAGGAATTCTGGAATGTATTGAAGGGGATGAACTAGATGACAGAACAAATTCTAATTTGTGTTCCTCTTATTAAATTGTAAATTAATTGGAATGAAGTTGGTATATGTTGTGCCATAGGTTCGCATCAGTTATCCCTACACTTGTCAGCCACCAAACTGTAAATTCAATCTGTGCATCTACACAACAGTAGAAACTGAACAGCTTCATCATAATTAGGTCATCACATTGATTCTTAGCTCTTCTGCTTCATTGTGGTAAAAATTGATCAAACTCCAAAGGACCACCTTGCCTGTGCAGCTTGCTTTGAAAGAGCAATCATACTCTTAAACACCAGAGTACAGTCATTGATTTTAGAATCAATGGAACATCAGGACAAACCTATGTCTCTGATTGGCAGGGGAAAACTGGGTTAGAACATTTGAAACTTTATGAAGCCAAAACAAGTAAACATTAAATTACAAAAAGTCTCATCTCCTTTGGCTGTCTGCATCTCTGGATTCAGCTTAAAATAGATATGAAATGTTCAACATTCCACCTAAGAAGTGTGAAATTCAGCTAAGCACCTGTCCTCTAGCCCAATGCTTGGATTCCAGTTGAGAATCAAATGTTGACTCACTCTGAAGGGGTTTCTCAGACACTACGTTTTAAATTTTTGTAAGTTTTTAGGAACTGGGGCCTTAGGAATGTACTTCCCTCAAACACCATAAAAAGTCTATCATTGTTTGACACTCAGTATCTGGACAATTGATGGTTTTATATGCTGCCAAAGAAGGTAAAATGCCCTTTTTGGAATGCTTAATCAAAGGTTGATCTTAACATTAGTAACACATTAGAAACTGTGGTATTTTCAGGTTTATATAGTTTTTTAGATGGAATTTACTAAATAATGGAAAACTCCATCCTTTCAGTTTTTTCCTAAGCAAACAGAAAACTCTGTTCTGATTATTTTAACTATTCACAGTCAAAGCAGCATAAACAGTAAAGAATTTTTGTCCTTACTCCTCTGGTACAGTTTCAGAGAGTCAATGCTAAGTTACTATATATTTCGTTTTAATTTTATATGCATCTCTAATCCTGAGTAGCTAAAATTTCAATACAGTACATAAATTTGTGCTTTACTTTCTGTATACCTTTAGTCTTTGACAGATGGTTGCTGACAAGAATCAGCTTGGGTGGGTTTCTAAAGTTCCAAGAAACATAAGAACCTGTATGCATAGCTGATCTCCCTTAGGCTTATTCCTGTACTTCACATGATGAACACAGACCTTAACCTTCCCTTCTGGGATGGCCCTTACCAATGATGGCTTTGTCTCTTGTTTGAGTCCCAGTTCCCCGGTCTGTAAATCAGACATAATTGTGTTTGTCATCTCCTTTCCTTCACTAGGGGATTTTAAGGATTGCAAAACCACATAGTGCTTGACAATATAAAATGCCATGGTAATGGTTAAAATGAAGAATGACCTTGTCAGGCCAATGAGCGATCTACTCCTAGGGAGAGAGTGAGTCATCTGGGATATGAATTAACTCTCTCTGACCATTGGGGCACCATTTTTGACTGAGTGCTAGAGGGCATGAAAGAAACAACATAGTATTTCCCTTCCCACTGTGCCTGTCTGAATTTTTTAAATAACTGGATATATACACAGATATATTAAACACTCTAAGAAGGTTCAAACCATTAAATTGGCAGAACCATCTTTCTCTTACACAGAATTACTAAAGGAACTAATCTCCAAGCCTCATCCCTTTAAAATATAAGTTAAATTTTGCATGCTTCCTATCAAGTTCCCTCTGAATTTTGGCTTCAAAGCTTAGATTCGGAAACAGTATTGCATTTGTCCTTCACAGCTCATTATGTTCCTGGGGTTTAAGGCAGAAGCCCTGGCTAAGGGTGTCCCAACAGAGGAAGCTGGGCCACCTGTCCCAGTTACGTCAATTAAAGAGAAGAGTATTGGTGAAAGGCAACTAAAGGAGATTTAACCAATGTAGCTGCACAAGGGAGGAGGAGCAGATAAAGGCTTCAGTGACCTCCGTTCTGTCAGTAGGGTACTGATTAGAACTTCAGGTTTAAATAGAGAAAGGATTGTTGCTGGGACCAAGTTGTATGCACACTGTTGAGCAGTCCTGGTTAGTAAGGCCTGGAGAATTACTGTATCACTTTTGGTTTGGCAGGGTCTCTCAAAGAGTCTTCATTGCCTATGGGGGGGTAATCTGATTCCCCTAAAGGGATCATTTCTGCTCTAGGGTACAGCCTCACCACTGCACACAAATGCCCTCATTTGGGGCTTGATGTACTCCATAAGGCTCTCTGGACCTAAGGTGTTACCTTTGTCATGTCATAAAGATGTTTATTAATCAGCTCTTTCTTCCTAAAATCCAAGGTAAGGGTAGAGAAGCAGGACTCGGAAAGAAATATTGAAGAAACAAAAACTGAGCCAGACAAGAACAAAATGCATTGAGTTGGACCAGTTACTCCTTCAGTGACAGTGTTGGAAACTATACTTTTATATAGATTTCTTCTTGTGTGTAGTGTTGTGAATGCTTTATGTTTAAAATCTATAGTCTAAGCTGATCATCAGTTTGCACTGGTGTTCTAATAAAGTAGTCTGTGTGCTTTAAATGAAAGAGACATTCTGCCTTGCAGTTTTGCAGACAAAACAAACTGCATTCAAGTTGCTCTGAGGGTGGTGAGGGATAGCCATGGTCACTGTCACTCTCCTAGCTTTCTTCTGGTTGTTAATAGACAGGCTGAGTTTCTACTGCTGAGTAGTACTCCATTGTGTACATGTACCACATTTTCTTTATCCATTCTTCAGTTGAGGGGCATCTAGGTTGTTTCCAGGTTCTGGCTATTACAAATAATGCTGTGATAAACATAGTTGAGCAAATGTCTTTCTGATAGGATAGAGCATCTCTTGGGTATATGCCCAAGTGTAGTATCATTGGATCTTGAGGTAGATTGATTCCCAGTTTTCCAAAAAACTGACATACTGATTTCCGGAGTGGCTGTACAAGTTTGCACTCCCACCAGCAGTGGAGGAGTGTTCCCTTTGTTACACATCCTCTCCAACATAAGCTGTCATCAGTGTGTTTGATCTTAGCCATTCTGACAGGTATAAAATGGTATCTCAGAGTTGTTTTGATATGCATTTGCTTGATGTTGAGCAATTCCTTAAATGTCATTTGGCCATTTGGGATTCTTCTGTTGAGAATTCTCTGTTGAGATCTGTAGCCCATTTTTTAATTGAATTGTTTGGTGTTTTGCTGTCTAGTTTCTTGAGTTCTTTATGTATTTTGGAGATCAGCCCAAGTCAGATGTGGGGTTGGTGAAGATTTTTTCCATTCTGTAGGCTATCATTTTGTCTTATTTAATGTGTTTTTTGCCTTACAGAAGCTTCTAAATTTCAGGAAGTTCCATTTATTAATTATTGCTCTCAGTGTCTGTGTTTCTGGTGTTGTATTTAGGAAGTGGTCTCCAGTGTCAATGCATTCTAGGGTACTTCCTACTTTCTCCTTTATCAGATTCAATGTAGTTGGATTTATGTTGAGGTCTTTAATCCATTTGGATTTGAGTTTTGTGCATGGTGATAGATATGGATCTATTTGCAATCTTCTACATGTTGATATCCAGTTATTCCAGCATCATTTGTTGAAGATGCTTTCTTTTTTCCATTGTACAGTTTTGGCTTCTTTGTCAAAAATCAGGTGTTCATTGGTATGTGGATTAATGTAAGGATCTTCAATTGATGCCCTTCAACTGAAGAATGGATAAATAAAATGTGGTACATATACACAATGGAATACTACTCAGCAGATAAAAACAATGACATCATGAGGTCATCCATTTGCAGGCAAATGGATGAATCTAGAAAAAAATCATCCTGAGTGAGGTAACCCAGACTCAGAAAGACAGACATGGTATGTACTCACTCATAGGAGGATACTAGATGTAAAACAAAGATGACTAGACTGCTACTCACAACTCCAGGGAGGCTACCTAGAAAACAGGACCCCAAGAAAGACACAGGGATCACCCAGTGACAGAGAAATGGATGAGAACTACATAAATTTTCTATTTAAAAGGGACAGGGACAAGTACAACCTTGTGAGCCATAGCTTTAGTGTCCTAAGTATCCTTCACCCAGACTACATCTACTTATCATTGAAGGAGTCAGGACCCTCATGATCCAGTCACCTCTGAATAGTGTCAGGCTAGGAACCAAGCTTTCAACACTAGAACCTTTGGAGGAGACATTTCGTATATAATCCACAACAAAAACTCTGTGTTTTATTTCAGGATGTGCACGAGAAAGGAAAGTATGCCAGTCTGTCCACTCTCATTTTATGTTCTTTGACATAAACAATGTTAGGGCTGACATTCAAAAAGTTTATGTCAACTGTGCACTTTTTTGTAAAAGAGGGAATCCCAATAAATATGTTAAAAATAGCAATGGTAAATATGTGAAGTACAATAGAACCCAAAACAATGTTTACTGGGAACTAGAAATGAAATTAATATGTTGTTTTTATTTATTAATTAAGTATATTTTAAGGTAGAAATTATTTATAAATGGAAAGTGCTGGGAGCCTGTTATTAAACTGTAAGGCAATTGTGTCTCTGAAAAATAGTCCTCAGCAACATCAAAGAATGGTTTGAATCTAAAACTGCTCATTAAACATGTCCAGCCTAATTAAACATGTCCACTTACAAAGTCAGTAATTGCATTTTCTCAGTTTGGGAAGGAGAGACAGCTATTCACCCCACTCTGTGTTCATGTCCTTAGCACAAGGATGTTGCTCCTCCTCTCTGATCAAGAGTCAGACACTCTATTCCCTGCTGCCTTCTGTACATGGCTTTTTTTTTTAATTTTTCTTCATTCTGCTCACACACTAGCAGAGCAGGCTAGTTCATTTAATCTCCTTTTTCCTGATCACTTATTTTTGTCTGTTTTGAGAGTTAGTTTGCTAGTGGGAAGTGGCATAGTTCATTCTATCATTTCAATTCATCCTTTGATGGATGCTGATTCTTATTCATGGATTAACGCACACACACACACACACATTATATATATATAATATATATATATATAATGTGTGTGTATGTATGTATGTATATATATATATGAGCTCTACTACATATTCACATATATAGTTTTTCTAATTTTCTTTGACTGATAATAGATATTTTATATAATATGTTCTCATAATGTGTTTCCCTCCCTCAACTCCTATGAGATACCCTCTATCTCCCCTCCCATTGAAATCCACAACCTTTTTGTCTCTCCTTGGAAAGGAAACAGACATTTGAAGAAGAAGAATAAAATAAAATAAGAGAAAACAAAAAAAATAAACAAATGGCAATAGGACAAAACAAACAAACAGAGGAAAAAGACCCAAAGAAAAAACACTAGAAACAAACATAGATGCAGATACAGTACTTTTGCACAGGCACCTCCTAAAAACAAAACCGCAAGCTATAATATATATGCAAAAGATATTAATGTCTTAATGCCAATATGAAAGTGACTCACTATGCAGCTATGCACTTTCTCTGGAAAATAAAAGCTGATATGAAGTTTGAAAACAGACAGAGTGCCAGTTTGTTGTGTTATGTCTTTGGATGTTTCAAATTGCTGCTTCCTGCTTCAAAATTCATTTGGAGGAGCAAAGCTAAGAAAAGTACATGGGAAAGATTAGAACCAGAAATGGTAACGCTATGAGCAAAACACACGATATTCTTCAGTATGGGTGTGCAAAAGGAACACTGATTATCTTTCAGCTATAGTTTATTTAAAATTTATGTCTTCTATTTTTTGAGATTATAGCCTAAATACATCACTTCCTCTTTCCCTTCCCTCCCTCCTAACCATCCCATAAATCCTTCTTGCTCCTTTTCAAAATCATGGCCTTTTTTCTCACTAGAAATATTACATATAAACGTTTTTATGTATATATATACAAATATGTAATATTTCTACGTATCTAAGTACAACCTGCTCAAATTGTGTAATGTTACTCATATGTATGTTTTCAGGGCTGACCATTTGGTATTGGATGACCAATTTGTGTGCTCTTCCCTGTGGAAGACATTTCTCCCACTTGCACACAGAATTCCTTAGTTGCTTGTCGTCCTTTGTATAGTATTGAGTTCTTATGTTGCCCCCCCCCACCGGTCCACTTTTGCACACCTATTGTTGTTGTTCGTGTTCAGCTCATGTTTAGGCAAGTCGTGTTGATGAGACTTTGCACGTGTATCTTTTAACATTCCCCTGTTCCTCTGGCTCCTACAATCTTTCTGCCCTCTCTTCTTCAGTGGTCCCTGAGCCTCAAGTGCCAGAGTTGTATTGTAGATTTATCAGTTGGGACTGGGCTGCACAACTCTTCATTTTGATAGGTTGTACTTTTCTATAACAGTCCCTGCCTGTTGCAAAGAGAAGTTTCATTGATGAGGGGTGAGGACTACACTTATCTGTGGGTATAAGGACAGATGTTTAGAATGCAGTTAGGGATTATGTAGTTTAATAGGGGTCAGTTTTGGGCTTTCCTCCAAAATTAGCTCTGAGTACTTGGTTGTCAATAATAAGCATGGTTTCTCACTTGTTTTGTGGCCCTTAATTCTAATTAAGGAACTATTGATTACTGTCAAAGCATGCATGTCACCGCTGCATCCTTAGGGTTATTGTGCCATGAAGGTTGTTGTTACGGTGAATAGGTATCATAGCTGGGTAGGACGTTGTTTGCCTCCTTCCTTTGAAAGTTTTTATGGGGCCACCTGGTACCATGAAAGCTAGTCCTTGGGGAGAAAGTTTTGCAGCCAGTACCAGTTCTGGAGCCTCTGGGCCCTGTGTCTGAAGTGCATGGTGTCTTCACCAATAGAGACTTACCTTCCACTTGTGGGGTCAACTGAGGATGATATCAGTAGCCTGTTAAGTTTTGAGAGTCTCTTGGACAACTCTGACCACTACTCAAAAGAGTTTTTTCTGCCTGGAGTGGTTTCTGTTAGATGGTCTTTGGCTCCTCAAAGGAGTCTTTTCATCCCAGATTGAAAATTTTCATTAAACTATATATGTATAATTATAAATTCACTTAGGTCTATATAGATGCTTTTAGGTAGATACATAATTGTAGGATTGTTTATGTTTTATATCAAACATCCTTACTGTTCTTTCACCATAGAACTTGAAGAAACAACCCACCTCTTTCTCTTAATTGATTACGCTGATGCATTTAATCACGCTGTGAGTTTGTGACAAGCATTTTGGCACATTGTTTGTCTAGAATCCATGGATTTCAGCTATGAGCTCCTTGCCTCTCTTTTCTTTCTTTCATAGTTAATCTTGTGGCCAGTGAAATACAGATTCTAAGACCTCATATCAGAAACAATTTCCAGCTTGTTTTGCATTTATGAGTGTCATTTGGAGACTTTAAGACAATGAGATACAAGAACTCCCAGACTACCTCAGTCTTCATCCCACCAAACTAATCTCCTAAATATTAGGGGTTACCACCAGAGAAGTTATTTATGAAACGTTCCTTTGATTTCTTACCATTTCCAGTGTTGAGAGTAGCTGCTTACAGCTGAACTCGCTAAAGGCTTTTCTGATTCAATCCTAGACTTCTTACTGTGGCCCTACTATGACAGTAAAGCCAGCCTGAAGGGCCTTGTGTGGCATGATACGTCTCCAGTGATTTATGCAATGCCACTTTCTTGATGATTAACCTGAATAAATCATGTTGGTATTTTCAGCAGTGGTCAAGCTGCCCTTTATGTTCTTATCAATTCTCAGGGCGAGAAGAAATTAGCTCAGTCTTCCCATTGATCTTGTGAGGGAAATTGTTCTTCACAGCAGGGGTTCTACTGATAAACAGTGAACACTACAAATAACTTGCCAGTTCAATTTTAATCAATAAAGTTTCTGACGATGCATTATTCTAGAGTTCCGTTTAAATCATGGTGACTGTAACTGTTGTTTTCTAAACCTTTTAATCTAATTGGAAAATCTTCCTTTGTACTAGTAATAAACACTCACTAAACTGTCTGTACCTAATTGAGCCATAGTAATTTATGGGTGCTCCCTACTGTTCCTTGCCTCTTTAATCAGACAGACTACTTTATGTCTTTAACTAATGAAACCTCAGCATCCACCCAGAAGATCTGATCAAATGTCATGAGTGAATAAATCTTCATTAGCACTGGAGGGTTCCAAACCTGGTCTCCATTTTGACACAGTTATCTTCTCAGGACTCTGATCCTGTCACATAGCAAGCACCTTTCTTCCCATTTCCTCAAAGGATGCCGTCATCACCATGGTAGCAGGAGTCTCTGCTGGCCCTCAGTGTGGAAGCAGAGCTGACTGTGAACAATAATGCAGTGTTGACTTCAGCTTCCTCTCCCCTGCTTCTTACCTCACCATAGTAAGAGTACACTCTCTTAGACCACTCACAGTGTTCACACTCTGGTAGAATGTTATATGCTACTCATATGGAGGAAAGAATAATAGATACATCAAAATACTAGTAGGAGAAATAGAATATTCTAGCAATTGAGTCTTTATATGGAAGTTTTCCTGGGGAGGACTCCATTGACTATATTAAATTAAGATGATAAAGCACCAACTTTTGCTAATTCTCAGAAAATGACAGAAGAAATTTATTTTCAAAGTTCTTTTATCCCATCTGTTTCATTTTATATCATACCCTTATGATATCATTTATATGATCCCCCAGAGGCAGGGTAGCCACTAATGACTTGGGTACATGAAATTAATAAAAGAGAAATATATACTGACAAGCAAAGGTCAAAAGACCAAGCAACAATATCAGCCAGCAAAATTGGTTAAATTCTCTGTTAATGTACACTGTGTGCTGTTTATATAATTCCACATGGTATTCTAAACATGTCACAAATGTTCATCTTCAAAACAGCTCTAAGAGGTTGTTCTTATTGAAAAAATACATTTTCAGAACTGAGGACCAAGACATAGAAAGTGGAGTGTCTCACAAGTGAGTTATGAGTACCTAACAAGTGATAGAACCGGCCTTTGAAGGCAAGCACTCAGGTTTTGCTGTGAATTCTCTTCCTTCTATGCCATGCTAACTCTTCACACACCAGACCCTAGTTGATTCTGCATCTTAGTATATAAGGCAAAACTGTAGCAAAAAGATACCCCAGGGTATCTTGATGTTTAGTTATATAAGTATGTCCTAATATTTACTCCACAGAACCCCAGTTCTATGGTTTGGAGGTTTTTGAATCCTTCAGGGTTCATGTGTCAGAGGCTTATTCCCAAGCATCATGGTGTTTGAATATGATTCAGACTTTTAAGAGGAAGAAACTAGTGAGAAGCCCTTTGGCCACTGGGGCTATGGTTTTGGAAGGAATCGATGTACTTCTCTAGCATGTCTGTTAGGGCTCATGAGATAGATGTTTAAAGATCTGATCATGGCCCAAGCCAGACTCGCTGGCTTCCTGTCATGTCCACTCACAAGGCCCTTTCCATAGCTGTCTGTCACCAGAACCCAGTAGATACTTGTGCCCTCCTCTTGAATCTTAGAACTGTAAGTTACTTAAATCACTACTTTTCTTTACAGTTGTCTTATGGTGATATTTTATTTGTACTGAAATGTGATTTTAATTTTATGTTAATAAATAAAGTTGCCCTGGGGTCAGAGCTATTAGAGCCATAGCAAGAGCATGGTGGTTAGAAGAGCTAGGTAGATTTCTGTGTGTTCAGGGATACAGCCAGTATTGGAGACATACGCCTTTAAGACCTGGAGGGTGGTACTTACAGGCAGTGATGAGGCAGTCATGTGGTTGGGTTTACAACCAATGAGAAGGCAGAACAGAAAGACTATTTAAACACAGACAAACAGGAAGTAGCACTCTCTCGGGGAAGCTAGGAGCATTGCAGGAGGTAAGATTTTATCTCTGAGCTCTGACCTCTCGGCTTTCTCTTTTACATTGGCTCTGTGTTTCTTATTTTAATAAGACGATTGGTTACATCTACATTGTCTTGCTTCAGATGTTAAGTTATTAACACCTCAAATAAATTAATAATCTCAGTATCTCACAATGATCATTCAAAAATGCCCCATGCATTCGAGGGTTTTTTTTTTTTTTTTTTTTTTTTGGTTTTTCGAGACAGGGTTTCTCTGTGTAGCTTTGCGCCTTTCCTGGGACTCACTTGGTAGTCCAGGCTGGCCTCGAACTCACAGAGATCCGCCTGCCTCTGCCTCCCGAGTGCTGGGATTAAAGGCGTGCGCCACCAACGCCCGGCTGCATTCAAGGATTTTTATCCTAATACAATTTCTATGAAAATTTACAAAACACACTGTCTCGGAGAAGACTTACATCAGAGACATAAATACAAGTGTAATTGAATGTTTATAGTCCTATTCAACAGAACAGTGATGTTTCCTGGAAGATTCATTAAACTTTTGTGGAAATAGTGTCTCACTGTGAATTACCTTATAGAAAAGTCATCCTAACCTGATGTTTTATATGAGTCTTTAGAGGGGTACTAAATGTTATATCCAGCTTTTTAAAAATAAAATTCCTGAAAACAAATGTCATACTTTTTGTTGTTTGTTTGTGTTTCCTGCTTTTTTAAAAATCTCAATATACAATGTGTCAAAAGTGGTCTCCAGGGGAGTTGACCTACATATAATTGCCCTGTGGTCACTAGATAGAATGAAGACAGATGGACACAGGGGCTACCGCTTCAATTTTAAGAGTGTAAGTGATCAAATTTACATGTAAGAATTCCTGCCTCTTTCTTGAAATTTGGGGAATTCTTGTTTGCATGTTCTTAAATCATATTTGAAAATTGGACATAGATTTTTTAATGCAATGCAGGGGTTTATATTTCTGTCATAGAAGTGATTTCTTGCTCATAATTGTGTCAATCATTAATTCTTACTTTTTTTCTATATATAGGAAAATAAAACAACAAATATATAACATATTAATATAATAAATATATTAAAAATAATAAATATATTATAAAATAATAAATATATTTATGGAAATATATTTTTTATTATTTTAGGTCTGAACTTGCCTTTTTAAAAAACTTAAGTATTTCTATACAAAATTGAAGGGATTATTATATTTTCCTTTGGTTTATGCATATTGTTAAGCGGTTAAAAGAATGAGCAAGTGACTTTCTACTGGCAATTCTGAATCCTGGTCTATAAATTTGAATAACAATGCTTGTCTACTTAGTTCCTGTGAGCATAGCCCAATTCAATAGTTGGTTGGGAATCTAGCATGGTGTGCAGCACCATCTGATAACTAACTATATTTCTATTATTATAACTTTAGATTTTAGTTGCTTAAAAGCTTTTGCCCACCAAGCCTCTCTTTCCCTCTGTTACCACTGTTGCCACCTCCTTCATCTGCTGCCATTGCCACAGCCATAGGCTCCAGACCCTTGGCCTCTAAACCTGCCTTGTCCAAGGGCCACTTTGACAAGTAGTTAACTTCGGCCCTTTCCCATTTCACCCACTCCCACTCCTGACACCATCTCCAGACCCATAGGCCCAGCTCCAGACTCATGGTTTGGAGCCATACTTGTCTGGTCCAATAAAACAGTTCAGGCACCAGGTTTGGTGACTTAGCTCTGATCACACAGCTTCTGCCCTGGCTCAAGCTAAGGCAGACCAGATTCTCACATCACACAATCAAAGGAAACTCCAACGCCAGGGTCAGATCCCCAAATCAAAGACAATGTGAAGGGCCAAGACAGCACGCCTCCCACGCTGGAGGATTGTTAAAACAGATTTCTGACGCTATCCCCTGGGTTTCTCATTGAGCCAAATTGGGTGAAGCTTGATGAGTACGTTTCTAGTAACTTCCAAGATTGTACTGAAGCTGCCACTCTGAGGACTGTTTTGGAAAATTGCTACTGTAACTAACTGGCAAATACCTATGCAAAGAGAAGCTTAAAGTGATCAAGCTGCATTGGGGACCTTCTGCAGGGGAATTTATCAGATGCTTCTATAAGATAAGATCTTTGAGTTATCATCTGACAGGAGTGTTTTGCTTTGTGAAGGGTTGTTGAGAAGTTTTCACTTCTGCACTGGTCTTGGTTGGTTCCTCTCTCAAGTGTGCTGTTTTCCAGGGGGTATGAAGTGCAGTCAGCTGTCTCCTTGTTGTTTGTCCTCTATGCTGTGAGTAATGAACAGATTTGAGACCATTTTCCTTTTGCAGGTCTGTGTCAATGGAGTCTAGGATTGCTCTCTCCTAATACGAAGTAACACTCATGAGTCACCGTGGACTTCCTGAGTGCTCAGTCTAGACTAGAATCATTTGGATAGTTCATCTTTTCACCCTAGAGCAGATGGAAACAGCTAGAGTAAATGATAGACAGAAGGGGAACAGACTTCATTATCCCTTCTGAGTTATTATTGACCTGGGAGAAATATGAAGGAGAAATATTTGTCCTGATAGCTGAGACAGCCTTCTTAATTAGAAGTAATGTCAAAAAGGTGGCTATTACCCCAAATTCTTGCTCACCTACCATCTGTTACTAATGAAGATTTGTCAATTAAGGAATGTTATTTCTGATTAAGGAGTAAGTTCTGATTGCCTTCCTACCCCCGTGCCTTGTTCCCTTGATGCTCTGTGATGGCCTTAATTGAAGCTCATATATGAATCATATCTTCTGTTACATACCTATGCCTGGCCGATATGCAGAAATAATCTTAAACCAGGAATTGCCCAATGGTGAATGTCTAATATACAAAAGCACGATTAGCCTTCCCCCCTTTTCTCTGGCTACTTACCTTATTTCATGTGAATCCCTCTGAGTGTGATGTTGATATCAGTCCTAAACTTAATTTCCTAGAAACAGAGCTTGTCAATTGGTCTGATCCTCATCTTTGGTAAATTTGCTGATGCAGTAGAAAGGCCAACTTTTCCTACAAAGCCGTATGGATTTAGATTTCTGTTATCCTGGTGTATTGCAATTAGCTGTTTCTTTCTGACACCACACAAACACATTTAAGAGTCTTCATTTCCAGTAGAGCACTTTTGCTTTCTGTGTTTTGGGTAGTGTTGGTAGAAAACAGAAAACAGAGCAGCACTATTTTGAAAGTAATTGAAGATCGCTGAGTCTCTGGTGGTACAGAGATAAGAGCTTGCTCACCTCCCCAGTGCTAGGTAAAAATGATGACATCCATATCTTTGTTGTCTTAGTGTTAGAGTGAAGAAGTTCACCTCACTGCACTGATCTGGAAAAGTAAAAAATAACTATTTCACCAAAGGCATTATAAGAACATTTCTACAAGTGATGCGTAGGATTCACAAAAGTTCCCACATGTGTGAATTTATGAAATTTATTTATATATTGCATCTGTTCGATTTTTTCAATAATTAATTTTGCAAAAGCTAGAAAGGCAGTTCTTGATAATTTTCTACTTTATAGCAAAATAAAATAAATGCAGCAAAATAAGGCAGCTATTCTTCAAGAAATACTTATAGAAGGAAAACCGTATGTTGTTCTTTTTAAGGAAAATTATAAATCTCCCAAAATATAAATGTTTGTTTTGAAGCTGGTATCAACTCCAAAACAATTTAATGTGAATAATTCAACAAAAAGAATATCAATGAGAAAAAAAAAATTTAATTAGGCTGATGCATGTATTCACATAAAAAATTACAAATGGCATTTAAGTGCCCACGTGAATAATCATGGTGGAACAACAAATTAATACACTTTAAAAATTCCACAAGGATTGAAGCTATTGAAGTTTAGATTTAATGTTTCCAAGTCATCTAGTTCAGTGGTTCCTAGCCTGGGCTATTCATTATTAGCTGTGAAGTTCAAATGTGTATACCTTAGTCCCATGTTTGAAACTCTTATTCATTATGGCTTTTAAATAGGACTCTGGTATGTATATTTTGATATATTGCATAAGTCAGTCTCAGATAATCCTATATCATGTCCTGGAGTTGCAATAATAAATTGCATAATGGTCAACTTAAGACAAAAATCTATTCTTCTATAGTTCTGAATCTTAGACATCCAAAATCAAAGAGCTGACAGCCACATTCCCTTGGACTCTCTCACCCACCCTCCAAAACCTCTCCTATTTTTGGCAATGGCTCTTTGTGGTTCTCCCGACCCTGATCTGCTATTGCACACTGGAGGTCCCAGGATGCAGAGTAGCCAAGAAGCAGGGTCTCAGGCTGCAGTGAGTATGGCAGTTATGAATTACCCAGGGGACTGTATCAGAAGTGCCACAGCAGGGGGATGTAGGGAGTGTGGGGGTGTGGGGGTGTGGGGGGTGTGTGGGCTCTCCAAGTATATCAGTCAGATTAGCAGATAGCAGGTCACATAATTACTGAGAAGCCAGCTCCCTGGGGGATGCGGGGAACAGAAGCTTGACTGACTGTTTCATGACATGGCCTTTGTCTCTTTTGGTTAGGGAGTGGCCCCACTCCTGCTGTGCTCTCTGAGAGATGTCCTGGTATGGGCAATGTTCTGCCTTCCTGTCCCTATCTGGCTTAGGAACCCACAGCTGCTAACCCTTGACCTTCCTAAGCTTGTGACTCCATCACTCCATCTTTTCTTTGTTATAGTTGTCAGGCAGCCTGCTTTCCCATGTGTCTGATAATACTGAATTTAAAACATAGAAGTTAAGGAATGAATCAGTTCCCCATGTGTAAGACATTATCCCCTAAATTTAAAAAGTAAATATTTTCTGTTCTAGGGATTTCTGAGGGTCAGGAACTTAATTGAGTGTCTGTAGCTCTGGTTCTCTGTGGAAGTTCTGAGGGTTCAGTAGTTACAGCACCATTACAGTTCCCTGTTGTCAGTTAGTCCTTATCAGGTAGTTGATATCTAGCTGTGTGATCATAGGTAGAGAGAAAAAGAATTAACTAAGGCTGAAGCCACAGAACCATTAGCAGCCAAATCTTGGATCCACTATTTTGTCTCATAGAGCAGCTCTGGTACAGTGTTGGTCTGTGTACAAATGCTACGGATTGTGGATTAGTAGGAGTCACTTGGAAGTTGGACACCATAGTAAGAGGCCAGCAATTTTGATGTTAGAGATAAGACTGAACCTAAAAGTGTGATCCAAGAGTGGTCCTATGTTTAGAACTGAGTAGAAATGCTTTCTCTCAATAGCACTTCAGACATACTGAATCTGGGCTATATTTTAGTATTATCCCAGGTGATTTTGTGTATACACTATATTTTAAGAAGTTCAGGCTAGAAAAATTACTCACCCAAACATACTGTCCTTTATAATGCCATTGCTTGACTGTTACTCCAAATCTAAAGATATGGTGATTGCTTGAAATCTTTTATGGAACATATGGCAATTTGAATGTAATTGGCCCCTATAAGTTCATAAGGAATGGCACTATTAGGAGGTAGGAGGCGTGGCTTTGTTGGAGTGGTTATTGCCTTGTTGGAGGAATATGTCACTTTGGGGATGGTCATTGAGGTCTCATAGATGCTCAAGCCACACCCAGTGTCACAGACCAGTTCCTGTTGCCTACTGAATCAAGATGTAGCTCCTTCTCCACTCTCAGCTTCTTCTCCAACACCATGTCTGCCTATGTGCTGCCTTGCTTCCCATCATCATGATAATGAACTGAACCTCTGAACTCTAAGTGAGCCACCACAATTGAATGTTTTCCTTATAAAAGTTGCTGTGGTCATGGTGTCTCTTCATAGCAATAGAGACCCTAAGACAGGACAGAACCTATCACACATGAAGAAAGAGGCAGTGTGTGTGTGTGTGTGTGTGTGTGTGTGTGTGTGTGTGTGTTTGTGTGTGTGTGTGGCCACAGTACCCCACTGTAATTGTAACAATATTTTTTTTCCCTTTGGACATATCCATTTTAACAGTGTTGATGATAAGATATTTTACTGAGTTTTTAAAAATACTTTTGAAACACTGAAAACATGTTTAAATAATAAACATGTGTTCTTCAGTAAGAATTTTAAAAGTATGTTAAATCTTTGTAAGCTCATGAATAAATCATAATGCTGTTTTCAAAACAGTACCCTTCATTTCTAGCCTCTCTACTTCTAAAGGAGTTTATGACATTGCCAGGTAATGTGAAGCCAGTGGTTATTGCAGCTAATTGGAAGTACAAGAAGGTGCAAACCCAAATACATGCCAATTTAATGCACATTAGCAGCCTTGTGTCGACAAAGAAAAATACATATTTTGGGGTGATAAGGGCAATAATTCAATATTGTAGGGTATCTGGTGTTTTTAAACACAAAACTATCACATAATGAAAACTTCTAATGTGGTGGTATTGTGTTCCCCAAAATATTGTGTACCTTAATAAATTTATCTGGGGTCAGAGAACAGATAGCCACTAGATACAAAGGCTAGAAAATGGTGGCACTCACACCTTTAATCCTAGCATTCCAGAGATAGAAATCCCTCTGGATCTCTGTGAGTTCAAGGCCACATTGGAAATAGCCAAGCATGGTGACACGCCTTTAATCCCAGAAAGCCAGCCTTTAATCCCAGGGAGTGGTGGTAGAAAGTAGAAAGATATATAAGGCGTGAGGACCAGAAACTAGAGGCTTTTGGCTGGTTAAGATTTTGGCCTGGTTAAGCATTCAGGCTATGGAGCAACATAGTTCAGTTGAGATTCATTCTGGATGAGGACACAGAAGCTTCCAGTCTGAGGAAACAGGACCAGCTGAGGAAGTGGCGAGGTGAGATAGCTGTGGCTTGCTCTGTCTCTCTGATCTACCAGCATGGACCCCAATTACTGGCCTCAGGTTTGATTTTATCAATAAGAACTTTTAAGATTCCTGCTACATCTGGCGCCCAACGTTCGTGTTACGAATTCATGGAAAAGCTGTTTGCCTGTGGCCTTGTGAGCCCTAGCTCAGGCCCAAGCTACACTCAGCCGGTTTTGGTGGTGATGCACGCCGGTAGGATTTGCTGAAGGAGGCAGAGGCAGGAAGATCCCGAGTTTGAGCCGGCCTAGGGGGCTTGGGAGAAGCTTTGGCCCAGACTGAGTCACAAACAGTGGTGGGACCATGGAAGCAGTGGCTACTGCTCCACGTTGCCAGCTCCTTCTCATCATGTTGGTGACTGCGGTGATGCTGCTACCTGGGACGAAGGGTTTACTGCTGCTGGTTCAGAGAAGAATTGCCAGGACCATCGCGTTACAAGAAAGCATCGGCAAAGGTCAGTTTGGAAAAGTTTGGCAAGACAAATGGTGGGGAGAAATTGTTGTGAAGATTTTCTGTTCTAGGGAAGAATGTTCATTGTTCCGAGAGACAGACATTTATCAGACTATGATTGCTCCAAACCACAGAGGAGGCACAAAAAAAAAAAAAAAAAAAAAAAAAAAAAAAAAAAAGTCTGCATGGAACCATGACCACACCTAACAGCAACTTTGAAATCTTCAAAAGGACTATGGTAAAGCCATTAAGCTGAAAGATCTGCTTTGGACTACAAACTGCTTAGGACAATTTTGAGATGGCTAGCTGAGGTGATACAGCCTGACAGACTACTCGAACAAGGACTTGAAACAAGCCCTGAACTTTCCTTTTATGCAAAGAATGGACAAATGATATAGGACTTGATGATTAACCCAAAAATTTTCTTTTCAAGATTCCCTAAAGATATCTTCACCTCTAGAAAGCAAAAAGAAAAAGAGAATATAGATATGAGATAGATCATCGAATCTACTCTGAGAAAAAAGATAAAGAAATAATAGGATAAATAGGTGGATCATTGAATCTACACTGAAGAAAAAGGGGAAGATATAAAAATGACAAAAGGTAGACTAATGAATCTATTATGAAAAGAAAAAAGAAAATATGGATATGATAAGATAAAAAGGGAGATTATGGAATCTACTTTTAAAAAGGAACTACTTGTTTTAAATAAGATAAGTAATGAAAATTTATTGGTCTGAGTTTATCAGATGTTACTGGATTGGATATTGTTAATATATATAATGGAGTTTTTATCTGAATCTGTCAAATGTTAATGGAATAGATATCATTAATGTAATTTTTGGCTGTATATATTGTATATGCTTATTAGATAGTTTTTCTTGTATTAGTTATAAGCTTTTTTAATTTTAGACAAAAAGAGAGGAGATGTGGTGGTATTGTGTTCCCCAAAATATTGTGTACCTTAATAAATTTATCTGGGGTCAGAGAACAGATAGCCACTAGATACAAAGGCTAGAAAATGGTGGCACTCACACCTTTAATCCTGGCATTCCAGAGATAGAAATCCCTCTGGATCTCTGTGAGTTCAAGGCCACATTGGAAATAGCCAAGCATGGTGACACGCCTTTAATCCCAGAAAGCCAGCCTTTAATCCCAGGGAGTGGTGGTAGAAAGTAGAAAGATATATAAGGCGTGAGGACCAGAAACTAGAGGCTTTTGGCTGGTTAAGATTTTGGCCTGGTTAAGCATTCAGGCTATGGAGCAACATAGTTCAGTTGAGATTCATTCTGGATGAGGACACAGAAGCTTCCAGTCTGAGGAAACAGGACCAGCTGAGGAAGTGGCGAGGTGAGATAGCTGTGGCTTGCTCTGTCTCTCTGATCTACCAGCATGGACCCCAATTACTGGCCTCAGGTTTGATTTTATCAATAAGAACTTTTAAGATTCCTGCTACATTCTAAGATACACAGAGAAGGGGTATAATAGTGAAAAGTGGAAAGAGTCAACACAATTAGATTCAAAGATGGGCTACATACTGGAATTTGCAAGCAGGAACTTTAAAATAGCTACATAAAATATGTGGCATGTTCTAGAGAAAAGGTCAACAACCCAAGGGAGCAGCAAGAAAGAGATGGAAAATAAGTAAATGGGATTGCCAAGAATAAAACAATTATATAAATCTTAAGGACTTGATAAGCTAAGGTGATCTTGGTGTAGACAGGCAAGGATCATGAATTGAACTCTCACAAGAACTTATCAAATCTGAAGCCTATGAAATTAGACACAGGTTTCAACAAAATGTCAGCAAATTAAATTAAGCAATGTGTGAAAAAGATGATAATATCATGAAATCATAAAAAAGATGATAGATGAACAGAGTTTATCCCAGGATGCTAAATTTATCCAGCATTAAAGTTTTTGGTTTTGGTTTTGGTTTTTAGCAATTTAACTCACAAGATTAAGAATAAAATTAAAGATAACCCTAGTAGAATTGGAATAAGCATTTGATACAATTTAGCACCCCTTTACATAAGACTTTTCAGAAAATGAAAAAGAGAATCCTTTTAGTATGATTTAAGACATCTCTGAAAGACCTACAGACCATACTGTGTTTAATGATGAAACTCCTGATTTTTCTGTTGGGTTGAAAATAATGCAAGAATATCAGCTGTATCCTCAAGTTTATGAAATAATGCTGGCTATATGTTGAAATTTAGGTTCTTCATTGATGTAAAAATACTCAGTAAAATACTGGCAAACTGAATCCAAGAACACATCAAAAAAATTATCCACCATGACCAAGTGGTGGCTTCATCCCAGATATGCAAGGATGGCTCAACATACAAAAATCTGTCAATGTAATACACCATATAAACAAACTGAAAGAAAAAAAAAACCATGATCATCTCATTAGATGCTGAAAAAGCCTTTGTAAAATCCAACACACCTTCATGATAAAGGTCCTAGAGAGATCAGGAATACAAGGAACATACCTAAACATAATAAAGGCAATTTACAGCAAGCCAACAGCCAACATCAAATTAAATGGAGAGAAACTCAAAGCCGTTCCACTAAAATCATGAGCAAGACAAAGCTATCCACTCTTACCATATCTATTCAATATAGTGCTTGAAGTGCTAGCTAGAGCAGTAAGACAACAAAAGGAAATAAAGGGGATACAAATTTGAAAGGAAGAAGTCAAATTTTCACTATTTGCAGAGTATATGATAGTATACATAAGTGACACCAAAAATTCTACCAGGGAACTCCTACAGCTGATAAACACCTTCAGCAATATGGCAGGATACAAAATTAACTCAAAAAACAAAACAAACAAAACAAAACCAGTAGTTCTCCTATATACAAATGATAAATGGACTGAGAAAGAAATCAGAGAAATATTACCCTTTACAGTAGCCACAAATAATATAAAATACCTTGGGGTAACTCTAACTAAACAAGTGAAAGACCTGTATGATAAGAAATTGAAGAAGATGGAAAGATCTCTTATGTTCATGAATAGGTAGGATTAACATAATAAAAATGGCAATCTCACCAAAAGCAATCTGCAGGTTCAATGCAATCCCCATAAAAATTCCAACACAATTCTTCACAGACCTGGAAAGAGCAATACTCAACTTCATATGGAAAAACAAAACACCCAGGCAAGTTAAAAGAATCCTTTATAATAAAGCAACCTCTGTAGGCATCGCCATCCCTGACCTCAAGCGCTGCTATAAAGCTATAGTAATAAAAACAGCTTGGTACTGGCATAAAAACTGACATGTGGACAAATGGAATTGAATGAAAGACCCTGACATTAATCCATACAACTATGAACATGTAGTTTTTGACAAAGAAGCCAAAACTGTATAATGGAAAAAAAGAAAGCGTCTTCAATGAATAATGCTGGCATAGCTGGATGTCAACATGTAGAAGATTGTAAAAGGATCCATATCTATTACCATGCACAAAACTCAAGCCCAAGTAAATCAAAGACCTCAATATAAATCCCGTTACACTGAACCTGATAGAAGAGAAAGTAGGAAATAGTCTTGAATGCATTGGCACAGGAGACCACTTCTTAAATATAACACCAGTAGCACAGACACTGAGATTAACAATAAATGGGACCTCCTGAAACTGAAAAGCTTTTGTAGGGCAAAGGACACAGTCAATAAGGCAAAATGACAGCTTACAGAATGGGAAAAGATCTTCACCAACCCCACATTTGAAAGAGGGCTGATCTCCAAAACAAGAACTGAAGAAACTAGACATCAAAATACAGAGCTAAACAGAATTCTAAACAGAAGAATCTCAAATGACCAGAAGACATTAAGGAACTGCTCAGCATCCTTAATCATCAGGGAAATACAAATCAAAACGATTCTGAGATACCATCTTAGACCTGTCAGAATGGCTAAGATCAAACACACTGATGACAGCTTATGTTGAAGAGGATGTGGAGAAAGAGGAACACTCCTCCACTGTTGGTGGGAGTACAAACTTATACAGCCTCTTTCGAAATCAGTATAGTGTTTTCTCAGAAAATTGGGAATCAATCTACCTTAAGACCCAATGATACTACTCTTGAACATATACCCAGGGAATGCTTGATCATACCACAAGGACACTTGCTCAACTATGTTCAAAGCAGCATTATTCATAATAGCCAGAATCTGGAAACAACCTAGATGCCTCTCAACCAAAGAATGGATAAAGAAAATTTGGTACATATACACAATGGAGTATTATTCAGCTATAAAAAATAATGATATCATGAAATTTGCAGGCAAATGGATTGAACTAAAAAATGTCATCCTGAATAAGATAACCCAGACTCAGAAAGATAAACATAGTATGTACTCACTCATAAGTTGATACTAGATGTAAAACAAAGGATAACCAGACTACAATGCACAGCTCCAGAGACGCTAGAAAACAGGGAGGACCCGAAGAGGGACTCATGTAATGCCCTGGGAAGGGGAAATAGATAATATCTCCTGAGTAAACTGGGGGTGGGGGGACAATGGAGGGTGGGGGATGGGTGATGGGAGCATGAGGGAATGGGTCAAGCTGGGACAGGGGCAGAGTGGGAGAACAATGAGGGAGGTATCTTGATAGAGGGAGACATCATGGAGATAGGGAGAAACCTGGTGCAAGGTAAGTTCCCAGGTATCCACAGGAATGACCTCAGCTTAGACTACTAGCTGTGGTGGAGAGTGTGTCTTAGCTGGCCTATCCTGGTGATCAGATTGGTGAATGCCCTAACTGTCATCATAGAACCTTCATACAGTAACTGATGGAAACAGATGCAGAGAGCCATGGCCAATCACCAGGCGGAGCTCTGGAAGTCCAGTCAAAGAGAGGGAAAGGGATTCTATGAGGAAGGGGCATCAAGACCATGATGAGGAAACTTACAGATACAACTGAACCAAGCTAGTGGGAGCTCATGAACTTTGGACTGAAAGCTGTGGAGCCTGCATGGGACTGGACTGGGCCCTCTTCATGGACAAGACATTTGTGTAGCCTGGTCTGTTTGAGGGGCCCCTGACAATGAGAATAGGATCTATCCCTGGTACATGAACTAGCCTTTTCGAGCCCATTGCCTATGGTGGGACACCTTGCACAGCCTTGATGCAGGGGGAGGGGCTTGGACCTGCTTCACCTGAATGAATGTGCAGGGCTTTGCTGACTCCCTATGGGAGACCATACCTTTTTGGAGAAGGGGATGGAGAGTGGGCTGGGGAGGAAGGCTTGGGGGAGTGGGAGGAGAGATGAGGGACGGATCTGTGGTTGGTATGAGGAATGAATAAAACATTTCTTAATTAAAAAATAAGAAAAAAAGGAAAACATGTTTGTGAGATCAAAAGCATATTTAATATAAAAAAATTTAGGTTCTTACAAGTCATTTAAGACATTCTTATCCAGGGAATCACTCATCCTCTTATTTTGCTCCCTGCCCCCCACAATATGAGAAAAAATATTCCATTGTGGTGTATTGTGTTCCCCAATGCACCCTAATAAACTTATCTGGGGTCAGAGAACAGAACAGCCACTAGATAGACACAGAGGCCAGAAAATGATGGCACACACACACACACCTTTAATCCTAGCATTCTAGAGGCAGAGATCCACCCAGATCTCTGTGATTTCAAGGCCTCAGTGGAAACTGAGCCAGGCATGGTGACACACACCTTTAATCCCAGGAAGTGATGGCAGGAAGCAGAAAGGTATATAAGGCGTGAGGACCAGGAACTAGAGCCCTTCAAGCTTTTAGACTTTTAGCAGCAGTTCAGCTGATATCCATTTGGGTGAGGACTCAGAGGTTCCAGTTTGAGGGAACAGGGTCAGCTGAGAAGTTAGCAAGATGAGATTAGCTGTGGCTTGTTCTGTCTTTCTGATCTTTCAGAATTTACCCCAATACCTGGCTCCCAGGTCTGCTTTTATTAATAAGACCATTTAAGATTCATGTTACATTCCATAGCGATTGTTCCAAACTTTGAAGTCATTTAAGGTCTCAGGACTTCATTAAGTCAGAAGTAATAGTGTATTGGGCATGTGGGAGATGATAGAGCATTATTGATAGTTGTCCTTAAGTAAAACACAGACAAATGGGGAGGGAAAATATTAAACAGTTAATGGCAATAGAGGCTGATGAAGCCACAGAGATAAGCACTGGCTACTGAGCAGCACACAGGTGGGGCTATCACCTAGCCAGCAGAAGCAGCAAAGAAATCTTCCAGGAGCAGGTGAGCAGCAGGTGTTAGATGTGACTACCAGCAGTTTTCTACTGTAAGGTTTCAAGTCACAAGTACCAAATGCAACACAGTCATTGGATTCCCGGGAAGTCTGGGTGCACTTTGCTGTGGAATAATCCTCTTATATGCTGTAAAGATTTGTCACTCAAATTCATTTAATAAAATGCTGACTCAGCTGTAGCAGGGCAGGAAGTATAGGCAGGGTGACCAAACTAAGAATGATGAGAAGGAGAAGGGCAGAGTCAGGAGTTACCAGCCAGCACAGAGAGAGCAGAAGATGAATGTGCCATGCTAATAAAGGTACCGCTATATGGCAAAGCATAAATAGAAATATGGATTAATTTAAATGTAAGAGTTAGCTAATAACAAGCCTGAGCTATTGACCAAGCATTTTATAATTTATATTAAGCCTCTGAGTGATTATTTGAGAGTGGCTGCAGGGCACAGGAAAACTTCCATTTATAGCACTTAGGCTTTTTTTTTTTTTTTTTTTTTTTTTTTACTGGCAATAACTCCAAGACAACATAAAGGGAAGTATATCCACTGATTTCCACTCTGAGCAACAGAGTAGATATCCAGCCTAAAGTCAGCGGGTATTATTGGGATGTTCTTCCATCTGGGTATTGTGTGTGAATGGTTGTACACATCAGTTCTTCCTGATCTGTTCTATTGTCATTTTGTATGGAACCATCTTACTCACTTACAGCTTTGTGTATTCACTATCCCAGTTCATGTATACAGAGGACCAGATGGGCCATAACTCCTTTCTAGGCTTCCACAATAGAAGACAGGAGTGTGCTGACAGAAAGAAATATGTGGTGATATTGTGTCCTCCAATATACTGTGCACCCTAATAAACCTATCTGGGATCAGAGAACAGAATAGCCACTAGATAGACATAGAGGCCAGAAAATGGTGGCTGAGATCCATTTGGATGAGAACTCAGAAGCTTCCAGTTTGAGGAAATAAGATCAGCTAAGGAACTGGCAAGGTGAGGTTGGCTGTGGCTTGTGCTGTTTCTCTGATCTTTCAACATTCATCCTAATACCTGGCTCCAGGTTTGATTTTATTAATAAGACCCTTTAAGATTTGTGCTACAGAAGTACAAGGGCAAAGCTCAGGAGGAAAGAGAGGCTGGCTGTACAGAGACTGCTATGGAGATGGTGGCTTCAGGTTGAGTGGGGAGGGCTGGAGCTGGGAGTGGGGTGTTTTAGGCCTTCCCTTTTAGGCCCTAGATGTCACTCCAGGGAGTTTATGCTTTTATTTCCCTCAGCGCATTAGAGAGCTATCGAAGAGTGTTAAGCAGGGGATTGTGTCACTGTATGCTTCACTTTCGTTTTAAGAAATATTACTCAAGTGACAGTGTCAAAATTGAACTTAAAGGGGCAAGAGGAGAGTCTTGGAAACCATTTAGGAAATTGTTACCTTAGTGGTCTACAAAATAATGATGGCATAATTCAAGGCACAGTGCTGGGTGGAGAAGAATGGACAGACTCAAGATGGAACAGATAGCACTTAATGGTTAATTGGACACGAGACATGACACAGGATAATTATGCCCTTTTTCCTTCATCATTCAGCAGAGGGCATTTTTGTAACAATGTATGATCCCTTCCAGCGTTTTATACTTCTTCACGAAAGCATGCATTTTTCAATTACCTTGTTAAAAGCCTGAAAATGTTCATCCATTTATACTGTTTTTTTTATTGTCAGTTCCTAAGATAGTAAAAATAAAATGTATCTCTGAGCAGCTATCACATCACTTTCTCACACAAATTCTGAACACGATGTTCAAGCATAGATAGGTTAATGCAAGAAGTAATTTTCATCGACTGCGAGGAAGGTTCACATGCTTACCTCAGTGGAGGTATGATTAAACGAAATACAAGACTAGAGATGTTTAGGATTATGTTCTGCTTGGCCCTGAACTAACCAGAATTATTTTCATAGATAAATATCTATTGTTGAGATTAAATGTGAACTCCTTTCTTGAATAATTATATCATACAAAATAGTTTAATTTTTATGAGTCAAATATCTTTTCATACCCTTGAGTCATTATTGTAAATATCAATGATAAATTGCCCTTCAACTCACTTTATATTCAGTAATGACTTGATCCATTAAGCAAACCAAAAGAAGAGGGAGATTAAGTTTCCTTAAGAAATGAATAATGGAGTATACAAAATAGCTTAGCTTCTGGGGGCTTTTTAGATTTCACTGGCAGGCACAGTATTCGTACCCTGGGCGGCGTGTGTGTGTGTGTGTGTGTGTGTGTGTGTGTGTGTGTGTGTGTGTGTGTGTGTGGCATTTTCACTTAGCATCTAGAGGGAAGAGTAGTGCAAGGGACAAAGAGCAGATGAGCCTACAGTGTTGCAGGGACAACACAGAGGCAAATAAGGTTAGAAATAAGGAAGAATCGCTCTTCCCCCTCTTCGACTGGACTCCTGGAGCTCAGTCTGGTGCTTGGCTGTGGATCTCTGCATCTGCTTCCATCAGTTACTGGATGAGGGCTCTATGATGACAGCTAGGGCGCTCACCAATCTGATCACAGGGGAATGTCAGCTCAGGCACCCTCTCCACCATTGCTAGTAGTCTAAGGTGGGGTCATTCTTGGGGATTCCTGTGAAATTCCCTAGCACCCTGTTTCTCCTTACCCCCATGATGTCTCCTTCTATCATGGTACCTCTTTCCATGAGCAAGGGGCATCAAGATCATGATAGGGAAATGTACAGAGACAACCAAACCAAACTAGTGAGAACTCATGAACTGTGGATCAATAGCTGTGGAGCCTCCATGGGACTGGACTATGCTCTCTGCTTAGGCTAGACAGTTGTGTAGCTTGAACAGAGGACTTAAGGGGCCCTTTGGAAGTGGGATGAGGATCCATTCCTGGTATATGAGTGGGTTTTTGGAGCCCAATACCTATGGTGTGACACCTCACACAGCCTTGAGGCAAGGGGAGGGGCTTGGACCCTTTTGTAAAAACAAAAGACCCTGACTACATTCAGCAAATATCTTTAGGTGACTGTGAGTCTTTGTCTTTGTGAAAGAAACTGACAAGTTTAAGCTGCAGAAAGTTTTGCCTTTGGGGTGGGTGGGTGGGACTTTTGAAAGACTCACAAAAAAAATATTAAAGTGTGGCAGGAGAGGGAACTCAAATGGTGATGTAATTGAGTCGCAAGCTTCCAATGATTTGGACCAAGCTGGTTGCTTATGTCTATCAGGACATGGTTTAAGGACGACTTTATGTACAGACCTAAGGATTTCCTGAAGATGTGAAGGTGAGAAAAGTCCCTATCAGTATACCAATGCATTCTCCCAGGACCGAATCTCACTTATAAACATTCTCTTAGCCCAGACCATGAACTCATATTTCCAGCTTCTGTTAGTCTTTTATGAACACATTTAAAGGAAGCTTAGTTGTTCAGCCAGATGTTTTCCTATACATTCTGTTTGGTTCTATGGAGTGTAGTTCACCTGGCCACTGGAGACTACTTCCATAGCTCTCTTTAAAGTTCCACAAGTAAGTACTCCTGGTCTCTCTTTGTTTAAAGTAAGATGGATGACAATTAGAGACAGAATGGACTGGGTGCTGCCTGGAGCCCACTTACGTGATTTCCCTCAGTATTGATCAACTGGAGGAGAATTTCTTTACCGGGCTTCTTTTCTTTCAGCAACGCCGGGCAAATGTTTCAGCAGGTCATTCTGTTCAGTAGAAAAGAAATACATAATTGAGGCTTCTGGGAAATTGGGCACACTTGGTAGGGGAGTCTGTATTTATTATATCCTTGTAAAAATATAGTAAACCAAGGCAATAATGTGCCTTCTATGAGCGTTTTGTCCAAAAATTGAGAAAAAATGCATAAGAACAATGGCTTAGGAGATTAAAAATGGTATTGGAATGAACACATAAGTAATATACAATGACAGAGGAAGGAAGGGTGGTTTGATTTGAGGTATGAGAATGTTTAGAAAAATGGAGCTAATCAAATTACGACCTGTCATCAAAGATAAATAGCTAAGCCCTTTGAGGCCAACTGCTCGCAAGCTGTCTTCTGACACTGAAGGGCAAACGTGAGGTTTGAGGTATTGTCATGTCCTACCTGAGCTCAGTTTGTCCCACTCACCATGATCACCAAATCATTTCCATAATTATTCACAGAACTTTTAAAACTCAACTTCCCAACAAAGAGAACTACTAGCCTACTGAGTAGTTGTTGAGTTTTACTTGGTAAGATCTCAAAATTCAACCCCTAGTGCACCAAATAAGAGGTTCCATCACATTTGGCATCTGTAAACATTAATCATAGACTACAGAAAGTAATCATTTACTCAGACTTTGCATCTAAAAGGTAACTAAATTAATATTTCTACTCTAATACCACATATTAAAGGAAAAATTGATATCTCATTAGCATAGCTGATGTACTGTGAGCAACAGCATTTCAGAGGGGAGGTGTGTATGAAATGAAGCTTAAAAATATGGTGGGGCCTCCATCAGAGAGCCACTCAAAAAATCTTTTGAAATTATAACCTAATTAGGCCCCTGGGCAGAGAATGCCTCCCTAAATGCAGGTACTCATCTATCATATTCTGAAATAGCGTTTTCTTCTCTTCATTATTCAAATGTGTATATATAGAATAAGCATTGTAATCTTTGTCAATTAAGAAAAAATGAAACACCATATGGTAAAAGAAAAATTAATAGAATTCTAGACCTTTGTAATTCACCACTTATCTTACTAGTTTCTCTAGGAATAACACTTCTTTTTCAGTATTCTTTTTTACACTCTCCCTAGTTGTCTGTTTTTAGGCTGGCTATTCTAGAAATGTATTAGGGGGTTCAAGTTGGAGTAACTGATAGACAATGTGCAAATTCTTTGGGCCTCATGGTGATCTGGCTATATTGCATTAACTCCTCTCCAAGGTAAATCCTTCCATTTCTCCATACCTCAGTGTCTCCATCTCAATCCATCTATTCATCCAACCACTCACCAACCCACCTCCCCACCCATCTATTCACCTACTTTTCCATCCATCCATCCATCCATCCATCCATCCATCCATCCATCCACCCACCCATCTATCCATCCACCCATCTGCCCACCCACCTATCCATCCATCCACCTATCCACCTACCCATCCACCAACCCATTGAGATACATGCTTTAAAACTTGACTCTTGGTTATGGAGAATGGCAAATTTGGAATTTGTGGAGTACACCAACAGTCTTAAAATTCTAACCATATCTGTTAAATTCTAGAACAGATCATGTCAAAACTGTAGCACAGGATTTGGCAGGAGTCAGGTTGCCTCAATTCCTCAGGGATCTCAGTCTTTCCTTTCTGTGATGACTTAATGCTTGGGTCTGTAAGATTCATACTTTGAATCCTAATAATAAGACAAGTGTTCAAAGGAGCAGTGAGAGGTCATTAGATCATGTCTGCTCTGCCTCACTATTGCCCTTACACAAGACACCCCTGAAAACTAGCTAACTCTTCTCTGGTAAAGATTATCAGAAGGTTCCACATGTTGGCAAGATAAACTTCAATAGAAGAATCTGCTAATGTCTTGATCCTGGATTTCATAACCTCCAAAAAAATGAGAAGCAATTGCTGTTGTTTATAAGCTGTCAAATCTGAGATTTGTTGTGTAAGTATAAAAGACTTTAAATACCTTATAGAAGCTATTATGAATTTGCATGTTAATCACATCAGAAAGTATTTCTACAACATCTAGACTGACATTTAAACAGTAAGGTTCCATTGCCTAGCCAACTAAGTTCACACAGAAAACTACCTATTGTCTTTGTTTATCATCTATTGTACATCTTATCTATCTTCTATCTAATCTGCCTATCAATCACTCACATATCTATCATCTATTGCTTATATGTTTATCATCCATCTATCTTTTATCTATCTATCTATCTATCTATCTATCTATCTATCTATCTATCCATCATCTACCTATCTACCTATCTTTCTATAATCTGTCCATCACCACATACTGACTTTTGCCAGGGACATTGCATGTCACTCTTGGATGGGAGAAATACTATGTAGTTTTGGCTTTGTATCTGACAGGCCACTGTCAGCCATTATTCTATGGATGCTCCTTGATAGTACAAGGTGCTATCTTCTGTATACAAATCATATCTTATTCCATTATAGTGGATATACATGACTACTTCAGGTATTATGTATAACTTTATTTTGTGAGCTTTATTTTTCCTGTTCTTTCAACACAGCTGAACAAATTTTGCCAATTTCCCACAAAAGTAGTATGATAATTCCAAAGAGAATGCAGAAGGACAAAGCAATATTTTTTGTGTATGCTTTTTTGGTCATTCATTAAGTGATATAAAACAAGTCTTTTGTGTTTTGAAAGAAGAGTAGTTATTATCTAGTATACTAGTTTCTTTCATTGATCCCATTGTATAGTATATAGAAGTTTATTATAAGGTAACAATATGCAATACATACAGTGATTCTCACATGTGAATATCATTTAGAATCTTGAAAAAAGTGAAACTCAATATTAAATAATGGGCAAAGGCCTAAACATTAAAATATGTTTTAAATCCTTCAATATATTTTATGAAGGTACAGAAAAGTTCATTTAAACCTATTCAGTTCATTTAGAATTTCTCAATATGAGTATCTACAACATTTCAATGATGTAAAGAGTGCACAGATTTGAAGGACTTTTAATGAAGAACACAATGTTTATTGATGGCTTTCATCTTTTGAATAAAAACAGTATGAGTGATTCTTTTATTATTTATATTATGTTTGTTAAAATAACCTTCATACCATATACATATAACTGAAAATAAAATTATCCTACAAGTGAAAGCCAAAGAAGCTAAACTTAAATCCTCAGTCCCCATGTGGTGAGTATACATGTTGGATTTTGAGCTAATACCTTTCCTTTTCTGACGCTGTATTTTATACAAGAAGATAACAATATGCTGAAGTACTGAATTATAGTTAGCAAAATATGATATTGCTATTAAACTCTTACAGTTTAATTAAGTTTGGTTTGTATTTCTTATGGAGAGATTCCAAGAGTAAAACCATTTCCCAGTTTCCACTTGGACTACTAGCTCTTCACCTCTTAGAGCTCCTGTAAAACAGATCTGCAGCTCTCCTAGTACCTTCAGAATGCTCCCTGCCCGAACCACTGTTCATCTCTTTTTCTGTCTTCACCATCTGCCTTCAAGACTCCATGCAAGCATTACTCCCTCTGCAAAGCCCTCGAGGATTCCTCCAGCACAGAGCAACCTGGCTTTTCCTTCTTCAGTGTACCATGTCTTCACTTAAGTTATGAGACCTGGTCCTTTAGTCAAACTTCCCATCTCATTGCAACCCCCTCCCCCTTTGTCCTTTCTTTCCTTTGCTCTGTCCTTTAGCTCTCCAATGGGCCTTTTCTTCAGCTCACACATGAGTAGCCACTCATTCCTTGTCCTTTCAAGCAGTCCTGCTCTTCTCAGCTAAGCTCTGCCTTACTCTTTCTCCTTGCTGCCTCTTCATTCTTGGTGTCAAGTTTTAGACTAATGATATGACTGACTGAAAGTCACCTTCAAGTCTCCTAACTCTCAAATCTGAACATCAAGTTTTAGTTGTTCTTATGAATGGCAAGTGGCACTAAATTAGCTGCCACATTGTTGAAAGACACTCATAAGCTATACCTCACCCTTTTCCTTATTTTCTTTCTGCCTTTTGGGTTATTATTCACAAGTCCTTCCTAGATTCTCTGTCATGTCCTCAGTTTATAGTAGATTTCCTCTGGATGACTGTTATTTCTTTCCTTGTCTCTGGTCCATCTCACCTTCTTTCTGTGTGTGATTATAGGTGACTATTTGGGTTATTCAACTTGATTAAGTTACATGAATCACCATGTAGGTTTTCTTTTGATTATTACCTTTACATCTAGATCTGTCCTGTGAAGACCTACACTGGAATGTCCACTGGTGTCTAAATCACTACATATTAAAACTGAACTATTTAATGACTACTCTTTCCCTGATCTTGGTCTAGTTGGGTTTATATACAATAATATTATAAACTGGGCTGTTTTAAAAAACAAAACAAAACAAACCAGGTGCTTATTTCTAGTTATAACTCTGAGATCAAAACACTAGCAGATTTAGTGTCTACTGAGGGCCCATTTTTATTTAGCTCATAGTCAGTGTTCTTACTGTGTTCTTATTAGAAGGAAGGAAGGAAAGGAGGATGGGAGAGAGAGGGAGGGAGGGAGGAAAGAAAGGAGGAAGGGAGGGAAGGAGGAAAGAAAGGAGGAAGGGAGGGAAGGAGGGAGGTAGGAAAGAAGGAAGGAAGGAAGGAAGGAAGGAAGCTGTCTTGGATTTCTTTTATAAATGACACTAATGTCATCATGGATGCTCTACTCCTATGATCTATTCTTCTACCAACACTCTCATCTCCTAGTACCATCACCTCCAGGTCTAGAATTTCAACATATGAATTTGGGTTGGGATATGTTTAATCTATACTATACACTAACCCAGTCTTCAGTTACTGTTCTTTTGTATGATGGATGCCATTGCCATTGAAGATCAAATCTTTGTATGACCTTCAGTTCAATTCCTCAACTTTCTTAATCTGCTCCTGTAAATTCCACTCACAGTTATTTAGCAAGATTATTTTAATAATCTTTGTCCTAGCTAGCTTTAATTGTCAACTTGACCCAGTCTAGAATCATCTGAGAAGTCATCATTGAGGAGTTTCCTAGATAAGACTGGCTTATGGGCATGTCCATAGGGAATTCTCTTAATCATTCATTGATACAGAATAGCCTCCCTCAGTGTGGGCAGCACCACTCCGAGGCACGTGGTCCTGAGTTGTATGAGAAAACTAGCTAAGCTGGGGCCTGAGAGCAATGTATCAAACAGTAGTCCTCCATAGATTCTACTGTTCTTGTACTTTGGCTGTGAGTGAGGTCCCTGGCCAGAGCTAATGCTGTGTGGAATAGCAAACAGTCCTGCTTGTAGGGTCCTGTCTCGACTTACCTTTAAAGGGTAAGATGAAATAAGCCCATTCCTCTCTGAAGTGGCTTTCTGTCATAGTGTTTATTAACAGCAACAGCAGGAAACTAGAACAACTTCTTGTCTCCCTGCCCCCTTTCCACTCTTATCTAGCTCTCTTCCACAGTATAGCTGCAGTTTTTGTTAAGCCTTTAATTAACTACTACTATATCACAACAACTCAGGAGAGCAGAGGGGATCCTCCTGGACTGAACTTCTCCATGCCTCATTGCGTATCATTGGCCTTAACAGTGTCTCACTAGTTTCTACATTTGTTATATTTCCTGTTTGAACTATGTTTCCTTTTATTCTGACACACTCTGTTCTGACTAGCCCAAATACACTCCCAGCCCTGATTTGCCTATAGTTTGATGTGCATTCGTCTTCTTAGAAATGTCCTCATACAAATCCTCTCATAAAATCCTATTTATTATTAAGTAATTACTCTCAGGTGTTTATGTACTTGCTCATTTTATAAGTTTCAATATATTATACCCACACATATTTCCCACATTTGTCTTTATTGTGAAAATGTATTACAATTTGATAAGAATTATAAAATAATTACATATAAACATCATTTCTGAATAATCTGATTTTTGAATATTCTGTGCAATTTAGTACTAGGGAGAAATACTGCTCAATGAATATTTAATGCACATGTTTCACAATTCAGTGAGGCCCTTTAGTGTGTCACATGAATGTGTTTCACAGTTACTCAGCTCACTTGTCTATAATAGAGGAAGCATTATAGCCACAAGCGAAGGCCACTGGGTTGCACCGCAAGTTTATTGTTTGGGGCTGCTCTGCCCTTTTGATGCTATCTTTCTTAAGGGGAAAGACTTTAGACATTCTTACAAAAGCAACATAAACATCCATTGTATTTTATATGGATTTTGAGATTACCAATCTTCATGTAAAAATGTATGGTTAGCCTCAGGCAAAATGATGCAGCTTGTGATCAGCTGTGATGATACTATGTCATGCTTGTCCAACATTTTGCCCCTTCTCTTTACAGCCTCATGCTTCTAGAGCATCTGATGCCTTCTGGGACTGGAAAATCATCATATGTCAGCATTCTTCCTAGAAGTGCTTATTCTTCACATCATCTGCACCAGTTTCTTGGCCTCATCTCTCAGAGTAAATGGCTTTAGACACAGGTGATTAATGACATACTGATGTGTTTTCAATCACAGCTACATTTAGAAGTTTTTTGTGAATTTCACATATGAATCCTGTATTCACATCATTTCCTTTCCCTCCCCTTCTTCCAACTCCTCCCATGATCCCATTTTCCCTGCTCCTCTCAAATTCATGGTCCCCTTTTACAGTTATCATTATTATATATTTATAATATGTACATACACACACACACATAAACCTGCTGAATCCATTCAGTGTTGGTCACATACGCATGTTTTTAGGGTTGAACACTTGTTATTGAACAACATTTAGGGTGCTCGTCCCTGAGGAAGACTGATTATCTTTCACCAGCAATCTTTAATTCCTTATGGATCTTCATACAGGGATAGGGTTTTCCTACAGGTGTGTGACTTGCCCCTCTCAGGCTGGCTTGTCATCTGGTGCTGTCATTATTTGGGTCATATTTAGGTATCCATATTATTGTGACTTCATGGGTGCAACTTCCCTCTCATACACAGAAGGCACAGTCTTACGGTAGACACCCTCATATTCTGACTCTTACAATATTCCAGCCCTCTCTTTCAGGAATTTCCCCGAGTCTTAGATATAAGGGTTGTGTTATGTATGTATCAGTTGCATCATTTCATGGTCAGTCAGTTATCTACATTTTGATCAGTTGTGACTTTCTGTATGTGGTCTCTATCTGCTGCAAAAAGAAGCTACTTTGATGCAGGACAAGAGCTGCACTTATTTGTGGATGCATGGATAACTGTTTGGAATGCACTTACAGATAATACTGGTTCTAGGAACGCATGAATGGTAGTTTCTCCCCTGGGTCAATGGCCTAAGCAGCCACAGGTAGCTGGATATGTTTATAGTACCAGGCACTAATTCTTTCATACCAAGAAAAAATTTATTTTAATGACACAGTAGTAGGTTAAATCCAAGATATAATAAGTTCTACTATTGAGCCTTTGGAAATATTTTTACATGGTGGTCATTGCTAAGATTTGCATATGAGAGGTAGTACTCATGGAAGATACTGCCAGATAATATCCAGTTAGATTTCTCCAAGTGCTGTGTCTGAAATATACAATGTCTTCATTAATAGGGGCTTACTGTCAATTTCTTGGAGGCAGCTAAAGGCAATAGCAATAGCATATATTGTTTTGGAGAGTTTCTTGGATTCCTTGACCAACAATTGGAAAGGAGTTTTTTCATGTTTGGTTCTCTCATTTTTGTTAGATCATCTATAGCTTCTGGGGGAAGCATCATCACCCCAAGTGACACAATTTCATTTAAACCACATGTGCATAAATATATTATATGTAAAATAAATATAATGACTTCCCATGGCTTTTCAAACACACTTAATGTTAGTTATCCCTCCTCCCTCTCATTTTTCCTATTTCCCCTTCACAGCACTCATCTTCTTTTGTTCCGCTCTTTACAGTTCCTTCTCCATACCCCCCAACATCCTTTTGACTTTCTGAGTTTTCGTAGTTATTTCATATTATATATTCACTTCTAAAGATTCTGAGCAAGAAACACAATATGTTTTGTATATATGTAACATTTGTCCTTCTGGGTGTGGGTTATCATACTCAGTAAAATATTTCTAGCTTCTTCCATTTGCCTGCAAATTTCAGTTTTCTTTACAGCTGAATAGAATAGCAGTACCCCTGGAATATATGTACCTCACTTTCATTATCTGTTCATCAGTTGGATGACTAATAAGTTATTTTTATTTCCTAGCTATTTTAACAGATTCCTCTGGGGATACATGGTTTTCAACTATATCTCTATAACAGTGGCAATTCAGTTGCTTTGGATTTGATGTGAGTGAGTGCATACAGAGCAATATGGAAATTTTGACCCATGAGTAGCTTCCTATTTCCTCTGGTGTTCAGTCTTTGAATTGGCACCAGGATGTGAAAAACCAGAACAAGGGCACACTCTTCCAGAAGACTAGCCCAGGCTTGGAGATTTACTACATGTTTGAGGTTCTGACCAGTTGCTTCATGCATCATGGTAACAGCCTTCATATTTCCTGATTTATGAAAACCACAAAACTTACTGAAAATCTATATAGTTTTATCATAGAAATAGGATACAACTTAGAACCAGCCAAACAGAAGAAATGTAGAACATTTGGGAGAGGTCCCAATGTTTGGGAGAGATGCAATACTTCCATTGTACCCAGAGACATCGTCCCATTTCTTGTCAGTGTGATGTCCTTAGACTTCTGCTAAGGTTATGTCTGCATAAGTCTCCCTCCACCAAATAAAAATGTCTTGAGGCAAAAAAATGGACTTAGCCAACATTCAAATATTATAGGCTGCCCAAGTGGCCCCTGTGCTCACAATACTTGTATTAGCCTAAACCAGAGCAAAAATCACCTAACACAAACCCTTTGTATAATGAAGTACTGAATATCATGTATAACTTACTGAATGCAGCATTTAAGAATGAACACAGAAGTCATATGATTGTGTGATTATATTTTTCATACCTCTGTGAATTGAAATGTCATAATACAATTCTGGAATTGGAGACTCTGTATTGACAATAAGGACAGTACCTCAATCTCTAGTATCCAGAGACTTCCTGATGCTTTGTTTTGCAGGCATAATTGACTGAAACAGTGGCCATATAGCTGAGTTTAATCCATAGCCACCTTCCACCTTTCAGAGGTAGGATTGATGCCCACTTGGTCAAAATATTGTCCTATAATCATATAGGATGATAATATGGATGGGCAGGGCCCTTCCTGTATTAAGCAATTTCATGGGCTTAAATTATCTAAGGACATTCTATAGTAAATATTGGCCCTGTTAGTACAAACTACCAAATGTTGTCCAGGGCTCAATAAAGGATAACAAAGGAATTGCCCATTGTTTATGACATCTCATGAGATTTCAGGTTATGCTATGACTGGATGAATATACCCCTGCATTCCATGTGTTAATAACTTTCTAACCCTGATTGCTAGTGGCATATAGTGGAGCCTCCTGGAGATGGGACCTTTACTTAAGACACTAAGATCATCCCTTGGAAGAGATTGTGGGACCTTTGTCTCTTTCTCTTTTCTTTGTTACTGGTTCATGAAGTTTCTGAGTCACTTCATATGTATTCCCCCGATGGTGTCCTCTCTTCACCATGGGCCCAAACTAATACAACCATTCAATCTGAAAGTTTAGAATTTTCAGCAAAAATAACCCATTTTGTTTGTAGTTAATTGCCTCATCATAGAAATGGAGAGTTAATACAGTCATCTTCAAAGGAAAAAAATCAGACAAATTCTTAATTATGCAATCGTGAATATTCAAATTTAAGAAATTTCCCATTGGAAAAAAAACATAGATCCTTCTATTTCTCTTCATGTTTCTTGAAACCATGTAAGAAAAACTGGGCAGCTGTAGTTTAAAAACTCTCTGATCTTCATTCCCTCATTTATTTATGTATATAGCACAGTAAAAAGCCATACTATTCATTCTTTAGGTTTCCCTTTGAAACAAGAGAAGAATTCAATATTTATGTCAAGCTATTACAAATAATAATGTATTAACAAGATATTTTGTTATCTGAATTGAAATCTTAGAGAAAAAAAAAAAGAAGTTGAGCCAGCAATATGGCTCACTGTGTAAAGCCTCATTGTGGAAGCCTAGTGGCCTACATTCAATCCCAGAATCCTTGTAAAGCTGGGAAGAGTGAACTAACTTCATAGTTATTCTCCACCCTCCATGCACATGCCATGCCACACATACCCATAAGCATATCACATGCACAATAGTAATAATAATGATAATGATAATAAATTATATTTTTAAAAAGAAAAAAATAGAGTCAATGTGAATTGTACGTGGATCAAAGAAAGACCTTCATATGAGAACTATAACTGCAATATTGATATAGAAAAAAGAAATTTCAACCATGATGATCTTAGATTTTGAAGTAGTTTTCAAATATGGTACCAAAGTTATATGCATCAAAATTAAAAAAATACATAAATTGTATTCTAAATTTAATTTTTTATGTATAAAATGATCATATTGAAAGAGAAAATAAAAGACAACTCACAATGGTAGGGAATTCTTCTAAATAATAAATTTCATGAAAGTCAAATACTAACAATAGGTAATTGTAACTAAATGAAGCAAGCTGATTTAAGGAAGAAGAAAGGACTTGAACAGAAATTTCCTCCCAAGAAGATAAGCCAACCAACATCAAACAAATAGAAAAGACTTCAATGCCACAGATTATCCTAGTCTCTTCAGGGTCCTGTAACAAAACTAGGACTAATATGCAAAAGGAAATAAATGTAATAAGTATTTGAGTATGAGCAAGAATGTAGAAAAATTAAAATATTGTTCCTTGCTGATGGGAATGCAATTGTCATCAAAACCAGTTCCCATAAAAAAAGGACAAACAGCCGGGCGTTGGTGGCGCACGCCTTTAATCCCAGCACTCGGGAGGCAGAGCCAGGCGGATCTCTGTGAGTTCGAGGCCAGCCTGGGCTACCAAGTGAGCTCCAGGAAAGGCGCAAAGCTACACAGAGAAACCCTGTCTCGAAAAACCAAAAAAAAAAAAAAAAAAAAAAAAAAAAAAAAAAGGACAAACAAAGTATATTCTCACTCATAAGTGGATACTCGATGTAAAGCAAAGGATTACCAGACTACAAACCACAGCTCCAGAGAAGCTAGCTAACTAGGAGAACGATAAGAGGGATGCATGGATAACCCTGGGAAGGGGAAATAGATGAGATCTCCATGAGCAAACTGGGGGTAAGGTGGGGACAATGGAGGGAAGGGGATGGGGAATGAGAACATAAGGGAATGGGATGGTCAAGCTAAAACAGGTACAGAGTGGGAGAGCAAGGAAAGAGATACCATGATAGAGGGAGACATCAAGGGAACAGGGAGAAACAGGGTGCTAGGGAATTTCCCAGGAATGTACAAGAATAACCCCACTTTAGACTACTAGCAATAGTGGATAGGATGCCTGAACTGGCCTACTCCAGTAATCAGATCAGGGTATACCCTCATTGTCATCATAGAGCCTTCATCTAGTAACTGATAGAAGCAGATGCAGAGATCCACAGCCAAGCACAAGGCAGAGCAACAGGAATCCAGTTGAATAGAGAGAAGAGGGATTCTATGAGTAAGGGGCAAGATCATGACGGGGAAACCTACAGAGACAATCAAGCCAAACTAGTGAGAACTCATGAACTGTGGGCCAATAGCTGTGGTGCCCCCATGAGACTGGACTAGGCCCTCTGCATAGGCCAGACAGTTGTTTAGCTTGACCTGCTTAAGGGACCCCCTCAAAGTAGGACCAGGATCTGTCCCTGGTGCATGTGAGGGCTTTTGGAGCCCAGTACCTATGGTGGGACACCTTACACAGCCTTGGTGTAGGGGAAGGGGCTTGGACCTGCCTCAGCTGATTGTACCAGGCTCTGCTGAAACCCCTTGGGAGGCCTTGCCTTGGAGGAGGTGGGAATAGGGGGTGGGTTGGTGGGGAGAAGGCTGAGGGGCAGGAAGAGAGGGGCATCTGTGGTTGGTATGTTAAATGAATAAAAAATTTCTTAATAATAAAAAAGAAAAATTAAGAATAGAATTTATCACATATTCTAGAACCAATTAATTCTAAGCCAAGATTACAAAATTAAGTCACCGTTAGATAAATATGAAAAATATGTTCTATACATACTGAATAGAATATTATTCACTCATAAAGAAAAATGAGGTCCTGTTGCTTTAGTTACTTGTCTGTTGCTGTGATAAAACACCACAGCCATAGCAGCTAATAGATGAAAGTGTTCTTTGACTTTAAGTTCAGAGGTCTAGAGCCCATCATGGTAGGGACCCTGTGGCACCACATGGAAGTCATGACTATAAGTTCCGAGAACAAACTGGAAATGGTGATGAAGATCAGGAATTTCTTAAACTATAGCTGCCCAGTTTTTCTTACATGGCTTAGAGAGGCATGAATAGAAATGGAAGATCTCATGTAGATCTCAACCATTTCTCTGTCTTTGGGCAATCCCTGTGTCTTTCTCAGGGTCCTCTTTACTAGGTAGCTTCCTGAAGTTATGAGTTGCAGTCTGGTTATCCCTTGCTTTACATCTAGTATCCACATATGAATGAGTACATACCATATTTGCCTTTCTGAGTCTGGGTTACCTCACTCAGGATGATTTTTTTCTAGTTCCATCCATTTGCCCCCAAACCTCATGATGTCACTGTTTTTCTCTGCTGAGTAGTACTCCATTATGTATATGTACCACATTTTCTTTATCCATTCTTCAGTTGATTTCCAGGTTTTGGCTATTACAAATAATGCTGCCACGAACATAGTTGAACATGTGTTCTTGTGGTATGATTGAGCATTCCTTGGGTATACGCCCAAGAGTGGTATAGCTGGGTCTTGAGAGAAGTTGATTCCTAATTTTCTAAGAAAACTCCATATTGATTTCCAAAGTGGCTGAGCAAACTGGGGGTGGGGGATTAATGGAGGGCAAGGGTCGGGGAAAGAGAGTTTAGGGGAGCGGGAGGTACCAGCTGGATCAGGAGCAGAGTGGGAGAATGGAGAGGGAGATACCATGATGAATGAAGACCCCAGGGGAATAGGAAGAAGCAGAGTGCTAGAGAGGTCCCCAGAAATCCACAAAGGTACCTCCACTGTAGACTACTGGCAATGGTTGAGAGAGTGCCTGAGCTGACCTGGTCTGGTGATCAGATGGCTGAACACCCTGGCTGTCATGATAGAACTCTCATCCAGTATCTGATGGAAGGGAATGCAGAGATTCATGGCTGAGCCCCAGGTGGAGCTCCAGGAGCCCAATCAGCGAGAGAGAGGAGGGATTGTATGAGCGAGAGATATTAAGACCATGATTGGAAAAAGCACAGGGACAAATAGCCAAACTAGTGGAAGCACATGAACTGTGAACCAATGGCTGAGGAGCCCCATGGAACTGGGCCCTCTGGATAAGTGAGACAGTTGATTAGCTTGAACTGTTTGGGAGGCCCTCAGGCAGTGGAGCCAGGACCTGTCCTTGGTGCTTTTTGGAGCCTGGAGCCTATGCTGGGACACTTTGCTTAGCATTGGTATAGGGAGGAGGGGACTGGACCTGCCTGGGCTGAGTCTACCAGGCTGGGCTGACTCCCAAAGGGAGACCTTGCCTTGGAGGAGGTGGGAATGGGGTGTGGATTGGGGGAGAGGGCTCAGGGGTAGGAGGAGGGAGGACGGTGGAATCCATGGCTGTGAAATTAAGTTCATTATAATATATATATTTCATATATATATATATGAAATGGAAGATCTAAATTTTATTCTCTCAATAAGAAATTTCTCAATTTGAATATTTATTCTTGCATAATTAAGAATTTGTCTCTTAGAACAAAATAAATTGCCTGTGATGGAAAAAAAAAAGAATTTGTCTCACTTTCCTTAGAAATAACCAATGAGCATTCTCTCCAGCATTGATAACAATTTTTTAAGTGAAAGAAAAAAGTTTGATAAAAGGTACATTCTTTACTCCAGGCAGATTTGACCAATTCTAAATCAAGATTACATAATATAAACAATAATACTCCTTTGGGACACTGTTTCTCAGAATTTAAAGATCTTTCTGGTTCCATTGAGCTCTTTATTATTTAGGTTGTTATTTTTATCTTAATTTAAGAATCATTTGGTAGATAGAACAATGACTTCCTAAGGTACCCTTTCTCTAATCCCCAAATCTATGAAAATAATAGTACAATTATCTGACAAAAGGATGTGAAGAAGGCTCCCATCTTTGAGGTGGGTGATTATCTTGGTGATGTGTACTCCACTCACAGCATCCCTGAAAACCTGAGGAATTTCTCTCTTTAAATTGACAGAGATGCAGCGGATGAGAAAGGTTGGAGAGAGATGAAGGTAAAGCTGAAATATGAGAATGCTTCAAGTCACTGTTTCTGGCTTTGGGATTGGAGAAGGTGGCCATGAGCGAAAGAACACTGTCAGCAACTAGAAGCTGAAAATTGCATCCAACAGCCACAAGGAAACAGGGTACTATAGCCAACCCCATGGCATTGAGTTATATTAACAGATGGGATTCTAAGTGAGGCAAGGAATGGATAGTATACAATGACTTCCTAAGGTACCCTTTCTCTAATCCCCAAATCTATGAAAATAATAGTACAATTATCTGACAAAAGGATGTGAAGAAGGCTCCCATCTTTGAGGTGGGTGATTATCTTGGTGATGTGTACTCCACTCACAGCATCCCTGAAAATAATATCCTAGTATCTGGTATCCTAATAACTAGTATCCCAGTTAAAGCATTCCCAGGATACCTAGGTTTTGACCTTGTTGACTCAGGGCAAAGCAACAACCAGGTCTTGCAGATTGTTTACTTGTACAAGTATAAGCTAATACAATCTTGTTGTAGGATTTTAGTTAGACTTGTGCGCTCTTGTGACCATGAGAGAAACTGGACATGAGGTATCAAGACACTTTGCACTGCTTGTCAGTATCCCTGGCTAAATTTCTTCTGGATGCTCTTCACAAATTTACAATATCCAAAAATAATAGTAATTTACAAACACTTTTAACCTTCCTTCCAGATGATTTTCTGACATTTAATGGTCTATGCAACTAGGCAACAGAACTCCAAAGTCTCTAAAATTCAGTCCTTTTCCCTCGGTATGTCTTGACTTTTTATAAAGGGCACCCAAGAAAATGAAGGGATACAATAAAAACAAAAGAATAGTATTATTTTTTCCCCTCGAGCTAGTGCAAAATCTCAATTCAAACATTTCATTCTTGATGCTGAATAGTAATGACTCAGGAGATGAGTTTTCATTTTTCTGAATAAAAATACTTGAACTTGAGAAGAAGGAAAGCCCCTGTACACTTGACTGGACTGTCGTCTGAGCTCCAGTCACTTTGGATTTGTTCCAAAACCATAGCTAAGACAGCTGAGGAAACACCACCTTTGCAGAACTGTTTTCTTACGGAAAAAGAAATGTCTTCTTCATTCCTCCTTCTGGAACATTCTGACTTGCATTTTTCTCATCCAGAGTTTTATATTGCTTCATATTAAATTGCCACAACACTAGTGCTTAAAATAGCTCACCATTATAGCCTCATAGTCGAGTAGATCAGGAGTCCCAACACAGCTTGAAGGGCTCCCTGGACAAATTCTCACTGGATGAACGCCAGGTAGTGGTTGAGTAGCATTTTCATTGGAAGGCTCACTTGGGAAAGTACTCACTTTCAGATCATTACAGAATATATTTCCTTGTGACTGCATGTAATAAAGGCCCTGACATAATCTGGCTGTCATGTTGGGCTGGAAGCTGTAGGTTGTCAGCAGTTCCTTGCCATGAGGAAGGGTATTCTCAACAGAGCACTGCCTGTATCCTTCATTGGTCCAATGAGAACAAGTCAGTCAGCTTACACAAGGGTAGTAATCAGAGGAGGGACCTATTTCAAGTAGTAGAAACAAGTCATTTTCTACCCCACTTTTGGGGAGAGGATTGAAGCAGAGTGTGAACATCAGCAGGCAAGATATTTATAGCGAAGCACCAGTCACCAACTATAGACAGATCATATGACTTCATGTAGCTTCTCAATTCTTTGAAAATGAATAGATGACTAGGTTTCTTTCAAAGAAGATGTATGCTCATTTAAAGCAAATATAGCAAGTGCTGGCTTGGAGCACTGAGGCAGAGTGTTTACAAAGACAAGATTAATTGCCAGATCTAGATCTAATATGGGATTTTGAATTTTGGATTATATATATTGATGTCAAACAGCTACAGCTTGGTGAGATATGTATGGGCTGCTAGAATATGACTGAAACACCATTTATTGGACAAAAATTAAAAATGTGTGTATCAGCAGTTAATTGACAAAGTCAAATTCAGGTTGTATGTGAACTCATACCTGGAAAATAGCTTTGAACTTAACAACTTATGTGAAATGAATGTATCCAAGGATGCAAAATAAAACCATAGTAGTTAGGAACACTTTACCATTTACTGACCATTGATTTCTATCTTTAAGGATTTAACATGATTTAATATTTTGGGCATTGCTGAAAGAGGGACCAATGAAGAACTAAACTAAACTTTTACAAAAGTTCAACTATATTGTATATCTGTTAAATAAAGTATTAAATCACCAAAATTTAAATCAAATTTAGATAAGGTAATGTTTTAATGTGAACTTATTTTTTTTTTAATTTTGGGTATTTCCTAAAATAGAAATTTAAATTTCTAAATTTTATACTAGTTAATTTCAAGCAATAAAAGATGCCTTAAAATGAAAAATCATAATCAGGAGACTTTTTTTTTTTTTTTTTGGTTTTTCGAGACAGGGTTTCTCTGTGTAGCTTTACGCCTTTCCTGGAACTCACTGTGGAGACCAGGCTGGCCTCGAACTCACAGAGATCTGCCTGCCTCTGCCTCCCGAGTGCTGGGATTAAAGGCGTGTGCCACCACCGCCCCGCTGAGACTTTCTTAATCTAGCACAAATCACACCAATTTGACAGAATGTTACAATACAGATATCATAGTGAACATGCATGATTTTGTCTGGTCTTCTAATTCTCACTCTTGATTTTAAACAAAAATTATATAACATGAATCTGTATTTTTAGAATTTTATTGCCTCATTTGCAAAATATGTTGTATGTATTCTACCATTTAATTTTCACAGAAAAGACTAGTAAATGGGTTGTTTTAGCTGCTCTTTCCATATGAGTAAGTCAAAATATACAGCTGATATATAACTAGTGCAAAATCTCACATCAGATGCACCTTGTGCATGCCTGTTACCTACAAAGACATCTGATCCCCTGGAACTGGAGTTACTGATGGTGGTGAGCTGAACCTGATTTCTCAGCAAGGTTCTCTTATTTGCTGAGCAGTCTCTCCATCTCTTACACTATAGTTTACTCGTGTGTGTGTGTGTGTGTGTGTGTTCAAATGCATGTGTATGTATCATGGTGTCTGTATGGAAGCAATAGCACAGTTTTCTTTTTATTTATTTTTTATTCTTTTGGTTTTTCGAGACAGGGTTTTTCTGTGTAGTTTTGCACCTTTCCTGGAACTCGCTTTGTAGACCAGGCTGGCCTCAAACTCACAGAGATCCATCTGCTTTTGCCTCCCAAGTGCTGGGATTAAAGGCATGTACCACCACTCCCTGGCAAGTGCAGTTTTGAAAAGTCAATGCTCTACTTCCATACGTCTGTCTAGGATCTGACTTAGGCTGTCACTGCACTCACAGAGCTGTCTGGGTGTCCTGTCATGGCTGTCTTGTTGTGAGTAATTTCACTGAAGTCATTATTGTAACCAAGAAATATTTCCTTGTAGATTTTTATTCATATACTTTATTCATGGTAGACATATAGAAAGTTAGAAATGTAGGTAGGTATATTGAGAGATTATGATAAATAGGTAGATAAATGTTCATGTAAAAGATTTATGTTTTATCTTATGGTAAATGAGCAATATTAAAATTCCCCTACTGATGAAATTTACTGAAATAAATCTTTATTAATCATAAAATATGTATGTAAGCATTAGGCAACAGCTCTAATTCCCAATTCTACTCCTGTCTGGGTTTTAGCTCCTTTTTTTCTTTATGCTTCCTTCTTTGTGGCTACTAAAAAACATACAAAATTTAAGAGATGAATTCATACTGATAGATCAAAGACCTAAAATTGGGTTTCGTATTTCATAATTCACTACCTGGATTCCTGTCCTCAGTTTCCTCTTTTGCACAGATGAATCTAACAGTTCCTTGCTTGTCTACTAGATGCCAGTAGAAGGGTTGAAATTGTATCCAGTGTATTACCAGTCTCCTCCCTTCTTATCTTTCAAAGCTCTATGGGTGTAGACAGGTCATGCATGTCTGTGAGAGGACAGCTAACCTCAAGTCAATTTCACTAATAAAATTTTTCTTTATTAATTTTTATATGGAAAATATATGCAGCTTTTAAATTCTACTCCTTACTATATTGCATTAGCTTTAGTAAATCTCTGTTGCATATTTACCTCTGAGTAAAATTTATGTCCTGCAAAGATGTGCTTAGGCTAAAAGAAATTTCTGGCATATGGTTATTTTATAAATGCAAGTGCCCTATAAATTAAAAAATATTTACACATCTGAATTGCTGTTATAGATAAATAAAGATGGATAGCATGGCCTTCCTCTGAGAAATGTTAATGATGTTTTATTTCTCTAATAAAAGAATATTCAAAGATGAAATTTTGGAAAGCCATAAATATATGATAGAATGATAAATATGAATATTTGATAATGGTTAGTCAAAACATACTCTGAGTATTGTGCATGCCTGTTACCCACATTTTTTTAAATTACAAGATTTTTTTAAAATTATAAGCCAAATCCTGTGAGATAAATGTAATTTTAAGCAAAGGAGTGACAAATATTACCTACATCTTTTGTACAATATCATTGGATGCCATCTTATCAAAAGTAGCAAGCCCTTTACTTGTCATGAAATGGGAATTCAAGAGACAATTTAGTAGCAATTTAAACAATCCAGTCTGATTGAGAGTTGTCTACATTATTTCGAAGATCACTCTGTATATAACCACCTTAACTTTTGACACTCAAGATGAAGGATTGTTCAAGATATAATGCCACTTACTTTTGTTGGGGGGAGTCCACTGTGTTATTCATGACTCCTACTAGCTGCCTGTTGAACGTCTAGGGTTATGTTGATTTCCAAACGTGCACATTCATCCAGAATCCTTGCTTATCCACAAAAAAATCTCAGCTTAGTGAGCCTCCAAATATTGCCACTTGACCAATGCCCACGGGACGTTTTTTCACTTTAAAGCCTTGCAAGCATCACTACAAGGCTGTCTGGAGCACGTGGGAGGGTAGGTATTTTCATATTTCTCCTTCAGAGTTGCATGGCTTGTGTCCTCAGTGCTATTCTTATAAAAATGGCTTTCTAAGAAAGCAGAATAATTTGATATATGATACAATAAATAGAAGAGAGGGCATAAATATGAAATGGAGAAAATTTACAAGGTGGCTATATTCTTTCAATTTTTATGCTTCTACATTATATCATTATGAGTCCATTCAGCTGCTCATTCTTTTAAAGTTGGTTAAACTGTTCCATTTAGAGATTTATGTACTAGATTTCTTACAAATATGGAACATAATTGTGTGTGAATTATATTCTGAATACAGCACTTCTGAATCATTGTGATATGGGCCTCAGAGATGGAAATAGAGGTCGTTTGTGTTTGCTTGAGCTCACTGTGTAGCAGATGACTTTCATAAAATGTGATGAAAAGTACTAGCCAGTGATCTTGTAAAATATAAAACTAAATGCAACTTTTCAATCCCACTTTCTAATTATTTACTCCCTTTTTATGACCTCAACCCTGACTGTACAATGTCTTTTCCAAAATGATTTCCGGCCCAGTTAAATAACTTCCAGTGCAAAAGACTCCAAGGACTGTTTTTATTTATTCTCTTAGAAATATCCTCATTACGTAAACTGGGGCATTGAAACACACAACCCTTATACTCAGTTAATGCTGGAAAGCCTTGTTTCTAATTCATGCATCAGCTGGAAAAAGGCTGTGATGGGAGCTATTTGGGTGTGGCAGACTTGTCAGAAACTACCAATGCAAAAGGGTGTGGGATCGGGAGAGATTTGGGCAGTGAGGCTGGTAAACGAGGAAAGTGAAAATAAAAAGGCTGGTAGTGATTGATTATTGCTACTTAAGCCATTTGATAAGAAAAGTCTTGCCTGCAGGTCAATAATGTACTTGAACAAACTCGCTACTTCCCATCCTATCTCCCCCTGCTGTTATGACCCCACGGGTGATTCACATATCCATTTACTAAATGTTTGGTGTCAGCTCTGCCCCCACAATGTGTTCGACACTTGCAATGCAGCAAAGCAAAGATACCCTGTCCTCATGATGCCTGTGATGGGAGGGTGGGATCAGATGCTAAATCAATTACATAAAAGTAGCAAGAGAGGAAAATAGCGGAGGAAGTATGGTGTGTGTGTGTGTGTGTGTGTGTGTGTGTGTGTGTGTGTGAGAGAGAGAGAGAGAGAGAGAGAGAGAGAGAGAGAGAGAGAGAGAGAGAGAGAGAGAGAGAGAGAGAGAGATGGATTTTAGCCTAAATAGTCGAGGAAGGTCCCGACCGAGAAGAGGTCAGCTTGAGAGGAAATCAGGCAAGAGTGGATGATAATTAGGAAAGAGCTTCTACAAAGTCAGAAGTCAAAGTGTGTTATATAAGGAATGACAGTGCACTTTCTAGGAGGGAACAGGAAATAAAGGCATAAAAGTAATGGAAGGGTCTTGAAGACTAAGGTTGCTCTGAGTGGAACAAGGTACCAGAGAAGAATTTTGAACAGTTTGGAACCACTTGACTTAGATTTTAACAAGATTACTCTTGTCTCTTTTGAAACGATGTGTGAGTGAAATAAACAAAGAAAGAGAAAACCAGGATGCCATCCTAGATGTGGGCCTAAGTGTCTGAGAAAATGGAATTGAAGACACTGAGATGAACAACTTTGGGAGGAAGTCTCAGGTATGCAGTTTGAAAGTGGTGAATTAGTTGACACCCGAGGGAAGAGAATGGATAGCAGATGACTATGGGCAAAGCTGTAGCTCAATGATCAAACACTTGCTTACCATGTGCACAGACCTGGGTGCAGTTTGCAGCATCCTAAAACCTGTCTGATTTTACTAATTAACAAAAATAAACTATAAAAGTTGTCAGGTAAATGGTAAATCAATGGGATTTATCTGTACCAGGAGGTATTTAGATGGCTTTCTTGGAATTCAATAGATATTATTGAATAAACAAACTAATCTTGAATTTAAAAAAATATTCCTTGGGTGGTTTATAGGAACAGAGTAGTGAAATTATGTATGAATAGTTTACAATAGTTTTCCCCAATAAGTCAAACATAAGTAACTAGGGAGACTGAGTCCCCCTTCCCCGGTGTTCTCTCAGCATCGTGGCCGTCTGTAGCTCCCACTCCTTTATTTATCAGCACTTCTAAGGAACTTTCCACAGCAGATTTTGATTTGTCTCATTTTTTCTATCTCAAAATCACTTGCAGATTCAGTTCCCATTTGCTATCAACCATGAATATTTTATATTTCTTTTTAATGTACAGTTTTCTAACAAAAAAGTTATTACAGAAGAACTGATAGTTCTGTGTACAGAGAAAGAAATTGTATATAACTTTCTGTATCATTCCTTCAAAAACTACATAATGTATATGCTAATTATTTCAGAGTTCTGCCAAATCATATAAAACAGTGGGGGAAAAAAGGAAAAGTTTTCTTTTTAATTGGTAACAGCCATGATGATTGATTATTCCACCACCAAGATTTGACACCTAGTGGGTATTCAATAAACACTTGCAAATATAAGAGAATTAACTAGGTAAAGTTGAATTGAAACTCTGAGACTTACTAGTTGTTCATATATTGTTGTTGTTATTGTTAATTTATTTTATTTGCTGTGACATTGAACTACATCCTAACCCAATGTATATGTATTCAAAAGATGTTTTTGAAGACTCCATATATAAGCATTGAATCTTCATTCCTCCTGCCCCTTCATGTCGTGTGTGTGTGTGTGTGTGTGTGTGTGTGTGTGTGTGTGTGTGTGTGATGGCTGACTACTTGGAAATGGCCAAGCTATGTGGGAACTCAGCTCTAGAGGAAAAGGATCCTCCCTCTTTCAGCAGTCCTCAGTTGCCTGTAGCTCTCTTCATCTAGGGGTGAGATGTTTTGAACTTCCTTCCACATTCGCATGGCCACTTGTACTGTCATCATGCGGGTCTTATTGACACAATCATATTGTGGAGATTGCATGGATGCATTTGCCCTATCATGTCTAAGGGATGTTATCTAGCCACAGAAGACCTCCTGGTACTCTGTTTCCTACAATCTTTCCTCACTCTCCTCTGTGATTTTCTTTCAAACTTAAGTGCATTGCAGATGTTCGAATTGAGGTTGAGCACTTCATGGTCAATTATCCTCTATAGTTGACCAGTTCTGGGTCTCTGTAATTGTCTCCATCGGTTGTAAAAAGAAACTTTTTATTCGAGACAGAGTTTCTCTGTGTAGTTTTAGTGCCTGTCCTGGATCTTGCTTTGTAGACCAAACTTTGTGGCTTCGAACTTCTAGAGATCTTGCAGGCTCTACCTCCCAAGTGCTGGGATTAAAGGAGCATGGCTTTAATCCCAAAAAGAAACTCTTTTGAAGAGGGGTGAGAACCACACTTACCTGAGGCATAAGGATGAATATTTAGAAAAATTTAGCAATTTTATTTTATTTTATTTTTTAGGAAAATGGCAATAGTAGTTTCTTCTCTGGAGACCATGTCCTTTCCAGCAACAGTTTTCTAGGTTTACAGTATAAGGCATGGATTCTCCATTCTTTCCTCCTGAAAATGAAAGTGCCACTATTTCACAATTGTGAATATCTTTCAGGTCCAGTTGTGGTTGTGGTTCATATACTTTACAGCTGGGTATGATTACCAATTTCTTCCTCTCACTTGGCCGATTACATAGTATCTTCTGATGCAATGAAAACCAGTACTTAAGGTGGAGGCCTCCAGGTCAGTTTTTGCCCTGTTCCTTTAAGTTCTATGTTCAAAGTGTATGGTGTGTGTTGTACCAGCCTGCACACATCTGTTCTCATCTGTTCATTTCTTTTTAACACTGTGCATTTATAAAGAAAGCAACTAATCTATGCAAAAGAGTCATTGTCTCTGAATTCACAAACTATAGTACAGCATTCATTATTAAATAGAAAGCATTTTCTCATGCTGTGGAAGTTATACATAATACCACTTAGAAAAAAATCCTGACACATATATGATTCCTTAAGTGAGTCTCATAGTAATTTTATCTTACCTTCCCCAGAATCTTGCTTTCTATTCTGTGTATAGCCATCACAAATGTTACATTTAGAAAACAATATTCAAATAAAATCAGGAAGTCAATGTTTATTTGTTGAAAGTAAAAGATAAAACAGGAAAACTAAAAACAAAAATAAAACAACAAAAAAGCCAACAATAACAACAACAACAACAACAACACACACACACACAATGACTCTCAAATCTCTAAAGATTGTTGGAGTCTTATTTTTCTCCATTGAGTTGCTAATTGTATATTAACCCTTATAATGACCATGGAGAAAAATGTTAGAATTGGAAGTTCCTTCTTTCCTTATCATAGTTACTCAGACAACAGGTCTAGTTAGGCTTCTATTGCTGTGATAAAATAATAACCAGAAACATTATCAAGAGGAACGGGTTTATATAAACTTTTAATTGTAGACTTCCATGAAAGATAGTCAGGGCAGGAACTCAAGGCATGGATCTGGAGTCAGAAACTGAAACAGACAATGTAGGAACACTGTTTGCTGGCTTGCTTTCCTTGGCTTGCTCAGACTGCTTTCTTATACAGCCTAAAACCACCTGCCTAGGCGAGGTATTGCCCACAATGGGATGGGCCTTCCTACATAAATTGTTAATCAAGATAATACCCTGTGGACTTGACTACAGGCCAGTCTCTTTGAGATATTTTATTAATTAAGATCATTTCTTCCCAGATATGTCTAGGTTTGTGTCAAGTTGACAAAAGCCAATCAGCACAATTGACCCTTTGTCAACTTGAAATGCAAATACATCCCTTAATAAACTGCAACATTTGCTTTCTGATATATCCCCAAGGTTTTATATTATCATAAGATAAAACAAAGTATAACTTTAAAAGTCCACAGTCTTAAAAAGTCTTTTAAAAATTTATTTTGTTTGAAATATCCAACATCTCTCTGAAAGTCTATGTTTTGGTGCCTTACAGTTTCTAAGGATCTCCTGCTTGGTTGTCTATCTCTGGTGGTTTGAGTTGGCACATGATGGTGGGAACACATCTTAAAAGGAATGTGATCACCTCAGAGCTACGTGGCAGCAAAATAAGAGAGTAAGAGAACTACATCCTATTGTCCTCTTCAAGGGCATGCCTCAAAGTATGCCCTATCTCCTAAGATCTTACCACATTCCAGTAATACCAGAAGCTAATGACCAAGCCTTAACATACATACATGCCTTTGCAAGACAGTTCAGATCTAAACAAAAGCAAAGGCTGAGATGGCTACAGCCTAAATACCATCTTTGCAGGATAGAATATGGAAGAGTTTGTGTGAGGGCTAGTATTGATTTTATCAATAATGAATGTGTGTGGTGGTATTGTGTTTCCCAAAATATTTTGCACCCTAATAAACTTATCTGGGGTCAGAGAACAGAACAGCCAGTAGATATAGAGGCCAGAAAACCGTGGCTCACACACATTTAATCCTATCACTTGGGAGGCAGAGATCCATCCGGATCTCTGTGAGTTTAAAGCCACACTAGAAACAGCCAGGCATAGTGACTCATGCCTTTAATCCCAGAAAGTGAGCCTTTAATCCCAGGAAGTGATGGCAGAAAGTAAAAAGGTATATAAGGCGTGAGGACCAGGAAATAGGCAGGTTAAGCTTTTAGGCTTTGAGCAGCAGTTCAGCTGAGATCCATTCAGATGAGGACTCAGAGGCTTCCAGTCTGAGGAAATAGGATCAGCTGAGGAACTGGTGAGGTGAGGTAGCTGTGGCTTGTTCTGCTTCTCTAATCTTTCAGCATTCACCCCAATACCTGGCTTCAGGTTTGTTTTTATTAATAAGAACTTTTAAGATTCATGCTACAAATGTGTCCAAAGCACATGAAACTTCCACAGGCAGGAACTTACACTAACTAAGCTATAAGTTTAACATTTTGTTTTTAGTCACTTCCTCAGCATCAGTAATTTAATGTCTTTAGTTCATGAAATTTCAGTGAGGCCAGAGGCAATTGTGTTTTTCTTTGGAAAAAGTTTTAAAAGATAAGGCAACTTTAGAAAATACTGGTGTGTGTGGTGTGTGTGTGTGTGTGTGTGTGTGTGTGTGTGTGTGTGTGTGTATGAGTGTTATGTCCTGACAGAAAAACATCATTCTGGGTGTGATGGCATGCACCCATATTCACACCACTCATGACATCAAGTTTGAGGGCAACCTGGGTTACCAAAAATTCACTCAACCTACCAATCATCACAGCTAAACTAAACTTTGGATTACCAGTTAGTTGACTCACTGCCAATATGCCTCAGCCTAGCAGGCAGGAAAGTCTGTTGCACTTAGCTAGCCTGGAAAAAGGTTAACATTCAAAATTTGAAATGTTATATCTATTGAATGCATATTCATTTTTGAGCAGATGATTGCTTATATCATATGGTATGTTTATTTCTCAAAATCATAGAAACGTTAGATAGTATCTTTTAAATTTTGGATTAAACAACAAAACTATCATTGTTCATGTAATATTAATTTTTATACTAACAATTTTTAAATTCTTGCCATATGCTAGTTAAACATATGTTCATATTTTAATATTCACAGAGCTCTGTGAGGTAAAACCAACAAACAAAGACACTGTCTTTCAGATTATCGTCACCATCTTCTTGTCAGTTTTATCACTCAGAAACACTAAGCCAGTGGCCTCTCTTACTAAATAAACATTTACAGATTATATGGATTTGTTGTTGGCTTTTTATAACATCTTTTCATGCCTCTCCACTCCCAAGAGTGTCCTTATTTTTTTCTTTTAGTTTGAAAGAAAACTTTAAACCTAAGGCAAAATTAATCCTACCTTATTATATTTTGGGTTGCATTTTGGACTCATTCAACTTTGGGGAAGAATTCAGTTAATCCACAGATATTTAGAGGATTAACATGCAATGGAGTTTATTGGTTTAGATTTTTCAAGATTTGTAACATGATGGTAATGAACCACTGTTTAAAGTTTACATGGTTTAATGATTGAATTCCATCAGAAGGATATGATTTAGCTAGGATCCATTTTTAGGAATATTCTACATATAAACCATGCATTTAGCAACTAAATTTTCTTCCACAATTTTCCTTTCATAAATACTAAAGTTTATCATAACATATTTTCCAACAAAATATATTCTTTAAAAACTTAGTTTTACATTTATTTGTATGTATGTATGTATGTATGTATGTATACATGCATTTATGTGGGGGGCAGGGCATACATGCTATAGGGTAGGAGCAGAGGTTAGAGGGCAAACTGCAGGTGTTGGTTTGCTCCTTCTATCATACCTGTCCTAGGGATCAAATCTAGGTGTCTGGTTGTCAGTGATAAGCACCATTCTCCCCTGACCCATCCTACTGTTTTGTTTTGTAAAAAATGTTCATTGACATTCTAGAAACTATTACCAAGGAAGAATGATGTTGTTTAGAAAGTGTGTTTAAGGCATCATTATAATCTCTTCTTATTTGCTTTCTGTGCTATGACAAAACCCTCACCAAAAGCAACTTGGGGAAGCAAATGTTTATTTCATCCTGTAGGACCAAGAGTAGTCCATCACTGAGGGAAGTCAGTGAAGGAACTCAAAGTGAGAGCCTAGACCGAGGAGCTGAGGCCAAGGCCGTGGGAGGAATGCTGCTTACTGGCTTCTTATGGGTGGCTTGCTCAGCTTGCAAATTTAAAAAAAAATTTTTTTGTTATACACTTCAGGACCATGTGCCTAGTTATTGTACTACCCACAGTGGCCAGGACATCCCCACATCACTCATTCATCAAAAATCCCAAATTCCTACAGATATGTTTCCAAGCCAGTCGTCTGGAGGAAACTCTTCAATTGAGGCTCCCTCTTTCCAGGGGACTCTAGTTTGTGTCCAGTTGACAAAAACTAGCCAGCACATGATCTTTAAATTCCTTTGTATTAGACTGAAAAAATAGGTCAGTAAAGTAAGTTTTGAGCAAATAAGATCTGCCTCGTTGTCAGATGAGAAGTTCTATGAATGACTTGGTGCACATGAAGGGAAAATGCCTGGTCACAAAGGTCCCTAGAACTACTTACCCAGCATGAGATAGCTTAATTTCTATGTCATGAGATATGCAGTTTCTATCCATAATTAAGGTTCTCTGTTATTAATGCCACTGTAAGTTTATCAACAGGCTTCCTGTTTTTGTTCATCAATTCTGTCGAATACGTCTGTAACCCACTTTCCTCTTCTGTCATCCTCAAAGAGCTAGAGGACACTTGTCCAGTTGCTTGTCCTTGGAAGAGCACCTGCTGGCAATCATGTTCTCTGCAGCGATACCTCTTGTAAGGACAGCTGGCTCTTATTAACAGATCTGCATTATAGAGCAGGCAAGCGTAACACGCTCTGGGACTTGTGCATCCATTTTTTCTCACTTCTTACTTTCTAAGCAGGTGTTCCTCCCACAGAGGCCAACTCCCAGGAACCTGGTTTTAATCGTGAAAGAGTTACAGGGAACATGAGGTCTCCTTTTGAGAGCAATGATTAGCTTGAAATCTCAGTTATTCCAATTCAACCACAAATATGCAATGCTTTTCTGAAAGAGGTAAAATAGGTCCAAGTTCTCTTAGGGAAGAAAAATGAAACAACTACATGGAAAAGTTGTATAATAACACTAATAGTGAGAGAAATAACCATCAAAGGTTGCGTTTTTTAAGTATTTGGGTAATTCAAGGATAATTTTTCTCATATGGAACTGCAGTATTTGAATTGATTAAAGCCACAGAGTAGCCATACATATAACTTATACCATTGCAAAGGAATGTATTAGTTGCATTTCATTGAGACAAGAAGGCACACCATGCACTTCAGGAAAGGCCACATTAAGGAACAGTAGGATGGAAAGAAGGCAGAAGCCAGGAGAAGCCACCAACAAGACTCTTTTTTCCCTCTGAGAGTTCTGGTGGAAAGGTAGTTAGCAGAGGGAAGAAAGTCCAGGGCAGGCTAGTTTGACTAATTCTGGCGGACAGAGTTATTGTCATTGTGAGTTGCTGTGTACTCAGTCTTGGGAAGATACAGGGTAGAGGGACTATTAAGTCAGTGTACATACTATGAGAGTAAGATGTGGGTGTGTTTGGGGTATAGATGCCTCAGGGTTTGATTCCAAATAAAATAAAATGCATGTCCCTAAGTAAATTGATAACTATGCTTTGCATTAACTTTCCCTAGAGAGGCAGTCTTCCTTAGGTCTGCAAGGCTCCCAAGTGCCAGGGAGCCAAGAATGCAGATTGCAGCACCGATTCAAAGTAAAAGAAGTTTAAATGGCCACAGATAAGAGCTTAATTAGATTGGCCAAGGCACATAGAGACATTGCAGGCTACTAGGTGGGTTCAGGGTAGTAAGAGACTCTGTTACCCTGTGTGATGTGAGCTTTGACAATTCAGCCGATCTCTTTATTCTTCATTTCTCTCAGAAGTAAATGAAGATAGTCATATCTAACACACTGATTATTGTAAAGAAAAAATCAGCTAGCCTTTGTCAAGTGCTGAGAAAAATACTCAGCATATAGATGTTATAAATGACAGATATTATTACCTGCACTGATTCATGAAATATGGCTTCCTTGTATAGCTGATAATATAAATACATTAGGCTATACATCAGGATACTTGCAAGCACATGTATACATGTGACACTTTATAAATATAAATATACACATTTGTCCCTAATTTTGTTTATGATCTAAACAAATATGGATTGATATTTACTGCCTGTTAAATGTATTGGTTTCTAGGGTGACTCCAGGAACTTCAGTTTTTGTTTCATACAATTCTTCAATTTCAACTTTTTCCTATACAGAACACGTATGGAAATCTGTTTAGAAAAATGCATTGCTTTTTCTAAATAGAGCAAAGAAATTACTTTGACTATATGAACAGTCTATAGAGAAAACATTTTCCAAATAAGGAGTTAAATTATACACAAAAATATTCTATGTATACCCATTGCTTGCTGATAATGTAAGAAAAATACTTGTAATCAGGTATTTTTTATTGATGAGATATCAGAATCTGATACTTTAAAAAAATTATATGGATTGTTCGTTTTTATTTTGTTGGGTTTGGAACCTTGCACATGCTAGGCAGGAGCTGTGATATTGAATTACTCCTCTTTTAGCCCCATTCTGTGGGATTTGACAAGTGTATAATGACATGTGTCCAGTGTAGTATCATGGAGAATAGCTTCACTGTTCTGAAATTCTCTTGTCTCCATGCTTGTTCATCTCAAAACACCCATTTGCTCACCAATTGTAATAAATAAGCCCAGGATCTTAATAATAGTGAAAATGTGTGTCAAGGATCCAATACTTCATCTCTGTACTTTCTAGTCATTTTCTTCTTTAAGTTACATGAAATCTGTCTCATTTGTTACAACCACATGTGAATTTATAATCATCAAATAAAAAGGAAAAGGAAAACTTGTCTGGGTTATAGCCCAGTACAAAAGAAAAAAATTACATGTACTATAGTGGTTTCCATCAAATAATCTTTAAAAATTGTTTCTTGAGATTACAGTTACATCATTTCTCCCTTCCCTTTACTCTCTTAAAACCTTCCCATATAGACTGGACTAGGCCTTCTGGCATATGGGATACAGTTGTGTACCTTGGTCTGGCAGTAGGATCAGGATCCATCCCTGGTGCATGAGCTGGCTTTCTGGAACCCCATTACCTATGGTGGGAATCCTTGCTCAGCCTTGATGACGGGGGCAGGGGCTTGGTCCTGCCTCAACTGAATGTACCAGGCTTTGCTGACTCCCCCTGGGAGCCCTTACCCTTTTGGAGGGGGAGAGGAGGAGTCAGTCACGGGTGGGAGGGGAGACAGGAAAGGCTGGGGTGGGGGGAGCGGGAAGAGGGATAGGAGGGGATCTGTGTTTGGTATGTAAAGTGAAAAAAAAAAAACTTCTTAAATAAAAAAAGAACCTTCCTATATAACCCCATTTAATACAGAGTCATGGAGCCCATTCCCAAAGATACAACAACACAACTCCACCTAAGGCTCAGGAAGCATTACTAAAGAGGGGGATGTAAGAGCCGGAGGAACAGGAAGTTTGCTGTAAAACTGTGTGCCCTAGACGTGTCAGAGAAGCCACTCCCATGTGGTCTCATCATCGTGACTGACTGAACCCGAGCTGAATAAGGACTATACCAGGAGACATGCTAACACGAGGGGAAAGCTCAGGAGGCCCTAGACAAAGAACCACAGGCAATTAGGAATGCTGGGGGGCCGGAGAAAGAGCGTTCCCCAGGGAATAGCACACCACCTGACGAGCCAATAGTCCTTAAGTATTCTTCAAGGGGTCAAAGTAAACATTTTTGTGAATATTCGTTTCATGAAATGTGTTGAATAAGTCACTGTGTTTTTTCTGATTAGTTCGTTTTAACTGGATATACTTATCAATAGTGTGGGCTTGTCATGTTCAGACTTCATTCTGCTTTTCTGAAATGTGTTTGTAGCCCACCCGACTCATGTGTTGTTAGTGTACATCATGTATTTCAGTACACCATTTTATCATCTGCATCAGCTTTACAGCCATAACTCCACGTGTCACAACAGCTATAACTAATTTATAACAACATGCCTAGAATAGTATCCTATTTCATTAGCGATGTAAAAATGTACAAATAGAATGTGTTCTTATGGTCACATTTTTTATTTCTATAATGCTAGAGACATTGCTTTAGTAAGTCAATATTCTTTTGAGATTTTAAAAAATAAACCTACATGTCTATGTAGATTAAAAAACCTGTATAATATTTAATCATAATTTTATCCTACCTGGTTCTTTACTTATTCCAATTCTTTCTAAATGTTACCATTTCCTGAAAGATGTGTGATTATGGTGCGCAGTGCAGGTAGCCTAGGGAGGAATTTTCTCAGCTTCTGTTACTCAGAAAGTATCTGCCTTTTGCCTTTGGGGAATACTTTCACTTGATGAGGAATTCCACTGCACAGTTCTGTCTCTTTCCTTCAACACTCTAAAGATGCCATTATGTGTAGTTGGCCCTTCCTGTGTTGGATGAGAAGCCAGACAGCCATAACAACATAAGCACTCATTTTCTCTGGTTGCTTCTAAGATTTTCTTCTCTTTATATTTACTTGTTTACTATGGTGAAACCTGTTAGAGAACTTTCCTTGCACTTATGCTCTGTGGCTTACTGATGGCTTTCTTGTATTATGGGTTGCCATGATTTATTTCTTTGGAGAAAATCTAAGCCATAATTTCTTTAACTATTTCTTTGGCTATATATATATATGTATATATATATTAAGGAGTCCCCCCTTTTTTCTTAAATATGTATGGGTATTTTGCCGGCTTATATGTCTACGTTCCCCCATGCATGCCTGGTACCCACAGAGGCTAGAAGAGGGCACCAGATAACCTGGAACCAGAGTTATAGGTGGCTGTGAGCTACCATGTGGATGCTGGGAATCAAACTTGGATCCTCTAGAAGAACAGACCAATGGCTGTTACTTGAGGAACCATCTTGCCATCCTTCTACTCCCCCTGAATATATTTTCTAACCTCTGGTATTATAACTGGAGTTTTAGGGCTCCAGAAGCATCAGCAGACTAGGCTTGGCCTTTATCCCAGTATGCTAATTAAATGGAGGAGAGATGGTGAAAAGCAGAGAAAGGAAATTTAATCAATGTACATATTTGGGGGAAAGACAGATGAAGGGGCCCAGACTGTCTGGGGTCTGTCTTTGAGCTACTCATGTGGATTTTAGTTTTAAACAGCTGAAGGACTGGAACAGAAAGTAAGAAGCATGCATTATGAACATGGTCAAAGTGGTCTCGATTGATCACCATCTTGGCTCTAGTTCTGTGTAGTCTCTAAATAAAAGTTGCTATTGCTTAAGGAAACACTCTGGTTGCCATAAGAAGACTGCTCCTGCTACAGGGTGAGGCCTCATCTCTGTGGATAACTGTCTTGTCCATAGTGTCATCTGCCTTTCAACACGTTACTGTTCATGGAGTCCAAGTTGACTGTAGGTATAACAGGATTGGACAGCTTTGGGGTCTGGAATGGGACTTGTAAAGGCGTGACAGCAGGATGCCTCCTCACTCCAGTCTTTCTCCTTCAGCTTTGAGAAAGAAAAGAGATAGGTAAGCTATTACCAGTTTTCAGTAGGCATTCGTTGAGTAATTAACAAGCCTATTAGCAAGGTTAAGTAGCTGACCCAAAGTGTAAAGGGCAGAAGGAAGAAGGGAGGCAGAGTGCTAGCGCTTGGTCACTGCAGAAGGAAGAAGGGAGGCAGAGTGCTAGCGCTTGGTCACTGCAGAAGGAAGGAGGGAGGCAGAGTGCTAGCGCTTGGTCACTGCAGAAGGAAGAAGGGAGGCAGAGTGCTAGCGCTTGGTCACTGCAGAAGGAAGAAGGGAGGCAGAGTGCTAGTGCTTGGTCACTGCAGAAGGAAGAAGGGAGGCAGAGCTAGCGCTTGGCTACTGTGTAGTTGCAGGTGAGGGGCCAGTGAGTTTCAGCACCCGCAGTTCTGAGTGTCTGTCCTAGGATCTCGGTGACCCAGGCATCGCACTGTTTGATGGGGTCCCCCAGATTTCACATGTTCTGGACCCCTTTCTTCCTTTCATTTTGGTTTGTGCTGTGTATCATCTCTGCTGACAGTGATCTTCAAATTCTCTGTTTTTATTGGGATTGTTGTCATTTTTATAGAAATCTCATATTACTGTGCCCTCCCCTTGATGTTTGTTTATACAGTGTTTGTCCCTCTGCTAAAAATCTCGCTGTGTACATGCATGCTGTCTGCCTTTTCCTCTGGACATGTGCCTCCTGGTTCACTTCAGGCTCCTGCCGGATAATTGCACCGGCAGAACCACCCACTCCATCCCTTATTCGCTTCTACCAAAGGTCCCTTGCTTGTTCTTTTCTCTCATCGTTATCAGTATTTTTAAACGTCAGACGTAGGTAAAGAGGGAAGAAACCAAAGTAAGAGTTCCTATCCAGAGCAAAGTCGCCCTTCAGTTTTCTGCCTTTAGTGATGAGGGCTAAATCAGACTATTCTGTTTTTAACCTCCATCTGGGTTTCCGTGCAGCTTTAGTTAAATGCCTTTCAGTAACGGTTTTAAATGCTTTGAAGAACCCGGTTAAGACGCCCGTCTATAGCAAGGCTTGTGATGAGAACTGGCAAGTGGCTGATAATCTGCTTTTCATTTGCTCCCACTCTCCAGCTTTCTGGGTCACTGTGGAGCTCCCTTTCCCAGGCAGTCCTGCCGCTTCAGAAATCCTGTCCTGAAGCCCAAGCTTCGGGCCTTCAAGGTCCAATGCTGCCACCCTGGGGAAGGGCCAGTGGTTAAGAGGCAGCTGCTCCTGGTCCCAACACTTTGCCCTTCCTTTTGATGTGCTACAGGAGGTTTGCCAAAGTTATCTCTGGGCCCTTCCTCCTCCTCATTCTTCCATCAGGGGTGAAAGAGCTTCCCAAGTGTGCAAAACTCTCTGTGTCTCAGTTCCGTTAGGTTCTTTACATACTCAGTTCCCGGATTTCTTTTATTTGTGCAGCTACGATGTTTCAGCTCACTGGCTTTTCTAGTTGTTTGGATGATGTGTCCTCTACTGTGACTTTCTACATTCTGACTCAAGTTGTGACTTTGAGGGATGAAGTCATAAGAGCTAGAGTTAATTTGAACCCTAGTGCTCTGGGACACTGTAAAATCCATAGCCAACTTCAGGAAAATTTGAGAAAAATATTAATCATATAAATGAGTCTATTCCCAGTCTCCTCCTTTGTTTCATACCATGTTCCTCTTCCATGCTCAGCCTTTATTGATTCCATTTATTTCTTCAATATAATTCTTTGTGATGATATGATTAACTGACTTGGATCAACAGTTCCTTTATGGCACGTTTTCTTTGTAGGATAAACACAAATGACTTCTTGATCTTAAATCTGGGTTTATGGTTAGATTCTTGGAAAACTCTTCCCTTTGTCTTGGTAACGTCATGCAATTAAATACTCAGCACAGTTTCTACTCCGAATATCATGTATTCTACTTCAAATAATCACTGTATAGGTCAACCATATAAGTCTATTTCTATAATCTAGCCACACATATTTTCTCAGTAGCTTTTTCTTGACTTAATTCCCTAGAAACTGTTTGCCAAGAATCACAACAAGAAAAAGAAGTGATCAGCACTAGGAACTTTCTTTATACTTTTCTAGGTATCTACACACACACACACACACACACACACACACACACACACACTGTTTGATTTTTGCCAATTTACAATTGATATTTTTATTTCCAGTATTACTAATGATTAAATATTTTATTCAGTAGTGTAAGCTAGGATCATTTCAATCATTGTTATAGGTTAAATTAAGTATGGAGAAGATAAGTAAATCTGTTCATTAATTTTAAAATGCTCTGTTGGTGAATTTACTGTACCATGTGGATGGAATATCTGATTTCTGAAACAGGATAGCAGGATTTAGAGACTAAAGCATGTACAAGAAATATGTGAAGGTAAAGTTACATAACTAGGTGTTAATTCATGGGTGTTTAAGGAGAAAATTCAGGTCATGTGATCCCATTCAACAAAACACCACTTAACTAATTCTTAATAGATACTGACATGTGAATACTCATTTCCTCTATAGACCTCAATATATCAGACTTGTTCAATGCAGCAATTCCAGTTACATTTTTAATATCTATTTTTATTTTTAACTATGTATAACCATGTGTTATACATGTCTGTGTGTGCATATGTGCATGTGTAGGTGCAAGTGCCCACAGAGTCCAGAAGAAGGAACTGGATGCCCTGAAGCTGAACCCACAGGTAGTCATGATTCACTTGATAGTGGTGCTAAAAATTGAATTTTGGGTCCTCTGAAGAGCAGCAAATGCTTTTAACCATTGAACCATGTCTCTAGGCCCATATCCAGATATTTTTAAAATTTGAAGAACAATTGGCAAAAGTTTGAGATTTTACTAATTTCCAGATGTTTGAACCTCACTATTACTAATCAAATAGAGATTTGGATATAGGTGATGTATGTGTGGGTTTTAATTACATTATAATGCCAGACTGATCAGAGATTAGGATGTCTTGTACAGTTAATACAATAACTTCTAATCCCTCCTTGTTTAGAAGAGGGGAAAACAATCCCTTTTCGTTATGTTGAGTGGATCATTTTAAGATGAACGGCCTCTTAATGAAGCCTGGAATGAGAGCTGCCATGCATTACGGTCCAGGGAAATGTTACACCAGGGGAAGTAGGACTTGTAGAAACATCTGGGTTGGATTTTTGGCACAAACAACCAAACATTGCTCTCAAGGGGAACAAGGCTTCCCAAAGGAAAGACCACAGAAGCTGTCTGTTTTTATTAATGTGCCTGGTTGGTGAATCTCCAGTGGTGATGGATCACCCTCATTTAAGGAATGATGTGCTGGAAAAACGCATTATTTTCAAGAATAAGGGAGTGGATTAATGCCAGTGTGTGTTGAAAAGAATGCAGAACTCACTCGTGCTGTAGGCTGATTTTTGGGTGTCACCCATTTGCACGGCTGTTTAAGCAAGCACTCTAAATGGAAATGTACTTGACATTTTTGCAACTGGATGTAATCTAACAACATTAGAATTTAGCTGATTTTTCAGAAAATGATTAAACCAATTTCTTACTCATCTCTAGCCCATGCAAAAGGAAAAAAAAGATGAGTGAAAGAAACATTAATAAAATTCATTGTAAATGAAACACTGCCTGGGAACAACGGAAGAGGTTGACATCTCTTTTTCTTGGCCCCCCTCCCTTCCTTTGTCCGTCACAATAGTTCTGGGCTGCATGCATCATCAGAGGAGAATGTTCATCACCTGTTTGCAGGCCTTGGTAAAGCAATTCAGGATAAATGTTCCACAAGGTACCTTGAGACTGAATTATGCTCTCCATTAATGTTTATGTCAAAAGAACTGGTTAATATAGAAATACTCTTAAACACACCATAATAAATGATTTGGACCTTGCCGTTCCTGACAGTGGACAACTGAGTATTAAATCTGCCAGGGGATTAGAAAGAATATGGTGAGCCTGCGTCTACTATCCCAGATCACAATGTAAGTGCTTCTCCTAGGACCCACTCCAGCACCTTTAAGCAGCATGTGAAGCAGGAAGGCAAGAGGAAAGGTAATTGTTAAGCATGCTTGCACCTTTGACACAGGAGGGGATTCCAATTGTTTTATTGAAAAAAGATGCATAAATAATTGCTTAGTAATCTATCACTACAAACTAAATTATCATAAAGTCGGAAGTTTAAACCACAGTTATTTTTAGTGTATCAGTTCCTGTAGTTAATAGTCAGAGTCTGGTTTACTTAGGGCCTCTGTGTGAGGGTCTCCAAACAAGCTGTTTCAAGGTGAACTCCATCACAGGGATGGAAGCTCTTCTGAAGATTGCTAAGGAAAGATCCACATCCAAGATCATGTGGCTGTTGGAAGGATTCAGTCTCTCTGGCTAAATACCACAATCACTAAGCCCTAAAGTATTTCTTTAGTTTTCGAATCCAGTTAAGTATAAATAACTTCATATTCCTGTTTGACTATTTCTGTGAAAGAGAGTTTGTAGGCATGAGGCATTCCAAGTGATGTATTGCTGACTTTGTCCAGGAATCAAAGAACATATATATTATTTCAATCCTGCTTATATATCTTTCTAATCTCTCTTCACTTCTTGCCAGCTATATAACATAGAGTAATTAATTCTTAGCTTTCTATGCCAGTTCCCAATGTGTGGATAGTAAAATTCTTGTTATTCTGTCTATTCACAGATATATTCTTGTAATTAAATGATGTAAATAAAGAGTGCCTTAAACAAATAGGTTGCTTATAACTGTCACATGTGTATACAGGTCATCTAAATTTTCTGGGCCTCACTATTTTGAGACTTCATGTAGAATAATGACTTGATGTCATTTGATCTATAGCCCACACATTCTTACAGCCCTTCCTGAGATTTCCTCTCTAGGTTTTTCTCTGACTCTCCATTGCTCTTATTTTTAGTCAGTAACAAATGCCATTTGAAGTTTCTTAGTTTTTCTCACTCTGACCTTCTCTTTGGGGCCTTGCACAGCAGCCTGTTCCATTGTCTTCTATGTGCACAGTACCCCAGAGAACTGAATGTGGCAGACCGGTGGGTAAGAACCAATAGACTTCTTTCTTCTTCCCTTCAAGTTTAGACCTCGCCCCCTGCCTTTAGACAGCTGAAACTTTCTTGTCCTGGGGGTGTGATATGAACACAGCATGAGGTTTTGATGTGTGTGAACAGCTTTATCAATTGCCTGAGTTCCAACATTTGGACACTGTGTTCAGGATTACAGGGTAAGTAGGCTGTTCACACAGATAAGTTACAATTAGGAAAATTAGAGTCCTACATCTACTGAGTCCTCATTATAGAGACAGGAGATTAAAGCACGGACCTCACTAACCCTTTGTGAAATGGGCAGCCAAGGATGTGAGACCCTCCTTATCTCACTAGTCAAAGTGAGTGGGTTCTTTATGGAGCAGAGGTAATAAGGGAAGGCAGTCCAGCTGCAGGAAGAGGGCTCATGTTAGCATCCCCCCCCCCAGTGCTTTGCAGTACCCGGAGACATAGGTGAGAACTGTCCTTACTTATTTGGTTTCTCTAAGACAGAAGGTACCTGACAATGCTGCTGTTGATCTGATGAGGCGTTTGAGGAGCACATGCCAGCCAGGATCTGATTCTACTGCTCGTATGTAGCAGAGATGAAGCCTTACTTGGGTAGACTGCTATGTAGTGTTTACACCCTATGAAACAGGCTAAAACAGCCAAGGGCACTGCAGTGTCCCGATAGCAGCGAACTTTGCTGATACAGAGATTCCCTGTTGGTTGTGTATACAAGGTACTGTTTTCCTTTTTGATTATCTAAGTTGCAAGTTGATTCCTGGGCCTCAGGAAGAGTTTTGGAAAGATCACAACACTGCTACAAAATAACAAGTGAAGCACTGAGGCAAAGCGGGATGCCTCATACCTAAATTATTTTCACACTATCAGGTGTGACTGACAGAGGAACTAACAAAGCTCAATTTTAAAACAACACAAGGAAAAAATCTGTGCTTCATTTTTGTGTTAAATAAGTCCTGGATGGAAGTTGCTGTACATGTTGTTTGCAAAAAGAACAAATAAACCAGTCCAGGGAATTAGCAGGTTTCACTTTGTCTCTGCCTGTGTTTTCACAGATTTTTGGGTGAATAGATTTTGGGTTTATTTTCTTCTCACTTTTGGAATATCCCATTTGACTGCTTACACATTAAACACAAGTCTCATGATTGGAGCTCTTTGCTCTTTGCCTACAAATAAAAACAGCAAGTCTGATTTATTTCATGGAAAATGTTAGTCTCTCATAAGGTTAGGCTTCTTAGTTGCCCAGTTATGACTGAATCCTAACAGTCCAGCTTTAAGCCAGAGCTTTTCTCTTCTTCCCACTGCTCTTGCTGTTGGAAATACGGTGGTAGAAACACCACTGGAATTAGGAGATCTAAAAATTGTGGCCAGCGAGCAGGTTTTCTATGGATGGGCTTGAGAGAAAATGGAGGTTCTGTCATTTTGAAGAGGTGATTTTGAACATAACTAAATCTTAGCGTATCAACAAATACGCTAAAAACTGCTCAGAATTTGTCTCATTTTCTTCCTATGAATGCTGGAGCCAGGTACTTCACTGTCACAAGGACAGTGAAGTCACTATCACAAAGACTCCACAGAGCTGGTGGTAGAGTAATCCAGTGTTTCACACTTATGCATGGTGATCTTATCTTTGAAATTCCAAAAGAATTCTGTGACAGGTATTGTCCTGCATGTCGCAAATGCAGTGAGAATGCACCCTATGACAGGAAAGAGAGCCAAGCATGCTCCCTGCTGTGCTTATGGGTCTGTCAGCATTGCCCATTAGTCTTTGTAGATGGCTTTATTGGCTTCTTTGCCCCATAACTCTTTTGCTAAGCACTTCTTAACTGGAAAACAACTCAATCATCCACCTGCCTATCAACCGTCACGAGTCCTAGAGTGTCAAGATTAGATGGAAAATTGCTGGAAAAAAACCCTCACTTTCAATGTAGACTCAAAGCAAGACAGTAGACTGCATTTTGATCCTCCCTAAATTGACTGAGTCCAGCCAACCTCTCTAATAGACTTTGTAGCAGCCGAGGCTGTCCACTAACTGTAGAGCTTGGTGCACAGGCTTGTTAATTTACATATTACTCCCAGAGGCTGACAGGGCAGTAAGGAGGAGAGGATCATACAGAGAGGGAAGAGAAGAAGAATTTATCTGGGAGCTTCCTCATTTCACTCATTTCCTGTCACACACATTCAGAAAGCACTAGTGTGGACCAGGATTGGGTTGTTGCTCCAACATATCACTTTTTACAAAGTCACTCATACTGCGATTTTTTGATTTGATAGATGTAAATTAGAGTACTGAGGAAGAATGAAGTAGATTTGCAATTTGTAAAAGAATGAAAACAACCCTCGTTTTTATTTTTAACACAGATCACAAATCTAGGGTTATATGATATGTGCTCTCATGCCAAACACTGTTTGCAAAGGACTCAACTGAAAGCAGCAGCCATTAGCATCATAGAACTTGTCGCAACAGCAGGGTATCATACCCACCCTCAGCAAGTTTTGATACTGGCTTCGACGACGACAACAACGACAACGACGACAACGATGACACTGTTGCACTGGTTTCTGACAGTGAGCAGAAAATAATGCAGCCATAGCACAAGTCTGAGCTGCTGTAGCCTGGGAGGTCATTCAGCTTGTTCGAATAGAGATTATACTTTCACTGAAGAGGTTTTAAATCCTGGACCATGTGGTTTTTACCACTGGTCTGCTTTTTCCCATTGGTCTGCTTTTGTTTTGTTTTGTTTTGTTTGTTTGTTTGTTGCCTCTTATGACCTGGGAACCTATATTTAGTATCTGGGGAAAAAAAAGAAATCTTTCCATGGCTTTTTCCGCTGATAGAATTTTTATCTATTATGAATGAAACTTTGGATTCAATGACAGCATCATATAAAACTGGATGTGATAGTGCATTCTAGCATTTGGGAGGTAAGGGCTGGGTGCTTAGATATTCAAAAAGAATCCTCTGCTATGGGATGAATTTGAAGCCAGACTGGGGTACATGAGAACATGCTTCAACCATGAATAAACAAAAATATAAACAAACAAAAAGTATAACATGGCCTGGAGAGGTGGCTCAGTAGGTAAGAGCTTTTGCCACCTAATCTGGTGATGTGAGTTTCGTCTCCTCAATCTATAGATGGAAAGAACCAACTCATGCCTGCACTCACACATACACGGAAGGCACACAGGTACTGAGAAAATTAAAATATATATTTCCTGTGTGTACTTTTAAAGTCACCTTAATGTGACTTTAATGTGGGTGTGTATGTATAGTTTCCCTCCTACTAAAAAAAACATATAGATCTATACATACACACATACATTCATACGTGTGGATTTTATGTTTTGCACACCAGTAATATGTTATGAATAAACATTGGCCAATAATTATTGTGTTAATTAATTGCCAAGTGAGTACACAATCACACTGTAATGCAATCATCCTCCTGCTCAGAGTGTCTTTGTATCCCTGTCATTGTTTGAAACCTCCAGAGAGACAGTGCTGACGATTTTACTCTGTTATGCAAATGTAGGGTCAGGTATCTCTTTGTTTTTCCTTTTCTCCAGATCTCATGGGCTTTGATTTTGTTTAATAGATTCTTTCACCGAGGTGGGATCTTGCCCTTGGTTTCTAAGGAAGCCTTTTGTGAAGTTCATGCCCAGTAACCACAGATAGTGCAGGAAGTAATGGAGTGTGGTAGAGGCAGCTTGCTCTCCTAAGGATTCCCGTTGCACTTCAGTTTTTATACACAGCAAAGGAGAATGCCTTTGAAACCCCTCATCTGGCTATAAAAGTGAGTAAAAAATGGAAAAGAACAGGGGTTAAGGCTGCAGCGCTTGTGGTAGAACTAGAGTGCACCAGTCCATGAAAGAGAAATGCATTTTTAATATTTTCATAGAAAAGCACTTCAGATTACAACTTGCATCACATATGTTTAGTAGAGATAATTTGAAAGCATGTGGGATGGTTCTGGAATCATAATCAGCATTGCTGGTACAGAAGGGTCGGCCATAATACAATTGTGCATGCACTCTATTTTCCCTCTCTGGAAGCCCACAACCAGTCCTTCAAGACTGGGACTTAGTCACTGGAACTTAGTCCAGACTTGTAGGACCCACTGTTTAGAGGCAGGACTGTCTCCTCTTCAGTGACACAGGACAGTGTGTTTTTGCCAGGATTTTAAAGTCCTAATAGGAGTTGTTTAACTTTTATCATCTATAGAAGTCTTCGTCCCTCCCTCCATCCCTCCCTCCATTCCTTTCTCCCTCCTTCCTTCCCATCCTCTTTTCTTCCCTCCCTATTTCTTTCTCTCCTTTCTCACTTCCTGTGGTTCTGGGGATTAAACCTAATAAACATGCTGTGTATAACTGAGCTGTACCATCATCATGACTGTAGACTTTTTTTTTCTAAACCAAAAGTCTCCTTAGAAAAGGATTAAGGCAAGGAGAATGTGGAGAATTTAAATTGCTTTCATTCTTTTTAAAAACCAATGAGAAAGGAAGGAGGACAGTGACAGAAGCAGACCATGCTAGCCTTCAGGACCAGGACTTAGAAGTGAAGCCTGTAGAGCCTTGACCACTACCTGGAGACAGTGACATCACCATGTTAGATTGTTCCTGAAGTGCCAAATGCTCAGCGTGGCATGCCTCTACTTTTCTGTTGAGTCCTAGGACCATTTTTCTGTTCTCTGGGTTGAACTCATCTGAAACAGGCCACTGGATTATAAGCATTTTGAACGGAAGGAAATTCAGTTACTGAACTCCTTTCTCTGTAGAAAAGCAGTGCCCCACCCCAAAGAAGTCAAGACTGAATGTCATGATTTGCCCTTCCAGTGAATGGCCAGTGAATGGTCAGGAGAGACTGAGGCACCTAGAGAGTTGAAGGGTTGAAACACAAATGCACAGATGCTCACAGAACCATCCCTCCCCTCCCCTCCCCTCCCCTCCCCTCTCCCCTCCCTTCCTGTCCCCTTCCCTCCTTCTCCAGTCCTCTCCTTTCAAATCCTGCCCTCCCTTCTCCTTCCCTCCTCTCCTTCCTTCCCTTCCCTTCTCCTCTCTTCTTCTTTCTCCTGCTCTCCCCTCCCCCCTTCTCCCCTCATCTCCTTCCCCCTGCCCTCCCCTCATCTCCCTTTCTAGGGGCTCATTTATCTCCCCCCCCCAATGTGACTTGATTTCCTGTAAGTGTGTCCTTTTTCCTGCCCCTCACCTTGTATGAAGCCCTTTGTCTTTCTATAAGTGCCCTTGCCTCCTCCTCTTTACCCAGGGACAGGGTGGACAAGCCCCAGACTCCGGCCTCCTCTTGTCCGGCCCTTTCCTTTGTGAACTCTCTTATGTACATAACACCCTTTACAATGAACCAGGTTTCTCCCCAGTGTAATGCGCATATGACCCCACCTAAGGAACTTGAGTGTGCAGAGGGAAGTTCGTCCTTCTATGACGTTCTGTGCTTATACTTAACAATTTAGCAAAAGTTTCTGTCAATGTTTTAGTTGGCTTCCAAAGTTCTCTCTCTCTCTTGCTCTCTCTCTGTATATGTGTGTATACATATAAATGATATATAAATACAAATACATGTTTTGTAACATATACTCACAATATATATAGACATAAATCTGTTCTATGAATTTTCATGTCCATCCGATATTATTTTTCTGAGCTACCCTTGAGACAGGAAGGATAATGATAAAACTGTGTTTATAAAAACTGTGAAGGATTCCTTACAAATCCTTTTAACTGTTTAGCCCAGTGGTTCAAAAGGAGGATTTTTAAAAAATATGTCAAGTGCATAGAAAAACTTTATATCAATAAAGTATCTTTGAGTTAGTATGTACTCTTTCTATTTTTCAAAGCTTGATATCTAAAAGTAATATAGATACTTGGCCCTCTATTTGCATAGCATCTGTTTGTATTGGACCTAACTGTCTATTTTATGGAAGATGATAAAAAATACATGCAAGCATCATCCAGCAAAGACCACATTCTATGTTCGTGTGAAAACCTGGACTTGTAATGGTAATATGTTGTGGACAATGCATGCTGAGATACTCTTCAATCTGTACTACATCTCCCCAGGCGGCTGCTTTTAGAAAAAAAAGTTCAGTCATTTCACTTGGCTGTATTTATAATAATTCCATGTCACTTAACTGGATATTCAAGCCTCAGTATTTTTTTTTCTTTACCTGTTTCAGAGCTCCTTCTGAGCAACTATCCCATTTCTTTATGATGAACAGTTTACTCTTCTGGGTTCCTTGCTAAATTAACATTTCATCAACATAGACACAGTTAATGTCTGTATCCCCAGACACAAACACAGATTACATCAGTATGCCAGCTCCTAACCTTCACGTTTACCACACAGCAGGTGCTCAATATATGTATGTTGAATGTTCCTATGTTTAGGATGTCTTCTCTGATCTTTCTGCTTGTCTAGCTCTCATACACCCACAGTACTACATAAAAAAATGATCTTGCGTTGTTTTGCTTGATCTCACAAGCTGAATGAATCACACCTGCATCTGTGTTCCCAGGGCGCTTTACCAGTGCAGTATTACACCTAAACATTGTACTTAAATATTTGTTTCTATATCTCCTAATAGGTAAGGGAGAGATTCAGGTCATTTTTGCTGTTCAGAACATGTCATTATGCCAGAAAAGAATGGCTGAATAAATAAAATTTAAATGAAAAAAGAAACAATATTCATGACTGAAAATTTATCTAGCTGTATTTTCAGAATGTGTGGTTTAAAATTTCCCCACAAATGAAATCCAAGTCCCAGTATCTCAGACTGTGATCTGATTTGGAAATAAAGTTATTGAAAATGAAGTTAAAGTTACATCATACTGGAGGAGGGTGGACCCAGCATCCTGTGTGACTGCTATTCTCTTAAGAGAGAGACAGACACAGGGACAATGGGTTTTGAAAGCAGGCAGAGATGGGAGTCGAGTGGCTACCAGCCAAGAGCACCAGAGGCCACCAGAGTCTGGAAGAGACAAGAAAAGAGGATGAAGGGGTCTTGTCAGCATTTCGGCTCTGGAATTCTAGCCTGTCATAAAATAAATTTATGTCATCTACAGCCACACTTTGTACTTGGGAAACAAGGAAGCTAATGTATCTGGGAAATATGTTTGTGTTAATTCTTAAAGTTTGTGCATATGTGGTATATGTGTGTGCTATTGTTAATGTGTGCATGTGTGCATATGGATAGGGATGCACATGAGTTCATGTGCATATGGAAGCCAGAGATAGTTCCTGGTTGAATACTTCCTTAATCTCTTTCCATCTGTTTTATAAGACAGGCTTTCTCATTGAACTTGGGGTTCATGCATTGGCTAGGATACCTGGCCAGCAAGTCCTAGAATCCTCCTGTCTATGTTGGAGCTGGGGATCTGAACTCCGGGCCTCAAGCCTGCACAGGATGCACTCTACCTGCTAAGCCTTCTCCCTAGCACCTTTGTAGCACATGTCAATAATCGTGTCTTGATTCCTAAGGGCTACTTTTAGATTTAAGTATATTAAAGTATAGAACAAAAACAACCGTGACTATTAAGGTTTGCTTGTGGTTGGTGAGGTGCCCAGAAGAATTAATGGTCTCCCAGCAAGGTGTCCACCTGGAGAATAAGCTTCTTGGTGAGCAAATAGATGAGCTTCTGTGTATATATCCTATAGGATGGCTGACCTTGGTTTTTAAATGTCTCCAAACTGGTAGCAAACTCCCTTTAATATAATAAAAATGTGGTCATACTTTATCATTTTTAGGTGAAAATACTATATTCATTGACATAGTTATACATGTATTCCTTTATTTCTTCATAAACTCCTTTCTCAGAGATCTAAAAATAAAGATAATATTCAAGACCTCCTATCATGAAGATTTATTCTCTTATAATTGAAGAGAAAACATGAAATATAGGTGAAATTGTATGTTGTTATGTAACTGAAGTAGGATGAGGAGGAATAGAATGTTGGGGAAAGTATTCTCTCTCAAAGCTGATAACTGGGGTAGCATGCATTTTAACTAGTGAGAGAATCATATCTGCCATCTATCTATTGTCTGTCTGTCTGTCTGTCATCTATTTATCAGCCTGGCTAGCTGGGGATCAGATCACACCACATGACAAGTAACACCCTGATATGATAATTATTTTAAGTCACATGAAGAAATGGCAGGGAGGGCCACCTGGCCTATAGTTTCCTTCCTGAAGGCAGATGGTAAAATCATGTGTGAAAAGTACCCATCTCATACCTGGAGGAAGAAAGTCCAAGAATACTCTTCATAAAACAGACTTTTAATTCCTCACCATTCCCACAAGGAGATCTCTGAAACCAGAGTCCACTGTCTTCTCAGATTTTCTACTGCTCATTGACAAAACTAGCATATCAGGGCAGGAGATGTCTCAGGCTTTAGGAGTAACTTGTAGCTCCTGCAGAGAACCCTGGTTTCATTTTCAGCACCCACATGATGCTCACAACTGTCTGTACCTCTATTTCCAGATAATCTGACATCTTTTCGCCTCTGCTTCCACCAGGCATGTGTGTGGTGAACAAATACACATGCAGACAAATACTCATAAAATAAAAATAAATAATATCAACAAAGAGCTGGTGTATAAACTTTAAGCTCTAACTTCTTCTGTGTGTGTCTCTTTCCCTGTTTTATACTTATAAACATTACTAAATAAAATGCATATGTATGCTTTTCAGTTAATATATTTAATACTAATTCAATTGTAGACCTAGTTAAGCAACTCCATGTGAGGAGGAGAGATTTCATCTTCGTGTGTGTGCGCGCGCACGCGCACGCGCGTGTGCATGTGCGTGTGTGTGTGTGCATGTGTGCGTGTGCTTGTGCATGTGCGTGCATGCGTGCGTGCGTGTGTGTGTGTGTGCATGTGGGTGTGCATGTACGTGTGTGTGTGAGTGTGTGCACGCGTGTGTGTGTGTGTGTGTGTGTGTGTGTGTGTGTGTGTGTGTGTGTGATCTGGAGGAGTAAGGTCATCAGATGGAAAAATGCAAAGGCAGAGGTTCCTTGCCGTGGCAGAAAGACGTCTTGCTGTTGGTATAATGTGAATAAGGAGAATTGGGACAGGAAAGAAGAAGCGAGGTAATTGTTCACAAGGTCATGTGAACAAGGTCAGGTGTTTGAAGAAACTGACTTTGCCAAAATCACGTATGTCACTGGAGTGGAGCTAGTCAGTATCCATTTTTGTTTTCAAGGTAACTGTTACAGTATTGTTCTTATATTCATGTAGCCCTTATTTTACTTAGCAAAGATCTCTAACATAAAATGATGATTTGATTTTGTATATGACAAAAGATGCTGTAAACTTTTGAAATTGAGAAGGCAGGCATATGATACTATGTTTTTGGAAAGAGTGAGAGATGGAGAAAAAGAACAAGTGAGTCCTCTCAGTCAGACAGTTTCACATTGTCTCAGCTTACTGTCAGTTGTTGTTACTTATTTCTTTGTGTCTCTTATTTGTAAAGAGCTTTTGTGGTTGTTTCATTTTTAATTCCTTTATTTTTAACATTTTATTGAAAAAAAAATTTAATACAGTGTATTCTGAACACAGTTTTCTCTCCCTTGTCTCCTTCTAGATTCTTCCTGCCTCCCCATCCTTCCAATTCCACACCTTCTTTCTCTTGTCTTCAAAAACCAAGCAAGCAAATTTAAAAATATCAGAAAAGAACCACAAACAGTAAAGAAAGAAACGAAAAGAAAAACATAAAGATCAAAAGAAACATGTACACGGGTGGTCACACACACAATCACACAAAACCCATAAAACCACACATTTTTGGAACCATAACAGATAAGCATCATGATGCCTGAAAATGGAATCTGTGAGGTCTGAGGTAAGTTGTATGTGGAAATCTCAAAAGAGTTCTGTAGACTAGCAGACACTGTAAAAGATTTGTTTGAAAATGAATACTATTCCACACAGTTTGGAAAGCATACAGGTTTGTGTAAGTGGGATGTGGTTGAAGAACTAGAAGTCCTTTGAGACTTAGAAAGAAGTAAAAGCAGAAATAAATGAAATCTCGGAGTTTGTTTGGACCTTGCTTGTCTTGAGTCTGTTGCTGTGCTGTGATAGGTGGAGTTTATCTGAAGGTGTTGAGAGGGTATTGAAGGATTTTTGAGGAGTCAAGCAGCATTATATTTATCTGTGATTTAGTTGGTGATACTGGAATTCAGAATAAACAGGAAAGAACACAGTGTTTGACATTAGACACTAGGTTGGAGACTTTTATATGTAAGAGATGTTGGTAGAAACAGCAGTGAGCTGGAAAACCAATAGGCAAGAGGCATTTAAAGTGTAGAAGCAACAGTGCTCAATCATGTGCTGTGTAGACTGTTACTAAGGGGAAACAAGCAAAGAAAATTCCACCTTTTCCAATGAGTAATCATGTTGTGGTGAGCTATGACTAGATCTGCCTACAAATAGCACTTGGGAGATATAAATGCTTGCAAAGGCATAGATAAAGGACCATCACTAAAATGCTGAGACATTAACAATGCTAAGTTCAAGGTATCAGAGTAACAGAGTAACCAGAGGTGAGAGTAGTTCTGATGTAGCAATAGGTTAAAAGCTCACAAGACAGAGATCATTTATTATATGCCTCAGAAAATATCTTCTTCTCTGTGGAGATCTAAAAACACCAAAGCTTGAGCAGTTCTATTCATAAGAAAAATGAAAAATATGCAACTATGTATATAGTCTCATGTTTGCTTCATTTGTAATGAATAATTTTGTTCTAAATTGTGTGCATGTATGTGTGCCTGTGTGTTCATGAGTACACATGCTCAAAAGGAGCAACATTGAGTGTCAAAACACCTTCATCTAGAGTTACAGGCAGGTGTGAGCTTCCTGACATAGGTGTTGGGAACCTGATTCAGGTCATCTTTAAGAGAAGTATATACAAGTATATATAAGACATACAAGCTCTTAACCACTGAACAATCACTCCAGCCTCCTTTGTACCTCTTGTTAGCATTTCATTAATAGACCAGAGAAAAGTTCATCCTAGCCAGGGACAAAGCCTAAGTATCTCTTGTCTTTAAACATAACCAGACTTTGTAATCTGACTTGCTTGTTGGTGGGTACTGATGCTATTTATCTGGTCTCCAGCTAACAAAGAGGGATATATTTCTGTGTGGGCATACAAGGTGATGGGAAGAAAGGCAGTGCACTTCAAAGAGATTTCAAATCTGCAATGTCCATTCAAAAATCTGTTTCTGAAATTCAAGTGAGGACTTGATCAGTTGTTGCTGGAGAAAATCCAGATCCCAAGAAAACATCAATGTAGATAAGATCCAAGGGTTGATCTTAGAAAACACTAGATTTCATGCCCTAAAGAAAGAAAGAACATACTAGAATAGGAGAATGAAACAGAATACAGAATAGCTACTCAGATGGGGCGGGGGGGGGGGGGGGGGAGCAGCAAGAGAGAATCTTGGTGCTGCAAAGACTTAACTTGAAGAGCTCCAGTGGGGTCAGCAGAGGTATGAAATGAAGACACTCTGGTGGGTTAGCAATTGGAAGATGGGAGATGACTTTGAGAGTGAAATACAGAAAGGATATTCGGTAGGTTTCCACCATGGATGGGGAAGCTGCAAGGACAGTGTTGAACAGTATTTTAGAGGCACAAGCATTAAAGGTATGGAGATATGGATAATGGTAGCATGGAAGCAAAGATTGGTTAAGCATCAGAGAAACTATAGAATGGTTATAATTTGAAAGAAGCAAGCCTTCAACAAGTGCTATATTGCATCATTTGAATATTCTAGGGATAAGCTAGAACATGAATGATTGAGGAATAAAGAGGGCTTTATTGCTTTACTGTTAACTTTCCACCCAGTAAGTTTGTGGGTTAACAGGAGTTTTATACCATGTTTATGTAAGTAGAAAAAGAAATCAACAGGGGATCGTTGAAATTGTTCTCCCAGACTGGCTACGTGGCCCAGCCAGGAAAGCTTGCTTTGTAAGTGTGAGGATCTGAATTCAAGCCCCAGAATCCTTGTGAAAACACCAGGCATGGTGGCCTATGCTTGTATTTCTAGCACTGGGAGCCAGAGACAGATGCATCCCTGAAGCTTGCTCTTCCATAGTATAGCCGACTTGTCAAGCCCTAGTCCAATAAAAGACCCTGTCTCAAAGAAAATGAATGTCATCTGAGGTTGTCTTCTGGCTCCCCATACATGCACACACATGCATCTGCATAGTCATGATCATGCATGCACACATAAATACACATATAAATATTATATTTTTATTCTCACAAATATTGGTATATTAAACAAGATGTAGTCCTTTGACACATAGTCCATGCTTCACAATGTAGTTCTTTCTGAGCATCCAGAGATCAATGAGATCAATATGACATCATAGGATGCTAAATGTGACAAAACTAGAGAGTTCATTTTAACTCCCAGCAAAGTATCTGACACAGGATTCTGTAGAACTGGATGGGGAACGAGACAAAGGCAAGTCAGTAAGTCAGTCCACCCATGCACCTTGATAAGAGAAAGGGCTCAAAGGCAGGTGCCTCTGACAGCTTCCTGGGAGTTCACACAATGCTGCACTTTTGAGTGTACTGAAAACACCAGAACTGGGAGAAAAAGAGCCAGAAATGCAGCAAGTGATCTCTGAGGGAAGTGGAGCAGAACAGTCCTGTGACTGATTCAGGCAGTCCTTTCTGCCTCAAGGCAGATGCCAGGAGGTGTGGCCCCATCCACACTGAGGAGTCACTGGCTGTCCCCAGGGCTGCATTCTCAAATAGGCTTTCATAGGAGTCACTGGCTGTCTCCAGGTCTGCATTCTCAAATAGGCTTTCATAGGTCTGGCTCAGCTTTACATCTCATACTTTCATTTTTTCTATTTTACATTTTTTTCTCAAAAAAGCTTTTTATCAAAGAGCCTTTGTAACTAACATCTTAATTTCAAATAATCCACCTCTTCTAACCTGAAGCTGCTCTTTTGGCTGTCTTCTCCTGGCTCCCTGGACCATCATCAGCTTGGTCCTTTGCATCATTCAGGACATCACAGAATTTTACAGACAGATGAAGAAGGTGGTTTGAGAGATTTGGAGCTCTGCACTGTTTTTGTCCATTTGTCATGAAGACTTCTGAAGGCCTTTATTAGAATCTAAGAAAGGCAGAGTTGGAAAATCAATTACCTGAAGCCCCATTTCGCATTTTCCTTTGGATGGGCAAGGTCTGAACCTTAAAGACAATCAGAGGCAGAGCTCTTTGGCAAAAGTCAGCTTTCTTCAATGGAGAACATAATCAGATGGCTCTCCCGCCTGTCCTTAATGTAAAATTGCTTGTAAATGGTTAACATCTGAGTACTAGCCTGTGCCTCCACAATTGTATTTCCAAAACTGAATGAAGTATTCTAAACTGAAAATGTGGGCTTGTTACAAGGTTAATTGCTTGATAATGAATTACCACTGCTCTTAGGAAAACTTGTCTGCTTATTTATTATTTTGGCTGCATTTTCTTGAGGGGTTTTGACATTTGCAATTCAAATACACTCGTAAGAAGTCTTCTGTGAAAGAATCATTCATCCCGTGATAGTGGCTAATTTTGTTCCTAATTGGGGCTGTGAAGCATTAAAAGACAAAACTCAACCTTGTCCGAAATGTACTGGCTTGAAAGAAACGCAGCTGCCATAAGAGTGGCAGTGTTCCCTGGCGGTCTGTGTGGAGGAATAAAGCATTTTGACTTTTAGGGAATGTTTAGAAACTATGATGTCACAGCTTCTCTAATGCTCCATAGCAATTTACTTCATTATATTTTAATCTGATTATTTCAAACCCCATGGTTCAGTCATTAGTGATCTCATATAAACCAAAGGGATGCTAGATAGATGGCATCTTTCTAAAGACAGTTTTGGGTTAGCCACTGGCACCTACAGCACCTTAGGTACTGGATAGTTATGAATAGAGCAACATGCACGTGGTCCTGATTATAGACTATGTTGTTTTGAGTGTAATTTTTATCACTAAAAAATGATGTTGGAAGACATGGGTGTCAAATCTGTAACTCAGATCATATTCGAACCCAAATGCATAGCTCCCCATTGTCAGACCAATAAAACACATTTTTGACAATAAATAGTGAACTTGAAAGACCCCAGCATACTAGCTTAGCCTAACGCCATTTCAAGTAAGGTCTGAAAAGCGCGGGGTGTCTACGGCCGGCCTCCTAGCCCCAGAAAAGGGTACTAAAGGTCAGAAAAACAACTTGGAGCCAGACAGCAGGCGTGTCAAGCTCGGGGAAAAACCACGAGCTGCCCTGAGTTTGAACCCGACCTCATTTGAATCGTCCAATCAGAACCCTGTAAACCATGAGCTGCCCTGAGTTTGAACCTGCCCTCCTCGTGCTCCTGCTGCCCGACCCTATAAAAACCCTCCGCTCCAGCCCGTGGGCGCGCCAGTCTCTTGAGCTTCTTGAGGGACTGCGTTGCCCCGGGTACCTGTGTTCCTGAATAAAGCCTCTTGCTGTTTGCATCTGACTCGTGGTCTCGGTGTGATCTCTGGGCGAGGGTCTCTCCAGAGGGAAGACTGCCTTCGGGGGTCTTTCATTTGGGGGCTCGTCCGGGATTAGAGACCCCCCCCCCCCCCCCCCCCCCGCCTCGGGACCACCGACCCACTGTCAGGAGGTAAGCCGGCCGGCCTTGGTGTATGTCGTTTCTGTCCTGTCAGAGTGTTGTCGGTTTATCTGAATGTTGAATGTTGTCTGTTTGCGCGCCTGAATCGGTCTGGAGTCAGTGGGGCTGAAGGAGCTGACGAGCTCGGACTTCGCCACTGCGACCCTGGAAGACGTTCCACGGGTCTCTGAAGTCCCCTTCGGGGGCACGGGAAGTCCCCTTCTGGGGCACGGGAAGTCCCCTTCTGGGGCATGGGAAGTCCCCTCTGGGGCACGGTTTTTCGGGGCCACCCCCGTATCAGAAGGATACGTGGTGCTGGCAGGGGACGGAGAATTCAAACACTCCATGTCCCCATCTGAGTTTTTGCTTTCGGTTTTACACCGGAGCCACGCAGCGAAACTGTTTCTTGTTTGTGGTGTCGGTTTGTTTTGCGTACTTTGTCTAATCCTTCTCCATCCAGGAATTAATATGGGACAGACTGTCGTTACCCCCTTGAGCCTAACTACTGACCATTGGTCGGACGTTAAAGGCCGGGGGAGCAATGAAGGTGTTGTCATCAAGAAAAACAGATGGATGACCCTCTGTGAGGCCGAATGGGTCATGATGAATGTAGGATGGCCACGGGAAGGGTCATTTAATCTCTCTCTCATTTTACAGGTTGAGAGGAAGGTGTTTGCCCCTAGCCCCCATGGGCATCCAGACCAGGTTCCCTACATCACCATTTGGAGATCCCTGGTTGAAAACCCATTCCCCTGGGTCAAGCCCTTCCTCCCACAACCCCCTCTCACTCCCCAACCTTCGGCGCCTCCTAACCCCCTTTCTTCTCTCTACCCAGTCCTTCCCCACAGGGAGCCTTCCAAGCCCCCTGTCCTTCCCCCTGACCCTAACTCTCCTCTTGTAGATCTGCTGGTAAATGAACCGCCGCCCTACCAGCCGACCCCGGCGGCTGCGCTCGCGGCGGCTCCTGCTGCGAGCGCAGGCGCCGGCCGCGAGCTTCCCGGCGGCCGCCCCCCCCCCCCCCCCCCCCGTGATGACCCCGCTCGCTGGGGACTCGGAGGAAGAAGAGGAAGCAGTCCAGTCCCCCATCGCGGGCCGCCTCAGGGGCCGCCGAACCGGCCCCCCCACTAAGTCCAAAGCCTTCCCGCTTCGGGAAGGCCTCAACCATCAGTTACAATATTGGCCCTTCTCTGCCTCAGACCTTTATAATTGGAAACAACATAATCCCCCTTTCTCCAGGGATCCTGTTGCCTTGACCAGCCTAATTGAGTCCATCCTAGTGACTCACAGGCCGACTTGGGACAACTGTCAGCAGCTCCTGCAGACCCTCTTAACAGTAGAGGAAAAGCAGAGAGTTTTCCTGGAGGCCCGGAAGCAGGTTCCGGGCGATGACGGGAGGCCAACCCAATTCCCAAATATCATCGATGCAGCTTTTCCCTTGACCCGCCCAGACTGGGACTTCAATACACCTGAAGGTAGGGAGCATCTACGTCTCTATCGCCAGTTGCTCTTAGCGGGTCTCCGAGCGGCCGCCAGAAGGCCTACCAATTTGGCTCAGGTAAGGAATGTGATACAGGGAAAGGAAGAAACACCAGGTGCATTTTTAGAGAGGCTGAAGGAGGCTTATAGGATGTACACTCCGTATGATCCAGAAGACCCAGGGCAAGCACCAGGTGTCATCCTGTCATTTATATACCAGTCTAGCTCAGATATCCGAACCAAATTGCAGCGGTTGGAAAGTTTGCAAGCGCTAGGTTTGCCAGATTTATTGAAGGAAGCAGAGAAAGTGTTCAATAAGAGAGAAACTCCTGAGGAGCGTGAGGAAAGGAGATGGCAGAAACGTGAGGAAAGGGACAAGAAACAACATAGGGAGATGAAAAAGGTTTTGGCCGCCGTTGTGTCTCAGGGACAGCGGAGAGAGGGAGATAGGTCGGGAGAGCGAAGGAGGTCACCCCTTGATAAAGATCAATGTGCTTACTGTAAGAAGAAGGGACACTGGGCCCGAGACTGCCCCAAGAAGCCACAAGGACTCCACCGACCCAAGCCCAAAACCGTGGACCTCCTTAATCTAGAGGACTAGGGGAGTCGAGGCCAGGAGCCCCCCCCTGAGCCTAGGATAACCCTCAAGATCGGGGGGCAGCCCGTGACCTTCCTGGTTGATACTGGTGCCGAACATTCAGTCCTAACCCATGCCGGAGTGCCTCTTAGCCGGCATTCTGCACTGGTGCAGGGGGCAACTGGAAACAAGAGGTATCACTGGACTGCCGAGAGAAAGGTTCAACTAGCATCAGGGCAAGTAACTCACTCCTTCCTGCATATACCTGAATGCCCCCATCCGCTGTTAGGACGGGACCTATTAACCAAATTGAAGGCACAAATCTACTTTGATGAGAAGGGACCAAGAGTCACAGGTCCTAAAGGAGACCCCCTACAAATCCTTGCCCTCAGTTTAGAGGAAGAATACCGTTTGTTTGAGGCAGAACCCACGGAGACGTCACCTGAGGAGCTACAGAACTGGCTGAGAGAGTTTCCTCAGGCCTGGGCAGAGACTGGGGGCTTGGGGTTGGCACGCGATCAGCCACCGCTGATGATCTCACTAAAGGCCTCCGCGACTCCCGTTTCAATCAGACAATACCCAATGTCACGGGAAGCTCATGAGGGGAATCAAGCCCCATATTCGGAGGCTCCTGGACCAAGGGGTGTTAAAGCCCTGCCAATCACCTTGGAACACCCCTCTCTTGCCTGTTAAGAAACCGGGGACAGGAGACTACAGGCCGGTCCAGGACTTGAGAGAGGTCAATAAGCGGGTGGAGGACATACACCCCACGGTGCCTAACCCCTATAACCTTCTGAGCACCCTACCACCGACCCACGTCTGGTACACTGTGCTAGACCTGAAGGATGCCTTCTTTTGTTTATATGCTGAGATTCCTCCATGCATTGACCCATTTGAGCAAAAACAAGATGAAAACCTTAATAGACAGAGAAAACACCTGGGCAGTGCTGCTGAACCAGGATCAGGTACTCCAGCAGGTAACTTCTACCTGCCCAGCCTGTGCTCAAGTCAACGCAGGAAAGGTTCATCTAAACAAGGGGGCCCGCCAAAGAGGCCATCGTCCTGGTGTTCATTGGGAAATAGACTTTACAGAAGTAAAACCTGGACTCTACGGGTACCGGTATCTCCTGGTCTTCGTGGACACCTTTTCTGGATGGATCGAGGCATTTCCAACCAAGAATGAGACGGCTAACGTGGTAACAAAGAAACTGTTGGAAGAAATCTTCCCCAGGTATGGGATGCCTCAAATATTGGGGTCGGATAACGGGCCTGCCTTCGTCTCCCAGGTAAGTCAGAAGGTGGCCAAACTATTGGGGGTTGATTGGAAACTCCATTGTGCATACCGCCCCCAGAGCTCAGGACAGGTAGAACGAGCTAATAGAACAATTAAGGAGACTCTAACCAAATTAACGCTTGCAACTGGCACTAGAGATTGGGTGCTCCTACTTCCCTTGGCTCTCTATCGAGCCCGAAATACCCCCGGCCCACACGGCCTAACCCCTTTTGAGATCATATATGGGGCCCCACCTCCTGTTGTAAACTTTCTCCATCCTGATATTTCCTCTCTTGCCACCACCCCTACTTTAGAAGCACATCTTCAAGCCCTCCAGTTGGTGCAGAGGGAGGTCTGGAAGCCCCTGGCCAAGGCTTATCAGGAGCAGCTAGACAAGCCGGTGGTGCCCCACCCCTTCCAGATCGGGGACTCCGTTTGGGTCCGATGACACCAGACCAAGAGCCTGGAATCACGGTGGAAGGGGCCCTATACTGTCTTGCTGACCACCCCCACTGCACTCAAGGTCGACGGGATTGCTGCATGGATCCATGCCTCTCATGTGAAGGCTGCCAGGGAACCCAACCCAGCAGGATCCAGAAAGTCAACATGGACAGTGCGCCATACACGAAACCCCTTAAAAATAAGGTTGGCCCGCGGCTCCTCTTCCTCCCCCTCCTCTTAATCTCTACCTACCCCCAGGGGACTAGGGCGGCAGAGAGCCCGCACCTAGCTAAGAGGCTCACTTGGCAGGTCATCTCACAAACTGGGGAGACGGTCTGGCAAACGACCGCCTTTCACACCCCCTTTACATGGTGGCCTAACTTACATCCAGATCTCTGCCAATTAGCAGCAGGGTCAGAGGACTGGGACATCCCTACCACTGACCCCATGAACCCCAGAGCACCAGACGTCTGTCAGGATGGTAAGGGAACTTGCAAATGTAGTGACGGGAGATACGGATGTGGCCACCCTGAAGCCAGGGCAGCCCTGTCACAACTATCCTTCTACGTCTGCCCCCGGGATGGTAGGGACAGAAAGCTGATTAGCCAATGTGGGGGTTATGAAAGTTACTTCTGTAAAGCATGGGGATGTGAAACAACTGGCAATACCTATTGGAAGCCTTCATCCACTTGGGACCTCATTAGGGTAAAAAGGACTACCCAAGGGGAAAGCCGCACATGGCGCCCACTCACCCGAGCACATTGTTGGGGTTTCCCAGGCGAGCTTAGTACATACTGGGAGGGGGAGGGCCCCTGTATAAACTTCACCTGCAACCCCCTAAACATATCCTTTACTCAGAAAGGAAGGGGGACGGCACAAGATTGGATTAAAGGAAAAACATAGGGACTTAGATTTTTCATGACAGGACAGGACCAGGGATTTACCTTTATGATTAAACTTAAAATTGAGGAGCCCTCCGCCTCTATAGGCCCCAACCAGGTTCTCTCTGACCAAAAGCGCCCCTCTTTACCTGCTCCAGCACCCCTGAGAGCTACCACCCGACCCAATTCGGCCATTTGCCCAAGCACGGCTCCGAATGCCGCTGTAACCCCAGTCACCCTCCAACCACCCAGACCCGGTACGGGAGACCGGCTATTGAATCTTATAGAGGGCGCTTACTCAGCCCTCAATGTTACTAGCCCAAATCGGACTCAGGAGTGCTGGTTATGCCTAGTTTCCACACCTCCCTATTATGAGGGGGTGGCCGTAGTCGGAAGCTTCATCAATTCCTCTTCACCCCCATCAGGATGTGCCTCAACACCTCAGCATAAGCTCACAATCTCCGAGGTGTCAGAACAAGGACTATGTCTGGGGACAGTACCCTACACCCACCAACACCTGTGTAATCGCACCCAGGTACTTGTACCAGGACCCCATTATCTCGTGGCTCCCAACGGAACTTACTGGGCCTGTAGCACTGGACTTACACCATGCCTCTCCCCCTCAATACTAGCTAACACGGCCGATTATTGTGTGCTCATAGAACTGTACCCCAGGATAGTCTATCATACACCTGAAGATATCTATGCCCGATATGAAACAGGGGTCCCCCGTATAAAAAGAGAGCCAGTCTCACTAACCCTGGCCCTGATACTAGGTGGATTAACAATGGGAGGGATCGCCACCGGAATAGGCACAGGTACCACTGCCCTCATGGAAACCAACCAGTTCCGACAACTCCAGGTTGCCATGCATACCGATATCCAGGCACTGGAGGAATCCGTGAGTGCCTTGGAAAAGTCACTCACCTCCCTGTCGGAGGTAGTTCTGCAGAACCGGAGGGGATTAGACCTCCTCTTCCTGCAGGAAGGGGGGTTATGTGCTGCCCTTAGAGAAGAATGTTGCTTCTATGCGGATCATACTGGGGTGGTGAGAGATAGCATGGCTAAGTTAAGAAAGAGACTAGAACAGAGACAAAAACTCTTTAAAGAACAGCAGGGGTGGTTTGAAGGATGGCTCGGAAGGTCCCCCTGGCTCACCACCCTCATCTCCACCCTTATAGGGCCCCTTCTGATTTTATTGCTCCTTCTGACGCTCGGGCCCTACATCCTAAACAGACTTGTCCAATTTATCAGGGAACGTGTCTCTATAGTTCAGACCTTGGTATTGACCCAGCAATACCAACGACTCAACCAGGTGGGAATGGAGCCACATCCCTATTCTTCCCCATGAATGGAGGATTCCATTCCCTGAGATAAGAAAATGGGGGAATGAAAGACCCCAGCATACTAGCTTAGCCTAACGCCATTTCAAGTAAGGTCTGAAAAGCGCGGGGTGTCTACGGCCGGCCTCCTGGCCCCAGAAAAGGGTACTAAAGGTCAGAAAAACAACTTGGAGCCAGAAAGCAGGCGTGTCAAGCTCGGGGGAAAAACCACGAGCTGCCCTGAGTTTGAACCCGGCCTCATTTGAATCGTCCAATCAGAACCCTGTAAACCATGAGCTGCCCTGAGTTTGAACCCGCCCTCCTCGTGCTCCTGCTGCCCGACCCTATAAAAACCCTCCGCTCCAGCCCGTGGGCGCGCCAGTCTCTTGAGCTTCTTGAGGGACTGCGTTGCCCCGGGTACCTGTGTTCCTGAATAAAGCCTCTTGCTGTTTGCATCTGACTCGTGGTCTCGGTGTGATCTCTGGGCGAGGGTCTCTCCAGAGGGAAGACTGCCTTCGGGGGTCTTTCAAACTATAAACAATAACTTAATCATTTGTTATTTAGCAGCTAGTATATGCTAAGAATTACGTTAATTGTATATATTTTGTTTAAATTTTCCATCTTAAATAGTGTTATTTTGTTTTTGCAAATGAAGAGAATGAGGCTTGGAGATGTCATTTCCCTGAGTTTTAGTTAGGCGTGGCTCCCAGCACTGAGAGTGACCATGTGTCTAAAGGAATAACTAATTGCACCATTGCCATGGAAGCTTTTTCTATCAAATGTGCTGAATTTAAACTTCAATGTGAACAGTATGTGGCCACACTGTAAATAGTAGTTTATCTTTGAAAAAGCATGTCTACTTTCTTATTATTATTTGTCATGCCTAATCTCAGTTGTCAGCTTGTCTGTATTTGGACAAGACTAAAATGCTGAGAAGTCCTGTGTGGGGCTTTCCCGGTCAGCTTATTTGAAGCAGAAAGACCCATGAATAGCACCTTCTGGTGGCTGACAAAACATGGGGGAACATAGAAGGAAACCCCATTTTTGTTTTGTTTTATGGTTGTCTTTACTCTTACTGCCAAGTCCATCTAGCTAGTGTGGCTGCTGCATTCTTCATCGATACTTAAACCAGTTACCACAGGCTTCCAACATGAACTGAAGACCAGTAGCTCACCAAAAATCCTCCAGGCCTTTGGTGCTAGATAAAACTACTGCAACATCCAGTAATCTACTGGACTGGGCCACTCTCAGACTCTTGGCTTTGCCAGAGTGAGACAGTCAGTTTTGAACTACCTGGACAATATCGTTAAGTCAATCTAATAAATTCCATACATATATGATATGATATTATATTATGTGTGATAATTATGTGTTCTATCAATTCTCTAAAGTTATCTCTTTAGAGAATTCTGGGTAATATTGACTAACATTATTGTTTGATATGGGTTTCTTACAGTCTTGGTAGCTGAGGATGACTCTAAATTCACTTCTCCACTTTCTATCTCCCTGTGCTAGGATTGAAGATGCATGCCACCTCATCCTACTAATTATTGATAAGGAAGAGCCCAGCACTTACCGTATGCTAGAAAGACCTCAGAGCAACATCCCCAGAAACACACACACACACACACACACACACACACACACACACTCACACAAAGTCTGATCACTTAATACTGACCTAAGCAGGGTTCTTTCTCTGTGAATAGTTTGTTTAAAGTGTAACTAACTGGACATTTATTTTAGGTTTATACATAGATGAACATTTTTTTAGTGCTATATGCTCCTTTTATAGAAAGTGAAGATAAATTTTAATACTAATAAAGTTTATGTTTTTCCCTTATATTTTTCTAGTTATTGCACTTTTAGAAATTTTTAGCCTATTTTATATTGTCGAGCTATATTTTCTTGTAATAAGATACCTGAAAAACTTTCCAATTCATTCTTTACTAGTATGTGTGGCATTTTTATAAACCCCTATGAGTACACACAAGCACATTTATCTTATATTTACTTTACACCAATTACCACCATTATGACCACCACCACCAATTAGTCAATTAACTGCACTCATGAAAATGAAAATGTTTGGAGTAGTGTTGGAGGATTCATGTCGAATCAGAGGAGATTATAGAGTTCACAGAGGATGCAGGGATGTGCTAAGAATGGGATTGGTTAATCTGTTGCTACTTTTTAAAAATATTTTGCACAGAATACAAATATTACAGGTATCAATTTGATTATTTCACAAATCAGTGATCATCGTATCATAGTAATATAAAAGACATAGTGAAACTTCACTGTAATGGTGGGAACATCTATTAAATCTTTTCTTCTCACTCTGGGACATTGGATTAACAAAAGGCAAATAAACCAAGGAGCTCAGGACTTGAGTAACTGCCAAGTGGTGGGGGCCTTTGGTAGTTTTCTTTTTGTCTCACATCCCTGACTCAGAGCAGAAGATGTTGGCAACCCAGAACACCTGGTTGACAGAATAAACTTTAACAAATGTAATATAATTAAGATCATTCTCTGAGTGTTCTCTAACCACTACAGAATCAGATTAGAAATCAGTTAGAGAGCAATGACAGAAAAATCTCTCAATGTTTGAGACCTAAGCAACAACTTCCAAATAATCTCTGACTTAATTCATGATACTAAATGAAAATTAAACTATGACATATAAAATTTGCGTGCTACAGCTGAGGTAGTATAGCTAGGCAGTCAATAAGGAACTATAAGTCAATATTTAAAAATCCCCCCAAAGGGAAATTTTGTATCAGGATGATGTCACTGGAGAGCCCTACCTAAGTTTGAAGAAAAATTAACATGAATTATATGAATGTATATCAGAAAAGAAGAAAGGAAGGGACAATTGACTATTTTATATAGCTGTCATTTATCTACTGAAAGACCCCCGAAGGCAGTCTTCCCTCTGGAGAGACTCTCGCCCAGAGATCACACCGAGACCACAAGTCAGATGCAAACAGCAAGAGGCTTTATTCAGGAACACGGGTACCCGGGGCAACACAGTCCCTCAAGAGGCTCAAGAGACTGGCGCGCCGACGGGCTGGAGTGGAGGGTTTTTATAGGGTCTGGCAGCAGGAGCACGAGGAGCATGGTTTACAGGGTTCTGATTGGACGATTCAAATGAGGCCAGGTTCAAACTCAGGACAGCTCGTGGTTTTTCCCCCGAGCTTGACACACCTGCTGTCTGGCTCCAAGTTGTTTTTCTGACCTTTAGTACCCTTTTCTGGGGCCAGGTGGCCGGCCGTAGACACCCCGTGCTTTTCAGATCTTACTCGAAATGGCGTTATGCTAAGCTAGTATGCTGGGGTCTTTCACTACTACAAAACTAGGTAATGGCACTAATTTTCAAAGAAAAGAAAAAAGGAAAAAAGCTATAGGCATATATTCACCATAAAAGTAGATGCAAAAATCACTAAAAATATTTTCACACAAAATTCAACAATGCATAAAGTTAATTAGATTCCACGACTAAGCAATGTTTACTCCAGAAATTCAACAATTGTCCAATATAAAATTGAAAACAATAATCAATGCTATCTCCCAATTAACAGTCCTAGTAGAAAAATCATTATGATTGTGCCAGTTTACCATAGACTGATAAACAAAACACAGTATCCATTCCTGATAAAAACTTTTGAAGGCACATTTGTTCAAATGATCATGAAAATACAAAAACAAGCAATTGCCCAAACAAAGCTCCCTGCCCTTGTTGTTGTTCCCTTTGGGGGCGAGGGCCAAGTAGCGGCAGCATCAAACCACACAGACTCTGGGAGAATGTTGAAACAAGCTCAGTTTATTCAGGAAGAGGCAAGCCCCAACTTTGTGGGAGGTCTGATGAATATGCATTTACTGGTGTGACATGGCTGCCTCTCATTGGTCCAGGTCATCTGCAGCTCATGTTTCAGCTGTTGTTGCTCTCAGAAAGTATCTTTTTCACTTGTTTGGGCCTTCTGAACCTCAAGCCCGCTAGGGATGAGTCATCCCACACCCTGCAACTAGCCTTACACTTAATATTGGGAGTGGGAATGATTTCTTCTGTTACCACATCAAAAGAAATTTTGTATAGCATAAGAAAATAAAATAATGAAGATTGGAAGAAAGAAATATAAGTATTTTTATTTGACATCATTATCAACAGAGAAAATGCCAAGGAACTTACAACACTGTCCTAGAAATATAGTAAGTGAGTTCAGTAAGGTTATAAAAAATCAGAGACGGTAACTTGTGTCTCCACATGCCCTAATTAGTTGTTAGAATTAATATATCATCATCTGTGATCACTGATAACAAGATAACATTGAAAATCACACAAAAACCCATGGATGATGACACACACCTTTGATCTCAGCACTTTGTGGGTAGAGGCAAGAGGATCTTTGTGAGTTCAAGGCCACCCTAGTCTACATATCAAGTTCTAGATTAGCCTCAGCTACAGAGTGAGATCTTATCTCAAATAAAAAGCTTCTTCAAATACCCACACTCATGTGCCTATGCATTTTCCCTCACATAATACACATAATTTAAAAAACAAAAGCAAAATGATAAATCAAACAAAATTTTCAGCAAGATTCTATTTATAGATAATCACAAGATTGTCTAAAATTTTTTTTTTTTTTTTTTGGTTTTTCGAGACAGGGTTTCTCTGTGTAGCTTTGCGCCTTTCCTGGAGCTCACTTGGTAGCCCAGGCTGGCCTCGAACTCACAGAGATCCGCCTGTCTCTGCCTCCCGAGTGCTGGGATTAAAGGCGTGCGCCACCAACGCCCGGCTTTTTTTTGGTTTTTCGAGACAGGGTTTCTCTGCGTAGCTTTGCGCCTTTCCTGGAGCTCACTTGGTAGCCCAGGCTGGCCTCGAACTCACGGAGATCCGCCTGGCTCTGCCTCCCGAGTGCTGGGATTAAAGGCGTGCGCCACCACCGCCCGGCTTAAGATTGTCTAAAAATTTAATATGGACAAGGTAAATAGAATAACACAATGTTGTAAAAGACAGAAATAGTCCTGCACAAGTCTGACAATGATATTATCACATAATAACATAATACATATTTATTTAATCTCTTCCTCTGGGTTTTGGCATAAAGCTTGTAAATCTGTTGGAGTTTTATGACTTATCAGAATACCATTTAATCTAATACAGTGTGTGTGTGTGTGTGTGTGTGTATGTTAGCACATGCACTTGGCTCCAGGATAAGAAACATATGATCAGAGCCGTGGAACTTGGGACTCCTGTAACCTCTGTGGTGGGTGAGGGGAAGAAATTAAAGTTGAATACCATGACCAATGATGTCACCATCAGTGACCACGCAAGGGTACCTTCTTGAAACCCCAAGAAGACAATTTGGAGAGTCCCAGGTGGTTAAGCAGATGGAGTTGCCTGAAGGGTTCTGTTCCAAAGAGAGTGAGAAGCTCTGTTACCCCTTTTCTATCTGTCCTCAGTCTGGCTATTTATCTCTGTTCTTGGTGTAACCTTTAATAATAAATTGGTAAATATTAATAAAGTGTTTTCCGAGCTAGTTTAGCAAATTAACTGAATACAAATATGGAATTGTGGTGACCCTGATTTATAGTCAGTTGTTTAGAGGCATGGGCCTCAATCTGGAGCAGAGATTGATATCTGAACTAAAGGATCAGTCCTGTGGGACTGAGTTCCTACCCTGTATGATCTTACCACACTGCCATGCAGATATTATCAGAATAGAGTTAAAATGGACAACACTTGTCCCATATTTGATGGAGAATTGCTTGGTTGGAAGAAACTCCCACCCACATCCTGTATCAGAGTGTTTGGATTCATAGAATGTGAGAGTGGAGGGGAAAATAATGTGTATTCATTGGAAATACTCAACAAGTACTGAAGTAGAATGAGTTAGAAAAGACCAATTGTTAGATACCGATTTATTGATTTACTTAGTGATTTACTTACAGCACTGCATGTGCTGCCGATTTGCCAAGCACGACTTCACTTGCTATGTGGAACAGGATGACTTGCAGAAACAGATAAAATAAAGATGGTTGCCCTTAACAAGCTGCTGACTGCCATATATGCTTCTGTAAAATCTTGCTTTCTTACCTGCCAACTTTGTGGTTTTAGAATATAAAATGATAATATAAACTGGACCTGGGGCAGAAGCTTTTCAAGAGCTGTCCTGGTGTTGGTCCACTGGCAACACCTCCTCTCTTCCACACTCGTTGGTATTTGAGTACTTACTCCAGAAAGATTCCCACAACTATACTTGACCATAGTGCAAGCACAATTCATTGCAGAAGAAATGACATTTCAAAATATGGCATGGGGCACTTAGTTACCTATAGACTCATGGAAACAACAACACAAACATCTCCACATCAACAGCCAGATAGCCTAAGTCTCCTAACTTATGCAAAATCCCAGACCTAAATACAGAATATTATACAATGAAAATGAATATAGGAAAATATATGGCTACTTTAAAAAGTTTGTGGATTTGGCATTAAAATATAATCCCTAGTAGATAAAGAATATTTACAAATCCCATACTGCCAATGCACCAAAGGAGAAAGGGAGAAGGGAGAGGAGGAGGACCCAAAGGAAGAAACATTGCACCTAGATAATCAGCCAAAGACTAGAGGAGACATTTTATCAGAGACTACACAAAGCACAAATAACAGGAGAATGCCTCCAAAGGCAGTTAGTTTGTCTTTGGGGAGATGCAAATTAAAACCACAATGAGAAAACATGAATACATATCAAAAGGCTAAGATAATAATTCCAAAAGAGCCATCATAAAACTGGCAAGGATGTGGAGAGCTGGAGCAGTCACACTCTGATGAGAATAAAGAGCAATGTAGCATCTCTATCAGGCAATTTGCTAGTTTCTCAACAAACTAAACTTATAATAAGCATGCTTCAGCAACTATGAGCACATACTAATTCCACAGAAATGAAGACCATGTGCAGATAAGAAATCTACATATAAGAATTTGTAGCGGTTTTATTCACCCCAACCTAAAGTCCAGATCATTCAGATGAATGAATACTTAAGAAACTGAAAGGAACCCTTTCCTCCTGCAGCAATAACCATAGCCGATCCTGTGTGAGGCCGAACAGCATCAAGTCCTGCATGGTGAAGCAATTAGTCAAATGAAAGGTGATGTATGAAAGGGGCAAAGCAGCAAGAAGAAAAGTTTGGAACCATGAAAGATGAAGAAGGACAATTGGTGCAGCTAAGGAGCTGGGAGAGATCTTGCAAGATCACCAGGTGCTGATCTCTGGGATGCTACAGCCTTTCCCATGGACAATGTGTAGGATAAATTAGGTTGGAAAGTCATGACTGTGATCTGTGGTTGTTATGCAATGTGGTTGTTCAGGCAGTGGAGTGATGCTCATGCTATTCTGATAGTGAGCCAAATCTAAAGTAATATTCTATTTGTTATTAACTTACTGTGAGGTGCAAGAAGAGAAAGAATATATAGAATTTCTTCATGCCCACAAATGGTGGATTTGTGTAACTAAAATATACAATGGCTATTTTTATAAGTCACAAATAATTAAAAAGGACACAGATCCTTAATCCCTGTTGTTTTACCTCCCTAAAGGTGGGCATGGTAAGGCAGCTAAATAATGGCTTCAGCAAAGGGATATCAGACCAAAGGAGCCTGGGCAAGGATGCAAGTATTTGTGAAGAGTTCCTTCATTAAACTTCAGTCATTCTTGTATATGTTAAGCTTTATAGTTTAAATTAGTTATTTTTCCAATGGAGAGCATCCCTAATATTTTCATCAGTGAGTATTGTGTCATTGATATAAAAATCATTAAGGAGAATACCTAGGATGCCTTGTACTTAGTATATGAAAATTTTGAAGAATGAATTTTAGATCTGTACTATGTTTCCCATGTACTGCATAGTGTGTTTTAAATATTATAAATACTGTCTTTTTTTTGCAAATCTCCTTGCAAATGTATTACATGCTCATGTTATCCTCCAAGCATGGAACAAGAAATATTGGGAACTTATCTTTGTGATTTCACACAAGTATTGTGGTGGTATTGTGTTCCCCAAAATATTGTGCACCCCAGTAAACTTATCTGGGGTCAGAAAGAGAACAGCCACAATATTAAACACGAGGATAGGCAGTGGTAGCACACGCCTTTAATCCTAGCATTCCAGAGGCACAAATCCATCTGTTCAAGGATACAGCCAGGCATGGTGACTCATGCCTTAAATCCCAGGGAGTGATGGTAGGAGGCAGAAAGATATATAAGGTGTGAGGACCAGGAACTAGAAGCATTTGGCCTAGTTAAGCATTTGGCTGGTTAAGCTTTCAGGCTTCTAGCAGCAGTTCAGCTGAGAGCCATTGGGATGAGGACACAGAAGCTTCCAGTCTGAGGAAACAGGATCAGCTGAGAAGTTGGCCAGGTGAGGTTAGCTTTGGCTTGTTCTGGTTCTCTGATCTTCCAGCTTTACCCCACTACCTGTTTCACAGGTTTGATTTTATTAATAAGAACTTTAAAGATTCCTGCTACAAAGTACAATCTAGGATTACTGTAGCTGAAGTTTTTTTGTGTCCCACCCAGTACATAGCCACTTAGACCCAAGTAAACACACAGAGACTCATATTAATTATAACTGCTTGGTCATTAGCTCAGGCTAACTACTGACTAGCTCTTACACTTAAACTCAGCCCATTTCTGTTAATCTATATGTCGCCACATATTCTATGGCTTTTCCTGTGTGCCATTACATGCTGCTCCCTGGACAGTGGGCTGGTGTCTCCTCCTCTCAGAATTCTCCTTGTCTGTTTATCCTGCCTATACTTCCTGCCTGGCTACTGGCCAATCACTGTTTTATTAAATCAGAGTACAAAAGCAGTATTCCACAGCAGATCACAGTGGACATTGGCGAGTGCACACAGTAGGTACAATCTGGGATCACAGTGGACCTTGGTGAGTGCACACAGTAGGTCAGTCTGGGATCACAGCGGACCTTGATGAGTGCACATAGTAGGTGCAGTCTGGGTTCAGAGTGGACCTTGGTGAATGCACATAGTAGGTGCAGTCTGGGGTCAGAGTAGACCTCGGTGAATGCACACAGTAGGTACAATCTGGGATCACAGTGTACCTTGGTGAGTGCACACAGTAGGTACAATCTGGGATCACAGTGGACCTTGGCAAGTTGTACACAGTAGGTACAATCTGGGATCACAGTGGACCTTGGTGAATTGTACACAGTAGGTACAATCTGGGATTACAGTGGACCTCGGTGAGTGCACACAGTAGGTACAATCTGGGATCACAGTGGACCTTGGTGAGTGCACACAGTAGGTACAGTCTGGGATCAGAGTGGACCTTGGTGGGTGCACACAGTAGGTACAATCTGGGATCAGAGTGGACCTTGGTGAGTGCACACAGTAGGTACAGTCTGGGATCACAGTGGACCTTGGTGGGTGCACACAGTATGTACAGTCTGGGATCAGAGTAGACCTTGGTGAGTGCACACAGTAGGTACAGTCTGGGATCACAGTGGACCTTGATGAGTGCACATAGTCGGTGCAGTATGGGATCAGAGTGGACCTTAGTGAATGCACATAGTAGGTGCAGTCTGGGATCAGAGTAGACCTTGGTGAATGCACACAGTAGGTGCAGTCTGGGGTCATAATGACTCTGATAAACACATTATGGTTTTATGGTTAATAATCTCTCCCTATTCACAAGCTAGCTTCTGTATATCTAGCCCATTGCTCAGTATACATGCACAAATTAAATGGTAAAATAATATAATAGATGATTTTTAGCCATATTATCTCCAACCTGTTTCTGCCCACTGACCAGTTCAGTGTCTTAGAAATTATTCTATTATTTAGATAAAATATAAGAGAAAGTGACTTTAATGCAGGTGAAATTTTATCTGATGATATAAATTATAGCTTAAAATACCACAAGAAACATTAGTACATTTGTCTGCCTCTCTGTTTGAGCTACAGTCTAACTTTTATGGTTGTTTATTTTTTTCAGGGTCTTAAGATTTTAAATATAGAAATGCTTAGTGTTATTTACCTTTTGTTGCATCCAGGGACTAATAAACACACTCTCTCCTCTCTCTTTCCCTCTCCCTCCCCACTTTCTCTCCCTCCTTCCCTCATTCCCTCTATCTCTGTCCTTCTCTCCTTTTCTTTTTCCTCTCCAAACCCCTCCCCCCTCTCTCACTGTGTGTGTGTGTGTGTGTGTGTGTGTGTGTGTGTGTGTGTGTGTGTGTGTGTCTATGTGTGTTTTTGTGATTGATCAATGGATGTACCATGGGGCTTTTTTCTTAATCTATGTTTTCAAGAGCTTGACAATTGCAATACTTGCCTTTGGCACATTTGTGCTGTACATTCTACCTTTTAACTGCTCCTCTCCATGGCTAGTCCCTGGTGTCTGTATTGTCAGCCTTTATGCTGGTTTCAGACAGTGCACAACTTCTGACTGCAGAAAACTGGAAAATCAGTCCACACATGAGCACAGATGAAGGAACATGGTGAAAGTCTAATCAATCACTTCCTTTTGCACGACGCTGCTTCCCAGAAACTAATAAAGATTAAGAGGACAGTAGTATAAATAAAGGATTCTCATGAATGAGGTTCTTTTCAAGTGCAGTTTTTAGTTTAATCTTTTTTCTCATGTTTTCCAGTTTTAGAACACACAAGAAGAGCAGTATCTGACAAGAGTAAAGGATCTTAACATACAAAAACACAATAACTATAATGAACAGTGATTTTAAAGAAGTTCCTTGGAAAAATAGATAGTAAAAAGTAAAAACCATTTTCTAGGTTTTGAGTTTCATGATAAATTTATGTTGAAAAGTTCGTCTTCCACAAGTGCCGATAAATACAAGAGTAACTGTATCAGTTCTTCATGAAGCCAGACATGGATGAGCTATGGTCTTAGGTACAAACAGATTGCACTAAGAGAAATGTACATACATGCATGGTCATATGATCATGCCACTCAATGACCTATAACTGTGAAGTTATTCTTCCACCTCCAAGTGTCTAAACCACTGTCCCAGTGTCTCAAAGTAGCTTTACTTGGTTTTCTGCTGGTTTGTTCTCACTTCTGCTGCCTGGAATGCTTGCTCCCAGATTTTCCCACCAAAATTCTCTCTTGTCTTTCAAGCTTTATTTATATGACTTTCCCTGGGAGTGAAAAAGGAGCCACCCTATAAAATTATCAGGATAAATTGGGATTTTAGAGGAAATCTTGTATCAAGGAAGCCATCTCAAGAGCTTATCAGATACACCACACCATTGAAAGGGTCAACTCCTGACTTGTCCCATAAGCAATGGACAGTTAGCACTGAGATGGCTGGAAACACATCAACCCATCATCTCCTACGTGTTGTGTGCACCGTGGACCGACAAGTAGATGATTCTGAACTTGTCCTTGGACCTTCAGTTCTACTCAGTCACCTACTGTTGATACAGCCTGCTGTCCTGCCTGTCTATCCACCTGTTCACCTATCATTTCCTGATGGCAAATCCTGGTTTGGCCTCTCCTTGCATCTGGATTCTGAAACTGTGACTCCAGCTGCTCTAGGAGTAGTTCCTTTCTAGCACTGGCCAAATTATCATCTTACCAATACAGACTTGCTCTTGGCTCACTTCTGAAACTATACTTTGCGACAGCCTTTTAAATCTTTATTCATTCTACAAACCACACATATAACATACAGAAGTATAGACATGGGTATTGTGTGATATATGATATGAGAGATAAAATATGAAAGTTAAAATTAGTAATTAAGATTGGAGTAAAAGAGCCAGGCAGTGGTGGTGCACGCCTTTAATCCCAGCACTTAGGAGGCAGAGGCAGGAGGATCTTTAGGAGTTTGAGGCCAGCCTGGTCTACAGAGTGACTTCCAGGACAGCCAGGGCTACACAGAGAAACCCTGTCTTAGAAAAAAATGGAGTGAAAGAATCTGCATTTTCCTGGGCTGTATTACCAATGTAGAGGAGATTGTATGACAAATTGCTGTCATTAAAACCACTAAACCTTGTGAATTCATTGCTATTCAATAAATCCTGAAACTGTGAAAGACATAAACACATTCATCTATGTCTGTGGCATAATGTGGTCACAATAATCACTCCCATGCTTCCCCCTTTTTTTAGTTATAATTCTAATATAAATGATCCAATATTTAGTTATTGTTAATGGCCTCTTCCACTTAGGTATGACCTCCATCAGAAGGGGAACTTCCCACTGTTCTGTGTGCAACCAAATGACTAGAACATAGAAAAGCTTCTGGCTGGAAAAGTGTGTTTCCAGTCATTGAACGTATATCATCTGTGGTTACCTGCACTGGGCCTGCACAAAACCTTGTAGATGGGGAAGGAGTTCATGGCTCCCATCCACTACTGAGGAATTGCTGGCTAGTAATAGATTATGGGACAAGGGAAGTCAGTGTCTTCACATGTGCACCCACAGATGAGGTCACCAGACTCTTGGAGACAGCTACAAACCAGTGGCCACACAGAAATCCCTGGTCTAAAGCACAAAGGCATGGAGGTAGGAAAGAGGTGAGTAGGGAAGAACTAAGGAGTGTGGATTGACAGGGCCCAAAGGGAGATAATGATGGAGTGAGAGGGATCAGAATGCATTTTATACATATATGAATTTGTCAAATAACAGATTTAATTAATTTTTTCAGAAAAAATGTGTTGATATCAAGACTAACTGTCATAGTAATATTACTACCTTTGATCAATGTTTAAATCTGAAATTACAGAGTGTGAAATAACTTGAAGTTAATGTGTATGTTGCCTGAGATTTTTATGTTTGATTTGGATCTATGTTAACTTGAATTTTAAGGTTTGAATACATTTGAATGAGATACCTTTTGTGATTTAGAGCAGAATGTATATTGGTGTTATTCTCAACGTGTTCAGTTTATTATTTACCTCTGTGAAAGATGTAAATAATTACAGGCTTAAAACTTAGTATTTCAAAGATGTGTGTCTACCATGCAAAGACCTGAAATTATTTATAATATGTAAAAATCATTCCAAGTTGTCAAGGAGCTATACAAATAGCCAATTACACACTCTATCAATGGAAAATGTAATGCTGTGCTTGGAAACCCCGGGAGGTTTCTAAGTTAGTTTATCAATATACAATTACAAACTTGGAACTTGTCGATCAGCTACTGATAGTGAAGTAAAAGCTGAAGTTCTAAGTGGGATTCTGGCCACGCTTCTTGAACATGGGGCAAGGAGAACTTCACAAGTTCTCGAAGCTACGCCGGCACTGATGATTGCGTCAGGGTTCTTCAAGGGACACATTATATGCCATTGAAAGAAAGAGAAGCTTTTGAGATGGGCTTCTTTTTCTGGAGGCATTGTCTTATTGTTAGAGCTAAATGAAATATGGAAAAAGGGTCAGCTCATGAAAGGTATGGTATTGCACCCAGCTCAGCAGGAGAATTGTCAATTTGAGGTTTGGGGCCATCCTGGCATGTATAGAGAACTCCAGGGCAACCTGGGCTGTATAACTAGATTCTGTCAGAAATAAAGAAAAGGTAGAGGGAAGAAATAAGAAAGGAAGGGAGAAGAAATGAAAGAGAGAATAAGCTCATATGTTATTACTTCTCAAAATTTTTCTAGGTTTCAGGGCTCTAAAGAGCACCAGAGGAGAAGAGTTATTAGAAGCAGAAACTGTTATCTGTGGCTGGCCCAGCTTTGTCTAAATCCAACCCTAGACTAAATAAACAAAGAAGGCAATATGCAGCATTGAAGGGCTCTGGAGGGCAATCCTGTCTAAAAAAAAAAATCAGGTGGTATTATCATTATTTTCCCATTTTTGCATTGTTCCTAATGCCTCTGTTAGTTAAAAATTCCATCCACGTTGTGTCTTTGCTAAAAGGCTCTTCTTTCTTGCTGTTTGTTTCTCTCAAGAAACTGCCCTCTCACTCTCTCTTACACTATTAACAAAAGTATTTAAGTTGTTAGCCTACCATCAATTCCTAGTGATATCTTTGCAAACAACATTTTTAAAGGTTATTTTTACATATGAGTTACATGTCATCAAGCCTTTAGGGAAAGTGACAAAGATACCTAGTGGTACAGAATAAGAATCCTTTAAATATGGTGACATTTTTCAGTAATAGTTGGCATGAAAGAAAAATGCTTCTCATTCCTGGCCAATCTGGCTATCTCTCAGAAGGAAATCAGATAGAAAAGAGAATGGCAATGTGGATTTGAGGACCTAAGACATTCTTCAAGGAACCCATGCTGAGGGAGGATGCTTAGGACACCACCTGCAATAGGCACCCTGGGAGTTATATCAGAGGAGAACCAGGTGCACACACAGGGAAGAACACTGCAGTTTACAGGGCAGAGAGGTCAGCTTAACTAATCTGAATCTGAAGTAGCACAGTAGAGCAAGCCAGAGGGAACACTCAGAGAGGACAGCTGGGGTCCAGCAGAAACTTCAGTAAGTTAACATCTCAGCATATAATTGGCTGAGAGTTTTCATCTCCTTGCTCTTTGTCTAAGAGTTGATTTTTTTCCTTTCTTTTTTTTTCCTTAGAGAAACAGTCCAGGGCAAAGGACAATGTCAGAGACCAATATCAATTCAGACAGAAGCTGTGATGATATTGATTTCAAACTGAATAAAAATAGGATCTAAAAAAGAAAAATAGAACTCCATACTGCTCTGAGTGTAGAATTTGGAATTTGATGTGGGTTAAGGTGAATTTAGAAGGTAGAGTGAGAAGGACTGGGTCAGAGGTGGCTGAGCAGATTATAGTAAAAGACTCTGGCCCTGAGGTGCTGTTCACATGTCATACCCTCAATTACCAGGAGGCAAGGTCTCTGAGGCACGGCTCCTCCCCTCAGTGGCCAATAATCAGTGTAGTTGATTGCAGTTAGAGACATAAAGGATCACAAGAAAATACATACTTAAACATGAATAATGCATTAATTAGCACAAATTATTATAGGTACTCATGATTTAAAATATACATTAACTATATGTTTCTTTTTATCATATTACATGTACAACTGAAAAGGAATATCAGAAAATGTAAACTTTTTTGTAGACATATCCAGTTATTAAAGAATAATACATGTAACAAAATGTATAAAGAACTCTTAAAATTTGATAATGAAGTACAACTCAAAGAAGAGTAAAGGGTCTGAACAGAAACCATCAAAATGGCCAATACACACATTAGACATTAGAGAAATGCAAATTTAAGACACAAGGGAAAAATCAGGATGACTACAATTCTTTATAAGTGATAACAAGCATTGTTGAGGGTGTAGAGAAATTAGACTCCATGTATTTAGCTCTTTGGAGTAAAATAATGGTATAGATTTTAGAATTATCTAAGAGAGTTTTAATACAGTAAAACATGAAGACTACATATAACTCAACAGCCCCATCCTACATATATAACCAAAAAAGAAGCACATATACACACATAACTCCCTACAATGATATTGATAATAATACTACATGTGATAAACAAACACACATATATATACATATATATGCATATATAGCCAAAAAGTTGTTCAACTCATGAATTGGTAAACAAAGACTACCTAAACAAGAAATATTAGTCACCAATACAATTAAATTAATTAAATGTTGATATATAATAGGTAAGATTTTTTTGACTCGATGCCAATTGAAAAAAATGAGGAATGGAAGGTCACAAAATGATTATATGCCTATGAAACTGCAGCCTTTTAAAATCTAAATAGGCAGTGACTATATCAGAATTGCCTAGTGTGGAGGGAGTTGGGGAGAATTTGGAAGTGAGGAAGGTATATGACATTTTGTATTTGGTATAGTTGGAATGTTCACAACTGATTTTGTTGATGGACAAATAACTGCGAATATGCCAAACAACATTGAGAACTAAGAGGGTGAATTGTGTGTGTGTGCTATATCTCAAATAAAGTCATTATTTACAAATAATGAGAAAAGGGACAAGAAAAGTAAGCTAGTGGTTTTAGTGATTATGTGAACGATTTTCACAAAATATTAAAAAAATAGAAAAAGACAAGCTCTGGGAAATTATGAAATTTACAGAAGATAGACTAAGGTCAATATCAAAGATGAAGAGTCCTGGGGAAATAAGGTTAAAAATTTCAAGACATGTACATGAAGGGAGGGGTAGACCTGAATGATATGAGAGACTGCAAGGATATCTGTTTTGAATGTGAGCATTAAAAGTCACAATGATAAAAAGAAATGTGTCATTCAAAGTATCAACAAAACAGCTCTAAAAATGTAAGGAAAAGACAAAAATAGAAGGCAAACCTAAAGAAGTACACAATTCAAAGTATCAATGAATAAATATTTCTAAAATGAGGAAAGACAGAAAAATAGAAGAGTCTGAGGGAAATGGATAATGTGAAAAGAGATGTCAAACATATTCCAATTTGCATTAGTTATTAAATATCTGACAGAAGCAAATTAGAAAGGGAGGTTTATTTTTGGCTCGTATTTTAGAGTAGGAAGTGTGTTGCAGAATTCACAACAGTGGGTATGTGTAGGAGAGGCTTGTTCCCATGGTAACAGACAGGACACAGAGAACTGGGATCAAAACCAGGGCTGGTGTCTTCTCCAAAAACCCATCCCCAGTGACACACATCTGCCTGCCAAGTCCCACTTCTCTTTTTTAAAAGGCTTCTTTTCTTTTACTTTATGTGTGTATCCCTGCATATGTTTATGACATGTGTGTGGATGTACCAGTGGAGGCCAGAAGAGAGAATAGGATCCCCTGGAACCAGAGTTACACACAGAGCCCCTCTCTGTGTGTGCTGGGAACTGAACCCAGGTCCTCTGGAAAAAACAACATGTGCTCATAATTGCCGAGCCATCTCTCCAGCTTCAGTCTCTGGCTCTTAAAGGCTCCACATCTTCTACGTATTTGAAGAAGTTGGATAGCAGAATTAAACATGTGCCCGGGTGGGGATATTTTAGACACTAAGTGTAACAACAACAAAAACATGATTACAGTAAAATAATAGATATTAAACCAAACAATAAAACCCCCTAGAGATTCTGTTTCAAATGTTAAATCAAAACATGTTCCACAGGTTAAGTATTGTGGGATAAAGAAGGTTGATTCCCATTTTATTTCCTTGTAAAATGTCTTATTTGATATTAGGTTTTGTTTTAGACACTGGAGGTCAAATAGATGACTATTCAGTTCAATATCACTCTGCCGCCTCATCTTGATTTACATTCACATAAGATTTTCAAACAAGATGAAATATCAGGTTTTACATATCTAAGAGACTGCTTGAGGGAGATACGTTCTTTAATACCATCTTAGCAGAATTTATTAACAACACAGTGTGGCTTGCATAAAAAACAGGTGGGTTGTAGTTACCTGCTGAATCGTCTTTGCTTTGATGGTTCAGATCTTTTCCTCCATCCAACTTTACAAATATTCTTGTCAGCAGATTCAAAATCAGTTCTCTCTATTCACTTCAACATATTTTATATGTGACAAATATAATTTGAAAGAATATATTTGAAAGAAAAAACTTATTCAAAGAGTATAAGAAACCTTGGTACAAATGTACAAACTGTATCACACCATCTCATTGTTTACAACTGGATTTGAAAGAGCCAAAGCTTTTCAGTGTGGTAAAGTGACTTTTCCAGTATTACCATCCACAGAAGCTTGTCACATACCACACCTCATGGGAAGCAGGCATTATTTCAATAATCTGTGTGCATCACAAATGTAGGAACACTAGAGCAGCCAACAACATTGAGAAAGAATTTCCACTGAAGAGTATCAAACTCTTCAAATTTGACTAATAAATGATATTTCAATAATGTCATAAATACTAAAACAGGAGTGTGGCAGAGTGGAAACCCAGTGTTCAGATTTTTTTTCATATATTTTTTTTTAATTTTATAACACTATTCAGTTCTACATAATAGCCACAGATTCCCTTGTTCTCTCCCTTCCTGCCCCTCTCCCCTTCCCCCCAGCCGACCCACCACTCCCACCTCCTCCAGATCAAGGTTTCCCCGGAGGACTGGGATCGACCTGATAGAATCAGTCCAGGCAGGTCCAGTCCCCTCCTCCCAGATTGAGCCAAGCGTCCCTGCATAAGTCCCAGGTTTCAAACAGCTAACTCATGCAATGAGCCCAAGACCTGGTACCACTGCCTAGATGCCTCCCAAACAGATCAAGCCAATCGACTGTCTCACCTATTCAGAGGGCCTGATCCAGTTGGGGGCCCCTCAGCCTTTGGTTCATAGTTCATGTGTATTCGTTTGGCTATTTGTCCCTGTGCTTTATCCAACCTTGTTTTCAACAATTCTCGCTCATATAAACACTCCTCTTTCTTGCTAATTAGCCTCCCGGCACTCCACCAGGGGCCTAGCCGTGGATGTCTGCATCCAGATTCCTCAGTCCTTGGATGGGGTTTCTGGCCCAACTATTAGGGTGTTTGGCCATCCCATCACCAGAGTAGGTCAGTCCTGGCTGTTTCTCGACCATTGCCAGCAGTCTTTTGTGGGGGTATCTTTGTGGATTTCTGTGGGCCTCTTTAGCACTTTGTTTCTTCCTTTTCTCGTGTGGTCTTCATTTACCATGGTCTCCTATTCCTTGTTCTCCCTCTATTTTCTTGATCCAGCTAGGATCTCCCGCTCTCTTTCCCTTGACCCTCATCCTTCATTGCTCCCACTCATGTCCAGGCTGTTCATGTAGATCTCATCCATTTCTCCGTGTCTTCTTGGGGTCCCGTTTTCCAGGTAGCCTCACTGGTGATGTGAGTAGCAGTCCAGTCATCATTGTTCCACATCTAGCATCTTCCTATGAGTGAGTACATACACAAATATGGTATGCAGTGTTCAGAAATTTGATGCAAGAGGAAACAGAGGTTGAGGGTAACACTGGATACATAAAAATTTTTCAAGACAGCCTGAAATACAAAGTAAAACTCTTGTCTCAGTTATATCATTGTCTATTTGTGCCTTATCTACCTATACATATATAGTAAATTCCAAGCTTTCATGGTTATTATTTACTGCTGATATTGAACTTTTGTCTGAGTCTTGGTCAAATATTAACTTTACACTTAACTATTTTTTATTTGAAGAAAACTGTATTTTAATATATCTGTAAATAAATGTATAGGAAATAGGCATTAAGCAAATATTCAAAAGAAAAGGCATGGAAGTAGAAATGGAATTCACAGCAAAGAAGTTCAAAGGGAGGAGCAACAGAGGGCAATGTGGAACTCAGGAAGAAGATAAATGCCACAGGTTTTCTTTCATGCAAGCAGAAAGGGAGTATTTGGAGAAAGAAGATGGCATGAATTGACAAGGGGGCATAAAGGGTGTGGTGATCAGCAAAAAGCATGACAATCCCATAAGGAAGCCAAAAATTTTGGATGCAAATGGAATAATATTAACAAAGTAGAAGCCTGAAATAATAGAGTAGGCGTAATTAAATCAAAGGAATGAAACCCTCACGGTGACTCAATGTTCATTCATTTCAGGGCCTGAGTAAAAAAATCAGGCCATATTTAAGATCACATATAAAAATGAATTAAAATGCTAAATAACTGTGAAGGAACAATAATGGTTTAATTTCAAGGTATTAATCACAGAAAAGGCTATATATTTCAAAATCTAAAGTTGTGCCCAGTGCTCAGGTAAGATATTCTAAAACTGACCTTGATGTGAGTGAAATATTTAAGTCTTGAGTTCCTCAAAACTCCCTATCTGTAAGCACATTTGTGTTATTTCTTCATATGTATTCCTATCTCTGAGGTTGGGTTTTTTTTTAAGCAATCAAATAAAAAGAAGCCCTTTTAACCACCTTAATTCTTTTTATTTATCATTCATTGTGTGGTGGTAAAATTTAAATAAAACCATTTTTGATTTTTTTTCAAATTAGTTTAGAATTGTATCCCAACATTATCTCCCAATTCCACACACAATTGGAATTGAGAGATACAACCTTAATAAGAATATTGTCTGATCTCACAGTGATTTTTATGAGAAAGTGAAACAGTATTGCTCTATCCTAGACTCAGTGTTCTAATAAGCTACTAGGAATGAGGCAGGAACTAATTTCCTATGTAAAACTTGCTGATTTCCCTGGTAGAAATACTCCCACAGGCCACTCTCAAGCTTGTAATAGTTTATAAGAATTCCTTACCGTTCATGGCTTCCTTGACACTCACAGCCTGGCACACCACTCTGTATTTTCACAGCACTCTTTTCCTTGTCCCTCAGGGATTCCTGTTCCCACTCTGGTTAGTAGATGTGGCAGAGATGTGTTTTTGCCCTGTATCTTACTTTTCATGTTTGATAGGAACCATTTTGCAGATACCATCTGAGGTATTTGAAACCTGTAATAAATGAAACTATACCCTTAATACTGTTCATATTTAATTATTTTAATGTTATGGACAAGATATGTGCATAGGTTTTCTATTTGTAATGATATAACTTCTGCATTTCCACAGAGAGTAGTTTTATGCTTTGGAGGTTAGTCCCCTCTGAGAGAAATCCCTATCTTCTCAGTGTCCTCTGGCCTAATTCCATTTTCTCAAAAAAAAAAAAAAATTAAAAATTTGATACTCACATGAAAGAAAACCTCGAGTGTTTCACAAAATTTAGTCCTTAGTTGTAGACCACTTTGAAATCCTGGAGTGTAGATTTATTTTTGATATGAATGTTTGTACTGAAAATAATTCTTTGTTACAATTGTTGCACTGATGTTTTTTCATCCAGCTTTGGAAGATCTGCCTGTTCTCTGGGAGCTCTTTAGCATAACTGTGTAAGTACCTCATGCAAATAGTAGTGTCACCTGCTTTGGGCTTGTGGTATATTGAAAGTTGAAGTAGACAGTTTGACTCTATTTAATTCTAGCTCTCTACTTGCCGTGTATGTGGAGATATAAGTTTGACACTCAGATTATTTTAGGTCCTAGGAAAGACTATGAGGGATACATTTTTACATTGTGAGGAGTTTCACATTAAGCCTTTTATTAAAGTCTCTACCGTTTCGTGTTCATGGATGTCTGTAAATCAATAGGCTAGAAGACAAGATATAGCACACAGTATTAATGTGCTTGCCAATAATGAGGATTCAGATTTAACAGTAGTGAGGGAAAATATTCTATAGTGTAGTAAAATGACTTTATGTCAGAGACTTGTTTTAATTGTTTAATTTTGATATTAAAGGAAAAAAAAACTCATTTACCTTAAGGGATACAAACATAAGATATTTTGAAATTTCTGAGCAACAGCTCCCTGGAAGAATTTTTTTTTTAATGTTTATGGCCTAGAATAAGCCAAGCTAATGAGGAAAGGTGTAAATATGAAGAGGAATGAAAGCATGAGGAAGTATTTACATACCTTTAAGACATTATTTGAAAGAATTAAGGTAGGAAATGTGCCAATTTCTAATTAAATTAAAGAGTAATTATTATGTAAGAGATTCAAATTATTCAACCTGGTTATTGACCACTGGCTCAAATGCATTGCACCCTTATAACCATTAAGAACTTACGGTTTATCAGGAGAAACAAAAAGCTCACAGAACTAGTTTTCTGTGTGTCAGGGTGTGACATGAACTGTGTAATGGAACAACTAGGCTATGAGAACCTCAAGAAAAACTTAAATTTTTGAAAAGAGGGCAGCTAGAAAAATATTGGTGAACATGTGGCTTTGAAATGGTGTATTAAAAAAGTCCTAGGAGGGTGAGAGGGAGACGGCTCAGTGGGTTCGTGCATGTGGTACTATTGCAGAGGATCCAGGTTTGATTCCCGCACCTGCATGGCAGCTCAAAGCCCTCTGTGATTACAGTTCTCTGTGATACAATGCCCTCTTCTGACCTCTAAAGGCACTAGGCATACATGTGGTGCATATTCATTCATGCATATGATCCATTCACACACAAAAATAAAATAAATAGACTTTAAGAGCTCAATGAGTTTTATAAAAGTTATGAATAATAATTAATGACAAAAAAGACCATGAATATAAAAGAAGGCAAGGAAAGGGCATATGGGAGGTTTTGGAGGGAATAGATAAAAGGGATAAATCATGTAATTATATTATAATCTCAAAATTAAAAGAAATAAAAATTGTAGTTATTTTTAATGTTAATTTATTAATCACATTTTATTGGTTCCTTTATTTGAAAGCAGTTGATTGCTTCAGTGCTGGGGATAAAGTAGACACAGTTTTATCCCTGAAGTAAGAGTAACCATGTTACTAAAGTGTTACAGGAATCCTGTCTCCAGTCAACTAACCAAATGCAAGGACCATTTTGGTCCAAGAGGCAGAGTTTTCATGAGGAGTGGACATGACTCAAAGATAAGGTGGGGCAGAGGGACGCGTGGGCCTCTTGGAAGGAGGAATGAGTGGCAAGCGGGCAGCAGGAGTGCCTGGCAACTCAGTTCAGATTCCTCATGCCGTATTGTGTGATATTTGTGCACAGATTTTACTGATGATAAACAGTAATCATTTGATTTCCTTTACCATATGGCGCCCCATGTTGGGTGCCATCTACTAATGTGAATGTCAATAGTCTCTCTCTCTCTCTCTCTCTCTATATATATATATATATATATATATATATATATATATATATGTGTGTGTGTGTGTGTGTGAGTGAGTGTGTGTAAATTTGTTAAGGAGTTTTATGGGGATAACAGACTCACTGATACAGGATAAGGTAAATCCAGTTGAAGTGTCCTTGAAAGCCTGGGGATTGATCACATGCTGCATCATGCTGCCTGATCCAGTCTTCACCATCCAAAAGAGTGACCTCATGTGACCACCTCAGATTTAAGCACTCAATAATTTAAGCAGTCAGTACTCCAAAGCTATTGTGGAATGAATACTCACTACACTAAAGTAATTTATCTTCTTGCCTTTTATCTTATAGCATTATAACATATTTCTATAGGCATAATTAAAATAATTATCCCAGTCATTTAGCATTATAATGAAGATGATAATAAGGGGGAGAGAAGAGCTAAGAGAGGATATGGAATGGGCAGGGTATGGAAGGCAACTTCTTGCTGCCAACAGAGCTCTTGAAACTTAGTATTAGTGCTATAGATAAAGCATATGCCACATTCTTTTAAACACTTCTGACTTGCGATAAATATTTTGGTAATAATAATTATATTGATTTTCTCTTTGCTAATAAAATAATTGCCATTTTAAAAAAGAGAGTTCCTTTCAGTTTTAATCATTCCAATAGGATATTCATTTCCTATTATCCTGACTTCCCATTGCTGTTGCATACAGTCTGGAAAGTAGAGGTATAAAACAAGTCTCATGGGGCTAATACCCAGCTGCTCAGAACCTAGTGCCTTCAGGACCCTCTGTAGGAAAACCCCATTTCTGGCACTTGACTGCTTCTAGAGGCAGTCCCTGACTCCTCCAAAACCCAGCAACCTAATGACCCCCAATCTCTACTGGTTCCTTCTCACCACCTTCTCCTGAGCTCTCTCAATTCTAAAAGCACTTCAAGGCCAGTAACTTAATCAAACCTACAAAGTGTATAATGCTCTGTTAGTGATAGGCACAGGCTCTGGGAATTAGGGTCATATTTGTGTGGGGAGGGGGAAATCATCATCCCCTTATTACTTCGAACCAAAGTGTGATGTATTGCATTTCTCTCTTTGTATCACTGCTTGTTATTTTATGCACAAATAAAAACTCCAATTGCTCACACAAATCCAGAAAATTAAATGAGCCCAAGTTCTACTTCTTTGACTTCATAATCACTGTTCTCTGTTTGTTCATTTCTAATCTAACAAATAACACTCAAGAATGTGTTTATTTTCAATCTAATTAAGCAGAAGAGGTTTTGTAGCATTAAAAAGATGAATTGTACTGAAATCCAAATTGAAAGACTCTGAACTGCTATGAATTTGCACTATTATGTAGACACTGTATATGTGTGTGTATACACACACACAGTGTATCAATTAGTGCAAGCTTCATAAGTAGACTTTGCCTGATCACTTTAATTCAGAAAAATATTTTGTCATTGAATAGGCAATAAACAATATGATAATGCTAATCTTATTTTTAGATGAGGGAAATGGTAGTAACTATAACAATTGTTTAAAATTCAGGCTATCAAAGTCATTTTTCATGGAAGAGTGATGTTTTTACATCATTGTTTAGCATCTCTGGTGCCTGATAATGTATTGTGAAGTCTCTTTTCATGGCCTGAACAACTTTTACTGTTCCACCCTGGCATGTTGTTGAGTTGACTGTATTCTTTCTGGGTAGAGTTATAAGACTTCATGATGGTAACATCTTATTTGGCTCATCTATACACAGAAAATGCTGCCTTGAGGAGACACTTAGATTCCTAAAAGTCATTGTTCAAATCCTCATGTTCGGAATCTTTGGTCTTTGGGGGAAAAATTGAGTGGCATAATCCTCAAGAACCATTTCAGTTCCTCATTAAAAAAATAAGGCTCTAGGAACCAAGGTAGCAGTCCTTACATATTTAGATGGCTTAAAAAATGGTACAATATGGCACTTTATTTTGATAAAATGTTGATTTGGAAACTGCAAAGTACATGAGTGGGAGCAATGAAGGGCAAGGATTGAGGGAAAGAGAACGGGAGATCCCAGCTGGATCAAGAACAGAGAGGGAGAACAAGGAATAGGAGACCATGGTAAATGAAGACCACATGAGAAAAGGAAGAAGCAAAGTGCTAAAGAGGCCCACAGAAATCCACAAAGATACCCCCACAAAAGACTGCTGGCAATGGCCAAGAGACAGCTGGGACTGACCTACTCTGGTGATGGGATGGCCAAACACCCTAATAGTTGGGCCAGAAACCCCATCCAAGGACTGAGGAATCTGGATGCAGACATCCACGGCTATGCCCCTGGTGGAGCTCTGGGAGTCTAATTAGTGAGAAAGAGGAGGGTTTATATGAGCGAGAATTGTTGAAACCAAGGTTGAATAAAGCACAGGGACAAATAGCCAAACGAATGGAAACACATGAACTATGAACCAAAGGCTGAGGGGCCCCCAACTGGATCAGGCCCTCTGAATAGGTGAGACAGTCGATTGGCTTGATCTGTTTGGGAAGCATCTAGGCAGTGGTACCAGGTCTTGGGCTCATTGCATGAGTTAGCTGTTTGAAACCTGGGACTTATGCAGGGACGCTTGGCTCAGTCTGGGAGGAGGAGACTGGACCTGCCTGGACTGAGTCTATCAGGTTGATCTCAGTCCTGGGGGAGACCCTGCTCTGGAGGAGGTGGGAATGGGGGGAAGGGGAGAGGGACAGGAACGGGGAGAACAAGGGAATGTATGGCTGTTATGTAGAACTGAATAGTATTGTAAAATAAAATAAAAAAAAAATCTGTCAGAGAGCAGCAATGTCCTTATGGGCAGGTGTGACTTTTCAGGCCTGTCATGATTGGAAATCACTGATATATGGTGATATTTTAATGATATATGGTGATATTTTAATTGTACTGAAATGTGATTTTATTTGTATGTTAATAAATAAAGTTGCCTGGGGGTCAGAGCTAATAGCAAGCCATAGCAGAAACTGGGCAGTGATGGTGCACTCCTTTAATCCCAGCACTTGGGTGGCAGAGCTAGGCAAAAATCCATGTGTTCAAGGATACAGCCAAGCATGGTGACTCACGCCTTTTAGCCCAGAAAGTGAGCCTTTAATTCTAGGGAGTGATGGTAGAAGGCAGGAAGGTATATAAGTTGTGAGGACCAGGAACTAGAAGCATTTGGCCTTGTTAAGCATTCAGGCTTTTGAACAGCAGTTCAGCTGAGACCCATTCTGGATGAGGATACAGAGGCTTCCAGTCTGAGGAAACAAGATCAGCTGAGAAGTTGTCCAGGTGAGGTTAGCTGTGGCTGTTCTGTCTCTGACACCATATAAGTTTATTAGGGTGCACAATATTTTGGGGAACACAATACCACCACACTGATATTTCATGAATCACCATGTATGTGTTTTCTATGTGACCATGTGTCTCCATTTGGGGGGCATAGGGTTCTGTGCCTTTACTTGGCCATGCTCACTGAAGAAAGACATGAACAACTGTGCACTTACATCATGCTCAAATTGTTCCTTAGGCTATCTGCCTTTCTTGAAAAAAATCCCTTGTTTGCAAAGCATCGCAGTCAAGCCCACTGCTATGCAACTTCAACTCTGAGTGGCAGCATGCAAATATATAAAACCTTGTTTTCCAACAGATGAGAGGACCAGCCTAGCACTAGGAGATCAAATATTAACATAGCAATTATACAGAACCCTGACAAAACTGCTCCTTTTACTTTTATTAAGCTAGACTCTCCTTTCTTTGGCCTTAACTTGGCATAAGTTTCCTTTAAAAGACAAACTCCCTAAAACCCTCTATCAACCACTGAGATCTGTAAATCAAGATATGGAAGTGTTTTTACCATTATTAATAGCACAGAAAAATTAGTTCTACAGTCATTTAGACTTGGGTTCAAATATTGCCTCTTGCTTGTATCAAAGAGTTACCTAAACTCTGGGCCTATGTTCTTTCAACTGTAATATTCAACTAATGCTGCTACTTTAGATGACATTGGGATGGTATGGTCATAGGCTATGCTGTCCACTTCAAATGATGGCTGTGAGACTGAAGCACAACCATAAAACTAGAGATCTAAATACAACATCTGCATCTCTCTGCTTTAAAAAAAAAATGTCCACAATGGGTGGGAGCAATGGCTCAGAAGTAAGAGCATTTCCTGCTCCAGAACACCCAGGTTCAGAATCCAGCATCCATGTAACTTGGCTCACAACTATTTTCAGTTCAAGCTACAGGGGATCTAATGCCCTCTTCTAATCTCTATGGGGGCCTGCCATACAGGCCATGACATCTATATAGACACAGACACAACACATACAGATGTACAAAAAAAAGTTCTTAAAGAAAAAAAGTGTCTTTAACATCCTTTTCACCAAATAAGCAAAAGATTGAAAGTAGCTTGAGTCTTAGATGGAGGGCAGAGAGAGGATGGAAGCATGCCAGAAAACAGAAGCCTAACAACTTCTGTTTTACACGGCATGACTAACTGTGCCTTGTGTCAGAAGGTTTACTTACCTGGTGGATGTTGGCAAACCAGGGCACATGGACAAACCTGGGTGAAATGTTGATCATTTGGGAATTTGGTTTTCAGTTCTTGCAACCTGCCTCAACCTTATCAGACAAGTCTCTAAAGGACTCAAATGTAAACAAAACGTGATGGTTGTTTCTCTGTTGTCATGTGCACATGACATGGAATTTATGCTAATTCCAAAGATTAAGATTCCAGTGGAGGATGCTTGTTTCTTTCTGTCTATATATGTTGATGATTTATCATGTGAACTCAGGCACTTGAGACTGAGTGGTTATAAGAATTCCTCGATGGGCAGTGGTGGCACATGCCTTTCTTTAATCCCAGCCCTCGGGAGGCAGAGCCAGGCAATCTCTGTGAGTTCCAGGCTAGCCTGGTCTATAAGAAAAAGAATTCCTCAATGGCACCCATTGATTCTAGAAATAATGAAATAGATAGCCATTAAGACAAGGTTTAAATACGCCAATGAAAAATAGTCTGAGTGTTTTTTTCAGCCAACAAAACAAACTAATTTGAAAATGATTACAATCTGGCCAAAAGTAACAACTCTTGCTTTGGCATAGCCGTTACCCAGCTACACATTTTGCTATCAAATGTACCACATTCAAAAGCTTTAGTTTTACTCTCAAAGGCAGAGACCTTTTTCCTTTGTACTGGAATCTTTAGACAAGGAAATTCATGTTCATAAACATATGCACAGCAATAAAGCTGCCCAGGAAAGATGAAACAGAGTGTTGGCAGAGAGAAGCTTTGTGTCTGCCATGGCCATTCCAGTTACATGGTGTCTACTGGAATTGGCTGAAGCAGTGATTCAATTCAAAGGATTAAATACCAGTGAGGGTTCATGTTCTGGTATGAAAATGACTCTCTGGGCTAAACTCAAACAAGTCAGAGTTCCAGGGAAGTAGGAGGGAAATGAAATCTGTCGCAAATTCATGCTAAGCGTAAGTTTATGTCATATTTACCCTGAGCTTAAAGTAATTAAGTCATTAGGTAAGAATATATATAATATTATATATATTATAGTGAAATATATATGTTGTGAAATCAATCTATCTATAAAATATATATTGTGAAAACATTTACATTCAGTTCAGTTATTTTAAGCAAAAACACATTCAATGAACAAATGACAATATTGTGTCACTCTGGTTTCTCAGCCAAACGTCATAATTGTGTATGACTGATATAACAAAGTACACACTTGCTGACCATTAATCTCATAGTTCTTCCAGACAATGAAGTTGTGTTTCACTCCCCCGTTGAAGCAGTTAGAGTGCATGGGTTCACCTAGTAGTTCAGGTGTTTGGGATAACCAGGTTGCACTGTTTGACTATTCCAAGACGCCTACAATTCTGTTTTCACCTGTCAGTGGTACCGGGTTTGGTGAATTGCCACAAATAGGCTGGTAGTATGTGAAAGGGGCATCAGCATCCAATGAAACTGCGTTCCTGCTGAAAGATGTCACTTAGTATGACATTATCTAGACTATTCACCTAAACCCAGTTGACTTGCCATCTGCTCCACTGTGGAACTGCCACAGCCTTCATGAGAAAACACACTGCCCCGTATAATGGCTTTGGGATGGAAATCTCATTAACCATGATAAGTTAAATTGATTAATTGCTGCTGACCAAAAATGCAGTCACCACACACAAAACTCAGTGTTAGAATCTTGTTTATTGGAATTTGTTACTTTCTGAATTTTTGTGCTGAAAATAATTTGTTTTCTGTTAAAATATTCTATATTCTATTTTTAGAATCCACTTGCAGTGAAGTGCTTCTATTATAGATACTTGTGATTAATAATAAAGTTTGTAAAATTATTATTGCATACTGCCAGGTTTTGAAATAGAATGCTAATTCTGTGGTTTTCTGAACACTACACACCACAAATACTGATATGAATACATGGGATCATTTGACTTATTTGAACATTTGGAGAGCTCTTAACAATAGGCAATTATTCTTCTACTGTGAGAAAATGACCTCTTTAACTACTGCCATTAATTCACACCTGTGTAGTCTTTCCCAAGCAGTTGTCTGTTTGAGGGATCAGTTTATCAGAACTGCCAAAGCACCAGGGATACAGCATGGGATTCAGACTGTCATTGTCTTTGATACCAATAAAATGATCTTCATGTATTTCTCAGGCTATAGTCAGACAATACTTGGCTTGTACAGTCACCAGAACCTCTGTGTTCCTAAACCACCTTTTCATCATGTGCTATTGTTATGTCCTCACAGGTCAGGGTTAGTTTATATTTATAGCCACTTTATAGTTTAACACTATGCCCATTTGGGCATTTGAATAGTTTCTCAGAGTATAGTTAATATACTTTACTTTTCTTCTATTTGGAATAGATTTAAATTCTTGTATTGGTTTCTTTATTATTTTTAATGGATCCATGTTTCATTTCAATGACAGGTGTTTGGGTCTGAAGGCTGCTCTAGTCTGCAAGAGCAATAAGATAAAAGCAAATCTGAATGGCCTTTGGTCAGCTGTGGCCAGGTGTGCCCATCAACCCCACAGTGAGAGAGCCATAATGATGAGATATGTTATACATTTCTTGGCTTCAATTCCATCAATTGTGGGAAACACTGAGGGCAATTAGGACTGACAGTGATAGACCTTCAAACTCAAAACTCTATGGGGAGGGATTCCCCTACCAACTGCTTACCAAACAAGATCCTCCACTGTCCTTCTAAAATGCTAGGTTCCTTAATGAATTTTCTGCATTCCCTGGGGACTTGCAGACCACATCTGCCGGGGGAACAGATCTGACTGTAGACCCTCATCTCTCCCTTTGTTCCTCCAAATCCAATCCATCAGTCACATCCCCATCTCTGCAACAGAGCACCTCCTTCTGCTTCCCTTCCCTGCACTGCCCCCATCTCCTACGGATCCCACATTCTTCTGCTCCTAACCTCCAACACCCCCACTCTTTGCTCAATCACAGCTCCTAACTTCAGCAGGCACCCTCTGGGAACCCACAGGTCACTCCTGCCAGAGAAGCAGGTAGGCAACCTGCAGAGCTTCACCTCACTCTCTATCCCTCCAAGTCCAGTCACCTAGTATCATCCCCAGCTCTGCAGCAGAATACCTGTGGTGGCCTTAGTTGGAGCCCACCTAGGTTTCCTAGTGGCTTTACCCAGCAGGACTGCATAAGAGGATGATTAGACCACAGGCCTGAGTATCAGATGTTTGGAAGGGTCTACATTTGGCTGTATCTAGCAAGGGGGAGGTCCTTAGCCCCACCCCTTGGCATTGTTCTATAAAGCCCCTTGGAATAAAGTTCTGGGCCTGATGGATTAGGATCCAGGCCCAGAGTTTTTTGCATGTCTCTCTCCAGCTATATTTCTGTATAATATTTCCTGCTGCTCTTGCTCAAGAGTATCCTGGGGAAAAGTGGGGGTGGGATGCCCCCCCATAGGTCTGACCTCACCTCTGGTGGATCACACAGCTCATTCCCTCTTAACCTCCCTTCCCCCACTCCTTGCTTTATTCCCCCTCCTGAACACCAACTCCATCAGGTACTCCCTAGGAACCCACAGACCACTCCAACTGAGGAAACATGTAGGCTAACTGCAGATCTTCACCTCTCTTTCTGTTCCTTCAAATCCTGTCCCCCAGTCTCATCCACAACTCTGAAGCAGACTTCATGCTGTGGCTTCTCTTCACCCTCTTAGACCTTAGACCATTTCCAGGGGACTAAGTAGTTCCTGCTAAAACACCTTGCTTTCCTCCTTCCTATTACTAAGTGTCAGCTCCCCATTCACAGAAACACATTTACCTGAAACCGCAAGTAACCACACCTATTCAGACCATGGAAGACTTTCTTGCCAGGCAACACTCAGCCACCATACTCTCCTAAGAACTGTAGAGGGAACAAAACTAAGAAACAGAACACCAACCCAGCAAAGACAAGACTAGATATCAGCACCTAGGATTAGCCTTCCCAAACCTTGATACCTACACGACAGTGTGAAAACACAATAACAACCAGACAATGTCTCCAGCAGAGCCTAGCAACCCTACCACCACAGGTCCTGAGTATTCCAAAATAGCTGAAGCACAAGAACAAAACCCTCAAAAGAACTTTTATGAATATGATAGAGCTCTTTAAAGGGGAAATTGTTGTAGAATATTATCTTAAGATGTGTCACATTTGTTTATGCTCTGAAACATTTGTTTAATGATATAAAGATGTGTTGCATTCTTTTATGTTGCATTTATCTAACTCTGTGAAGTGGTGTTACTTTGCCTGTCTAAAACACCTGATTGTATACTGAAGAGCTGAATGGCCAATAGTGAGGTAGGAGAAAGGATAGGTGGGGCTGGCAGGCAGAGAGAATAAACGAAAGGAGAAATCTGGGAGGAAAAGAAGAAAGAGCAAGAGAACAAGGAGAGGAGAATGCTAGGGGCCAGCCACCCAGCCACCCACCCAGCCACAGAATAAGAGTGAGAGTAAGATATACAGAAGTAAGAAAAAGAAAAAGCCCAGAGGCAAAAGGTAGATGGGATAATTTAAAGTTAAGAAAAGAGGGCGAGGTACAAACCAAGCTAAGGCTGGGCATTTATAATTAAGAGTAAGCCTCCATGTGTGATTTATTTGGGAGCTGGGTGATAGGCCCCCGAAAAGAGAAAAAACAGCCAACAACAGGAAATGAATAAATTTCTTAAAGACACCAATGGAAACATAAACAAACAATAGAAGAAAATGAATAAAACAGTTCAAGACACAAAAGTGGGAAAAGAATAAAGAAAACTCAAACTGAGGCAAATCTGGAAGTGAAAAATTTAGGAACTCAAACATGAACCACAGAAGCAAGACCCACCATAAGAGTACAAGAGATGGTAGACAGAATCTCAGGCACTGAAGACATGATAGAAGAAATGGATGCATTGGTTAAAGAAAATGTTGAATCTAAAAAAAGTCCTGTCTCAAAACATCCAGGAAATCTGGGACACTATAAAAAGACCCAAACCCATGAATAATAGGTATAGAGGAAGAAGAATAAACCCAGGTCAAAGGCAAAGAAAATATTTTCAACAAAATCATAGAACATTTTCCTAACCTCTCTCTTTTTACCCAACAGGTCCTCTGTATACATCTTATGGCTTCCTGTTTAGTGTCTTTGTGTGTTTCTTGAATGTACAAACAAGGAACTGGGCTCTATATCTGTTCTTGTGCTTTTTCTTGGGCTCTTTTTCTTTGGTATGTTTGTTTTGTTCTATGTGTTTGCCTTTATCTTTATATTTTATTTTATTATTATTCCTTGAAGATTTCTTTTTCTTCTTCTTCTTCTTCTTCTTCTTCTTCTTCTTCTTCTTCTTCTTCTTCTTCTTCTTCTTCTTCTTCTTCATTATTATTATTATTATATTTTGGCTTTTCAAGGTAGGGTTTCTCTATGTAGCAATGGCTGTCCTGTAACTCACTGTATAGACCAGGCTGACCTCAAACTTAGAAATCCACCTACCTCTGCCTCCTGAGTGCTTAGATTAAAGGCATATTGCACCATTGCATGTCTGCCTGTTTGTTTTATAATGAGAGACAGAAAGGGGGTCGATTCAGATGGGAAGGGAAGTAAGGAGGAACTGAGATGAGTAGAATAAGAGATAACTGTAGCTAGGATATATTATATGAGGAAAATAAAATCTATTTTCAATACAAGAACTCCCCTCACCTCCCCCCCAACCCCCCCCACAATCTACCTCTAAGTTGTGTAAAGTATTGGTGAAGTAAGAGGTAACTTAAGATTTGAACAATGATTTATCCAAGAGATAGGAGATAGTAGCTGCCTATCTCTACAGTAATTTCCAAATAGCACAACATATTCACCATAATTTAGTCATACGAAGAAGAATGCTATCCTGGAACTGGACAGGATTTAATACTTTCAGGGCTTATAAGAAAACTTGTATTAAGTTTAAAACAAAACAATATATTTTCTTAATTTAAATATCATACAAATTCAAGATGATATATGGTATTTGTCCTTTAATTCAATATGACAAAATTTTTTATTATTTGATTGTTTTTTCCTGGTATTCAATAAGTCAGAAAGCATAAATATGAGAAATTAGCTTTCTCATTGTTCTGGAGCTTGGCCAAGTTCTCTTCGAAAGTAGATTAACTTATGGACAACCAGTATTTTGACAGGTTGCTCACCTGATCTATCTTGATGTATAATACACACACACACACACACACACACACACACACACACACATTTTTAAAGAGCAGAGTCATTTCTTATGAGGACACTAATCTTATTGAATCATGGCTACATTTTATGGCTACATTTAATGTAGGTGTTACTTGTGGGTAGAACTTCAACTTAAATATTGGGAAGTATTATCCAAATATTAAGATAACCAAATATGTTCTCTCTCAATAAATAGTCTGCATCACCATATAAATATAGAATAATAGCACTAATTCACCAGAGGTAAAACAGAAAATAAAAGAATGACAGATGAGGCAGAAGAGGGAACATAATTATTTCTTTTTAGATTCTGCTGCTAATAGATAGATATAGTTTCTCCAATAACTTAAGAACCTATGAATCTTTATTTTATTTCTTTCCTCTCTAGATTTGTTATTATGTACTATAAGTAGAATGTTGAATGCATAAACAATTTTCTATGAAATACGTGGTCTGACATCAATTTGCCTCCATTGCTTTTGATAATGTTAAAGGCACAACGCAACACCACAATTGTAAAGAGTTCACTTTCACTCCTCATTAAGCTTATGTTTATTGGGCGTCTACATACTTCAGACTCTTTACTATTAGGGCAAATAGATAAATATTAAAAAAAAAACCACCACAAACATAATTTCCATTGATATGCATGTCTCCCCTTAACCTGGGAAAGGATATTAAATACCATTTCCATGGGAGATTAGGAAACCCCTGATGAGTGTCACTTAAGCAGAAATATGAAAGGAAGGGGGCAAGATGACATGAAAATATGAAGGGAATAGTTTTCAGACAGGAAAATAACAAGCTTATCACCTTGATGTGGATCCGTGTGTGTGTTGAATCTCAGGATCAGCTTGAAATGATAAGAAGGAAAGGGATTGAGTTGGGTCCCTTTGTTAGGACTTCCTTGACTTGACAAGTCCTTTTCATATACATTATGGTTTCTGGTTATTTGTTTTTATGGGATTTCTGTGTGTGAGAATGTGTGTGTCTGCATCTGTATATGTTTCTTGAGTTTTTTCTTTGGCTTTTTAATCTTCTGTTTATTTGTCTTGTCCTATTCTGGTTTATTTGCTTTTATTTCTCCTTTTCCTCCTCCTTTTCCTTCTTACTTTTCCTCCTCCTTATTATTATATGCCTATTTGCATCCTAATAAAAGAGAGAAAGAAAGGGTGTAGATTTGGGTGGGTGGGGACATGGCAGGATTTGAGGAGAGTTGGGGGATGGGAAATCATAACCAGAATGTTTCGTACTTTAAAAAAACTATTTTCAATAAAAAAATACTTAAAATAAAAGAGTTGAATTAGAAAGATATTGTAGGGTTTTATATATGATTTGGCATTGAAACTTATTCTAAGTATATAGGAAACTATTTCAGCATTTTGAGAAAGAGAAAAAGATCATAGACTATATGTTTTAAAGATATTTAGAATACATGGTACATGTTTACTCCCACCTTATCTTATTTTGTCTTTGAAAATACTCTTCTGTCCTCCGATACATCCCGACCACAGTTTCCCATTCCTCCACTCCTCCTAGCTCTATACTCCCACCGTCTACCCTCTCCCCTGAGATCCACTTCTCCTCCATTTCCCTTCAGAAAAAAGCAGGCCTATAAGAGACAACAACCAAACAGGACAAAAAAAATACAAGCCAAGCCAAAAGCCTTTATATTGAGGATGGATAAAGCAACCCAAGAAGAGAAATAGAGTCCCAAAAGCAGGCAAAAGAGACGAGACACCCCCACTCTCACTGTTAAGAGTACTACAAAGCACCAAGCTAACAGCTATAACATATATGTAGAGGACCTAGAGCAGTCATTGCAGGTACCATGGCTGGTGTTTCAGTCTCTGAGAGCCCATATAAGCCCTGCTTAGTTGATTCAGTGGGTGTCTTAGTTTGGTTTCTATTGTTATTAAGAGACACCATGACCATGACAACTCTTATAAAGAAAACATTTCATTGGGGGGACCCACTTACAGTTTCTGAGGTTTGGTCCATTATCATCATGATGGGGGACATGGTGGCATCAGGCAAATGTGGCGCTGGAGTAGCCGAGAGTCCTATACCTTACAGGCAACAGAAAGTTGAATGAGAGACTGACTGGGCAGTATCCTGAGCATAGGAAACCTCAAAGCCCATCCTCACAGTGATCCACTTCCTCCAGCAAGGCCACACCTACTCCAACAAAGCCACACCTCCTAATAGTGCCACTCCCTATGAGATTATGTGGGCCAATTACATTAACACTACCACAGTGGCCATGTTCTCTAGATATCTTTCATACTTTCTGACTCCTAGTCTTTCTTCCTCCTCGAAGTGGAGGGACCCATAGAGGCCTCCATTTAGACTTTCTCTCCACATAATCTCTGGCTGTGGCTCTCTGCATCTACTTCCATCTGCTGCCAAAGAAGCTTCTCTGATGAAGATTGAATAAGGCACCCATCTATGAGTGTAGCAGAACATCATTAGGAATTCTTTCTTTCTTTTTCTTTTTCTTTTTCTTTTTTTGTGGCCAGTTGTGCTTGGTTCTACCCTATGTATCTGGGCTATCCATCCAGTCTCCAGTTCCTGGCCATCCAAGCGTTGTCAGGCATGGGCTCCCTTTGGAGGCATGAGTATCATGTTAAACCAGACATTGGTTTAACCTCACACAAGTTTAACCCACAAGTTCTGCATCACCAATGCCCCAGCACATCTTGCAGGCAGGACAGATTGGAGGTTAAGGGGTCTGTGGCTGGGTTAGTGTCCAGTTTTCTCTTTCCTTAGAGAAAGTACCATCCCACAGCAGAGAGACTAAAATGTAGGGGTGAAGGCATTCTCATTTTCTTAAAATGAGTTAATATGCCTTGGATTCATTGTGAGTGTTAATGAAGTAAGACAGCCAGAATATTTCTTATGGTAGAATGAGAGTTCATTGAACATTCACTTCCAAAGATGAGTGTTAGCTGTGTGGTGTAGAATTTGCTTAGACTTAAGGGCTGCACAGTAACATTATTTTCCTCACAGTGATCCTATAGCACACAATCACAAATGGTGTACTAAATAACTTTCTCTATCAGCTCAACATTCTCATATAAAAGAGGTAATGAATGTTTATCACTTTGCCCAGTAACTGGACTGTAAGCATTATGGTTATTATAAGTACATTTAGCTAAATTAAGGCCCTCATTATTTTAAGGCTACATGTTCATTTATATACAGAAGACTGTTGGAGAGGCCACAGTGAGGCATCTACTAGCCAGGGAAGAACTACTTATCTCTCCTAGCTCTAGACAATTCTTGTCAAAGCACAGCTTGCTAAAAGCCTAAAAACCATTCAACCCAGTTTTCCTCTCAGTGTCCATATGGATGATGGTAGTTTGCAATATTACCCACCTGACCGAGAAACAATGTCATTTTCAGAAATTGGAAAGGGCTGTGTTATCTGGCCAGCATTATTTGTGGCTCCCTTTCATCCATCAGTAAGCATAGCAATAGGAAAGTCTGCAAACTGTGGCAACTGTGTGTCCAAAAGCGTTGAGTCCCCTTCACTCAGAATTTGGAAGCCTGTCCAAGCTTTAAATGCCATATAGCAGCTGGGTAGGAGGAGGAGATAAGAGCCAAACCAGAAAAATTCATCCCAGACCACCTGAAGATGGATTTCTAAACATATCGCTTGACCTGAAAATGTTTTACCCGAAATGAATGCAGGCACCACCTAGCATGAATGGGTGTGCAGCACAACTCATTCTTCTATAGCAGAACGAAATTGAATGTGAGTGTGTGAACAGTCGGGCGTGCTCAGGTATTTGGCAGTAGTAGTTGCAGTTGATCCTACTAGAAGCTGGCACTTGGGAAGTTCATCGAATTTCTACGCATGTGTATGCAGGTGTGAGTATGTGCACGTGTTGTCGGTGGCCAGCTGTGAGCCCCCTCAGTTCAGAATGTGGGATTTAAGGGCTAGTCTATCATTTTCAGTCACTCCAAGTCAATTCGTTCCCCCTTTGTGGTGCTGAGGTATTCTGTCTTTTATGGTAATTTTTTTTTTCAAAGTACAGTTTGGTAACTATTGATAGGAAGTGATTGGATTTCATTTGAATTAATAAAAAAAAAACGGAGGTACAAATAGGTCAAAGTTGTCAAGTTAAATCTTAAGCACACATCTACACACAGGCAGAGAGAGGAGGAGGGAGGGGGAATAACATTGACTAGAATTCATATCCTCTTGAAATATATCTGTACTGTTACACACCCTTCTCTTTAGAAAAAATAATTTATCTAATAATCCCCTCTGTGAAAATAAAGTGTGCCTCAATTACTTAGTGAGCTTGTTTTAAATTTAGAAATTCTTTCTGCTCTTTGAAATTCTTTGAAATGTCTTTGTTAAAACAGTTTTAATCATGGAGAGACTGGGTCAACTTGTGACTAAAAGTCCTTACGAGTTTAGCCTGAAATGTTTGGCATCATATATCCTGAGCAGTCTTTCTGCCTTGGAAAATGATTTATTAACCAGAATTCCACTGCCTCTTGCTTTTGTTGTGAATGACAAAAGGCATGTTTAAGCATGTTAAATTGGCTTAACCCAGTGGACAGAAAAGATGGCTTGCCCTAGGAGAATCTGCTGCCAATGCATATTTCTTCTTTGTGTTGCATATAGGAATAGTTAATCTGACCTCAAAGAAAGGAAACATATGCTCCTCCAGATAAGGCTGTGGAGATGAATGAGTCTGTCTGTTACATGGCATTTGTTGGTCAGGGAGAAGGGAAGAAAGGAGGCAGAAAATAAGCAGAAAATGAGACTCACAGAGAGATTGCTTTCCGAGGACAAGAAGCAAAGGAAAACAGAAATGGTACCTAAAACCAAATGGAAGCAGTAAGGAGTGGGCAGGGAGTGTGGGCTGAGCTCAGGCCCATGCTGTTCACAGTGTTTCATCTTCATCCTTTAGCTAGTGATTGTAGGATGTAGAATATCAACGTTCTTGCTCTAATGAATTAGGCTGTTGAAAATAAATAAATAAGCTCAATTTGGGGGCCACAGACTATCAATGATATAATTCCAGCAGTCACAAGCATCACACAGGTTCTGTTTGGGGCCCGTTTGCTTGTACTGTCTGCATGGAATTAAGACAGAAGAGCCCTAGGCTCAGTTCATGGTTCCTGTACCTGGAAGAGGTGATTTCACCTAACTTAGCCTTAGGACAGTTCTGGATGGATTTATTCACACTGTATGACTGTTCTCAGCCATGACACCATCTCATTCTGTGCCCGTATCTCTTTCTTCTACCTTCTTCCCATTTTTTCTAATCAACTTTCTGAACTGTTTACATTGTTTTCTTAAGAAATAATGACACTATTCAAACTTCTTTGAACTTCCACAATTACTTGTCTATTTGACTTTTACTTTACAAGATTTTTTATACACATTCACTTTTTACCCCTTTGATCAGTTTTTACTTAATTTCTCTTTTTCCCCTTCTTAAATGTTGACTAGTGAGAAAGATGTTTTTATCAGTCAAATACATTTAGAAAATTCAGCAAATTTCATCAACTTGAAACTTCACTATAAAATTACATTATTTTCCAAGTCTAATAATCACACCATCTTAAATATGCTTGTTTCTTCTTATAGCACTATTTTAAAATTAATTGTAGCTAGCCCTGCCCAGCCTCATAGACCCCCACAGCTGCTTATAAAATAATCACTCAGAAGCTTATATTAATTAAAATTGCTCGGCCATTAACTCAGGCTTATTATTGACTAGCTCTTACACTTAAATTAACTCATAATTCTTATTTATGCTTAGCCACATGGCTTGGTACTTTTTCTCAGTTCTACCTTCACATCTTGTTTCCTCTGTGTCTGGTTGGTGACTCCTGACTCAGCCTTCCTCTTCCCAGAATTCTCCTTGTCTGTTTATCCTGCCTATACTTTCTACCTAGCTACTGGCCAATCAGCATTTTATTTACCAACCAATGGGAGCAACACATTCACAGCATGCAGAGCACCATCACCCATCAATTAATTTTTGTTTTCTTGATTGAAACTTCTCCCATGGATCATGTATTCCCAGGCATCTCCAATATCTATATCATGAAACCATTTATTTTATTTTATTTTTGTGTATATATGGTGTGTGTGTTATATGTGTGTGTGTTTGCCTGTGTGTGGATGCACTTATATGTACAGGTGTATAAGTGTATGTGTGTGTGTGTAGGCTACAGGTTGTTGTATTTTCTTCTCACTCAGTTTGTTGAGGCAGGGTGTCCTGCTGATCCAGGAATTCCGTGGTTCTGATTAGTGTAGATAGCCTGCTTGGCCCTTGGGATCTCATGTCTCTGCTGTGGGAATGCTGGGATTATAGGTGGTAACCATACCTGCCTTGCTTTCACCTGCGCACTGGGGATACCAAGTCTGCTCTTCATGTTTGCTCAATAAGCAGTTTCATGAATCAGAATGCAAGAACCCAAGTTTCTATCTCAAGCTTTAGCTACATTTTTATAGGTGTGTTTGTCTTATGTTAGGTCAGAACTTTGAATTCAGATTTACAAACACACATTTTCTCTTTAATGAAAATATCTATCAGTATGCTACAATAAAGTAGGCACAGCTTGGTGCAAAGGATGAAGCAGTCAACAGGACGATGTTTTTTTGGTGGATAAAAGTAAGAGAAAGTTAGGTGATAGTTACAAGTCTGGAAAGACAAACAGATCAAATCATGAACAGTGCCGACTGTGGAGCTTGAAGTTTTTTTTTTTTTTTTTTTTTTTTTTTTTTTTTTTTTTTTTTTGCAACAAATGGAAGCTGTGGAAAGGTTTTAAAGAAAGCAGGGATCTGAATTGCATTTTTAATATCATTATGACTTCAGGGTAGGGTAAACATTAAATCAGGGAAGAGTAGAGGCCATGAAACCAGTGTCCATTAGTCAATAATTTGATTACTTTAGGGAACTTACCAGAATCTGTCTCATATCATTCTTTGGTGTGAGCATGTTGTTATTTTTCTTAATATAAGGATATAAGATCCTTAGGGACAATAATTTTATCTTGTGTATCCTATGCTTATCATCCTTAGCATATTTCTTTGTATTTTGTAGTTATCTTTTATGTGGGTACTAGGAGTTGAACTTCAGACCTTATGCATACCAGGCAAATTCTCCACCACTGAGTTATATCTCTAGCCCTTTTAAGTTTGAGACAGGACCTCTCTAAGTTGTTCAGTCTGATACTATACTTGGAATTCTCTTGCATCTGCCTCCTGATTACCTGAGAGTGTAGGCATGTGCCACCACATCTGGCTTGTTGTGCCTTCCTCATATTTCTTTGCTAAGCAAATGAAAATGAACTTGCTACTATCAAAAGCATTTTGTAATGCATATTTCCTCAAAGGACAAGTAAAGAAAAAAATGTAATAGAAAGAAAGTAGTGAGAACTAAGAGAAATAGAATGAATGATGGATGAAATGTAATTACAAGGAAATAAATGAAACTTGATGATCAGAATTGCCTACTTAGGAATTTGAGTATTCAGCTGATTGGCAATTTAATATGAAGACTTTTAGCTCACAGAACCCAGGTCCTCTGGTGGGGATAGCATTACTCCTCATGCTTGATGAGGACCCTGGGCAAAGCCAGAACTAAGGCTTTACATCTTCCAATGATCTTTTTATTTTTTATTCTTCTATTTTTAGTTTTTAAAATATGGTCTCAGCCTCTGGGTGAACACAAGTGCAAGGGAGATTGGTTTTGTGTATCACACTTAAAGAAAACAAACGGGCTGCCTTAAAATGTCACCAGAGGTGTCTGGAAAGATGGCGAGTAAATTACTCTCATGGAGGGTAGAGAAGTCAATCAGGCTGGATCGACGTGGTAAAACTACCCCATCTAGAATCACAAGCAGCCCTGGGAAAAATCTCTCATATCTATTCTACAAACAAGAAATAGCTCTGTCATATTTTAAAGGAAAAACATTGATCCTTTTTTTTCAACCTTGAAATACATAATAAAGTACAGTAGACGAGAAGAGGGATCTCTGGTCATTAGTTTTCCTGAGACGAGGGTAGAAAGGCCTGGACCTAAATAGACAGGTTGTCTTGGAAAACCTATGACTGCTTCAGATTCAAAGCAGGGTGAATAGATGGCCAACCTTGGCCAGCTTGAAGGAAACACTGCAGAACTTCTAGAAGGCCAGGAAGCACAAACAGAAGACTTAATATTGAGCAGGACTTTAAGTGCAGGAAACCTGTGTTATATTCAGTATTCTGCTGAAGCTGAAGGCCAGAACAGAATAAAAATAAATAATGTTTAACTCAGTCACAGAAAAAAAAAACTGGTATGACTCTAGCTCATTTCACACAGTATCAGAAACAAAACCTTTAAATCTTAACTGGAAAGGATTTGTAGAAGAGGGTATATTAAACGAACACACAGAACAAGAGCCAACACGTAGTAACTTTGAAAGCACAGTTCAGATGAGTTTTGTAGGAGAATTTTCTTACATGAATCATGGTGCAATTTTCAGCTTGCATTCTGTTAAATACAGTTGTATTTTTTTTTTTTTTTTAAGGAAGAGCCATGAAGTTTTGTTTCCACAATTAAAGAAACTGCTTGGATATCAATAGAATTCATTCATAGTCACTTAATATGGACCCCTTTTACAGGTTTGCAGGTTGAAAGTGATGACTTAAAATCAGAACTTTTTTTGAACTTTGAGAAAGAATAGAAAAGATAGGAAATAGGAAAAGCACACAGGAAACAGAACATCAGGGTAGGGAGACGGCTCAGTCCATAAAGCGCTTTCTGTGAAAGCCGTGAGTACCTGGGATAGGATCCCCAGCACTCTTGTAGAAAAATCCAGTGTGGTGGCATGCACCTGTTACCCAGCACAGAGGAGATAGAAACATCTGGATCTACGGAGGAGATTACCTGGGTAGCCAGCCTAACCATATCCATGAGTTTTGGGTTCAGTGTGAGAGCCTGTCTCAAGAAGACAGCGCGCGAGAGAGGCTGAGGAAGACATTAGATGCAGACTTCTGGTCTCCACATGTGTGTGCACATATACAAAGAGAGAGGAAGGGGGAAAGTGAGCGGGGAGAGGAAGGAGTGAAGAGGGAGGGAAAGAAAGAAGGCAGGGAGAGAGAGAGGGTCTGGAACTTACAAAGGGTGGTAGACATTTCTCTAGCAATCACAGACTTTCAGAGACATTTAACATGGAGAGTTTTTGTGTGCTGCATTCATGTAAACTGATACAAGAACCAAGTCACACTCGGTCCATCCATCTTCACAAAATTAAAGAGAGAAGCTTGTATGTGCCTACTCCCCAAGGAGACATCTTCCCATGGTGGTGCTCCCTGGAAGATAGGAGCTGTTGCTCACTGCTTTGAAGGGACACTTCCCATTCCTCAAACACAAGTTCTTGCATTGGTTACCTAGGAAAAGGACCATTTCTCCTCAGTAGTCTTTTAGAATACAGTGGAAAAATAATAGTTCTGCCATGCCTTAAGAAATTTGCTAGTATTGCATGGGCAAGCAATTTGAGCTTTCTTTAGATAATACTAATAATTTAATTTTGGTTTTGTTCCCAAGGAGACCTTTGAATTTCATTTTAAAAGCAACCACGTGAAGGTATATGTAAAGGAAGGATATAGAAACATGTTACATTAAAAAAATGAACATTATTCTTGTTCTTAATAATTCACCACACTTTTTGAAAGATTACCTATAATTTAGATAGAGTGATTCCCCAAAAATAATATGAAATTTTAACCTCTAAGTTTCCATTTGCCACAGAAATTTGTTCTGTGGTCTTCCAGCTGGTACATCTGGCTCCATGACAGGCCATATCACAAGGAATCAGTCACTATGCTTCACATGACACGCTGGATCAGAGAAGGGCCATAGTGTCAGTGCACGATACAGGGTCCCAGCTGAGAAAGTCTCAGAAATCCTCCATCCTATCATTAACTATTATCAGGAGGGACAGAAGCAGGAGGTGAATGATCAGCCTATGAGGCTCCTTGAATTGATTGTGTAAAATTTTATCTCAGAAAAACCCAGGGCACATGGGAACAAACAGAGATTACAAAGTTGAGTCAAGATAACTGAGTTTGGTGCTAGATTATGGAGTTTTCTCCCTGTAATGGCTGAGTTTTCATTTCAAAAACCGTTTGTTATACTTGTGATTTCAATTGAATGATATTTTAAAAATGTATTCCAAGTAAGATTTTCCAATTGATGGATGGTCTGTTTTGTTATTACTTGGATAAGCACAGACTGACTGCCATTCAGAAACCGTGGCTTCTGAATTACAGTTTGCTTCAATGATGTTGCCAGATGTTCCTTGTGATCTCCATGCTGGCTATGCTTATATGACATCCCTAAAGTAAACTGAGTCTGAGAAAAACACCGTGATCTAACGACAAAGGGAATTCAGTTAGCTAAGTTATGGCCATAAAATTTAAAATATCGGAATTCAAAATTTTCTTAGAAACCATCTATCTACTTTATAATCTTCATAGATTTAGATATATTTTCTACAATATGCTCTGGGTGAATCAGTTTCTAATCAAGAAAATAAATGTTGCCCTCTATATTCTCCTATTGGTGAATATTCCAATATTCATCATATTGGTCTATGACATGGTCTCAGAAATAGTTTTACACCTTATCTAAAATTTTTTTTTAAAACTAGTGTGTTTGTAGTTTTATTACTCACTAGAACTCTAGTGAGATGATAAATTGAAGGAATTTGGCTCTGAATCATATCTTTATTATCTGTTAACTATTTTGTCTGGAAAATGAATTAGCACCTCTAATATTCAATTTCCTTATCAATTATTCCTTAAGTGGAGGATGCTAATATTCCTCATGAAGGGTTATAGGTGGCGATTAAATGGGTGGGGGCTATTCAGGGAAGAAAGACAGAGGAGCTCCTAACACAATAGAATACTGTGTCTTCTTCGAAAAGCTTCACTTTCCTAAAGTCTAACTGATGAACAATTCACATTTCTGTGGTGCAACCATAGTTTCTGTGTGTGTAGACAGCAGTACATAACGTGGGAGGGAAATTAAATGTCATCTGTGAACCTCAAGGATGTGTCTTTTGCCCTTAAATGCTGCCTTTCGTCTCTCACGATTTGGTTGTGTTCCATGAGATGTGGGTCAGATGGCAGAGTAACGCTAAGGAAAAACAACATGGATTTATACCAGTTAGGTTCAGCTTCTATCCGAGGTACCACTTGTAGTGGCTTCATGCATCTGCAAGTAACTTCAAAATTTAAGCTGTGTATTGTAATTATTGAAGTATTATTCCTCTTCACCTTAGGAGCTTTTTAAATTAATAAAACTATCAGCAGTATTGTTAATGAAGGACTTAGCATATTTTGCTCATATTTCAAAGTCATTCAATACATCACAGTGAATGTTATTCATGGAAATGCTGCAAGCCATGTAGATAATAGTCGTCTCAGATAATGCACCATGTTGTGGGTTTTGAGTACTTAATTAAACATTTGTGTGCTTTTAGTGTTTAATAATTATGTGGTAAAAGAAAAGTGGACACATTCAGTGCTAAGTAATTTTAATTCTTACAAAGGTTTAAAAATATTCTCTTAATAGCAAACTCCAAGCAATCCATTGATCCAGCTGCTTTGCTGGAGTAACATTTCCCCACCCACCAGTGCAAATCTTCAGAGCACATACCTCTCCATAATTGTTGGTCTAGGTCTGTCCAGATACACTAAAACAATAGAAATTAGAATATGTATCATCATTTTAAAGTATCAACTCTGACTCTCAGATAGAGAAGCTGAAAGAATATGTAAAGCCAGGTCATGAATGGCATTATAAATTTCTTGTTATAAATCATCTCCTAAGTGTTTGGGGGTATACATTAGTGTGAAGTATGGTAACTAATCTTGGTTGCAAACTTGATTCAATTTGGACTGAATTAGAAGGAAAACCTTTTGACTGTATTGTAAGGCAATCTATTAAATTCCCTTTTAATATACCATTGTATCCATTTTATTTTTATAGAGAGTTCTGACTAATACAAGAAGAAAATGTAATAGATAATTTACAGAAATCAAACTATCAGATCAGTATTTTTAAGATTAATTTAAGCTGATTAGCTATTAAAAAACAACCTCTGGACATATAATATTGATCAGAAAAGTAAATATATTTTAAAATGTTTCACATAAATTTATTTCTTTAGATTTATAAGAAGTTACCATGAACACTTCTGCCAAGGCTGTACATTTTTGGAGATGATAGAAGGTGAGATGGTTAAATATTTATTCAAATGTAAGGCAACACTTGGGAAACATTTTATTCATTTTTTCAACATTATGTTGTGTTTGTGCTATTCACACTGATTCAGACACATAGACATTTGTGTACATTTGGAATCCAGAGGAGAAACTCAAATATTGTTCCTTGTGCCCTCCACATATTTTTTTTTTGAGACAAAGTTTTATGTTTGCCTAGATTCCCTCAGTAGGCTGAGATGAATGTCCAGTGAATTCTAGGGATATGCCTGTCTCCCTCAATCCCCAGCCCTGAGATTACAAGTGGTCCCCACCATGTTCTGGTTTTTATAAGCAGGTTCTGGGTATCTGACTCATATTCTCATGCTTGAAAGGCCAGCACCTTAATGAATAAATTATATCCATAGCCCCCAATTTTTATTGTTGAAATTAATTTAGATTCACAGCAAAGCCGAGAGGAATGGAGAGAGATTTTTCTGTGTGCTGGGCTCCTGCACACATTCCTAATCTTCCCTCATTCTCATCATCATGTAGCACAGTGGTGACTTTGGTACAGCTGCCTCTCTGCTTATGTTGACATATCAACACTAAGGTGCACAGTTCCCATAGCTTCTCTTGATTCTACCAGGTTGGACACATGTATGATGGCATGCATCCATTATTATAGACTCACACAGATTAGCTTCGTTGTCTCATCCTCTTTACATCCTGGAAGAACACTATTTACTCATAGATTTCATAGTCTGCTTAAGCAAGAATATCATAGAATAATACAGTATATAGTGTTTTCCACTTATTATGCATTTATATTTTCATATATTTATTTCTTGTTAGACTATATCCTGCTAATGGTGAATAAAAGTTCATTGTCCGTCTGGGTATGTTGCTGTTCATTTATTCATTCACCTACTAAAATACATCATGGTTGCTCCTACATTTTAGTAACTATGAGCTAACCTTATATCTGCCTCTGTGAGCAGGTTTTTGTATGAAGATGTGTCCAACATTTTTGGCTAAATGTCAGGAAGTATGATTACTGTATCACATAGGAGGAGTGTATTGATTTTATAAGAAATTTTCAAACTCTAAGTAGTTGTATCATTTTGTATTCCTAACTGCAGTGAATGACTTCATGGTCTCCCAATCCTTGAAGGTATTTGGTGTAGTATTTAAGGTTCTGTAATTTCAACCGGTGTGTAACCCTGTCTCCCTGTTGGTTTAACTTAAGTTTCCTGATGAATGGTGTGGTGCATTTTCCTATATGATTATTTGCCATTTTTCTCTTTTGGTGAGATGTCTGTTAAGGTCTTTGACCTATTTTTCTGTTGAGTTCTTGCTTTTAATTGCCAAGTGTTAATAATTCTTTGACTATTTGGACGACTTGTCATATATGTTCTTTTGTATGCATTTTCATCCAGTCAGTGCCTTATTTTTCATTCTCTTTACAGTGTATTGTGCAAAGCAAAGTTTGAAAGCTCAATGTAGTCTGGCTTGTTAATTCTTTCTTTCACAGATCATGCTTTTGTTGTTGTACCTAAAAGTCATCACAAAACTCAAGGCACTTTTAAACATTTCTCCATGATTTGCTTTAGGTACTTTATAGTTTTATGCTTGCATTTAACTCTGTGCCTTAAGTTAATTTGTTAAGGGTATATGATCTCTGGCTAGACTAATTGACATACATATGGATGTCCAAATATTCTGCCATTTACTGCAAAGAATATTGCTTTCATTTTTTTGCCAAAAAATCAGTTGACTATATATGTACATGGTTCGACATCTGGGCCTCTGACTGTTCCATTGAACTGAGCCTATTTCTCCATAAATATCACATGACCTAATTGCAGTGGCCTAGTCAGTTTCCAACCAGGTAACCACAGGCTTCTATATTGTTCTCCAATATTCTATTAGATACTTTTGGGTCTGTGTCTCTTTATATAAATTTAGAATCACCTGTGCAATACCCTTTTACTGTTATTGATGTTTTTTAGGATTATATCAAATCTATACATAAATTTACAATAACTCACATCTTGACAATATTCTGACTATAAATGAGAAGTGTCTCCCAACTCAGGTTGTTCTGTGAGCTCTTTCATATAGTATATGTTCCTTTATATTGATTTTGCTTATATTCTACTATACTTGTATGAAATTATATTAGCATTTTATTGTAATATTTTATTAGTAAATAAATTGTTAAAAATTAGTGCTTTTCAACACTAATGGAGATGGAATTCCTTGCGTATGTGATGCTGGAGATTTAACCCAGGTCCTGTAACATGCTACCACTGGACCATATCAGCAGCTGGAAATGTGTTTTTAATTTAAAGTTCCACATGCTGGTTCACAGTGTGTATGCAAGCAGTTGTCACCGTTGCCAGTCTTACATCCTGAAGCACTGCTTATGTACTTTTTCTTGTGTTTTTTTCAAGGCATGGGCTGATTTCATCTATGTTGTCATATTTTGGTGCTATGATTCACATTTTGTTTCTCTAGTGAATTCTCTTGAAATCCTAGTCCCTTTTTTTGACAGTAACGAAGCATGTCCCTTGGCAGTTATTAGAAATCAAGGGTAGAATCTTTGTGGCGGGGATTCATGCCTTATTAAGACTGGAGAGCTATCAAGCCCATCCATCTTGCAAAAATACCTTGAGTAGGTGCAATCTGAAATCAGGAAATGGCTCCCTACTAGACATCAAATCTGCCAAAAAATAATATTTTCTTTCTGATAAACATATTGTTTATGAAATTTTCTTATAGCAATATGAATGGACTAAGACAGGCACACAGATATTTTCATAAAATTTCCATTTTAATATCCTTGGGAGCTGAAGTAAAGTTTCATTTTCACTTCCAATTTTGGTAATTTGTGTCTTCCTTTTTTACTTTGTTAGCCTGGTTAGAGGCTTATTGATTTTAATCATCCTTCAAAGAGCCAGCGTTGGATTTGATTTTCTTTATTGATATTCTGCTTTAAATTTCATTGGAGCTGACCTGATTTTTATTATTTTTTGTTCTGTTTACATTTGATTTAATTTGCTTTTATTATTCTGGTTTCATGAGGTAGGAACTTAGATGATAGCTTTTGGAATTTTATTATTTTCTAATGTTTGTATTCAATGTTGCAATATCCTGCTATACACTGCTATAGTATATATCTACAAATCTAGAGGCTGTATGTTCTTTTCACTTATTTACAAATGTTTTGTTAAATTGTTCTTACGTTTTTTTTTTCTTTGACCTATGGTATAAAACCCATGATCATCCTTTGCCAGCCTCCTGAGCATATGCCACCACTCCAGCCATGGTTGGAGTGCATCTCTGAGGATTTTCTTTTTCTCACTTGCCTTCCACTATTGACTTCTCACTGAATACTACCGTTGTCTGGAAGTAATCATCGTGCGAGTTCTGGTCTTTGAAATCCTTAAGTTGTGCTTTACCTTCTTAGAGTGTGATAGATGTGAGATCCCACGTGAGCTATGGCAGGATGTTTGCTCTGCTGTTGTTGGATGAGGCTCATTAGGTGTCAGTTACCTGCCGTTGATTAATGGTGACTCTCTGCACCTGTGTCTCACCACTTTTCTACTGTAGGCTGTCTATTTTTGATAGATGAGTATTGACATCTCCAACTACATTAGTGGGTTGACCTATTTTTCTCTCAAATATCTACCATTAAAAACAAAACAAAAAAGCTCAATCTTGTTTTAATTGAGACATAAAAACAAAGCTATACAGAGGGATGTGGCATTGAGATAGTTTGAGATGTGTATACAGTGAATGATGTGCAAGTTAACTTAAACACACCTTAGATCTCAAACATGTCTCATTGTTCATGGCGGAAACTTTCAAGACCCTTGCAGCTTTTTCAAGCTGTAGTTCATGGTTGCTACCTGTAGACCCTGGATTCTGCAGCAGCCACACAGCTTGCTGCTGAATCTGAAAGTGAATTCTTCCATTTTCATTGGACATGTTGTCATGCGCCTGGGCTAGTGCTCATGAGAAAATCATGTATCTTTTGGAGCCTTGACTCTGTTATCCTATTGTAATGACTTCCTTTACAGCTGATAACTTCCCTTGCTCTGGAGTCAGCTTGGTCTGAAACTAATAAAGGTACTTTTACTTTCTTCTGGCTATGGCTGCCATGGTTTACCCTTTTCCGGCCTTTTCATTTATGTGTGTCTTTTTGTTTAAAGTTAATTTACTGTGGAAATCTGTCTTTTGATTGATGGCTTCACCAACACTGCTCCCAGTAACTACTACTATATATAAACTTATAGCGTCCATATTTTCTCTCTGTTCCTATTTTTGGTGACTCTCTCCTCCCCTGCGTATTATGGGTAACAAGCACTTAATAGGGGTATATTTTCTTTCTTTTATTAACAAATCAGTTGTACATTTTCTTCTTGTACAGGTTGCCATAGCATTTACAATATGTAAATTAGTCAAATCCCATTTTCAGAAAACCTTGTGCCATTTCCTTACTGTGAAATACTCAGAATTACCTCCTCTTACCCTGTGTATCACTGCTGTCATTCATGTCACATACATGATGTATGTGTGTATAATTAATGGTGTGATATTGTTTTTTGAATAAATTATTAGCTGTTATGATCAACTAAAATTAATTTTTCATCTGTCCCCATCAATTTGTTCTTAAACATTCTACCATTCTTTTGTGGATATGACTTTCTTTCCTTCTGCTATCCTTTTATTTCCTTCCCTGTAGCTGGAGTTTTCTTGGTCTTGCCTGGCCCACAGTCAGGACAAATCTCTCTCACCTGCCAGTCCTGCAGTCGCTCAGACCCAGACAAGTAAACACACAGAAACATATTTCTTATAAACTGTATGGTTGTGGCAGGCTTCTTGCTAACTATTCTTATATCTTAAATCAACCCATTTCTATTAATCTATAAGTTGACACCTGGCTCATGGCTTACCAGTATCTTACATGTTGGTACTCATGGTGGCAGCTGGAAGCATCTCTCTGCCTCAGCCTTCCTGTTCTCAGGATTCTCCTCTCTCCTTGTCCTGCCTATACTTCCTGCCTGGCTACTGACCAATCAGTGTTTTAATTATTAACCAATCAGAGCAACACATTTAACATACAGAACATCCCACAGCACTTCCTGGTGCAGGGATCAAGCCCAGGGTTTTGTGCATGGTAGGCAAGTGCTCCAGCAAGGACGATGACCCTAGCCATGGGATTCTAGAATGGATTATGTTTTCTTTCTAAAGAGGTCTTGAACATTTCTGCAAGGCCAGTGCACTAACAGCAAACATCTTGCTTGAGAAATTATTTCTCTGGCAGTTTTATTCAGAACACAACATATATTTTATTTTTTGATTATCTCAGAAGATTTCAATAGGTCGATCTATTCTTCACATTTTCAAATGACTTTTGCCACAGTTTGGAGTCTGAATAAGCCTTAAACATGCATAAATTTATAGCTGGTTGTGAGCCTGTGGTGATATTGATGAGGAGGCTTTATAGAAGGTGGGCCCTGATGGACAGGAGCTGGGTTATTGAAGGGCATAAAGGTTGGATCTCACTCTCTCTTTGTCTCCTTCTTTTCTTTCTGGCTTTTTGAGACAGAGTTTCTGTGTATACCCTGGCTGTACTGGAAAATGCTTTGTAAACCAGCCTGGCTTTGAACTCATAGAGATCTGCCTGCCTCTGCATTCTGAGTGCTGAAATTAAAGGTGTGAGATACCACCACCCAGCCAGTCTCTACTCTTTTTGAAACTTCTTCTGTCCCATGTGCTACCTCAGCAGAGGCTCAGAGCAGGGTCAGCAGACCACAGTGAGCCTGTCCTCTTAACATAGATTATCTCAGTTAATTTTTTACAATAGCAATGAGCTGTCTAATAAGATAAACTAGATTTATTTATTTTTCTTTCAAGGCTTATTAATTTTTATTTAATGTGTATCAGCATTTTACCTGCATGTATGTGTAGTATGTGGGTGCAGTACCTGAAGATGCCAGAAGAGGGCATCATATTCCCTGGGACTAAGTTACATATGGTTTAAGCCACCATATGGGTGCTGGGAATTGAAATGGTTTCCTCTGCCAGATCAGTATGTGCTGCTCAGTTTGGTCTCCAAGTCTCTTATATTTGCTTATATAACCATTTATATATCTTTATATTCATTGATATGAATTTCCTCCTAAAAAATTCTGGGGGATTGTTTCCATTTGCTTTGAATTTCTGTAGTTTGAAATAGATATGCTGATATACACCATCCATACCTTTACTCTACTTGATATTTTGTGAGATTATTGAATTTGTCATTTACTCTGTGACAGAGTAATTTGGGGGAAATTCTGTTATGAAAAAAACTTGTTCTTTTCTCTTTCTAGAGAATTCTCAAATTTTGTTCTTTTCTTTTTCTAGAGAATTCTCAAGTTTTGTTCTTTTCTCTTTCTAGAGAATTCTCAAGTTTTGTTTATTATATCTTATGGTTGTTTCATATTCCGTATGTTTTATTTTTTTCCAGTTACTTTTTACTTTTTGCACCTTGTGCTTTCTGCTGAAATTTCCCCAAGCTCAGTGTTCCTTTTCTAGCTGTGTTTGCTCCGCCATTGAACCTATCTAGGCATTCTCTACTTCCAATACAGCATTATTGATTTCCAATGTGTCCCTCTCGTCCTTCTTGGAATGTCTGTCTCTGTGCTTTTGTTACCCACCTCTTCCCGCATGGGCTCTTCCTTAACCTTTAGTAGTTTTGAGGTAATACTTACAGTCTGAAAACTATCCTTGTTATAATTTTTCTTTTTCATTTTATTTGAGAAAGGGTCTCACAACATAGGTCAGGCTTGCCACGGACTCCAGACTTTCCTGCACAACCCCCAACCCCAACCCCACGAGCTTGAATTATACGTGAGTCAGGCAACCTAGTGATCCTTTGTGAATAGCCAGACATAATGTACTGAGTCAAAGGAGCCAAGATAGGAAGGGTTTTAAGGCATGTAGAGAGAAGGCAAGTATTGCAAAGTCCCATGATTGGTTCTTCGTTTCTAATTAAGGCTGCGCACCAGAAGGATGTCAACTTCCAAGCACTTCTCAGTGCTCTTACTTGGGATGTGATGCTTGATGGCCCTGTTCAGTATTTCCTTTCCTCACGCAGATAAAACACAGCCACGACATGAGACTTTATGTGAAATGTTTCTCTTGAGGGCAGACCTTGTTAAGGGAAACAGGATGTCCTGGCTTATTTCAAAACGTTTCATATTTCATTCATTGCTAGAAGAACAAGAGGGTCTTTCTCTGAGCTGCACCGTGAAACCCCGTGGAGCATCAGAGTAACGCCCACAAGGGTTGAATGGAGCCTTGTGACTGGGTCTCCCTGGAGTGCAGAACTCAAAGCTTCTGCCACACCAGACCTCCAGTGACTTGCCAGTCACTGCTCGGATTTCCTAACTGGCATCGCTGGTTCTCCTTCAGGGTTCCACATTTGGACTTTTGCTCTGTGGACTTCAAATGACCGAGGCACTTGAAAATACTGGCACATTATGGAGTAGCTGACAAGAGAGGCCCCTGCTGTCAGCAATGCTCCTAAAGCATGTCCAGGCTTCCTGAACCGATGCCCAGATAAACACAAAGAGCCAGCAGTAATTATGTGGTTCTCGGTTTATTTTTATTTCTCCGTTATCCTCACCTGCTTGTGATTGTGCATGTCTCTCCCTCTGACTGGCTTCCTGATAGGTCGGGGTCACCTCATTGAGGACTGAGGGGCTGATGACACTGGGTTGGTGCACCTGCAGTGTGGCCTGAACACTGATTCACATTAGCTCCAGGTCACTTGTGTTTCTAGAAAGGGCTTTAACCCTTTGTAGACTGGGTCTGAGGTAAACCTCCTCTAGGAGTCCCCTCTCCCTACTACTCAGTCCTGCATTTTCTCCCAAGAAGGCCATATTTTCCCTTCTCAGCCTGTGTGCTTCTGTTTTCTGCCTGGCTGAGCTCACCGCCTTCCTACGGCACCTCGGGGAATTGCCCTCTTATTACCACAATTACAATCTGTACACATTTCATTAAACTAATATCGCTCAGCACAGGCTTTCTCCACAGAACTGCACAGCTGGAGGCCCATTTCTTTTCCTCAGCTTAAACACTTTGACAGGTTAAGAAAGCTATTATGGCTGAATAACAGGTGTTGCAAAACAATGTGCATTTGATGTTTAAATGAGAGAGCTTCTTTATTGACTGCCTTTATTGCAGCTCAGGCTTTCCTTCTTTCACAATGGCTGAATTTTTATTGTCTTTACTGCTTTTTAAAGTCTATTCTGTTGTTTCAGAACAGATCCAAAGTGACTGTGTGTGGTTATTTGTTATTCTGCTGGCCTTTCTTTATTATTATCTTTCGTGCTTTCTGCTTTCTTTTCCAGGTAAAAAAAATACCTGCAGAAGTGGAAGAGTTTTATTTGGTTCTTTCTCTAATAGAAATGCATCTACTTCGTGAACAATTCTAAAAGGGCCCCTAAGTCTCCGTTTCCATCACTTTACCTCTGTCTCTACTGTCTTAGTCACCCACCCACCCACCTACCAGTGACTGTAAGAACTGACTCTCAAATGAGAAATGATAAACTACAAACGGAGGGATGCTTACTCCTCAGGCTTCCTTGTGTGAACATTACTGTCTCCTTCTTCATTTATTACCTCACTGGAAAGGACACACAGCAGTGTGTAGTTTTGGGTGTTTATTCTTCCCTCTAGGCATTTTGTTTGTGTGTCTTTAAACCCACCAACCTTAGGCAAGCCTCTGGTCCTTTCCCCCATCTCCTTGAGGAATATCATGCTCAGCAGGATACAGTCTGTTTTATTATTTCAATAAAATGACTTTTGCTGAAGAGACAGTCGAGTGTTAAAATACCATTTTTTCAAAGATAAGTGCTCACTGAGTGAGAACATGCGATTATGAAAGCATAGAAATGGATGGGGATAAAAGAGGGCCTTGAAGTATGCCAATACATGCATCTACAATGTGTGGGATAGTATCTTTTATAACATAGTCACTAAAAAATGCTTAACTCTACTATAAGCGTAACATACTTCTTAAAGCAAAATTTAGATTTCACATTTTCTTATGTTGTTATCTGATAGCAAAAAGCAAGAAGGAAAGCAAAGGAGAAAAAAAAATAAAGCTATTTCTTTTAGCTTTATTTTCTCAACGTTTCTGCTCCACTAAAAACTGTCATTATTAGAGTTGTTTCTTACCCATATTTGCACAGCCAGATGATATCATTCTTGTGAGGGGATGACACTGATGCCTTATCCAACATATTGTGTTGCCCACTAGGTTGGAGCAGTGCTTCTTTTTCCAGCTTTCAATTTCCAGAGCATTTCTGAGCACAAATTTGTGGGTGGAGATCTCAAATGGATGAAGGCCTCTTAAAATTCAAAATTCAATTTAATATTGGGGGCAGTGAAAATTCTTGGGTTTTATTTGATTCCCAAGAATTTCCAAAATGCTATGTGGACAGAAGTGCTTCGTCTGATCATTAGGAAATAAAAGATTTGGGGAGAAAGTACTATACATTTTCTCTTTTGCAAAATTAGGTCTAATTGTACATAGGCTTTACTGGATTAAAAAAAAAACAACCATACTGTTAAATTGCTCAAAGATTTTCCCCAGAGCTGGGGACTATCACACTCAGCATACAATTGTGACACAGATGTATATTTTTAATAATAACATCCCAATTCATCCGTACTTTCTTTAATCTCTTTTTAGTTTAAAAAGTGCTTTCTCATTTGAAACACTCAGAGTCCACCCCAGTAGACTCCCTGAGTCACCCTTCCTTGGGAACAGGAAGGCCAGTCCTATTTTCAAGGTTTGCCTAGTACAGTATGTGTCTTAGTCCCCATGGTGTGTAGCACAATTATCCTTTAAAAATGTTAGCAGCCTTGCATTTATGAATCACATTTCTCCTGAGAATTTTAATAGACAACCTAATATAAAACAAAACTATTACTCCACTCACTTACCAAACAGAGGAGCCGAAATGTAGATATTGCACAGTGATTTTTCTTGTGGCTGCTGGAACCATGAGTGAAAATGCAATGGAAATATTAGCCATGAAGTTTTAGTTAGTTGGTCATTTCTCCAATACCAAGCATAGAAAAATAGAGTATGCATGTAAAGCTTTTATATGCATTATAGCTTTTAGGAAAATGTTAGCAAAATATTTCATAAAATGTATCTTACTTCTTTCTTTCCAAAATTAGGAAGTTAATTTTAAATGAAAGGAAAGCAAAAATATTTTAAAATGTGAACTAATAGAGTTAAAAAAATGTACAGATACCTATTGACATTGCAAAGATATAGTAAAATAGCACATCATGCAGTAGCTTATGGTAATCTACTATGGTAGGTTTTACTAATTATCTGCTGTCTTCGTATAATTCCATAGATGCAGATAATGCAAGGATTTAGAAGGGATTTTGTTTGCATAGCTATCAGATTGAGAGAATTTTGATATTTTGATTTATGTTTCAATTATGCTACTTAAATGAGAGATAGGTACCATTTATTTACCAAGGTTTTTATCCTGAAATTTTGTATCCTTGGCTATTATGTGAAAGAGTATGGCAAAAGTTAAACCGAGAAAAGAAAACTAAATTCAGTTTTGCCTCTGTGCATCTTTCTCTTTTGAATATCATTGCAAGGTATGAAGTGTTTGGGCAGGTCCTCTGATTCAGCCTATTGAGCGTAATAGAATCAGTTGCCCATAGCAGTCCGTCAATCGCATTGTGTTTCTGCTGTCTTCCTCTTGTCCTAGAAATTCATCTTGTTGAAAGCATTTGTGTTATTGAAAGCAACGAAGCCTGGTAGTGATGGCCTTTACCATTACCTTTACCTCATTTACATCTTAGCCCAGTCCTCCATCCACCCGCTCCCCGGTCCGGCTCCCCTGAAGCCTCCTTTACTCCAGCGCATCTCATCAGGCACCACTTCAGCCACACAGAAGGAGCTTGCTGTGCGAAAATGAGTTGCATATAAAACACAGGTTCTGGGGAGTTTGGAACTTGCTTGGCTTCTTCCCAAGCCAGCAGCAGCTGGATGACCCAGATCCAGTGATGGCTGTCTGTGCTCTGTGCTTTCCCACTTCCGGGATGACCATTGTTGCATTTCCACCAGGATGGGAAAACACAGCATGCATTCTGCGGGTGGTGTAATTTCCTCTGCTGGAAGAATGAGGGCACAATGGGAAATTTAAAACCCCAAAGAGCAAGAGGGTGAGTGTAACAAAGCAGAAAATATGTGCCTGGTGTTCCATTATGCTAGCAAGTATTGCTTCCTGTGTGTGTGGGAACAGCAAGAAAATTATATACTCACCTGACTGGTTACAGGCAACAGGCGCAGCTTAATGCAGCCATCTAATACAACAGGGAAAACTGCAAGATTTATTTTGTTGAAAAGTTCAATCAAAGCAAAAAACCAAATATCAGAAATTAAAATAAATAATCATTCAATTGCCTGGCCATTTATTTAATAATAAGCGATTGCTTATAATCTAGTAAATGCTTAATCACATTAAAAAAGAAACAGCCCCTAGTCATAGAATAATATTTTCTGACTTCCGTTGAAAAATTATCTTTGCTATTAATCAATACCCCTAAAATGATGATTTATCTAAACCAGTGGTTCTTAAACTAGAGCATCTGCTAAAATCATCTGGAAACCTGCTGAAGCTCCAGCCTCTCCAAACCTATGCCCGTGAGCTGGGCCTCCACATGCTCTGTCAGGCCTCCAGGTGGTCCTGTCCACTCAGGTGTGAGCTACTGACCCAGACTTTGAGGATGACCAAAACTGATCTACACTGATCTGTTTAAAGGCTTGGTGTCATTTGTAAGTAGCCAGATTGAGGGATTTGGAGCCACTTCTGACTCTTTCTTTGTTATCTCATCTCTAACCCGGGGTTTTTGATCTCCTTATTTTCATTAATATAGAATGACAAAGCATACTTGCACATATGTGTGGGATGCACATGCAGTTAAAATCTATGTATTAAATATTCAGTTATTAAATCAAGCTGATTAGCATGACTATCATCTCTATTTTCAGTGGAAAATGAAATTTACTCTTAACTATTTTGAAATACTTTAAATTTTGGACCTCTCACCAAACACTCCCCACTTCTCAGAATCTGGTACTGCCAGTCTACTCCCCAAGCTGTTTTAAGCATCACACGTAAGTGGGAGCATGCCTGCCTTACCTGTCTTTCTGTGTCTGACCTACTTATTTAGCATAAACATTTCTAGGCTGATCTCTTGTCTCTGGTCACAAATCCTTTGCTTTTATATTACATGTCCCATAGAAGTGAGGTTTTCTCATTTTATATTCACTTTGCTTTTGATTTTGAGGAACTGAAAATATCATATTATATAGTTTTCTACGAAGGATATATTAGTTTACATTTTCCCCCACAATGCACAGAGCGTCCTGTCTTCTACACCCTTTCTCCCCTCCTTCTTTAAGGGGGCTTTTTGTATTATAATCATTATGAAAGTTGTGAAGTCTTGGCTCATTATGGTTTTAGGTTGCATTTACCTGATCATTTACCATGACATATTTTCCAGTTATTTGTTCACTGTATGTCTTTTTTGAGAAATGCCTACTAATATTTTTTGGAGTGTTTTCTTGTTACTGTGCTCCTTGTGTGGTTTAGATATTTACTCCATATTAAATGTGTGTTTTTAAACTATTTATCTTGCTCTGTAGCTTGTTGGTTCTCTGTAGTAATCATTTCTTTCTCCATGCAGACTCTTATTCTGGTTTGATATGACTTTATTTATCTCTATTTGCTTTCATTGCTTATGTATTTGCAAGCAAATCCAAATTTCATTGACTAGAATCTATATCATGTAATTTTTAACCTGTTTTTATAAGCAGATTTATACATTCAGGTCGTCATTGGCACCATCAATTCATTTGGAGTTTTCTGTAGATAGTTTGAGGTAAGTCCAATGTCATCTTTTGCATGTCTATATCTAGTTTAATCAAAATCTATCATTGAACAAATTGTATTTTTATTTTGTGTTCTGCTCAGAACATTTGTTGAAAATGAACAAACAATAAATTTGTGAGTTTTTTTTTCTAAATTCTGTATAGAGTTCTATTCTGTAGCTCAGTTTGTCCACTATTTCCTATTAGCATGCTATTTTGATTGCTAGAGCTTTTTAATACAGCTTGTCATCTGGTATGGCGCCTCTAATTTTATTCTTCTGGATGGAAAAGTGCCTTACCTACTTGGGACTACTTTTGTAATTTCATGGTGTTTTTTGGCACTGAAATAATCTATACCATACTTAATCTGCATAGAACCTCTGTTAGATTGTCTACTTTAACATTTTTAATTCTTCCAAAACATAAGTAGAATATCTTTCCACTTGTTTGTATTTATTCCATTGTTTTTTGCTAGTGTAGTATGGTTCCCAGTGTTCAGATATTTTACCTCCTTTTTTGCATTTATTCCTAAAGAATTTTAGTTGTTGTGAATGAGATTATTTTCTTGAATGTTTTGTATTGTTTTTCATTACAGTATAAAACTGCTACCCATTTTTAGGTATTGACTATATTTTATCACTTTAGTGTCTTCTTGTGTCAGTTTTGCTAGTTTTAGGTATTTTTTAAAATTTAATATCATGTCAAATTGTCAATTCACATATTACTTTTCTATTGGATTTATTATAATGATTTTTACCTAATTACCCTGGAAAGGAATTATAGTAATATATTATATAGAAATGTTGAAGATAGTCGTTCTTCTCTTGCCCCTGTTTTTTAAAGCCAAGTTTTCAATTTTGTATTATTGAGTATAACACTCGTTATTGCTTTGCTAAATGTGCCTTTCCTCATGTTGAAGCACATTTCTTCTGTAAGTACTTTATGGATAGTTTTATCAGGTAAATATAAAGAATTTTATCAAATAGTTTTCTGCATTTAATGGTGGAACACAAGTTATTGTAACATGCAACATATTTTATTTGTGTGCAATGAGCTGTTCTTACATCCCTTATTTCACTTGATCATAGTGAATCATCCTTTGAAGGTGCTGTTGGATTTGATTTCTAATATTTTCTGAGGAATGAGTTCTCTCTTTGATACAGAGAAAATTTGACCCCGTTTCCCAGTTTTCACCATGAGTCCCACGCTGTCACCATCAAGGCTATCACCCTAGAACGCCTTCCTTCATCTCACACTTTTATCTAGTACCCCATGTCATTCCCCTACCCCTGCCAGGAACATGAATTAATACCAAAGTAAAATCATGCTCTTCTCACTTAAAAATTCCTACACAACTTGCTATATAACTATTTAATTTTTGCTATTTTAGCACTGATCACTGAGTTGGGCTTTTGAATCTCAGATCCTTGGGTAGAATACTATCAGGCAGAAAGAGGCTAAACTGCCATGGATGTTCATGACACTGAATATAAACAAAGCAAGAAAAGTATTACAGATATGGCAGTAGAGCATCTACATTGACTAAAGGTAGGATTCAGTAGACTAAAATACAATTTCTTAATGGAAATTGGGAAGTAAATAATAGTTAACTTTTCTTCTAAAAGAGAATTTTCAAATAGTGACAGTCTGATTTTCAGGGATCTGTTCTTAACCCTTAATTTTTATCTCCCCTTGAATCTATTTAGAGGGGCTAACGCTAAAGCGCCAAATTCACACTGGTGCTATCTTGAGAGTAAGGCAGGCAAGGGCTAAGAGCCGGCTAGAATATACATCACCTTGCAAGCATTTGCACTGAAATCCATAGAGCAAGATGTCCATTATCAGCAAGAATATTAGCACTGGTCCTTTTAAAAAATTATAAACAATATAAGAAAACTATTGCAAATAAAATAAATGTCACACACCAAAATTAATACGAGCTTCATTCTATATATCTCCATGAACTTCTGTAATGTTGGAATAGCCATTTTGAGCTTCCCAGTTGATTTCCCACTTTCCTGATTGAATATATTTTTTTCTGCTCTTCAAGACTTAGGATAGGAAACAACTTTTTGTATGGAACACTAATATCACAGAAATTAACCCTAGGTACTGACAGATCGGCCTGTGTGACAGTTAAAAGTTTCTGTAGAGCAAAGGATATCATCAGCAAAGTAAACAGTCATTCCACAGAATGGGATAAAAATCCTTGCCAGCCACACTGCAGACAAGGGGCTAACACTGTGAAATTAATAAGAATTATAGAAATTAAACACCAGGTAAATAAAACTGTCAATCAGCAAGCGTTCAAATGAACTGAATAGACAGTTTTCATAAAAGAAACACAAATGGCCAATAATTATTTTTAAATTAATTCAATACCCTTAGCCACAGGGACTGCTATTTGAAACTACTTTGAGATAGTACCTCATTCAGCATCGCTGTTATCAACAAATATGACAACATACATTGATGAGGGTGTAGAAAGAAAGGAAACCTGATTCACTATTGGTAGGGATACAAACTAATACAACCATTGTGGAAATTATTTGGAGGAGTTCTGAAATATTTAAAAGCAAATATACTGTGTGACAACTCTTTCTTTCTGGAGCATATACCCCTAAAAATATGTGACTAAACAGATATTTTCACCCTCGTGTTTATTGATGCTTTACTGAGGGCATCAAAGAATTGGAATCAACCTATTTTCTCTCAACAGATGAATCAATAATGAAAATTTGATACCATTGAGCCCTAAAGAAAAGTGAAATTATAAAATCTTCATAAAAATGGATGGACTTAGAACTTATAATAAATGTGGCCAAATAACCTTATAAAAAACCACAAATGTACATGTTGGTACATTATAAAATGTAGAAAAGGGAGCAGTAAAGGCTATTAAGGCTATGAAAGGACTGAGCACAGATAATGGACATGAATTATAAAATAGGAGATAAAGCTGATTGTTTTTCTAGTTTTAACTTTGCCATGGACTTTTCATTTCCAGTGTTGGATAAGTGTAGAATTGGTTCTAATAAACTTTACATTTTTGCTATTCTGTTCCAGTAAGTCTACATAGTTTCATTTTGTGAAATGTGAGTGTATATATTTCCATTAAACAAAACATATTTATGAATAAATCAGTTGTGGAAAAACATCCATGAATGCTGTCACCTGAAAGAGAGTAAGGCAGAAATGAATGAACAAGCAAAGGACTATTTTTTCACAGAATAATTGCTAATAAAATTTTAATATAATTGTGCATTGATATTTACTAAGAAAAATAGCTTCTTATTAGATTAAGAACTTCTTTTATTCCACCATTGAGCATTAAATATACAAATATTTTGCAGAATAATTCACAACGTTGTCCAAACTGTTTCCTGGTCTGAGATTTCAATAGAAAAAAAAATTCGTGAAAAGTAATTATAAAGTAGGCCATGTTCCTCTCCCATTCAGACTGCAATTATTCAACTCTTTCCACATATCAGTGAATAAAGTACTGCTTGTGATAGTAGTTAATTACTTTAGATAATAAGTTTTAGGTAGCCTAACAAGACTTATAGTTCAAAAATTGGTTTACCTTTTAAAATAAAACTGAGCAAAGTTGGCCATGAATCCCCTGTTATCCCAGATAGCAGTGCTAAAGCAAGATAAGTAGGCACAGGAGTTAACTCTAAGTAATTGTCTGTCAAATTGATAAGGTTCCTTTTGGGCTGTGCATTTCTAGCCTAGTGACTTGCAGTTTTTAGAGATGGAGTGTAACCATTTCCACTTGCCATGTGCTCTTCTGTTTGCCACCATCCTAGACCTGAGGTGAGAATATTTGCCCTCCAGTTAAAATTAAATCAGGGTTTTATGACTACTGTGACAAATGACCTGTGGTAGATGAAGTACTGTATAAAATCTAAGCCCAAGCCAGAGGAAGAACAAGCCCTCCCTCTTATTCCCCCCTCCCTCCCTCCCTCCCTCCCTTCATTCCTCTTCTTATGCACCCAACCCAATAGTTCTGGGCCTCATTCACATGTCTTCACTAATATCTATGGCTAAGATTTCAAGTGATTGACAGCATTTATTTCCAGGCACATGCACCATTAACCCTTTATATGATTGCAGATTCAGGCTCTTAGCTATTTGACTGGTGCTCAGTACAAGAGATACACATTATTCCTACAGGGTCCTAAAGAAATTGCATATTATAGAAAAATTAAGTATTGTCTGAGTTGTCAAGATTCAATCTCGTTTGTTTTATAACATTAATCACCTAAAAATAATTTGATATCCAGAACCACGATCATAAGCTCATTATTTTGTATATTATATTATCAATTCATTTATTGACCTTTCCTCCTTCTGTTGACATCCACTAAGAATGCTTCAAGAGTCTCTATCCACTGTCTTTAAGCTTATACTAGATAAGTTATAAATGCAGGTACCATTTTGTGAGATGTGAAAGTTAACAATGAAACAGATTTTAACAACACACCGCTAGAAGGAGTCCTACATACTTGAAAAAAAACTGAGGACAGATCAGCAAAGAGTATAAATGCCATGATTCTCATAGTTTACAAAGAGGGGTGTCAATCCATATACAGCATGCCATATTAGAGGGATTACACCATGTGGCTTCTGACATATCACCAGTGGTTATGTTCCTCTGGGTTCCCAGAGGATTCATCATTTACCAAAGCAACAAGGTGCATGTTTGTGGTGAAAGGACCATATCACTAAAAAGCTCACTTCTACTTTTCCATTGGACTAAGTTTTATGGTGAGCTCTTCCATTATGGGACTATATTCTCTGGGATCAAAGGCAGATTATAGATCTTTCAAACAATAGAGGAGAGCTGTGGAGAAATAACTGAGAGAATTCAGCTGTATACAATTGTAATCAGGTGTAGGGTCATTGGTGGAGAGAAAAGGAAGTGTTTCTGACACATAGCGGGTTGTGGAAATAGTTAATAGAACATGGTTCACTTAGGAGCAAGATGGATGGTAGCTAAGAGTGAAAATTAATATGAATAAACAAAACCAATAAAGGATGATGATCAGAAGGCTGTTGTAATAAGAGTTCATTACACAATGAAGATGTTTCAGAGCAGGAATGTGCTTCCTACATCGTATAGCACAGTGCCCAGGAGCTTCTAGGAAGACTGTGGAGAGGCAATCATGATAGACTTGTCTCTCAGTCATGTTTGAAGTACGAGCATGTAGATTAAACCTTAAGATTATGGGCAATCATCCCTCAAAGGATTCCTCAAACACCAAAGGTAAATGTATGGCCTAGAAGTGAAGCAGATGTTCCCTCCACCCAATCATGTTGGAAGTGCAAATTTCTCATTCTATCAATTTTCTAAATTTTAGAGTGATATTTCTGATTTTCAAAAGGATAATATTTCCACCAAGGCCTATAATTTTGCTGTGGGGTTGTGTGTGTGTGTGTGTGTGTGTGTGTGTGTGTGTGTGTGTGTGTGTGTGTGTGTGAACTTGATACAAGTTAGAGTCGTTTGGTAAGAGAGACTCTAAATTAAGAAAATGGCTCTAAAACATTGCCTGTATTCAAATCTGTGGATGCAGTTTCTTACTTGCTGATTGGTATGGGAAACTCAGCTCACTGCAGTTTCTTACTTGCTGATTGGTATGGGAAACACAGCTCACAGGCAGTATCCTGTGCTGGTGGTCCCAGACCATGTAAGAAAGTAAACCGAGTAAGCCATGGGAGCAAACCAGTTAGCAGCATCATTCCATGGCCTCTACATCAGCTCCTGCCTCTCCATTTTGCCTTTATATCCTGGCTTGGCTTTCCTGGATGATGGACTATGGGCTGTAATTTTAAAAATACTCCATCAAGTTGTTTTTGTCATGGCGTTTTATCACAGCAATAGAAACCTTAACTAAGACAGCACACACTGAAATCCTCACGGCATAAGTTGTGACTGTTATCTGAGAATAGAGTTCTCCCTAGGCCAAAGGTCAGGGGAGAAGTCAACACCCTGCCAAAACCAGTTGACTCTGTTAGTCAGACTTTTTTCTCATAAAAAGTCAGAAAGGAAATTGTCACCTGTGATTCAGTTTAGTACCTATTTCTACACTTTTGCTCAGTTTTTACAGGGGTTAGAATATCACAGACATAATTAATGGCCTGAGAAGTTATGCTCAGATTGCATATGGGTCAGTCATTTCATCTTACTGGGTAAGCAGCATAGTCCAACTGAAGTGTTAGCTGAGAAAAGAAAGCTGTAGAGCACGATGTGGTAGGTAGAGCATGATATGGTAGGTAGAGAATGATATGGTAGGTAGAGCATGATGTGGTAGGTAGAACATGATGTGGTAGTTAGAACATGATGTGGTAGGTAGGACAGGATGTGGTAGGTAGAACATGATGTGGTAGGTAGAACAGGATGTGGTAGGTAGAACATGATGTGGTAGGCAGGCCCTAAGTATTTTTTGTCCTTCCTGAAACTAGGGGCGCTACAGTTTGTCACACTCTTCTTCACCTTCTACATTCTCTTAAGAAAAATAGGAAGCACAAATCTTGGAAGATCTGTTCTAAAACATTAACAAACAAACAAACTAACAAAAAACCCAAGCTAAAGTAAGCCAAAACAAACCCCTTGATTTCAGAATACAAAGAATATACTGTAGAAAATGCTACCATGTTGACTATATATGTTTAGGACTCAAAGAGTCAATCTTCCAGCAGCCACTCAGATGTCCGGTCTAAGAAAATTGCCCTTCCTTCCTACAGGGAATCTTCTCTCAATGGATGCAATTGTATAAAACTACAAAGACTCCATCCTGTTGCTGTATGTCTGAAGGTTCATCTTAGCTTTAGAGCTTTGACTAGGGTCAAGTCTGGCTTTATTGACAAAAGTTTGTAGCTCATATTTCATCTCTGTTCCCTCCTTTTCTTTATTGTCATAGATGCCAGTTCCCAAGAGCACCCTTTCCTGCACTTTCTGAATGCTAATGTGTTAATGCCCATTTCTGCTGCACAATTTTCTTCCTGGGTAAGAAGATGCCTTCAAATTCTTTATATTCTCAAGCTGTCTCACTCAGGCAGGTTAAATATTTCCACCAGTCTCCTAATTCATAAACTTTGCTCAGAGTGGCTGAACAAACACTTGTGTTTTTTAAAACCTTTCTAGATTTATATGTATTGAGTATTTCATACATGCATATGCTGTATTTTAATCAAATCCACAACCATTTCCTTCTCTCCAATTCTTCCCCTATGCTCACAAAGCACTCTTTCCTCCTAATGTTATGTATTCTTTCTTTTAAGCCCACAGAGTCCACTTAGTGTTGCCAGTATGTACATGGGTGTTGGGTCCATCTACTGTAGCATAGGTAGCATTAAGGAGTCATATCCCTGAAGAAAACTGACTTTCCTGCTCCAGCAGTCATTAGTTGCCAATAGCTTCTCAGGTAGCGATGAGACTTTGTGAGCCTCTTCCTCATACATGCTTGGATTTTTGTTGGCTTGATCTTGTATAGATCTTGTGAATGCAGTCATAGTCACTATGAGTTCACATGTACAATGGCCCTGTCATGCTTGGAAAACACTGTTTTATTGTAGTCATCTACTACCTCAAGATCTCTACTAACTGCTTTTCACAATCTTCCCACCACTTGGGAAAAGGGGGTATGATATAGAAGTCTGTTTAGTAATGAACAGTCCACACTCTCTTATTCTCTGCATGTTGAGCAGCTATGAATTGCTCTATCAACCACTATCTACTGTAAAAATAAACTTCTCTGATGATGGTTGAGAGCTTTACTAATCTATGAGTATAAAGATAAATACTCAATGGAAAATGTATTACTATGTCCATTTAGCAGGACTATGGTAATAGAATCAATCCTAGGGTCTATTACCTGACCAGCTAATAATAGTTCTTGGCAGTTAAAGGAACTAGGCATAGTTACATATTGTGGCACAGGCCCAAAATCTAATCAGAAAATGGTTGATTCCTCTCATAACATTCCTGCTACTATTGCATCCATGGATAGATCTTGCCTAACCAGTTGTTGTCTTAATGCTTGCCAGTCCCAATCATATTCTATTTACAAAGCACAGTTAAAGACTCAATTGAGTTATAAAATTCCATTCTCTGATCTCCATGGTTGTTTTTATTCCTTTCTTCTTTACGTGGGAATGTGTGTGTGTGTGTGTGTGTGTGTGTGTGTGTATTCCATGTACAGTTATTTCTCTAATAAATGAGTAATTTCTTAAAATTCTATTTTTGAAACTTAAAGTTATTTTTATTTTTATGAGTATGGATGTTTTGCCTGTTTATATGTCTGTGTAACACCTATATGTCTGGTTCCTATAGAGGTCAAGAGGCATGAGATCTCCTGCAACTCGGGTTACAGATGGTTGTGAGCCATCATGTAGACACTGGGATTAGAACCTAGGTCCTCTAGAAGAGCAGCCAGTGCTCTTAATTCTCCAGGTCACAAATCTATAGTTTTAACTATTCTTGAATTTTTAAATAAAGCCTTTGCAAAACTAGATCACTTATAAAAGGGCAACAAGAACTTATTGATTCAATTATCCAAATGTATATTATTCCCTTACTTCTCTTTACCTTCTCTTACATCTTGCTTCATTTGAAACATATATTTGAGAATATTCCTTCTCCCACACTAGTCCTCCTACCATTTATCTCCAGTACCAACCAATGATTAACAGTAGGAGAAAGAATCTTGCATTGTGTTTTTCCCATACATATTCTCATTTCATTGTCATCTGAATATTATAAATTAACTAGATTTATTTAAATACTCCCAGACCTAGAGTCCACTGAATCCTTATCCTTATTAGATCTCTATACTTGCTCAAACAAACCTTACCTCTTTATCAGTTCTCTAACAGCCTGTTGTCTTATGTGTGGACACTTAGATAAAATATCTGATGTGCTGAAAGGGAGAGTGATAAACTAGAAGGAAGTGAAGAAGATTTGTTCTACCTCGGGGTTATAGGATTTCCTAACTTTACCTGCCATAGGGAGCCCATTTATTTACTCTCTATTCTAGCCTCCCTGCTAACCAAAACAAAGGCCCTTCTCTCAATCTCAGTTAGTGTGAAAGAGTCTTACTGGACCTTCTCATCTTGGACTCAAATCCTTATTATCTTACTCCCAACTCATGTCAATGGGGCTTCCTCTTTAATTTCTTTGATTTTATATATTATATGATAATTACATCATTTCTCCCTTCCTTTCCCTCCCTCTAAACACTCACACCATATACTTCTCTGTCTTAGTTAGGATTACCATTGCTGTGATGAAACACCACAACCAAAACAAGATGGGGAGAAAGTGGTTTCTTTAGCTTACACTTACACATTTTATTCCATCAATGAAGAAGTCAGGATAGGAACTCAAACAGGGCAAGGACCTGGATGCAGGAGCTGATGCAGATGTCATGGAGGGGTGCTGCTTACTGGCTTGCTTATCATGGCTTGCTCAGCCTACATTCTTATAAAATCCAGGACCACCAGCCCAGGGATGGCACCACTCACAATGGGCTCTGCCCTCTTCCATCAATCATTAATTAATAAAAAAGTCCTATGGCCAGATATTATGGAGGCATTTTCTCAATTGAGGTTTTATTCTTTCAGGTAACTTCAGCTTGGGGCAAGCTGACATAAAACTATACAGGACATTCTCCTTCAAATTGTTGGCCTCTTTTGTCTTTATTAATTTCTGTTTACATACATACATGTATATGCATATACATATTTATCTTTTAATAATAAATACAACCAGCTTAATTTGTATAATGTAGTAATATTGTGATGCATGTATGATTTTAGAGTTGACCATTTGGTATTGGATAACTAATATGTGTGCTATATGATACTTACATAATTATATAATATAAATACTCGTCCCCTGAGAAAGAGTATTCCATGGGGAACAGTATTTCTCCAACTCTCAGCATTCTTGAGTTGCTTATAGTTCTTTGTGTAGGACTGAGGTCCTGTGGGCTTTCCCACACCCACCTGCGTATTGTGTCTTCCTTGTTCAGCTCGTGTTTAGGACGTGCTTTCATTTTATGAACAAACTTCCCTACCACAATACAGCACTCTTCTTATTTTAGCTCCATTTGCTGCTTAACCTTCCTTTAATACTAAAGGTCAGAATGCAGCTTGGGACTCATGTCTTGCACATCGTCCAACTCCATATGCTCCTTGACAAAGGGTTTCAATGGAAACTCTTGTTCTCTTTCTTCCTTGTTACAGGAATTAGGTAGATGGACTTTGTGCAAGGTATTTGTTAAATTTGTCAGTTCCATTCTGGATGCCATTGATTTATAATGAGTTTGTGTTTTGCTACCACTATATTAGGTGGCCAAGTAATTTCTTACAATTCTGGGGGTTTTGAAGTCCATCTCCTAGGTGTAGGCTGGTTAGCTACTTTGAGTCCTTGATCCTTGCCTTGCAGTCAGCTACCTTTGTCCTGTAGTCTTTGGCTCTGCATCTTCCTTGGGATCATTGGTGCACTGGTCCATGAAGGTGGAGGGAGCAGAAGCAGGGAACTGGGTTTGGACGGCTGTGGATATGATGGAGATGGACCCCCGGGAGATGACTTTGGTGAATCAGCTCAACTTTATTCCAGAGTATAGGAAATATATAGGATTGGGAAGCCTGGAGACAAACCCTAATCTGCTCTAAGTGGCACACTCCTACCATAAGGCAGCAAGGTCCTATTGCAAAGCTCCTAGTACAAGTCTTAGTTACCATATGTGCAGCAGGGGAGGCTTCCAGCAGGAAACTGTCCCAAGGTTCACACTAGAGATAAATCAGGCATCCAGGCTTAGAGTAAGCTTTTAGAGTCAGCTTTTAGATAATGTCAGTCCTGCAGGCTTAGAGACATTCTTCAGATAAGGGCAGGTAGAAAGTAGAAAACCCTTGCTGGATGGTGGAGAGGGGGTTAAGGAGGGAAGTCCTCCATGTTGCTGAGCTTAGAGAAAGCTGCCAGGCTATGGTAGACTGCCACACCTAACCAGCAGGGCCTCCCAACAGTAGTCTTTCTTCTGTGGGCTGAGTGTTGCTGGAGGGGTTCCCCAAGCTCCACAGTCCCACAATCCACTTATAAAATGATCACTCAGATGCTTATATCACTTATAAACTGTATGGCCGTGGCAGGCTTCTTGCTAACTGTTCTTTTATCTTAAATTAACCCATTTCTATAAATTTATACCTTGCCACGTGGCTGGTGGCTTACCAGAGTCTTTACATGCTGCTTGTCCTGGCAGTGGCTGCAGTGTCTCCCCCCTCAGCCTTCCGCTTCCCAGAATTCTCCTTTCTCCTTGTCCCACCTACTTCCTGCCTGACAACCTACTTCCTGCCTGGTCACTGGCCATCAGTGTTTTATTTATATAGAGCAATATCCACAGCAACTGAGTGTGTGTGTGTGTGTGTGTGTGTGTGTGTGTGTGTGTGTGTGTATGTAAATATGTGTATAGTTCTCCTTCCCTTAAAAGGAATTTCAGCTTAGATAAAGACTTATATTGTTTCCTTTTAATTACCTCTAAACTCTGTTGAGATACACTTACATTCTGAATTACTAGATGTGGTTGATATATTGTGCACCCCAATATACTTATCTGGGGGTCAGATATTACTATCCCAGTATATGATTATTTCTTTTTTTCATATTTATTACCCTTGGCCACAGGCTTCCCTGATTCTGACTGCCCCATGTTTTCTGTTCTCTTTTCTCACCTACAAAAGCCCCCTGTTCTGTTTTTATCAACACATCTTTGGAAGGGGCACAATTCAGCCTGTGACATCACATATGTACTGCCCTATCATGCTACCTAGCAGTTCTTACACGCCAGCTGTTCCAGAAATCATCTGATCTCTCAAAAAGCTGTTCATCACTACTGGAAAACAAAGGAAACATCTTCCTCTAATACATGGAAGTCATTGTTGTTTTTAGCCTAGCTTGGTTTTTGCAAATGATTTATTTAATATCCTAGCCTCTAATATGATCTGTCAAAAGCAAATTGTTAATTCAAAACCATAAATTCCTTTCTCCCCTTGGATCCTAAGTATAGTTCAATCCTTTCAAATTCTAAGAATATTTATACAGTTCATGAAATGTCTCAAAGCCAGTGACAATCTACATTTGTACTTTTGACCTCTTGTGTTTAAAATGTTTTCCACTTCAAGCTGTCCTCATTCATGCTTGAAACATACTCTTTAAGACTTTTCAGTGGGAATGAATAGCTTGTGTTTAGATCATCAGACTAAATATAAGATACTATTAACAACATAATGAGAATTGGAGAAAGCATGGGAATTTTGAATATTTGGAAATATTCTAAAATAGTCTAAAATATTGTATATTCATACATTACAAGTTGATGAAATCCATGGCTGAAAGTCAATATATGTGTGTATATGCAGATACACAGGGAAGGTTATAATAGTATTTAGCCACAATAAGGTCTAGAAAGATTGTCCCTTTGTTACATAGTTAAGGGAAATACTAGAAGTTGTGCCGTTTTATCACAGCTCTGAGGCTGACTATTCTTGATGGTAAATTTTAGATGATAGATTTGTCAGGAAATTAAAATACCCAGGAGTGGATATCAAGGGCCATCTGAAGGAGCCCCATTACTGACATTGGAGAAGTGAAAGCTTGCAATGCTATATAATTTAATTGGACTCTTATGACACTGACCATTTGCCAATGGCTATGCTAAGGAAACATAACGTGATGGGCTGTAAATTTCCTATATATCTCCCAGGTTGCTTAGAACAGTTGTGACAGTTTTTAATTAGTTTAAAATGTCCTTTGTCCTGGGATTTTATTCTTAAAATTTCATTGACAAAAAGTAATAGAGGAGGGTATGCCAGACAGTGTCTGATGAGGAACCTGGGCATTAAATTTCATATGAGAACTGGAAGTAGCTTTTCATGTTTTCTCATTTTGATTTTTAATCCCTGCCAAATGAAGTGATTTTTTAAAATTTTCTGTCTAAAAATGTATGGTGTTAGGAGTGAAAACTAAGCATGGCATATAATCAAATGGAATGGTGGATTTACCATCGACCACACTGAGTTTCAGGGAGTCATGCCAGTTGAGCCATTTGAGTCATGGTGAAGGCAGAATTTTACTTCATGGTGTCTTCAGTAGAACAAAGGTGGTTCTCCAGACTTCCAGTTCATTGTTTTGGCCAACAAGAGGTTGATGAGCATAACGTAAAAACAGCAACAACAACAACACTATAAACAGCTAATTTTAGATAGGGACTACTTTGATGCTAAAAGAAATTGGGAAGATTTGATAATATTGCTTCCTCATTCCTGCCTCATCGGTAAGAAGATACCACCTATGACCTCATCCTTAGAAAATTCAATTCCTTAGAAAATTCAAGATGAAATGAGTCTGCATTTATTTTGCTAACTATAAATCTGCCTCCAAATATAAAATAGTATTGATAATCCAAGTTTGAGTTTTACCTTAGTTCATTTCTACATATGATGTAAGTGAAAAATAAAATGTTCATTACCTTTTGTCTTGAGGTCTTCACAAAGATGCTCCACTAGAGATCATGCTGGAGTCCATCACCCTGTGCTTGAGGACTTGTGATTTTGGGCTTTGACTTGTGATTTGTGTGTGCTGTTCTTTTCATTCCAACATGTCACTATCAAACACCTATTCCAAGGTCAAAATTGTGGCATATCATTGAAAGATGCAAAAGGGTGAAGTAATAGAATTGCCTGGAACAGAATACTAAATGGAGTGTGGGAAAGATGAGAGGAGAGAAAGTGAAGTGGGGAAGTCATTTAATTATGTTTTAATTAAAAAAATTAACAAGAATATCAGAAAATTTAAAAAGAAACAGTAAATGTACAAATGCAATTACAGTAAAATAATGAGGACTTGCATATTTAGAAACCAAAATAAAAATATCAGCTTGATATTATAAGTTGGAAGAGGTAGGCCAAATCCCAATGAATAGTAAAACTTTAAGGAAAAGGTGATTCATAAATAGTATATGGTAGATCTATAGTCTGAGAAAACAGGAATAAATTTTTTCAAGTAGTTTGAATTTGAATGCTTCAAAAAATACATGTCATGGAAAAATTCATAATAAAATAAAAGAATCAGTTCAATTCCATAAAACCTATGTTAATCAGCCATGTTATGATGATGGATATGATGTGTGTTATATATGGTATGGCATATCATGATATAATGTTGATGGTACACTAATGAACTTCAGTCTCTGTCTGATATCTGGATCTTAGTACTAGCTGTAGTGAAAAGGAATATAATACAATATATATGCCATTAGCAGTCATATTTATATTCATTCAGAGATAAAGAAGATAATTCCTCAACTTTAAGGACTACACAATATTGTAGCATCTCTGCATATAAGGAAATGTGCTGTTTCCAGTAATATAGCTAAGTATATAGCATGAAACAATGTGCAGTCTACGGTTTGGCAGGATTTATAAAATGCTTCAGTGGAAAAGGTGAGTCCCGATTAGGACTTAAATTAAGGACAATTTATGTTACACACTGTGAAGTAAAATGATATTCTAGGCAAAGGAAATGGTTTGTGAAAACGCAGAGAAACAGTCATTACTTATAAATTTAAAGGGATTTGGATTTGGGAACATGGAAAGCTAAAAGGGTTGTGTAGGGAAGGAGTAGTGGAGTGGATCACTGCAGACTCAGAGCTCATTCTCCTGAGTACAGAGAGCCTCTGAGGCACGTGCTTAAATTTTGGAGGAGAGCCATCATGCTTGCATGTCAGCAACGAGATTCTGCAGGCAGTGAATAAAACACACTAAAGATGCTGCAGTGGAGGGAGAGTTATAATCCTCAGCTAGGTCACCATTCCAAGAATCAAAAAAAAAAAAAAAAAAAAAAAAGACAGTGTAGGTTGAACTAACATGCTGCCATGTGTATGGAGAGGAAAATACACGTATGAGATTTATTAGGAAATAAAAATTCCAGGACTTAGTCATCATTTATAATGGTAATGACAATAGCCACAAGAATGTGTGAAGTTTATTAAAGAGTTATCACAGAGCAGACACTAATGACTGGCTGCAAATTCACATGTAACATAAAAAAAAAACCTCTGATATTTTGAATCCCCCCAAATTATCCCTTCCCCTAATGTGTCCTAGCTTGGCAGTCAGCATGACTTTTCACCTAGAAGCTGTGAGCCAATGTCACTATATTTGAAAAGTCCTTTCCTTCCATCCTGTATCAAATTCATCCTCAAATAATGTGCCACCTGTTACCACCTTCATGGCAGCAGCCTTTGTCAAAGCGGATGTCCTTGCTCCAGCGTTACCTATGACTGCAAGAGAACTGCCTCCCCTTTCTTGCCTTGATTTTTGCAGTCTGCTCTTTTTACAGTGTTTGGAGAGATGATCTCCAGGACCCACAGGAGGGAGTAGGTCTCCATCTCACACGTTACATGGAGCTCTTTTATGAGACCATCAAGGCTAGAGGTAACCCTACTTACCTATCTGATTATTACTCATCAGTTTCCTCGGAGTCTCTTCTATGACTCTTACTATATCTCTTTGCTCTTCCTCAAATGCAAAGAGACACAATGTATTTAATTTGTTAATTAAGAGTTATGTATTTTTTTTTCTCCCCACCTGGAATCCTCTTCATAGGATTTCCTCCCACAATCAGCTTCAAATGACTAAATGTCAACTCTGAAAAGAATACTTTCTAGAAAATTCCATCTAATACAAAATTATTGTTCCTTTTTCATTACCTCTGAATTCCCCATCCTTCTATCCTTGTTCATTGTAATATTTCTACCTAAAATATATACTATTTACTTGTTAACTGAATTTTCCCTAGTATTATATTTGGCTAATTCCTTGTTACATTCCAGAGACTGAGAACCTTTTTACCATATATATGGACATAGAATACTTACTGAGTGGATGCAGAAATGAATAGATAGAACCCTTTACATAGAGGAAGAAACTGAGGTGCAAATAAACAATTACTGCTTCTAAATTTTCTGCTATTAGATGTTGCAATCTAGGTTTCAAATCCAGCAATATCAGTATTAAACCCACATGTTTAACCTCTATAGTAGCTTGATGTTCCTTGTAACTCATAGGAGAAACTCCAGTTTATAAAAGAAAGCATTGGGGGAATTAATTAGAACTTTCATAGAAAAAAAATATTCCACGTGGTAAAATATGATGAAAGTTGAAGACAGAGTCATTCATGACCTAGAGTAAAAATGTTGCTTTTATATTAATCTGAAACACATACACACACACACACACACACACACACACACACACGCACGCACGCACGCACGCACACACACACACATTCACACACATGTATAGTCAATTCTTACATTAAAATTATGATATAAAATTCAACAGTATAATATTGTACTTATTAAATCATTTATAAAGCATTATTATAAGGATAGTTGTTTTTCACCTAGAAGGGGACATGCTCTTGTCTGGATATACAAAGACTGTGAGCCAGAGTGGATAATTTACCATGCAGTCCTTTGTGTGGGTGTGATAAATGGAGAAAACTGCTGCTTTTGGCTCTTGCAGACATAGTGACTCTCCTGAGAAGCCACTTACATACTGTAGAAATTTGGGTCTGGATATGCTAACTAGGTGATGTAATTGACCTTCTGTCTTATGTTTGCATAATTGCAATCCTCATATCAGCTCTTGCTAACCATGAGAGCGACACTGAAATTCAGAAACAAGCTAGTCAGTCCCACTTATTTTTTCCCCTGTTGAATTTATTGTAAATTGTTGTGACTGCATAATATAAGCAAGCAGAGAAAGAACCTCTTATGTGCATAAAAGACATGAAAAGCAAAATGTTGTCTCCAGAACTGCTTAATGTTTATTCAAATCAGAGATTTCTTAAAGGATGCATTTCATGTGGAATAAGGGGAAAAGTTTAAAAGCTCAGCCATGGCAATTACAGGGAACATGTTTTCTGTCTCTTCTCATAGCAACACATGCATCTTATCCTCAATGGCTGCCAGCCTTCTTGTCAGACCAATTACTTTAAAACAATTGTTTTATTTGGAATAGATGCCACAACCCAAATGATTGTGCCTTGTCAGTGACACATTCAATTAAAACAGTTCTGAATAGGAGTTCTGGAGGGCCCACTGTGCCTTGTCCAATCTTATCAGTCAAGAAAGAACAACCTCAGAGACTCAGTACCGGCTGGTTCCACAGTCAGGTGGCTGGAACATGTTGCACCTTCCCAGGGTTCCTCCGAGTCTCTCCTCCCTGTACCTTTTACAGCCAATGACAGGAGCCATCTCAGCAGTGTCTGAGTCCACAATGCCAAGAAAGCTTATGGCAGTAAATAAGATGGCAGCTGTGGCAGTCCTGACAGCTGGCTGGAGCTCAGGGTGGCAGGCTGAACCGGACTGTGAGCAGTTGGAGTGGCAGTGAGGTATGACCACCATTACTTGTTGGCAGATGACAATTTCCACACTGCTAGTTATACTACAATGGGACCAATGTGCTCGCATCATCACTTAGTCAGACAGAACTTTAAACAAACTCCGAATGCCTAGCAGTTCCACATCTTCTGAATGCCAGGAAAGCCACAAAATTAAAACAAAATTTCTTCAATTTCGTAAAACTGGAGAAGAATTGTATTGAGTAAAAACAGGAAAGAATTGATTCTTCCTGTGTAAGAGCAGGAATCAATGAGAATTAAACCGATTTAAAAAAAATTCTCATGTGTTTGCCACCATTTTAACAAAAGAGACTGTTGATTCATTGCTATAAATTAGAAGGTTTGTTGTTGTTGTTGTTGTTGTAGAAATTGCATGTTCCAATATCTGTGAATTCTCTTGTATTTTTCCCCCACAGGCAAATTCTCACACCTCCACCTCTTAATTATTTTTCCTATACTCTGAACAACTGATGCTAAGAGTAAATCTTATCACAGGAGACAATGTCTGAAATGTGCATTACCAAAGCAGGCAAAATGGAAAGAAGCCAGAATCTTAAATAGAGCATATCAGTTTCAGTTCAAAGCCAGGTCGAAACAGACTTCTCTGCTCTTGTCAAGGTTGTGCAGAAAAAAAGACTTGCCACATGGCTCTAGGGTCAGCCAATGTGGCACACAGGTTCCAACTCTGGAAATCTGTCACGGATTTGAAGCTAGCAGTCCTCATGTTGAATAGAACAGTAGATTGAACCACAGCTGAATTTCATCACAAAGACAACCCATCAAAATGACGTCAGTTCAAATTGACGGTGCTACTTTCATACTCAATTCTTTAAGAGATTTTGGGGTCAGCTTGTCTAAAATCAATTATTCTAATGTCCAATACCCTGAAATATCCATTAGCTTAATAATCATATTACAAATAAAAATTATCATAGATATATCATTTCATATACACTATGATGCCACTCTTAATAATTTTTAATATAAATTGTTTCAGTTTTTATAATTCATTTACAACAGTTAAAACAGTTAATCGCAGTTGGGTGGGAATGCTTTGAAACCTTCAAAAGCAGGCAAAACAGACACTATGAAAGTTCACCAAAATCCCTCAAGTTAACACTCTCATAGCATAGATGAAAGAAAGTATATTTGATAAATGAGCATTTTAGATGAATGTCATTAGGCAAATTGATAAATATGCCAATTGATTTAAAGTAAATTCACCTTCTGCAATTCGATAGTCTCTTCCTAAAAGTGCCTTCCTATTCTGAAGTTCTCGGATCTCTGAAATGCACAGCAAAACACCTGCCTCCGACAGCATTTACAAAGAATTAGGTTTTCCTTGATGCTATTCCTAAACGAAGCCAAGACTTCCATTCTCAAGCTCTGGTAATGCAAGTGAATGAGTATGTACGGTGGGCCACACATATACCTATGCACACCTGTTTATTCAATATTCATTGAAACAAAGCCTACTGAGAAATGCCACTCACTGGATTGCTTTCCATGGCCTACTCCTCCTATCTTATTATACAGTGCAAGGCCACCTGTCAAGGGGTGACATGACCCACATAGACCCGGGCCCCCCCACATAAATCATTACCAAAGAAAATGACACACAGACTTTCCCACAAGCCAATCTGATGGAGATATTTTCTCAGTTGTGGTTCCCTCTTCCCAGATGACCCAGTGTGTTCAAAGTTGACAAAAATCTAACTAGTATATCACGTTTCTTTTTTCCACTGTCTACTTGGTTAGGGAGATGAAAACTCCATTTCTTTACCTTTGCATTTATGCTTCTGTAATTTAGGCAGATAGGATGTTGGAAGGGTGTCATTTCAAGGACATCTCATCTGCTACTATGAGGGATGTGCCCTTAGCAAGAGCTAGTGCAGGAGATTGTTCTTGTGTCCTTTAAGCTGCTGACCAGGTGAGTGACCAGAGCCGCCAGGAAACTACTACATGATCTTGCACACAGACAAACATTTTCGGAAAATAGAATCTATTTGTTTCAATACTGTTACTGGCTATATATATATATATATATATATATATATATATATGGTGTTTAATAAATAATGATTAATCTTAATATGTAATTCTCATATACATTTTTAGTAAAACAGAAAGATTACTATTTGAAAAGAGAGACAAAAATAATTTAAGAAGACAAAAATCAAAGTTCAGATTGTAATTGCTTATAACTATAGTTGCTTATAGGATTGCTTGATGATCTGAGAAATTTATAACATGAAGAGAGAGGTAATAAAATACATTTGGGGATAGCAAAGAAATATTTGCAAAATAAAAACCTTGCAGCAATTCATTTGACCTCTGGGAAGTCTTGTCATGGGAGCAAAATATCTTCCTGAGCTCAGCTGGTGATCAGTGTATGCCCCAAAGCATGATTATAATCTTAATACTGAGAAGTCCTAATGAAATGAGTTCAGTGGTCTCAGCCTGTATATTTTGTGATGCACTGTGCATGCTTTGGAATGTATCTTCATGGACTGCCTGGTGAATAGCACAGCACATTTCTGAGATTGCAATGTGATGCATGGTCTCCACACCATAACTCCCATTTTTCCCCATATGATGGACCTCTCAAAATTCAGCCCAGAAGGAAGAAATGACTTCTTAATGACAGTCTACATTATTGATGGGGCAATGGCATGGTAAAGAGATAACCCTAGGTGTCTTGTTTGCCAGTTGATTAAGCACAGTGAGTACATTCCTTGGGGAAAACACATTCTGCAGAAATCCAGTTATCCACTTTGCCTCACTAATAATAACATTCCAAAATTTGAGCCACACCCCACCTTATTTCCTCAAACCCTTAGTAGAATTGAACTCTTAAAAAACTATAAATGATGGTGAAAAAAATAAAATAAAATTGAGGTGTATACCCCCCTTGTGTCAGCAGAATACTATCAAGCATATATAGGTCAAGGGGATGACAGAGTTCTATAACAAGCCTGTCATGAGGAGGGGGCAGCTTTTCTCAATGATCTCTCCTGGATTGAAGGCAAGAAATTGTTACATATCTGGAAGGGATAGGACACTGCTATTTCTAGTACAGTGCATTGAAATGAAATATTTAGAAGTGCATCAATCTCCTGGGAACATTAAAGATTAAAAGCTGTAGAAGTTGAGGGATCATCTATTGAAGTTCTACCATCTGCATGTCACTCATTGTCACTCATTCACATAAACAAGGCAAGTCAAGCTGTAGCTGTCCAGTCTTCCACATTAACCTTGGAATCTGTCCAGCAATGCCTAACAGCTTATTCTCTCCTAGTAGGAAGATATTTAATTTCTCTTAAGTCCATGGTGTGATGACAGAAACCAATTTAGGATGTCCTTCTGCTATACCACTTGGGATGCAAATGATGGGCAAACTTCTGTCATGAGTTTTTTTTTTTTTTCAACTTAAGAACTTTGTATGTTTTGCTTCTTTGAAAGTGAGTGCCAGGCTGATAAATAGCTTATACTCTCGGCATTTAGCTTCTCTAAATGGAATTCAAGATTTTGTTGTTGTTTTGAAACCACCAGAGATATATATGAAGCATTTTTCTTCTTTCTAGTATACAACCAAGAGTACAGGGAAGACTCCAAACACTTTTTATTTTATAGAATGAACTTAGTGGGTAATGTACAGGACAATTTTAGTGGTTTAGAGGAAATGTGAAATAGGGGTATGTATAATTAAGGACTATAGAGGAGGAGTAAGGTTGCAACTTTTTATTCTTTCTCTTTGAATATCATTGATGCCTACATACTGTATCTTATAGAAAAGGCAAGTTATAAAATGATCCAGATGTTAGTAACTCTTTAGATGATTTACATCACTTATCCATATTCTGATGGTATCTGCACACACTGTTCTTGTTTACTATTACTTTTAACACAATTAAGTAATGTTGGATTTTAAAAAATGGCCTGTGCCTTCAGCATTTCTCCTTCTGCTTAATGCAAAAATCCCAGACATGACTAAAGTAGAAAAGGGAGATGAATTATTTAGCTTACAGAAGAGAAAGCTAAGTGGGTTTGAGGATCATGAAGGAAATTTAATAATAGTCTTCATGTAAGGAACAGATATAGTACAAAGATTGATTGCTAGATATTCTCTACATTACTGAGACCATAGTAAGGGGAAATAAAATAGGAAGGACCTAGAGTAGCAGTGAGGAAACATTTCCTGACGTCGAAGATTGTTGGTTATGAATGGCTTCAGTTCATCATTCAATATTTATTGCATTTCTAGTATAGAAGGCTGTACTGGCTTGAGGTTGCATGCCTTAGTTCAGGGCCTTTTAAGAAATATTTACATTTGTCTGAAGTGATTGAGCTGGTCATGTTTGGAGACAGAGCAAGAGATTAGAAGCCTGATGGTCTTATGATTCCTTTAAAGACACTAAAGAAAAGTGTGATGTTGATAAACATGTTAATACTAAAGTAATATGGGTTTCTTCACATGCATCTCCAGAAGCACAAGAAATAAACTAAACCTTGCTAGAATCATCACCAAAGATACAGTATGCAGGCATCAACAAGGCAGTCTGGTGGCAAATTATTGTGTGTACTATAATGATAGGAAGTTACAAGGTTGTAGATTACAGGCATAATTTACACAGGACTTTGTACCAGTTAGGGACTAAGGGATTGTCAGAGGTACAGATGACACTGGAAAAAGTTTTAAGTTAGAATTAAAATATAATGACCAAAGGAAAGAGTGCTTTTGATCCAGGTTGATATGTGAAGCAAATGGGCTGGATTGAGAATTTGAGTGTTACTAATGAGCTGATGCACAAGCTGATTCTGGACTGCAGGGCCTTGTTAGAAAAGATGTAGCTGCATGTTCACAATGATGCTCTGTCCTAAAAGTCCTTTACTGCAACTCAGAGAAACAACAAATAAACATCTATTCTCCGATAGAATCTCTTAAGTGTTATCCATCAGGATAATTCAGTGGTTCCCTGGGCCCCAAAACTTCTACAAGACTCCTTTTTGATTGGACTAATGTATCACTGGGAGCCACTCTGGAGCAATGTTGCTAATGTAGTTTTAGATTTTGTGCCAAGCTTTGGGAGCTAGATCAGAAATGAGCTGATGCCCTGTGAGATTTGAATTCATAAGATGCCCTTATCATAACTACAGCAATCATCCTTTACTAAGTGTGGGGTATGTTTGTGCTCCTAGAGAGCCTTTACCACTCCCATGGGGCTTCTGTACAGGCTGAAGCCCTCTACAACTCTGGGGGATAGCCCTTAGATACAAAGGATGAAATGTCTTCACCATCCTATTTATCTTCCAGAGAGCACTTCAGAGTTTATTGATGCAAATACTTTATTAAGTAGTTTGGCCTAGAATGAACTATTCCATCTGTCTCTATTCAGGCTGCAAGCAATACATCAGTATCCCTCTATATTTGTTTGATTTTAACTTGCTTAGACACCCTGGAGTTTATCTACACACTAAAGTTAATCTAATCAATTGCTTGTTTGACTTTTCTGTATTCAATAATCTTCTTGCAAGGGGGTTCTTTTCCTCCTTAGCCAATTCACCACCTCTTCTTTGTGCCAAACCACTATTCACCTTCCAAATCATGTCATTTGTTGTTATATCTTCTACCATGAAATTAGCAGAATTGACTTATTCTTCTTAACGAAAACATTTCTGGTATATCATCTTCACTAACAATTATGGTGGTTTTTTTTTTTTTGCAGAAATAAGAGATAGATACTAGTCTTTCTTAAGTTAATATGTGGAAAAGGATCAAACATTATTTGAGTAAAAATTTTCCAAGATTTATTTTAAAATTGATCAAGCCTTGGCACTAAAGTTATGGACCCTGATTTGTTCTTTTCAATTTGTTATAATGTAATTTGTGAAATGCCAATTAAAACACTAAAATGGGTAACACATGATGGCTGTCACTTTTGTTTCTGTCTATGACTGTGTGCTTTAAATAAAAGATTATTAATAAAATATCTGTGTACATTTTTTTTTTATTTCTTAAAATTTCTCATTTTTATTAGCTTTGTGGTTAGACTTTAGTGCATGTGCATGTTGAAGCGAGAATGTAAGTTACTTGAGGAACATCCTGGACGAATAATTTACAATCCTTTACTTAATAAAAAGCTAGTGTTGGGGCCACGGATTCAAGGACATAGCCTCTGGAATCTAGTCTTGCTAGACTGAGATTTCAACTCTACAGAGAATGTGTTTCATTCCTCAAGTGGGAAACTGATCATATCTAGATGGCATGTGCATCTCTTGTTGCCTTTGGAGTCAATACTTGGCATGATTTGTACACATCCCACCTCATTCTAAAGCACAGAAAGTGTTTCTTTTTTCACTCAACAAATAACATAGTATTTTTGAGAAATGTATGCACAATTAATTTAATTAAGTAAATTATGCATAATCTGTGAAGTGCATACAACTAACATTGTTCCAGTTCTACCAAAATTTATAATTCTTGAGCATGTGGCCAAATGGCCAACTCAGTTCTTCATTGATTTCTTGTCAATCATTAAATTCATATTTTATTGCTCCATTTTACTCCATTGTTCAGAATTACCCATTTCAGGCATAATTTATGAGTCCTGCTTGCTGGTTCTAAGTGGATACAATATCATTTTACAGATATATTTCATATGAGATAGAAAGCTTAATATAGCTTCTTAACATTTGATTACTTCATAATGTCATATTTTTAGATTAATGGTATATTGTGTCCTATTTCACCAAGTTAGAATGAGAGCTTAATAAAATTATGGTTGATAAAAGTTATAATTTTAGTATCTAAGATAACTAAGATAGCATATATCTAAAAGTCACACTTTTCCAGTAGTTGATCCCTGGATAAGCGTTCCATATTAACGTGATGTCACTGTCAAAGAGTGTGATTTAGTAAAAAAAATTACATGTCGCAGAGGCAGATGTAATATGGAATTGATTTTTCGAGAATCTTTCTGTCTTCATTGCATTGCAAATAAATGTATAACTACCTAATTGCATCTTTTAACTTCTCATGAACTTTTTACACTTGGAACCAAGAGATTTTGACAGACAAAACTGTATGAAATCACTGCGTGTCTTTCCAATTTGGGTCAATTCATTTGCTATGTTATAATATGAATGCAAAGTTGAACAAATTTCAGAGAAATACCATCTTCAAATGCATAATCAACAAATACTATGTCCACAAAGGAAAAATTATAGCAGTGGTTAGGCTAAATAAATTGGGTTATTATTAAAACCAACGTGAAAAAAAAACTCAGCAAAGACAGAATAGTGCGGAAAACCATAGTATGACTGATATAAAGATGGAGTCTACCTTCCTAACCAAGTAAGTTTCATAAGTCAAGAGAGTCAAGGAGGTCTTGTCACAGGCAGAGAAATATGCATAATTAACTTGCATATATACAATCCCTTGCACATGTTACCACATCGTAGTCAGAAACATGAAGTTAGCAAGTTATGTAACAGAAAGTCATTCATCTGATTCCACTGCATAAAGAAGTGCATGATGGTGCAGAGCATGGTCAGACATTTCAGAGCAGACTGAACTAGAATCTGAAGAGAAGGAGAAGGAATTCAGGTCTGCTGTGTGTCATCTGCTCAGACATCCACTAAAAATAACACAATTGAAGCTTAGGAGGAAAGTGACATTACCAATCAATAGTATTATCAATGAAATTACAGTAAAATTGGTTCTTTTCTTAGCCATTTATTTCTCTGTTTCCCCACTGACTTTGAATTCTTTAGAAAACATTTAAGTTTCTAAAGAATAATAGACACATCTTTCATACTAAACTGGATTTCACCCTAATGGATGCGTACAAATTGTGCCAAGTGTTGATGCAGAAGGAAACATAACACTCTGTTGAAAGGTGTAATCAAGTAATGCTGCATCTCCTGTACTTCAGTGGAGAGTCATGCATTTATGTTTTCATGTACCTGTCATGTATCTATGGATATTTTCTCCTCTCTCTTCTTCAGATTATCCACAAACCCAGCCTAGGCCAGCATTGTCATCCACATCCTTTGATAGCTAACTCCACTGAGGTTACATATATATATATATATATATATATATACATATATACTTGATCACATTCCAACTATTTTATACTTAAAACTGTTAATTGTTTCTAATGCTAGGGACATTCTGTTTTGGGAAAGGCATGGTGATATAATGTATCAATGCCTTGGTAACCATTACATAGTACAGGCAGGCCTCAAACACCAGTGGATCCTTCTACCTCTACCTTCCAAGTGTTTTGTGTGTCACCATGCATGCAACATTCTTAAGCATGCAACTCCATGCTTAGTCCTTTGTCTTGCAATTTCAGTGTAGGTTAATGATATAATCCCACAGAAGGGTCCTTCAGATGCCTCCTTTACCTTCTCTTCCCTGATCTATTTAATATCTCTGTACTTCCTTCCCCATTATTCTCGAACTAATTTGTTAAATTACCTAATATGTCTAACAAGTATTATTATAATTGGCAATACCAGATTCCAATTATATATGTAGTCCATAAAGTAGGCATTGAGAAAGTGATTTTACAAACATTATTTTTTATAGCATTCACAATACTGCATCTGGGAAAGCATTACTATACTTATTTTTACAAACAAAAGGCAGAATACAGAAAGACTAACATATAGTTAGCAAAAGTAATATCCAGATCACAAAACTCTAATGACTTAATGTGATGTGTCCTGTAATTATTCTTTTTATCTGTTTTCCTTGTGTTCTATAATAGATCCTTCATATTATTGCAAGAATATTTTTGAAGAAGATTGTTTGACTTGAAATTTAAATCCTTTCACTGCAGCCTACTTCTGTCATCCACATGACCTCCTGAATAAAGGCTATTCTCTGCAGTGTGTCAGAGTAAGCTCTCAAGGATCTGTAGACCTCATTTCTCCCCTGACCCCACTAAACAGTGCTAGCCTTAAACTACTACATTCCTTTCTGGTAGAGTCATTCTCCTAACCTTTATGCTGTTACAGCTCCCTAGAAAATCCTCCCTCATTGCCCACAAGATATATCATAATTTCATCATCTCTGCTGTATTACTCTGTTGGTTTGTATGGTTATTTCAGGGCAGAACTCCCACATATTCCTCTGAACCCAAAGCTAAGCACAGCTCCTATCATTTGAGACAGTCAATGCAAGACTGCTGTCCTAACATATGAATACGTCCAGTGATTTCTCTTTGTTTTAAATGTATTATGTTTGAAAAATTTAATACCTATTTCTATTCTGAACTTTTGAAATATTGTAGTTTTGAGTATTCCTACTTTTGTCTGTCTCTATTTATACATATTTTTTATCCACTGATGTATTCAACATTATTATGCATTTTCTGCAATTTCTTTAGGGGGATGCAGATTGCTTCTTGTTAGCATTTTGAATATTTTCTTGTTAAAGAAAATCATGGATAAAACTGTAATGAACATTTGGGGGAAGGTATTTGAATGTGTAGTGCTTGTATGTGTATGACGTGTCTATGCATGTCTGTGGCAGGTGAGTGTGTCTATCTATGCACATATGGAAGAAAGATATTGACATCAAATGTCTTTATCGCTCTTCCCTTTATTTTTTGAGACAAGGTCTCTCTCTGAACTTGAAGAATATCGGCTGGCTAGGCTTGCTGGCCAGAAAGTCCATGACATACTGTTTCTTCCTCCCAGCACTGGGATTGCGAGTACCTGCTTCTATGCCTAGCTTTTTAGATGGGGGCTGGGCTTCTGAAGTCAAGTCCTTATGCTTGTGGGACAAGCCGTTTACCAGCTCAGCTACCCACCTAGTTCCTAGAGGGTAAACCTTATTTATTTATATTTTGCATATCAGTGTGTGTGTGTGTGTGTATGTGTGTGTGTGTGTGTGTGTGTGTGTGTGTTTGTGAGTGACAGAGGGGCGGGTGGAGGGAGAATAAGAGAGGGACAAAAAGAGAGAGAGAGAATCTGTGGAGGGTTGAAGTTGACCTTGAATGTCTTCCCCTATCATTGGTTAATGAGGTTCTTTGTGCAAGTCTGGAGCTTGCTGGTTTTGGTTTTGAGTGCCATGTCTTGTGAAACATCTCCCCAGTCCAGGCAAACACTTTAAAAATTAGTGTAAATGCCTTGCTTTGGGCACAACATAGCAATAGGTTTAGTGGATCGAGGCTTTAGCTTTTGCATGGCTTTCTAGAAGGGCATACAAAGTATAGGCTGGAAGCCACTGCTGCTTTTATAAATAAAGATTTAATGTAACAGCCATCCTCATTCATTCTGATTCCCTGTGTGTCTGCTTTTAAAGAGTAGAGTTAAATCATTAAGCCTACAAAGCTGAGACTATTTTCTCCCTAGCCTTTCAGAGAAGAAAATGCCAGACCCTTCAGAGAACCATACCTCTGTGCTACAGTTTTCAATTCCAAAAATATGTGTAGAACAGTTCCCCCACATTCTCATCAGTGATGGGAATCACAACTGTACTAAAACACTTTACTTTTTCTGAGCTAGTCTTACAGCTTTGCCACTTAAGGTCTTTTGCTACATGTAGACTCTAGATACAGAGCTCTGCACCAAGAGAACTGGCAGATTAGAAAGCTGCCTAGAGCATGGCTAGGCTTTCCTTCCAAAAGAACTGTTAGTGACTGCCAGGTGATTCCTACCTTCAGCTATTGAATTCTGTGTGACCACACCCTCAGCTTCTTTGCAACAAATCTAAGAAAGCTTAAGAACACTGCTCATCAAACTGTGCTACTCGATCTGTTGGAGCAGACTGAATGCTTGCAGGTATTTTGCCCTCTAAGAGCACATTTCAATATACATAAAAGTGCCTTAGAGCAAAATTGAGGTTATTGCATAAAGGTCTGCTGACTTGCTTCACCGAGATATTCTGCTGGGGCCACATGCCAGATGCAAAGGGGCGATCACATTCCATCATCTCCCTGTTTCACAATCACGGAACGTGAACATGTTCTAGGACAGATGATCATCTTGTAATACAATGTGACCCAATTTGCCAAATAAAAATTGAATGAAAACAGCAGCTTGTAGCAACACCTAAAATATCTTTTGAGTCATTATCTCTTTAATGAAAAGCAGCACTGGACAATTTCAACGCAAATTGTAGTTTAGCATCTCATTAACTGAATAATGGCTTATACACACCATGCATTTCTAAGTACCTGAAGAGCTATAAAAAATGCACACCAAAATGAATCCACAGTCCATTCTTCTATCCATCCTCAGATGGCAATTAAGATCTTTCTGCCCTTTATTATTTCATAATTGCAATTTACTTCTTTTTATCTTCCTCAGATGTTAAGTAGACCAGAATGAGCTTTCCAAGGAGCCCATTTACCACAGTCCTAGGTATTTACATAATTTATCCCACTGTGGCTTATCTGGATATTTGTTTCTCATTTGCCATTTGACTGCATTCTTTTTTTTTTTCTTGGAGACTTAGGGGGTCTGAAATAAGAGATGAGCTAACTCTGTATAAGAAAGTCCTCCCAGCACATAAATTACTACTGGGCATCTCCTACTGCCACTAAAACAAATCTTGCAACATTTTATTTGAAGCCTAGTGAGACCAGAATGTCTCTCTTTTTTAGTTTACTTAGAGCATCCTCTTCCATAAGTGATAGTTTGCTTTCGGTAATCAAGTCATTACTAGGCCGATTTCACTTCTTTTGCACAAACTTTGCCTTGTGTTCATCAGTCTGGATCTTTCACCCTGATAAGCTTGGGCTAGTGGGGCTTTTATGACTGATCCCTACCAGGCTTGGATGTCTGCAGGCATTTTCCTCCTGTTTCACACTGAGCTTGCAATCAATCCCATCTGTTCTTCACCATTAGGAAATCACAGTGTATCCAAAGCCATTCTTCAAGGGAGGCTTCAAACTTTCAAGGCATCATTTTAGATACATAGATGGGTGCTTTCAAACTAAGTTTTGATCTAAATATTAGGGAGATTTCCTTAAGAGATCTTATGGCACTTTTAGGTAAATGTCTACTGAAATAAGTGTAGGTTTTCAAGTCCTACAATTGCACACAGACATTGATTAATAACATTGTGTAGGTATCTAGAAATTATATATATGCCTTACTTATTTATGTACTGATTGATGAAAAAGAAAACGGTTTCCTAAGCAGGTCTGTCTTTCTCCATGAAATAGTATCAGGTGACTATTGTGTGATGAGCACAGTTTGTGGGATTAGTAAAAGAAACAAGTTGTTTTTTTTTTAAATACAATGGACATGAACCAAATAATCAATCATAAATTAGCACTCTTTGATTTGGGTTTCAAGCAAGTATTCGTTAACTTAAGCAATAATCATGTATTTGGTAGACTGTCAGAGTCAAAATTAATCAGCACTAAATTCTGGGTATCAATATTAAAATATAGCATTTTATAATTTTTATGTTAGTTAATATATTGCACATATTTTCAAGTAAATATAAGAAAAAAACGAAATTATAGAGTCCTACCAAATAGTGCCTTCTAGCTTAATAATTAATTAAAACTAAAATGATTTACTTTATAATGTAGAAATAACCTCAGCTGGTACAGGTCATTTAAGCACTGATCTATTCTGTGTAGTGTGAAAAGTATTTTAAATCAATATTTTCCTTGGTACAATGAATCTTTCACAGTTTTGCATACAGTGTGTTTCAAATGAATAAAATTTCATAATCTCTTATGCATGTCAGAGAATATCTCGCACAGGGTAATCATAAACTCACAGGGATTGTAAAACTAAGTTTAGTTAAAAATACTAAACATATTTCCATAAGAATTTAATTATGTTTCTATTGCAAATATCATTTCCAACTTTAATTTCTCAGTATTTTTATAACTATAAACTTTTAATCACATTAATTTACCAAGGCCTAGCAAGTCAGCCTATATTTATATTCTGATTTCCAGTTTTGTGTTTTTATGGGATTTCTCTGTGGGTAAGTGTGAGTATCTACATCTATATGTTTCTTGAGATTTGGGGCTCTTTTTCTTTTTTATTTAGTTTGTACTATTCTTGTTTGTTTGATTTTATTTTATCTAATTATTATTTTTATATGCCTGTTTGTATCCTCATGGGAGAGAGAATGAAAAGGTATGAATCTTTTTGAGTGGGGAAATGGGGAAGGTCTGGGAAGAGTTAGGAGATGGGAAACCATATTCAGAAAACACTGTATCAAAATCTATTTTCAATTAAAAAAGTAAACAAAAAAAAGAAATTATATAATCTCTTGGAAATCGGGAACAGAAATATGGGAACATCTAAAGGGTGAAAAGATACAAACTTTAGACAAATTGTATTTCCACATCTGAGTAGATATATAATCTAGCTATTTTGGTGTATCATAGGAAATATCAAACAATAATTTAATTTTGTCCTAAATATGAAAAATTTTCTTTGAAAAATAAAAGTGTATAGGTTTCTAGAGTTATTACTCGGGATAAAAATATCTATGAGAAGCAATTAGCACTACAATTTTTCCCACAATTCTTTTAGGAAGGGAGGAAAAGGGCAAAGAAAAATAGAGGAAAAGAAGAGAAATCAGAGAGGAGCATGTAAGGTTTTTTCTCATCTTCCTTTGTTTCAATCCATGATAAAGGAGAGAAAAAAGGTTGTACCAACATTCCCCTCAAGTTTTCATGTTCCAGCTGGGGAGAGGAGAACACATTGCAAATGATCTCTTTCTAGCTTGTCTCAATTTGGCTGTCTCCATGTATTAATAAGCAAACATTTGTAAATCTCTTAGTCTGCGTTCCAGCTCTTCAGCTCTCCTCCAGTGTCCAAAGTTTAAAAAGATACATAAGTCATGCAAGCCCTTCTTTTTTCAGCCTTATGAACTGCTTAATTCTATCAAGTTTTCTTTCCTAATATCTCTTCTCAAACATTATTCATTTTAATTTCAAGGCCAGCATCCTAAGCTACAATTTCATTACCTCAGAAGACATCAGCTACCAGCCTAACCTGGTGTTATCTCTAACTCTTGTCTCATCTGATTCAATCTATGTGTATCTAACAGCAGAATCCTTTGAAAACAACCCCAAACGGCATCATTATCTACTTCAGAGCAAATATCAACAGCATGTACCATCATGTTTTTTGCCAAGCAAAAAATAGCATCTACTGCGATTTCCCTGGTGTAATTTTAGTTGGGGTTAGACAAGCTTCTACACGTTAGGAGTTTCCTGTATATTAAACTTTATTTGGATTTGATGTTGGAGGTAAGCTTTCCACACTTAGAATTTATTGCTGGAATATGATGGAATTTTCCTCAAATTGACTTTCTCATGAGAGACAGAAGAGGTTCATTGATTGTTCCCACAATTAGGTTCTAGCACTAATAACTTACTCATTTATCTCTCATTCAGTAACTTTCAGGATATAGATTCATTGTAGACTCTGTTGTTAAAACTAAATTAGAACTAGTGAGGTGATCACAGATTAATCTAGATAGGATCTTCCCCAAGGTTATCAAAATGTAAAACGACCATTTTTTAGAAGTAATTTGACATTTTAAGACCAGGAAGCACTCATCTCCCAAGTCCTGCACTTACAGTGTCTGCATGATGAATTAAATCCAGATGGATTTAATTGTCTTATAGTTAAACAAGTACTTATGGGTAGTCATTCTTATATTAGAACTTGAAGAAGCCTGATGAAATGAAAACCAACCATAGCACATCAAATGTATTTCCAGTTTAAATTGATTTGTGTGTACCAAAAATATGTTGAATTATTACCCTCATACCAAGCAATGTAATATTATTTGGTACATTTTTTTTTTTTAGTTTCTGGGGGACAAGGTACTGGAGGGAAACACCTTATATTTTCTTTGTTTCATGGTTTCCAAACATTACAGTCTGTCCTGATTTGCTATCTGTTGCTGTGATGAAGATAACGATCAAAAGCAACATGGGAAGGATAAGGTTTATTTCAGCTTACAGCTTGTAGTCCATTATGAAGGGAAGTCAGGGCAAGAACTCAAGGCAGGAGCCTGGAGGAAGGACTAAAGCAGAACGTGGAGGAATACCACTTATTGACTTGTTCCCCATGGCTTACTCAGCCTACATTTTTTTATACAGCCTAGGATGACCTGTCCAAGGTGGCACTGCCTGCAGTCAGCTAGGTCCTCTGACATCAATTATTATCAAAAAGTGCCCCCACAGACTTACCTACAGGGCAATCTGATGGAGACATTTATTTGACTGTGGCTCTCTCTTCCCAGATGACCACAGCTTGTGTGAAGCTGACAAAAAGACTAACCAGCCCAGTCTATTGTAAAGGTTACCGTGGCAGAGGAGTCTAGTTCTTCATGGTGTTGGGAACCTGTCGAAGTAGCTATTCACATGGTAGATAGAGCAGGAGGCAGAAAGTAGCTGGAACTAGAGGCCCAGCTGGGACCTTCAAAGCCCTGCCTATAGAGTTCTACTTCAGTCAGTCATTACAACTACACAGTCCTCTCCAAATAGCACCATCCAGCTGAGAAACAGGGGTCAAAAACATGAACCTGTTTGGGGACACTTCAGATTCCAAAGGCATCATTTGGAAATTGGGTATTTGTAGATGTAATTGAGTTAAGATGAGTTTTAAGCACATTTTAGAAAGAGAGGAGAATGCCAAGTCTCCTTCAGAATTGTCTAGAAAGCCATATCCTCCCATCACTGAAATTTTAAATTTGTAGCTCTAGCAGTACGAAACAATAAATTGTTATTTTAAACTCCCTGGTTTATGATACTTTGTTACAGCAATCCTGGGAAATAGAAATAATTTACACATGTGTTAAGTACTAATCTATATATCTCCCTATCTACCACCTATCTATCGTCTTTCTGTCTATGATCTATCTAACTATCTTCATAATTTTCTATCTATTGAAATTCAATCAACTCATTTATTTATCATAATAATGTGAATATTAAGTCAATAAAAAGTTTTAAGACTTTGAGTTTAAAAATTTCAAGGCCTCACTGTCCTCATCTGAAACATGAATAAATTTTATGATTAAATAAAATGAAACTTAAAATAGTACCAGAGATAGTAGCAGAGGATCAACATTTTATACATACACAGTGCCACACTTATTCACATACACACCCCACATACATAGTTCTGTAGCAGCTACTGCTGACTGTTCATATCTGAGTTTCCTTTAGTTATCAGTGAAGTCTGTCTGGATGACTATGCATTTATGTGCCTGTCTGTATCTACATACAAATATCTAAATAGCTCGGTAGCATAAATTGCTAGTTGTATCTCAATATCTACACCATTCTTCTTTGATAGCTTCCCTTCAATGCATATCAGCCTAGAATAAAATCCATTAAACTCATTCACTGTCTGAAAGGAATCAGTGTACCTTTCTCTCTCTTATTGTATGCTATTTGGTGGCATGTTAATGTCACAACAGGGGTTCAATTTGTCACCTTGAGTATCAGCTACAAGGGGTATTCTCTATTGTGAGGGGTAGATCAAACCATGGGGGATTTATGACTATAGTTTTTACTGTACTAAGTATCAGATGTCTGCTCTAGTAACATGCATATACTTAAGCTTCAATGGAAAGTTTTTCCATAATGAAATGAGATATATAAATGGATTGAATACAAGATACTCTGTAAGTGTAATTAAATTTAATTAGGCCTTTCAGATTTGTAATTAGATTCTACATGAATGTGGAATGTTCAAACCAAGCCCCAACTGTAGAGTCTCAAGCATTTTGGGAGAGAAACCTGGACAATGTAGGTAATAGTAGCAGTTGCCATACTTTCTAACTTAAATGTTACTAACCGGAGCATATAGAGGTGAAAATACGCGGCGATGTCATTTTTGTTGTTGTCACCGTTGCCTTCCTGTAGAGCCTTCTAAAGCTGTGTCTGTTTTCCGCTAACAAGCTCCCTGTACTAGCTTCCAATATCGACTCTTCACTGGCTGGCTAGGCAGGATGTCAGTGTCCTGGAGAGTCGTCGTTCTTACTTTGATTTGCTGTGTGCTGTTCTGCATTTTCCACTGCAGTCTCATGCTGCTTTTGAACTGCTGACAGCAGGCCTAGCCTTTGACTCTCATTACTTCGACTGGCTTTATAATTCCTAGGAGTTGTCTATTATAAGCGCATAGAAAGAATTTTGGCCTTTCCCTTTTTATTTTCCTTTCTTTGTGTATGCCCTCCCATCCCCTCTCTCTCCGAAGTCACAGTACCTCTGTATCATCTGCTAGGACAGTTGTTAGTAGTAAATCTTACTTGTTGACCTCAGAGGTTGTATATGAAAAATTAACTGCTGAGAAGTTATCTGGAACTAACTATCTTGTTTCCAGGGCATTTTCAGTATTGTGTTTCATTAGGCTTCTAAGACAGAGATGTACAACAAATGTAAAGTAGGATCAAAAGTATTGTTGGCCCTGGGCTCCCATTCAATGTTTACTCTCTTCTCCTTTCCCTCACACATGCTTCAATGTGATCACATGCTGTGCTTAGGAGTCCGAGGAGATGACCACAGCCATGAGGAATATCAATTTCAGCAGTCACTGTTGAGCATTATCAGCAACCAGAAGCAACTAGGAGAAATTACTTAGCTCTGTAGATAAATAATAAGAAAGTCAGTGAGTAAATTTGTCTTAAATAGAATGGAACTCATTGACTGATCATCAAATATCAATTAGTACACTATGCCCATCAGTTACCTTCCTGCTTATTATTCAAAGGCAGAAAGGGTGAGGTTCAATGTTTTTTGGGTTTTTTATTTTTGAATTTTTAATGTTAAAATTTGAGATTATAATTTAATTGTAATATTTTTCCTTTTCCCTTCCTCTCTCTAAATCCTCCCATATACCCCTCCCTTCTCTTTCAAATTCATGGCTGCCTTTTTTTCATGAATTGCTATGTTATTTCACATACATACATACACATGTACTCTTAAATATAACTTGGGCAGTTTGTATAATGCTACCTGTAAGTATGTTTTCAGGGCTAACCATTTGGCAATAGATAACCACTAGGCTCAAAATACTCATAACATAAATCTAGAACAGTTTTTGAATTATATTGATCATGGAATAAAGGTAACAACCAAACAATTCTGTATTATATTTTCCCTGAGGTTCTTATTTATAAGTAATTTCTCTGTCTTTATACCAGCCCAAAGTAATTAGCTTATACTAATTTTATATCAAGTGTCAGAACACAGTCCAAGAATTAAGCCATATGAGAATTCTGAGCGCTTTTGAGAAAACAAGTTGAGGGTCTTATGACCTCAGTTTGTTCAAAACATAGAATTGTTCTTGAACTGTGCTTTCGTGCTCCTCCAAGGTGTAGGGGATAGAAGTGAGTTTACTTAAGATTATTCATTACAATTGTCTGTTACTTGTTTATACGTCTTCATGGAAAAACATGTTTTTGCCACATGTGGCTTGTTCTTGTGATTGTATACAGCTTGAACTCAGGAACTTTACTTGGGTGACCCCTTTTTTAATAATTTTTTAAAATTCATTTTACATACCAACCACAGATCCTCCTCTCATAGCTCCTTCGCCTCCTCCTCCCATTCCCTCCTCCAAGGGTAAGGCCTCCCATGGGGAGTCAGCAAAGCCTGGTTTGCTACATTCAGTTGAGGCAGGTCCAAGCCCCTCCCCTCTGCATCAAGGGTGATCAAGGTGTCCCACCATAGATAATGGGCTCCAAAAAGCCAGCTTATGCACCAGGGATGGATCCTGATCCCACTGGCTAGGGCCCCTCAAACAGACCAAGCTACACAACTGTCTCCCATATGCAAGGGCCTAGCCTGGTCCCATGAAGGTTCCACAATTTAGGTTATTTTCAGTCTAAATTTCATGAGTTTCTCTGAGCTTCATTCAGTTGTCTCTGTAGATTTCCCTATCTTGATCTTGATGTCCCTTTCTCTTATAATCCCTTCTCCCTCACTTTGACTAGACTTGTGGAGCTGAGCCTGGTGCTTAGCTGTGGATCTCTGCATCTGCATCCATCAGTTACTGAATGAAGGCTCTATGATGACAGTTATGGTAGTCACCAATCTGATTATCTTGGTAGGTCAGTTCAAGCACTCTCTTCACTATTGCTAGTAGTCTAATCTGGGGTCATCGTAGCCCTCAGAGTATAAATTGTCTGATGCTCTAAATAAAGTTGGATGTTGCATGAGACTTTATTCTGCTTCACTTATCAGCTCCATTCTTCTAGGTACCCTGTCTCTAGAGTAGTGATGATTAAATGTAGCACTTTTATATAAGACAGTTAGGTATCATATAGGGGGAGATTCTTAAAATTAGACAGCAAGTATATATATATACAGATGTATTAGTATGTAATTCTTCATGTACCATATATTAGTATGTATATATACAATAATATCTACTAATGTATTTTTATTAATTATTCCCTTATTAATTATAGTGGGATATAGTATTAACTATAATATAATTATTATTAATCATTCCATTGTTTGTTATACTCATACAATTAGATAGTGTGAGGCTAAAACACAAACACAAAAAGCAGTGCAGGCAAGGTCAAACACTTTCGATAAAGTGTAAAAATTTAATTACTGTGAGGCATCAAGCCATCCCATTCTTAATACCACACCTTTCATTCATTCTTACATTTTTCATAATACTATTTTTTCAAGGACTTTAAGACATTATGTTCTTTTTCTCCTAAATCATAGTGTTTTTTTCCCTTTTTTTTTTTTTTTGGTGGTCATTTTATATTTGAGACTCTCTCATTAAATTGCAACAGAAAACTTCCTTTATCCTCCATTCCAGCCAAACTACCTTCCCCATTCTCCCTCTCCTTTACAGGGAAACAATAGCAACAACAAAGATAAGAGTTCTTCAATGGGTCCACATGAGCACAGACTGGGCTCGTTGCCTCCTCTCCTCACTAATGATTGGCCCTTCTACCATCACCTCAAGTAGACTTACAGAAACTTTGCCCTTGTTTGTTCAGATCCTGAGTCTGGTACTCTGGCCTCACCGTGTTAGCTATTTCAGAAGTATTTTCCCAGGTTGACACCTGACTCTGTTTTAATAACACAATCATCTTTCCTTCTGAAGTTGTGATTGGTCCCCTGCATACTTGGCTTCTTTCTCACCTTGTGGATGTTCTCTAAACCATCTGTGTATTTTTCCATGGTCGCATCTCTGTCTTGTCTACACGCTGTCTTCATGAGGATCCAAAGCTATCTCACGACTTCTTTAGAACCTGGCAAGCCTCTCATTACAGCTCTAGTTTTGTTCCCCTGTTGACATTCTTTATCCATCTGGCTACCACAAAATTAACCCCACTTGTATGTCTAATTATTTTTTTAATAGCCGTTCCCAAAAATAACTTTCTATTTCCCCTCCATGCTCCATTTCTGAACATCCCCATTGAGGTGTCTTCATTATTGCAGTAAACACCACAGAGAACTCTTCCCTCTGGACAGTTTCAAATTAGAGAAGTCATTCTTAATCCTTTCCTTGTCTCTCTCATCAGTTGTACCGGTATTTCAACAGAAGAGCTGTTGGCTTCATTTGAAAATCACCATAGTTTGGGTTTTGTTTTTGCTTCTTTCTGTTTCCTCTCATCTCTTTATGGCAAGACTTGGTTTTATTTATTTAGTATACTATTCAATTATTTGATTTTTATTAGTTCTTTGAGAATTTCATAAAATTAGTTTTTATTATTTTCACTGTCCCACCCCAACTCTTCTCAGGTCCACTCTCCCTTCCCTTATAGCCCTATGTTGTGTCCTTTTTCCCCCATCAAGACCAATTTGAGCTGCCCAGGTATTATTGGATGTAGTGTGGTGGCTTTCCACTGGAGTGTGTTCAGTGTGGTGATATATTGTGTACCTTAATAAACTTATCTGGGGATCAGAGGACAGAGCCAGCCACTAGATTAGACATAGAGGCCAGACAGTGGTGGCACACACCCTTAATCCTATCGCTCAGGAGGCAGTAATCTGTCTGGATCTCTGTGAGTTCAAGGCCATGGAAAATATGAAAGTTTCAAATAAGGCTTTGAGTGACTTGTCATCCCCTAATCTTCTACATTGGGTCAGTTTTCTCTGAATGATGGAACTTCCAGGGAGCAGACATATAAATGAGTTCCTCTTAGAGATTCTGATTTTAGGTAGATAAGAGGAGTTTAGAGAAATTACCTCTCCATATTTACTTTAATTTAAAAATAAACTTTCTTATGAAACTTGCAAATAAAAACCATCACATACCAAAGTTAGTCAGACCCACATCTATACATCTCTGTGAACACCTATACAGTTAGAATGGTCATTCTCTTCCATTTATCTGGCATAAAAGTTTATTTGGAAGTTAAAGTATAAAATACAATTTCACATATTCAGAATGCCCTTTCTAAAGTGACTAATCACTTAAATACTAAAACAGCATACTCTGTGTTCTGCTAATTGCCCAATAGTGAAATCTTTAACATAATGTAGACACTGTACAATACGTGAACTGAGAAGAGTGAAAACACTCAGAATCTTCCCTGTGTGACAGCATGGCCCAAAGACAGGACAGGGGAACTTCCATCTGAGCTCACTATTGTTCTGGGTGCGGGTCAGTCAAGCCACAGAAACACCAGCCTTTGTGTTAATTAACCTGAAGACACTTACATCTGAGAACTTTCTAGTGCTTAGGAGCTATTTTACCACCTAGCAAGCTAATGAATTAAGAGAGGCAACTTCTCTCATTTATTACAACTCATCATGGTGCCTGCCATCTATGTTCTTAAGGGGAGCAGATAAGTTAATTCATTTAATATTCTTATCAGCATGGTTAATGAATCAAATGGCTCTAAATGTTAACATTTCTAATTAAACTCGGTGCTTTAAATCTGTGTAAACGATTTTTTAAGCCGACACCCTTTACTCTTCCAGGTGGCTATTGTTTCAATCCATTGAGAGTATAATGAGACTTGTAGAGTGAAACACTGGAAGAGTACACCAGAGCAGCGGTTCTCAACTTGTGGGTTGCGACCCCTGGACAATCCTCTCTCTCCAAAAATATTTACATTACAATTCATAACAGTAGTAAAATTACCATTATGAAGTAGCAATGAAATGATTTTATGGCTGGGGGTCACCATAAGATGAAGAACTGTATTAAAGGGTCGTGGCATTAAGAAGGTTAAAAACCACTGACCTAGAGGCAGGGGTGAGAAGAGAGAATAAAGGTTCAGAATGAGAGAGTTTGACTTATGACTACAAAGTCTTTCTTCACAGTCAAAGCAAAGGCCAAGTGCTGTAGAGGAACTGCTATTTCCAAAATGCTCTGGACAAAGACAGTAAAGTGGAATGAAGTCTGTCCCTCCCAATTCTGCCAGAGTCCCTATGAAGTAGAACATTAATTTTGGATTCGTATCCATTATAGTTTGGAAACAAAATAAACAGAAACATTATTTTTTAGATGCCCTACTAGATCTTTAAAATAGAAAGTACAATAATTTGTAAATAAAGGAAAAATGTGCTCAGGCACATGGTTTTCTGTAGTAATCTCAAGGATGGGACCAGAGTTCAAGAGGTACACCTTTGCTATTCTGGCTCAGGACAAATTACCCTGGAATCTTTTCTGCTAGACCACACTCAGACACTTACCTTGATGCTGCAATATATCTTCAATGAGTCTTTACTGAGTTTGTATTCTATTCAGTCACAGTATGTGATACAAAGGATATTAAACAAAATCCGTCTGTTTTGATAGAAGTTCTCTAAGATCTAGTGAGTGAACTAGACACATGAACAGTACAGGACTGCACAGACAGAAGTGAGATGCGTAACAATGACTGCTTCGCAGAACGGAGGAAATGAGTTTCTTCCCTTGAAGCCATTGTCCCTCACTGTCTTCTCTTTAACTGTAATGAGCTCGGTGCTACTCCTGCAGCCCTCTTGTCTTAATGAGAACCTACTTGATAACTGACCCCTATGATTCTTATACTGTTTAGTCCTGATTAGCGATAGATATTTTCAAATGGCTGAAGGGAACCAGTGGTCAAAGACATTTTGAGAGGAAGATATTCCAGTTCTGAATAACATGCCTCATAGGAACAAAAAATACACCAACAGTGCTACCAAGACCCTTCAAGATCAGAGGTTCAGATTTTTTTTTCAGATCTCATATTTTTAATACCAGCCACCAAATTCCCATTAAAGCTCTACATCAGACTTTGCATGGCGACTTTATCACTATCTTTGAAGGTCATGCAAATGATACTGCTTAGCATTTCCCTGACTGTCTATAATGGCCAATGGCTGAGCTGAGCTGAGCACAAACTCTGCTCGGTGCACAAGCATTTCCTATACCATGGTTCATTCTAATTATGGATTATGAATCCCTCCCTTGCAATGGCAAGTAATTTGTTTATCTTGTTTCTAGTTAACAAAGTAGAGGAAAAAATCTATGTGATCTGGGACATATATTGGAACATGTTGGTTTTAAGAGCATGGTATGTCAAAAGAAAACATAAAAGCTCATTCCAAAGGGTGTGGTTTAAAAGGAGGACCAAATGCTCAACCAATCAGGGCATAATTTATCATTTCAATGAGGCTAATGAGAAATCTGTGCAGTGAACTGTGTGACGATGTTAAGCATCAACTGAGTGATTAGGGAGTGGCAAATTGAGAAAAAATAAGCATAGCAGGTTCATTCTGGTTCAAAAGACAATTTGACAAACCCCTCCAAGAAAATAACCATTTCCTTTCAGGCTTTTCATAGTTCAGCCTTTTAAAGTATGAAAGTTATTCTGTTATAGAAGCAATTCTGTAACTTTAAAATTTTATAAAATTTTAATGGTTATGAATTACAAATATATTTAAAGGATTTTGGACTTTTTATAACCAAAGCATCATGTAAATTGTTTTGCAGTAATTAAAAGTATTTCAAAGTAGAAGAAAAACTCACTAACTATATTGTTAAGTACACTTGTTATAAAATCTATTTTATGTATGATGCTTGACCACTTAATAAATATAGGTTTTCATTGACTCTACTTAAAAATTATGTAGAATGTCTATCTATAAAATATCACATTTTTACATGACTGATTTGCATCATCTGGGATCTAATTCATAGACCTTTAGAACTCTCATTTCTCCTTAACTCTTTAGAACAGAAGACAATATTTGATGATTCACACTCACTTAAATCACATCAGCAGAGCATCAGAGATAGGATGTTGGCCTTAAATCATCTGGCTATGGATTCAAATCCCTAGTACTGTATTCTAACTATGCAGCTTTGGGTTAGTTTCTGCAATTCTCAGAGTTTTCTGAAACTCACTTTACTACAGTTCAGATCTGATTTACTTCATTCTGTCAGTTATGTGATGAATAAGTTATATCAGTTATGTGATGCATAACTTACATCATATCTAGGACAGAAATAAATTTAAATACAAAGTACTAGAACATAACTTAGAGTAAATATGGAATTTCATCCTAAGAACCTATTATATACTGTCCATGTAGGTTAAAAAATCATCTTCATTCAGCATCCATTTATTAATGAGATTGAGACAAGTCAGGATTATTGGTTTCTAAAGACTTCTACACATTTGCTATACATTCCTGGGATTCCTACATTGCTGAAGTCTAGATCTCAGTGGAGTTTATCTAGTATAAATAAGATGAATACTATTTTTGGTGAGGATGTTAACATTTAGTAAACAACAAATAAAATGATAATTCCTTGTTAGTCATCTGTTCTATATGCCTAACCTGGGTAGGTCTTTAAATAGGGGACAGTGTAAATATCAAATTTGTGCCTCTGGGTTTCTATTTGAAGCATGTAAAAATTATTTATTCACTTTAGAAAAACCTCATCCTTTTGAAATATCTTTGTATGCATATATATATATATATATATATATATATATATATATATATATACTAAAATGTGTCACTTGCAAAAGATCTAAGAAATGTGATAAAAGAAACAATGAAAAATGACTTCATTTGCAAAAATATTATATACAATGATGATAGAAATGTGACTCATTAGCTGGCTAATAGTGCTTTTATTTTTGGAAATAAAAACAGAATTACCTTTGGAGCCAATATGCATCACTGTAATGGGGGAAACAGTTACATGCCTGTGTAACTTCTGCAAAATGGAGGCATCACCGTGCTCACTTTTATTTACTTTCTATTGTTTGATTTTATTTGCTGTGAATATATGATATAATTGCGCTCCTGTATAAAAATAAAAGTACCTTTAAAGATGAACACGTGAGATGCCCATTCTTAGTAGTTTAGGGTAAAAAATTAATAATGATGATCAGCATTTTAGTGTAGAAGACAGTTCTGAGAATAAAAAATAAGTGATGGGAGGAGAGAAAGACAGAATTCTGCAACAGCTGTAGTACGGGCAAAAGCTCCCAACATGGAGCTTACTGACCTGGGGCTAAGATCACGTGACACCTTAACTATTTAGGTTTCATATAATCCAAGTTTGTATTCTAGCATTCTAGACAGTCACCCTTCCTCTTCCTCTTCCTCTTTCTCTTCTCTCTCATTGCCCCACCTCTCTTTCTCTGAACTCAATTTCTATTTCTCTGGTAGTTGAGTTGTGTTGAATAGTTTTGCTTTAAACATAAAAAACTTTGACTTCCGTTTTGTCCCAAGGGTTGAGTCCTGTAATATTTGGCGGTCTGTAGTATCAAGTTTTCAGAAGTCATCCTGTGGTTGTAGACCCTTCGTAACATCTACTTTTCTTGTATTCTGAGAAAAAGAAACAGCAGAATTGTAACTGTAGAGTTGGTGGGTGCTGTGGGAAGATTTTCTGTACGCTGTGAATATGTGTTGGTCTGACTGGTTGATAAATAAAGCCACTTGGCCTTTGGCAAGTCAGGCTATAGCTAGGCAGGACATTGAAGAGAGAAAGAGAAAGAAGAAAGGCAGAAGGGAGAGAGACACCAGCACCGCCAGGAGAAGCAAGATGTGAAAATAATGGTAAACCACGGCCACATGGCAACTTACAGATTAATAGAAATGGGCCAAGTTATAAGAGCTAGCTAGCAAGAAGTATGCCATAGGCCATGCAATTGGTAATTAATATTAAGCTTCTGAGTGATTATTTTATATCTGGCTGAGGGACCCTGCAGCCGGGTGGTACTGGTGAAACCTTCCGGCTACAGGTGGGTGTTCTAGTTTGCTTTTCTGTGGCTGTGATAAAATATTATGACTAACAGCAAACTGGCATAGAAAGGATTTATTTCAGTTCACATTTCTAGTTCATAATCTGCCACTGAGAGTCATCATGACAGAGCCTCGAGGCGGGAACTTGGAGCAGAAACCATTAGGGAGAATACTAACTGGCTCTCTCTCTCTCTGACTAGTGCTCAGGTAGCTTCTTTTGTTTCATACAGCCCAGGACTACCAGCCCAGGAATGGTGCCTCTCATAGTAGACTGGGCCCTCCTACACCAATCAAGAGCCTCACAGAAATTCCCACAGACTAACCTGATCTGACCAATACCCCACCTGAGGTTCCTTCTTCCAAAGCTACTCTAATTTATGTCATGTTGACAAAAGCCAATAGCACATCAGACCTGAGCTATCTCTAAGATCACATATTGTGGGAGCATAACACTGACTAAATGAAGCTTACTACCTTCACCTGCAAAATGAGGACCTGCTGCAAATTAATTACTCACATCTATCATACATACATCAGGGTCACAAGTCCATGCAAACATTCATCAATGTTCTCTCCCTCCACATCCCTCACTTTGGTGAAGGTGTTCCTTCACTGTCACACTTGGAAAGCCCTAATCTAGCTTGAAGGAACGTTGCCTGAAATAACAGCGAATTTGCTCTGAATGAATTCCTGAGAGTCAGGCCAACAGATTTATGTTTGTCTCTTTTGGCTGCCTCCTCTTAGGAGTTTGGCTATAATCCAAAGGACTGAGATTATTTGAGTTGAGTGAGCCGCCATCACAGTCCTGCAAATGCTACCATCCAGGATTGTTTGTGTTCTTAAATTAAGACAAATACCCTGAGTGCTAAATGGAAAACTTGAATTTCTCTAGTCATATGAGCCATTAGAACACGCTGCAGTGATTACTTAGACCACACAATTCACCAGGTTATCTACTGTACTATATATTTACAATTACATTGTATATCCATAATTCAAAGTAACTTTATATATAAGTTACTAAATGTGTTTCAGATGATACCATTTTAATAGTTCTCTGTATTTTTGTGGATTATGAAAATAAATTACAAATTATATCATTGCTCCTGAGTCTTATGTCTTAAGTAAATTTAAGAAATTCTTAGAAAATAGAATCAGCACACAAATCAGTTCTAAAAACTGTTGAGATTGCTTTAAGGAATATGTTTATTTTAGGGAAGTTCTACCTTCCATAAGCATGTTGGGTAATTTCCTTGTTGCCATGATAAAAATTCCCTGACAAAAATCTGTGTATGGAAATACTGATTTTTGCCTCACTGTTCCAGGGTACAGTCCATCATGACAAGTATATAATGGGGGCATCTGGTCACACTACAGCTACATTTAAGAAGTAGAGGGAGACCATGCTTGGTCTCAGCTGTCTTTCTCATTGTTCTGCAGTCTGAGAACCAAACTCATGGAATGGTCTTACATTTAGGATGGGCTTTCCCAACTTGATCAACCTAATGAAGAAAATAAGTCACAGGCATCTTCAGAGGAGATTCTAGTTCTTGTCACATCGACAATTATTATTTCAAGTAATAATAACAATAACAGAAGTAATTTTTATGTCTTGCTTTGCAACCATGATACCTGTTTTACAACAGGCTCCCAAACCATGGAATCACTGAGCCATCTCTGAAACTGGAAGACAAAATAAATTTTCTTCCTTTCAAGTTGTTCATCTAAGACATTTTTGTGACAATGGAGGAAATGTAACTCACATAAATCATGAAGTCTAATGTTTTAACTACAGTTTGATACTTTTAGGTATACAGTACTTATGCCTGGTTATAGCGACATACAAATAATGATAATAAAATCTTAGACAATATCTTTTAAGACTTTGGTTTGACTGTAGCATAAAATACATCTTGAGTTCTAGGCCAGCCTAACCTATACCATATGTCTTAGACTGAAGGACAGATAATAAATAAAACCAAAAATACCATCATAAAATATGAGTATCTCCCAAATTTTATAGTCCTAGTTTGTTTTTGGTTGCCATGATAAAGCACCATGACCAAAAGTAACTTGGTGGGAAAGAGTTTATAGTTTCTTACAGGTTAAAATGCATTATCCAGGAAAGCCAGGGCAGGAGCTCATGGTAGGAACTTGTATACAGATGTTGCACTACCCATAAGAGACTAGGCCCTCTGATATTAATATACAATCAAGAAAGAGCCCCACAGACATAGGCCCAGGCCAGTCTGGTGGAGGAATTCCCTTAGTTTGTATCACATTGACAAGTAACTGACCATCACACAGAACAAATAAATGTTACTGTTCTCATTCTAACAGTAAACAAACAAACAAAAAATCTTTTGACATATTTTTTAATTTTATCTTTTTTTTCTCATTATGGTTCCCTTCATATATGCTTAAAATTAAAAAAAAAGTTCTATGCATATTTAATTTACATTAAATCCTTTCAAATTTTTGTAACAATTGTCCATACTATTATCCTAAGATGAACAAAGACAACACCAATAGCCATGCTAACATGGAAGGAGAAATTCCCATGGGATCTCAACGCTAGATAAGGAACTACAGACAACACAGTAGTGCTAAGAGTGGGAGACTTTCCTCACAGTTGCTGTTTGTGTCTGTTATCTTTCTCATAATGATTTACTCAAATGAGTGACTGAGACATTTTCTTGATGTGCTCTTTCAAATGTATAGTTTTATAAAGATTGCATTGTTTAAGAAATATCTACTATTTCAGAAATACATTGAAAGGAAAAACCTGTCAAATAAGTATGCATGGAGGTTGTTTTTTTTGTGTGTGTCATTCCTGTATATTTTTTATTATGAAAATAAATAAGGATGATTTCAAACATGTTTTAAATTTACACAGTATTTTTAGGAAAAATAGCTAAAGAAATCCATTAGCAGTATATTCATGCATCTTGGTTTTTAAAGTTCTCAGCTGTTCCTACAAGGTGGTCCAGGAGCCAAGGTCACCTATGTGCAGGCTCTGCCTGCCCCAAGACCAGCCTCGGGTCCCTCGTAGTCACATCATCTCTGATGTAGACAGCAGCACAGGACGCCTGCACAGGCAGGAGGCTTGTACTTGTGCACACAGGAAGGAAAATAAACATCCCCTTCAGGCCACACCTACTGACCAGTGTTTCACTGACTCCTACTGAAAGCAAGCTGGAGCATTTTGGGCCAGACTGCAACAAATCAGACAAGAATGTTGTCAGACACCAGGCGGTGGTGGCACACGCCTTTAATCCCAGCACTCAGAGGCAGAGCCAGGTGGATCTCTGTGAGTTCAAGGCCACCCTGGGCTACCAAGTGAGTTCCAGGAAAGGCGCAAAGCTACACAGAGAAACCCTGTCTCAAAAAAAAAAAAAAAAAAAATGTTGTCAGGGAAAAGGACAGACTCTCTAGTTAGTGGAAAAATACAGAACCCCCATAAGACAGGGAACTGGATCATCTTACAGTCAGGTTACCTAGCAACAGGACATTGAGTCAGAGCCCTTGACCCTCTCACCCTGTAAACATCCTGTACAAACATCCTGTTAGCTTGCCCCACCTTATGCAGATGACAGCTTCTTGCTCCCCCCACCCTGTGGAACTATATAAACCCTTGTGGAGAAAATAAAGTTGCACCTTGATCAGAATCTAGACTTGGTGTATTTCCTTTGTATCTCCTGTCCCTACATTCCCTCCTTAGGGTGGTCTAGAACCCGTTGTAGCCCTGCAGGTGGGGCAGAATGTCAGACCCAGAAGGCCATGACTGAACGTCCACAGAAGGTTGAGTTCAAGCTTCCCCTTCCGTTATCCAAGCACTTCTCATCAAGCTGCGTCACAGGTCACGGTCGAGTCCTCCACGCTGTGTCCTCACTGCACATCAGGGTAAAGGAGCAGCCACTCGTAAAGGAGCAGCCACTCGTCGCGTCTGAGGGCACAGCAACAACTTCGCTCAGTCTTCAGACTGCTTCGCGTCTTCCCTTGCCAGCCTGTCGGCTTCTTCGTTGCCCACGAATCCGGAGTGACCAGGAATGTGCATCCACGTGATGTCCATGCCCTGGGTGAGCTTGTCCAGCTCCATGAAGTCCTCCTTGTTGATCACGTCTTGCCCTGCACTGGTTCTCCAGCCGTTCTTCTTCCAGCCCTGAACCCAGCTGGTTATCCCATTGATGGTGAACATGCTGTCTGTATAAAGAACCAGCTTGCTGATGTTCTGAGCCCTGGCTTGCATGATGGCTTTGCAGGCTGCATGGATCTCGGCCCTCTGGTTTGTCTGTCGCCCAGGAAGTCTAATACCTACATTTAAGGGGTGGCCGGGCCCCCAGTAAACGCCAATTCCTGCTCTCGCCCGCTTCTGCCCGTTACTGGAGCAGCAGCCATCCGTGTAGACAACATCTGACTCTCCCATATAAGAAAACGTGTCCTTGCTCACTAGGAGCAGCAGCCATCCGTGTAGACAACAACTGACTCTCCCATATAAGAAAACGTGTCCTTGCTCACTAGGGGAGCCAGCTCTGAGCTCTGTCTGGTGTGCTTTGCCTCTGGCTCCGGCTGTTCTTCCCCTTCCCCTTCATCCGGAGGCTCCCGAGGCCGCTTGCTGGTCTTTAACGGTGATTCTTGCACATGTGCAGTTTCCTGCCCAGCTCAGGAAGACGCCGGTCCTGCGGCCCCTCCTCACCGCATAGTACATCCCGAGCCCGCAGACGCCTCGCCGCACGTGCACGACGGCCAGTGTCACTGTGTGGGACAGCGGCAGCAGCCAGCGCATCGCTCACGCCTGCGAGGGGACCTACATGGTGGCCCGCCGGCCTCCCGCCGGCCGCCTCGCATGGAGGTTTTTTAAAACTACAATTTCCCTTGAGTCTTCCTCAGTATGAAATCAAGGCTATAAAGGATATTATTCAAATAATATAGGTGGTAATATTTTCAAAAATAATTACCGTTATCTCTCCCATTCTACAGTTTCCTCATTCATAGTGATTTGAACTTTATTCCATGGAGAGGTCAGACTGTGATTTTTGCCTGTAGCAGGAATGAAGCTCTGTAGCTCTCCATTGGATGCCATGAACAGTGATACAGCTTTTGGGTGATTTGCTGAGTGCTTGCTCTTAGAACCTGCCACTGTGCCAGGCAGAAGAGAGAAACCAACACCTCCTAGACCACATAGACTATGCTAAGTTCCCTGCTGATATGTATGCAAGAAGACAGGAAAGAGATTCAGCACTTCTCTGTCCATGTTACAGGGACTACTAAAGAACATAGTCCTAAATCTATTCAAGGTGTGAATTTGTGAGCAAATGAAATGATTACTGTTGTGCTAAACCAATAACTAAATCCAAAGATAATGGTGACAAGTGATTTCTCCTAAGAAATGACACACAGTATGTGCTTAACTTTGTGTGAGTATCCCTGGCTATTTTCCCAGATGTGAGTCAAATAATTTGTGTTTATAATCTTTTACAAAAAATTTCATAATTTTTTCTATTAGTGACATGTCATCAGTGTTGAAAGTCTTATTTTTCTTCTCATAAATTTCAAATAATGGCATAATACCTATTGAAATAATAATTTTTCTTTAAGCTTTCATGCTGAGTTCAGCGTTCTACAAGAATTGTTGATGTTAGGTTTTTACCTTAAGTTAGAAAATACAAACTAGAGAACTTTTCCTTTTTAAGAATGTGTCTCTTAAGAACCATTTTCTGCAATTGTGACTCAACAGTAGAAAAAATAAAGGCAACTTTATAGACAGAGGGTGTGGGCAATCATTAAAATAGCTTTGCTCTCATCTTACCAAAGCAGCCATATTCCTGAAGTGAGTGTCAGATCAAATATAATCAGTCTATATTGGGAAGATGCACTGTAACTTAGCATAACAGTTCTTTCTCAAATAAAGCAGATTTGACAGATACCAAAACTCGAACAGTCCCAAATATTATCATTCACTGTCGTTTGTATTATTCATTTTCTTAGGGCACTGGAGTACAGAATGCATTAGGTAAATCCACAAAATCCTTTGTCAATAACTGATTTTTTACAACAAGTTTTAAATTGAACTCAGAAGGGAAAAAAAGAAGAGGTTAAACATATATGATTGTGGGGATCAGAAGCAGCCCAAAGAGTGATGTTTCTGTTCTAATGTGAGTAACATATACAGTTATCTAGAACGAATAAGTTTTAATTATCAAGGCAAGCCAAAGCCAGATGAAGATCATTATCTCAAAGGAAACTGCTGCCAAAAAGGTAACTGCTTTGAATTGCATGAAAATTAAAGGATTCACTTACCTTAATAATCAGGAGATTATAGAAGAGATTAGATTGCAACTGCATGAATTGGCAGAACTATTAAAGTATTTTTGGAGTAAAAATGATGACATTTTAGAATAATTTTAAAAATATTAAGGAGATTAACTGACACCCAAAGAGGGAAGTCAAACAAGCCATCATCTAAGAACAAACACTTAACCTTAGATACAGAAGGAAAAAGAATAAAGGAAACAGAAAGAAGTTGAGGATATTCATCAATAATAGGTCATGTTGCCTACTATCCACATGGCCTACTGCATTCTGTACTCCAGTGCCCTAAGAAAATGAATAATACAACGACAGTGAATGATAATATTTGGGACTGTTCGAGTTTTGGTATCTGTCAAATCTGCTTTATTTGAGAAAGAACTGTTATGCTAAGTTACAGTGCATCTTCCCAATTTTGATTGGGTTTCATCAGAAGTACCACAAAATGTAAGTAAGTAAATAAATAAATGGTACGATGCAGCTGAAGGTTTCCTGGTCCTGCCCAGCTCCCATGGCCCTACAGCCAATTGGACCCAAGTAAACACACAGAGGCTTATATTAATTAAAGCTGCTCGGCCATTACCTCAGGCTAACTACTGACTAGCTCTTACATTTAAATTAACCCATAATTCTTATTTATGTTTAGCCACATGGCTTGGTACCTTTTCTCAGTTCTGCCTTCACATTTTGCTTCCTCTGTGTCTGGCTGGTGACTCCTGACTCAGCCTTCCTGTTTCCAGAATTCTCCTCTCTGCTTATCCTGCCTATACTATACTTCCTGCCTGGCTACTGGCCAATCAGCATTTTATTTATCAACCAAATCAGAGCAACACATTCACAGCATACAGAGCAATATCCACAGCAGCACCACATAGATAATGAACTGAGTTATTAAGTTACACTGATGTACAAAGATATATGGCTTAATGCTAATTATGTAAATAATATAAATACATATATTGACATAGCTTACCTATAGAGATTTCAAACTCATACAACCAAATACATGTTAAAATTACAAAACCCATAGTTGTATATTATATAATGGCAGTTATTCAGCATATTAATAATATGGAAGTTGAGATGTTGAGGAGCTGTGGACTCTAACACAAAGCTGAATGGAAGGAAATTCTGGTATTTTCCTAATGACCAATCTGTTAATAAACACTAAGATCTAAAACTTTGATATGAATTTTTTCATAGGAATTTCTATGATCTACCAAACCTGCTTTCTTTTTCATCATAAGCACAATACTGAATAATAATTTTTGTTAGATACTACATTTCATATTAATGGTCCTTGCTTAAGATTTGGCTAACAGGTATTCTTATGATGCCCTTGACCCCTCTGGCTCCTATAATCCTTCTTCCCATTCTTCAGCAGGATTCCCTGAGCTCAGCCTAATATTTGACTGTGTGTATCTGCATCTGTTGCCACCAGGTGCTGGATGACTCTCTCTGATGACAGTTGGGCTAGGAACCAATCTATGAGTACAGCAAAATACCACTAGACACTATTACATTGACATTCATTTTCCTCCAGTCATGTTTGGTTCTATCGTAGGTCTCTGGGTCTTCCAGCCTGTGGGTCCTGGCACTCCAGGCAGTTTCAGAGGTGGGATCATTCTTGTTTCATGGGGCTCAGGCTGGACCAGTCATTGGTTGGCCACTCCCACCATCTCCATGCCACCCTTACCCCAGCACACCCCATAGGCAGGATGGACTGCAGGTTCAAGTTTATGTGGCTGGATTAGTGTCCCAGTCCCTCCACTGGAAGTCTTGCCTGGTCACAGGAGATGACTAGTTCAGGCTATGTATACACAGTTGCTAGGAGTCTTAGCTGGGATCATCAATGTAGATTTCTGTGAATTTCTCCTGCACCAGGCTTCAACCTGACCGTGAAATGCCACCCTTTTCCAGTTGGTTCTTTCAGTGCATTGCCCCACCCTACTCCCACCTGACCTCTCATGTTTCCATCCCCAAACACCCCCCACTTCACCTACAAAATCTCTTCTATTTCCCCTTCCCAGGGAAATCCAAGAGTTCTTCCTTGAGCCCTCCTTGTTACCTAGCCTCTTTGGGTCTGTAGCATGGTTCTCCTTTACTTTACAGCTAATATCTACTTATAAGTGAGTACATACCATGTATTTCTTTCTGAGTCTGGCTTACCTCACTCAGGATGATTTTTTTCTAGTTCCATCTATTTTTCCTTTGAATTTCATGATGTAATTTTTTTAATAGCTGAGTAATACTCCATTGTGTAAATGTACCACATTTTTTTTTACTCATTCCGTGGTTGAGGGATATCTAGGTTGTTTCTATTTTCTGGCTATTATGAATAAAGCTGCTATGAACATAGTTGAGCAAGTATCCTTGTGGTTTGATTGAGCATCCCTTGGGCATATGTCCAAGAGCAGTATAGCTAGGTCATGTGGTAGATTGTTTCCCAGTTCTTTGGGAAACCGCCATACTGATTTCCAGAGTGGATGTACAAGTTTGCACTCCCACCAGCAATGGAGGAGTGTTCCCTTTGCTCCACATTCTCTCCAACAAGAGTTGTCACTTGTGTTTCTGAACTTAGCCATTCTGAGAGATGTAAGGTGGAATCTCAGGAAAGTTTTCTTTTTGCATTTCCCTGATGGCTAAGGATTTTGAAAATTTCTTCAAGTGTTTCTCAGCCATTTGAGATTCTTCTATTGAGAATTCTGTGTTTAGATCTGTACCCCAATTTTTAATTGCATTATTTGGATTTTTGATATCATTTCTTTAGATCTTCATACATTATGGTGGGAGCCCGTTTTCAGGTTCATTGTGGATTTATCCAGCAGGTCTGCATAGAGAGGATGATTGGACGACGGGCCTGAGTGCAGGTGTCTGAGATGGTCTGCACTTGGCTGTGCTGGGCATGGGGGAGGGTCTTTTGCTACACCCCTTGGCGGTTCTATAAATGCCTTAGGGCAGAGATAGTCAGGCTTGTTGGAATAGGTTCCAGGCCCCCTCGAGGCTATCCTTTATTTTCTATCTATTTATCTCCACAATCTGAACCCTTCTATCTAATATTTGCTGCTGCTGGCACTCAAGAAAACTCTGGGCAACTATGAGGATGGTGATGATCTTATCCCATTCTATAGGCTGCCATTTCTTCCTATTGATGGTGTCCTTTGCCTTACAGAGGATTTTCAATTTCATGAGGTCCCATTTATTAATTGTTGATCTTAGTGTCTACACTGTTGGCATTCTGTTCAGGAAGTTGTCTTCTGTGCCAATCCATTCATGGCTATTTCCCAATTTCTCTTCTATCAGGTTCAGTGTATCTGGATCCATTTGGATTTGAGTTTTGTTCAGGGTGATAGATATGGATCTATTTGCAATCTTCTACATGTTGACATCCAGTTGTACTAGTACTAACTCAATTAACCTGGGCTCTTAGGAACTCATAGAGACTGAAACAAAAACCAGGGAGCTTGCATGAGACTGACCTAGGCCCTCTGCATATATGTGACAGTTGTGTAGTTTGGTCTTCTTGTGGGACTCCTAACAGTGGGAGCAGGGGCTGCCTCTGACTCTTTTACTGACTTTTGGGACCATAGTCCTCATACTGGGTTGCTTTGCCAAGCCTTAATACAAGGACAGCTGCTTAGTCTTACTACAATTTAATATGCCATGTTTTGTAGATATCCATGGGAGGCCTGCCCTTTTCTGAATAGAAATGGAGGAGGAGGGGCTGTGGGAGAGAAGGAGAAAGGGAGGTAGGGGGAGGGACTAAGAGGAGAAGAGGGAGGGGAAACTGGTTGGGATGTAAAATAAATTTTAAAAATTCAAACACAGCTGGGCGGTGGTGGCACATGTCTTTAATCCCAGCACTCGGGAGGCAGAGGCAGGCAGATCTCTGTGAATTCAAGGCCAGTCTGGGCTACAACGTGAGTTCAAGGAAAGGCACAAAGCTACACAGAGAAACCCTGTCTTAAAAAACCATCAAACAAACAAACAAACAAACAAAATTCAAACTTTTTTGTCACAAAAATTAAAAAAAAAATCATATTGGCTTATTGCAAAAATAAGTTCATAATATCAAGTAAACTAACATTTTTCTTTAAAATTTGGCCAACAGAGGTGATATACACTACTTTTAAGTCATGAATGTCAAAAAAAAATTGCTCATGATCCAGTCTGTGTTCTTTGATGTCTACCAGTTTAAATATGATAATGCAGCCAGGAGCCTGAGAATACTGGGAATGGGGCAACTGTGAATTGGAAGGCATTCATAGGCTGATTAACTGTGAGGAACAGAATGAATTGGAGAGTAGGCCACCAAATTTAGGTGTTGCAATGTGAAAATAAATGTGTTAATTTAACATGAATCTTAAAATGTCTTATTAGTAAAAAACAAACCCTGAACCCAGTATTGGGGTGAATGCTAAAAGATCAGAGAGACAGAACAGAACTTCTCAGACTGAAAGCCTCTGTGTCCTCATCTGAATGGATCTCAGCTGAACTGCTGCTAAAAGCCTAAAAACTTAACAAGACTCTAGTTCCTGGTCCTCACACCTTATATACCTTTCTGCTTCCTGCCATCACTTCCTGGGATTAAAGGTGTGAGTCACCATGCCCAGCTGCTCCAATGTGGCTTTGAACTCACAGAGATCCGGCCTTTGAAATGCTAGGATTAAAGTTGTGTGTGACCTCATTTTCTGGCCTCTATATCTATTTGGGGCTGTTCTTTTCTCTGACCCCAGATAAGTTTATTAGGGTGCACAATATATTAGGAAACACAATATCACCACATGTTAATCCACCAAACTTGGAGCTGGTTTGTAGAAAATACAGACTTAATCACCCATGTGATCTTGTAGTATAGGGCTACCAGGGGGAAACCTAATCTATAAGGCATCGGTTTAAGTGGAAGAAGGATCTGCTGGGAAGAGGGTAACCTATAGGTGGAGATGGTAATTCAATAATCAGAAATTTCATTTGTGCCAACACTTGATAAAAATCCTGTCTGTCATTACTTTCTGCATCAGGTTTTAAGGGTCTTGCAGTTCAGGAGAAGGAAGGAATCAAAGTTAGTGTGCAAGGACAATCATTGCTGCCGTAGGTAGGCAGAAAAAGATAATGAGCTGCAGTGTCTTGGTCTTTAGCTTTATATAAACAGGAATTTAGATTGTAGAGAAGTTTACAGTAATAAAAGCTTAGACAATTTTATAGTTTCCAGGTCAGGAGACTGAAGTCAAGGTTGACCAAAGTGTTAAATATGGAAGTTATTATAAATCATTGAATTGAACAAAGCACATCAATTCTGAGTTTTACATTTAACTTGAAATAAACATATAGACTGCCCATCTGTAGTTGGCAATGTTGAAACTTGTGTGGCCTTAGTCATTTTATCTCCATCATGTCTGTGCACTTACCCAGGTACTGGCCACAATCTGAAGCTCTTCTTTTCTGAAATATTAATTTGCTTTGCATTTTCACCCATAATGTTTTCCTTTTAATTTTGTTTACATATGTTTCACATGGTTCTTGCCATATTCCCAACTTTTTGGAGATTCCAATTGATTGATTCCCTTTATTCATATCATCCTCCCAGTTTTCCTTCTCTGCCAGCATTCTTATTCATCCTGTATTCTATAGTTTGGCATCACCTTTACCCAGCCATGCATCTTTCTGTTACACATATGTATTAAAACCCTGTATGTACTACTGTGAAACAGTCATGATTGAAATACTTAACAGAGCAACTTAAGTGGAGGAAAGACTTTCAGCTCATGGTTCTGGAGCACTAATCTGAATCAATTGATTTCTGACCTAAAAGTGAGGTAGAGTGGCAGCAGGAACATGTGAGAGGAAGAAGCTTTTCCCCTCATGATGGACCAGAAAGAGGTTGAAGAGACAGCCTCTTCTGTGACCTACTTCCTAAACTAGGTCCCATCTCTTAAAGTTTTAGAACTTCTCCAAATGGCCCCATAACATAAAAATCAAGCCATCTATATATGAGCCCTTTGAGTGGACACAGTACCCAAACCTTAACAAACTTTAATCTTTGGCTGAATTTGTCTATCTTGGTTCCTGTATCAGAATTCTCAGTCCTCATGTATATAAATTAATAGTTATTATTATCACGAAATTGGCACAAGACTGAAATTACAACATTTCCAAGTACCTATGCTTAAAAGGTTATTTGTTTAGGGCCAATTCTTGTTTCCCTCAGCTGCAAGTTTCCATTCTTCTGTGATTTTTTTTCTGTCAGCAAGTGGTACTTTTGCTGTAGTCTCCTTCTTGAAATATCGTTTCCTATGTATTCTGTTAGTCTCCTTGGCCACTCACTCTTCCTTAGTCTCTTTGCCGGGCCATCCCCTCTTTACCCATTCTGTAATGCTGGTATACTGGTGAAATGTTGTCTTTTTAACAAAGCTAACAGACCTGTTCTTATACATATACATACACATACCATACATACTACATACTGTCAGGTCAATATCATCCAGTTCCATGGTTTCAATCATAATTTATATGTTGAAAATTTTCATTTTTAGAATTAAATATGACATATTTTAAGCATTGATTATATAGATAACATTACAGTCTAAGCTAAAATTTTGCAGATATATTGTAGGACACAGGTGTATATTTTGCTAATATAGATAAATTAAGTTATAGTATACTATATAAAATTGATAATAATTCATCCATTGAACAGATATTGCTGCACAAATATTCTTTGGACTATTCCATGTACCTTGGATTAATTCAACTTTGCCATAATGTTATATGGAAGACACAATTATATTCCTTTTGTATGTGAAGAAAATAAGTCATTGAAAGATTAAATTATTTGTCAAGGTTCATATGTAGAAAGGAAACCAAACCAAAATTATATTTAAGGCACACTCTCTCTCCAAAACAAATAAAACAGGACAATTAGTGATGAGGGTAGTATACCAGAAGACAATTATCTCCAGAAATTCCAATTGGAAAACCACTGAAAGAAGGTGTGGTCTACCATGTCACACATTTAATTGCCTGGGGTGCCTTAAAGGGCTGTCATTGAGCAGCTGGATTAACAATGGCATCAATACCACCACTAGTATTTGGAAAGAGTGGTTTCTGTGTAGTTTGTGGGATAGATAAATGAAATGATATGAGCAAGAATTAGAGGAAAGATACCGGAGGAAGTTAAGTAGAGAAACCTTTGAAGTAAAGTGTAGTGAAGGAGAGGATGGAGTAGGATGCTAGAGGGGTAGTGAGTCACAGTAAGCATTGTCTTTTTTATTAAGTACTATGTCTTTGTGTGGATGTGGAGTGGGCAATACACAGGGTGTATGTGTTCTTCATGAACAACTGTCTGGCCATTTCCCGGTTAATATACACAAGTGTAAACCTAGGGTAGGATGCAGCTGAATGGGATCAGTTGACACTCTTACAAAGATATAGAAAATAGGGGATATCATGACCAAGCAAGAGCACCCGGGGGCTTGTCACTTGGCCAGAAACACAAGCTGAGAATGGGAATTTGTGGTTCCCCTTTAGAAATGTGAAGAGATGGGTTATGGGAAGGAGATAGTTAAATGGTAAAAATGTCAAAGTTCTTGTGTGAAAATCTGCTTTTAATTAGTAAACAATAAAGAGTTTTGTTCTTGGGAATTGTATATTAGTGTGCTCCTAAATAGTACCTGTTTTATTTTAACAAGTGATTAACTCCAAGGGAGTAGGGATTAAAAAGAACAACAGGGTCTCATTTCAGCAATGATGAATGATCCTTCACCTTGGTTTGCCTTTTTGTGCACAAGCATGCTTCGAAGGTTTTGTTTTCACTTCTTATTGGAGTTTCATGAAGTAATTAATAATGAACATATTCTGGCATTGAAGCTAACATAAAAAGCATAGTTGCTTAAAAATAAAAGGAAATTAATTGCTACATTGCAAAATAAATTATTTTTTAAGTCTTGTACAAAGATATAGATCCCAGGTTCTAATTCTTCAATGCCTACTCCATAACTAAGTATTTAAAACACAGAGTACATTTAATGTTTGCAGTTACAAAAACGATTCATTGTTCCTTTAATGAAATCCAAAATGTATTATTGAATACCATACCAACCTTGAGATCTAACTGTAGATGAAGATTGATCCACAAGCAGACAAATCCTTGATCTTAATAGGTCCTGTAGGAACAATAACACTGAGTATCTGTCATCTGTGAAGCATAATTTCCACAATAAGGATTAGCATGGATATCTCATTTATGCAGGAAGAAACCATCTAAATGATTGTCCAAATACAGTGTTAGCCATAGGGTAGAACTCAAATCTGATAATTTAGCTTCCAATCCCACATTCTTTCTGTGAATCCACATTCCTCTTAACAAATGTATAACCAGAGGTCTGTATATAATTTATTGCTGAGTGATAAACATACTGGGATTAAAACAACAACATTTATTCTGTGGGTGAGGGCTCTGGGACAGCTCTGCTGGGTCCTCTAACTCTGCAGTCAGGTGTCAACTGCAGCTGCAGTTGTTTTGGGCACAAGTACAGGAAAGACCTTCTGGTGAGATACTCATTGGTGCTAAGGGAATCCAACTCCTTCCAGGTTGGTAGACTGAGACAATGAGTGCCTGGCCAGTGGCTGCCCAGATGCCCATGGTAGTTCCTTGTCTTCTGCACCACTTTATCGAGAGATTCACAATATGACTGCTTTTTTCATCAGCAGGAGCAGACAGCAGAGCAGAGCACATGAAAGTGAACAAGGAGCAAACTGTACTCTTTCTTAAAGGTGGGGATGGAATCCCATTGCTTTGCCTGCATAGTATTCACTAAAAGCGAGTAAGTGGAATCATTTCACATTCAAAGGAAGGGTATTATGTGACAGCATAGATGCTAGGAGTTGGGGCTACTTGAGAGATATTTTATGAAAAGTCTACCTCAACACATGTAGGAAGTACAGTAAGGGCTCCCATGAGAAGCCAGTACATCTGCAGGGCACAGCAAGGGCTGAAAGAAAGTTAACAGTACCAGAACCATGAGCTGAACATTTTGTCATGGTTACAGAGTTGTTTTGTTTTATGGATTATTTTTTAATGTAAGGTATACTCTTAATCAATATAGGGGGCAAATCATTAATATGTTGAGTCACTGGGTCGTAGAGTATGTTGAAAATTGAAAAACATACTCAGACGTTAAATTTTAGACAGAATGTTCATTATAGGCTTGGTTCTGAAAAATGATACTTTTCTAACAAGAAAAGTGCATATTAACCTAAAACTTGTGATAAAATTTAAGAACAAGCTGAAAAACCCTGTAGTGAAATAAGTCTTTGGACAGTGCTTTTCTTTTATTTATTAAATGTGTGTTTGCGCACGTGTCTGTTGTGCACCTGCAATGAAGCATGAATGGAGGTCAGAGAATAGTGTATGGGAGTCCATTCTCTCCTTCCACTATGGAGGCGCTGGAGATCACATTTGGGTCATTATGCTTGGTGGTATGTTCCTTTTTCAAGTGAGACATCCAACAGACACCTATGGAAAAATATCGGAAGGATTTCTGTATAAGGAAATTAGAATTTTATCTCACAAGGCAATGGTCAGTTCCTGGAAAAACTTTAAGATAATGAATTGATGCTATTCACTAACAATAGTTCCAATGGCAATAATGTATTAGGGGAAAGGAGCAGGCAATGAAGACATTATATTAAACTTGATAAGCAATGGTGAATAAGGCAATGTGATGGGGAAGGGGAAGATAGGTAAGCTCTAAGATATGTAAGCAACCAAATTTGTAATTTAAGTTCAGAGGATATAGAAAAGAAAAGGGACTTTAGATTTCTGGGTTTGCAAGCTGAGTACTAACATTCAAGTGATATAATACTGCAGGAAGAAGAAAAGGAAAAATATCACCATATTTTATGTCTTTATATCAATTTTATTAGAAATTACATGGTAAGTATAATATTTATCAATAAAAAGTATCTTCATGCTACATATTGGTAAGTCACTTTTTAATCACATCATTTGCATGAAATAAAAATAGAAATCATGCTACATAATGGAACCTAGAAGCAGACAGAGACTACAATAAGAAATTAGTTCTAACATTGTTGAGAATGTCCAATGGATCTATTAGAATATTGTAGTATAAGTTAATTAATGCAATTGCAATTTTTCATTTAACTAATGAGATTTGAGCTAGAAATTGCTTCTGTCTTTGTTATTGTTCTGACAGATAATTTGTACAGGCCAAGTAATACTTTAATTATCTTAGATCTGGTCTATCCCCTTCCTTCCTTTGCTTTTTCTTCTTCCCTTCTCTGCTGTCCTTAGAAACCCTGACAATGGACAAGAAACATGAAGAAATGGAGATGTGAACTGCTTGGCTTCCCTTGGAAATGGCAGGTGTGTGACTTTTAAGTTCATGGCCATAAGAACACTATCAAGTCTAGACTTTGGAAGTCAATTCCCTGCCATTCTGTCACCTTCCTTAACCATGGCAGATTTAGGAGTTATAATCTGAAAGCAATCCTTTGGTCCTTATAGAAGTATGTCATCAGAACAAAATGCCATATGGATTTTGATGGCCTCTCATTTGAGCTTTGGCCTGGTGATTATATCAGTTTAATTCACTAAGAATGTTAGGGCCATTTGACTGAACTATCGACAATAAAACATGTTTACTGAGTTCTTATATTAGAAATATAAACATGAGTTCAACATACTTATTTGTTATGGCCATTGTCGTCCAGGAGCATAAACACAGTAGAAGTCAGGAGATGATATAAATAGTTACAAAGAAAATAGCTGCAACATCTTAATATAAGGTATTTTACAGGCTGAGAAAAAGGAGATATTACACTAAATAGGAGTTTAGAAAATTCTCCCTATTAGGTGGGCATCAAGAGAGGCTATGTGCAATAGAAGCTTTGTAAAGCAGGATAAAGCAGAAGCAATAGGAGAAAATGTCATCATAGCACTTACAAATGTATCGCTTTTGATTAAAACTATTTTATAATGAATAACAAAAAGAAATCAATAGCCTGATCAGAAAGATATAACTGAAATAAAGTGAGCTTATCCTGCCCAAATTGTTACTAAAATGAAAACATTTGTACTCTAGCAACTGTCTGATTATTAACTAAACTTTGTTCAACACACACACACACACACACACACACACACACACACACACACACACACATATATATATATATATATATATATATATATATATATATATATATATCAACATACCTTGAAGTTGGGTGTCAATGGAATTGAACATTAACTTTGAGGTGGAATATCTCTGGCTTCTGTGAACAATTGGGTGCTACCCTGGAAGCTGTTTGCCTTTCACAAAAAGTTTGGGATGCTCATAGTACCAGATTCTAAGATTTACCAAAAAGCTACAGTGATCTAAAATGTCAACACAAAACCATGGGACAATAAAATTGTTCCGAATAGACCCCAAATCATAAACCAATGTCTGACAAAGGTCCAAAGGTAGCTCAATAGAATACCATCATCCATTCAATAAAATATGCTGGGGAAATTAAACAACTGTAATCAAATAAGCAAATAAAAGTTACTTTAGCCCATATTTTACTTCCTTTAAAAAAGTTTAGCTGAAGTAGAAATCAAAACTAAGTGTAAAATGTAAAGTTCTAGTAGTAGTAGAAGAAATCACAAGTGAAAATCTGTGATCTTGGGTTAGTCTGAGTTCTAACACAAGAGACCAGAAGCATGATGCGAAATAGAAGAACTGATAAATTAGACCTTGTGTCAGAGGAAATAACTATTAAAAAAATGACAGCACATTTCTGACAAAGGTCTTGTATCTTCAATTTTAAATTTCCAAAAATCAAACAATGGTAAAATAAACAAACCATTAGAAAGGCATGAGCAAAAGTTCTTGGTGCCATGACAAGGGTAGGATTTGAGGACACACACAACAAAATTAATCATTGGGTAAGCGCAACTAAAACCTATAGGAATATCTGGTTTACAGTTAGTAGTAACTAACAAAAACACAGAGTGAAATTACCAAGTGCTGTGGAGAAAAATGAACAGCTGGTGCTCTTGGCCAATGGGATGCCAAATATGGAAAGACGTGTAGCAACTGCTTGTAAAGCTCAGCATTGTATGATTTTAACAAATGTCTATTGAACCAGCTAGGCTACCCAAATATAACTTAGTGACCCTGTGAGTCTATTGTGGTCATTTATAGGAATGAGTGACTCAGAGATAGTTATCTCACCAAGAACTTAACCCTCGCTTAAAGAATGGCTCACCAAGGCTGCATCACAAGAGCTCCCTGAACAGGTTGCAGGAAACACCACCAGACAGTCAACTCTCTGATGCAATTGTTTATTGCTTTTATTACCTTGGGAAGGCCTTGCAAGTCTTTGAATTTTCTGTACTTCCTGTGCTTTATGACTTTTACCTCCTGTGTGTGGTTTTGTCCATTTAGTATTTTTTAGCCTCCCTCCAAGAAGGGATGTTCCAATTTGGAGGCTAGAAATAGAATAAATACCCACTTACTATGTGACCCAACATTTTTCTAGGTTATTTTTCAGAAAAAAGGAGTAAATAATTAAATAAAAATAAAAAACTATATCTGAATATATAGTACTTTATTCTTAATTGTCAAAAACTTCTAATCAAAGTAGCCAAGTCCAAACTCAACCATGGGATGTTTGAACTCTGATAAATTCATGCAATTTAATTTTACTTGGTAATAAAAGAAACAAAATATTGATTTATGAAATTATATGGAAATGGTTTAATTCATTCTGGTTAATGAAAATTCCTAAATTTCCAAAGGTTGCACAAGATTACATTTCTATAACATTCTAGTAAACCCAAAACTATAGTGATGTGAACATATTCATGTATTTCTGGGGCTGAGGCAGGGGCGGTGAGTGAGACTGGGAAGAATTTGATGTAAGTTCCTAGAGCTGTTTTCATTCTAGAAAACCTAGTCCATTTTTATAGACTCCTAATGCACTCTAACCAACAAAGTTTTAGCAAATGTGAATTATTGGAAATGTGCTTTCACATTTCCAATATAAATTAGTTATTTCAATAAAAAGTAGAAATAAAATAAATAAAGTAAAGTTCTTGACTAGGAGTAATAAGAAGTAGAAGCAGAGCCCTGAAACTTAAATTCCAAGTGGTCTTACACATGATGGTCAAGTCTGCAGAATAAGGTCATTGAGTCCCTAGTTTCCTCAGGAACAATATGATCTGTTGTTCTTGCCTTCATTTAGGAGAAGTGTCTGTCATAGATATCTTACCAATCAATGTTCATGCATCATTTGGCTCCATTCAGGGTGATACAGCCCATAAGAATTTCCTTATTAACTTATAGTAATATATTTCTATATTACAGAAATACTTTTTAGTTAAAGATGATTTATCTCTTGGTATAAATTATTTATAAATTTTCCCTCTGTTAGTCAGTTCATGCTGTTGTAATAAAATGCCATAGACGAGGTGACTGGGATAGCTGACAATCCTTTCTCATGGTTGTGAAAGCTGAGAAGTCCTCTGTGAAGGTGATGGTAAATGCAATTCGCAGTGGGTCTCTTTCTGGTTGTAGAGGACCACTCTGTCTCTGTGATCATTTTACTTGAGAAGAAGGAGAGGTGGGGGGGAGGGAGAAAGAGAAAGAGAGAGAGAGAGAGAGAGAGAGAGAGAGAGAGAGAGAGAGAGAGAGAGAGAGAGAGAGAGAGCCATTTTTCAGGAAGTCATCTAAACCTAACTATCTCCCTATTACCCCCAAATACCTCACACTGGAGATTAGGCCTCTGACAAGTGAATTCTGGTGGAAATACACAAACCCAGTCCATGATAAATTCTAGCCCTTGCTCTTATCTCTGATCAAAAATAACACTAGAAATAGTGTCAGATCACACGGCAAAATGAAACAGAACAAAATAGGATCAGGAAAAGAGCAAACTGACCTGGATTTTCCTCACTACTTAGTACTTGTCAAGGTAAGGTTTGTCACTGAAGTCACAAAATTAACATTAATTTGAAGATCATTATGTATAAGTTATATGTGATTAACAATGTCCTGATGTATTTTCATAAACTTTTTAGTGTGTGTGTGTGTGTGTGTGTGTGTGTGTGTGTGTGTGTGTGTGTGTGTGTGTAAGTAAGCACTTGCCTGTCATGATGCACATTTGGAGGCCTGAGGACAACTTGCAGAAATAGGTTCTCTCCTCACCCCATAGGGGCTAAAGGTATCAAACTCTAGAAACCAGGTTTGGCAGCAAGTGCCTTTCCCCATTGAGCAATCTTGCCAACTCTGACTGCAGTTTTAGAATACTTCTGTGTGATGTATATACTGTCCTACTTTAACTCTCAAGCAATAGTTTGGTCACTTTATAAATACTAAACTGCACAAAAGCACAAGATGATCTTAAAGAATAGCTGGGTTTGCTAATGAAATGATCTTTTGAAGATATTTGTTTTTCTCTTCCTAAAGAGAACATTTTTTGTGTGTGTTTTAAATCTATTTCCTGGAAAAACACTTTAGTATTAATTTCCATGCATAATTCAACAAGGTCAGGTCTGACATTTAAAAAACCTGACAGTGGGTGCTAAAAAAAGGTTTCAGGAATTATATTATCAGATATAGGCAAGCCGCAGTCATCACTTACTATTAGAAATTGTGCATGTTTCACATTTTACCCAGCCACAAAATATGCAAATGAGCCAGAAGTCGCATATTTTGCACTTTTGGGATTTATTACTCTCACCATAGAATCATACTGCTTTTCTTCTCCACAAAATATGGAGAAGATTCTTCTGTTTTTACACTTACAGATCTGGCTCTTGATTTAATTGGGGGAAAATGCAAAGGGGAACAAGAAAAGAGGGAGTGTGAGGGGGAAGAAGAGGAAGAGGAAGAGAGGAAGGGAGGAAGAACCAGATGGAGAGGAAGGCCTAAGTTCAAACTTTGCTGTTCAACTGCAGGTGGAGCTTTGATTTAACCTGCTTACGTCTTGGTGGAAATGAAGATGCCCATCAAAAATATGAATGTCTTTTGTTCCCAACAATTTACAGCATTTTATGGCCTATTTCATTACATCATAAATGTCATAATGACCAAATGTTCCATGAAATGTCATAAAATGCCATGAATTACAGCTATCATTGAGCTACACGTCTGGAAAACTGGGCTTCTGGCTCATGGTCAGGTGACACTGGATATTTTTTGTGCATTTCAAAATCTCTGAGTACTGTAGTACCAAGTTAATTAATTTTAATTCATTGTCCAAATGTACCTTGGTTCTCTCTCAAAAAATATTAATTAGTCTGGAGTCCATGCTTCACTGAATCAAATATTTCCCAATTATTAACTGTTATTTCTTTAAAAATCAGGTGTTGAAAGAAGCCTACCATCTTGTTTTAGCAAAGAACTCAGACATGGGGCAGCATTTATTTCCTCTACTGCTTCATTTTCAGTAATTGGATGTTGGCAGCTTGAGGGCTGAATTGATCACATTGCTCACATTCAGCAATGAAGACATCTTCTTTGGCCACAGCATCTTCCCATTCTCCTATATGTGGCAGAACATAATTCCGTGTTTGAGTGTAAGGAGGAAGTGGGGAGACATAATGATGCTGTTCATACTCCACACCTGCATTTCTGGATCTATTTTTATTAGGTGGTTTTATTCCATAGCTTTGATCCAACTGGAAAGGAAATTTATGTTGCTAGCAGAGAAGGAGTTTTAAAATATTAATTTTCAATTTGTATCAACATTTTAGAGCATTTTTCTCAACCCAAAAAGGATATTATGAGTTTCCTCCTCTAGGTTTTAATGTGCCCCTCCATCTCTTAAGTGTGGGTTTAACCTGTACTGCACCTACACACAGAAGTTGGAGGAAGAAATTGACACGGTGCTTTCAGTTTCTCCTTCATGACATTTATTCAAGATTTCAAAAGCAAACATGTATTCAAGTCCAGCTCAGTGTCAGGTTGATAAACTAGGACATTTTTACTGAATGCTATTTTCCAACTCCACAGAGGATTAAGCATTTAAGTATGTATTTAAGCTAGCACTTTTAACTAATATCAGAAGCTCTTCCTATCCTTTTCTTCTTAACTGATTTTTCTACCCTTTTTAACACTGAATACATTCACAGCAAACTAACTTAACCCTTCCTTTTGGACAAGGGTATATGGTGTAGTCAACTGATATGAATATATATAATATTATAATATATATATATATATATATTCTATATATATATATATAGAATATATATAATATAATAATAGACACACTGGCTCTTTGTAGTTCTACTTTCAGTTTATTTCTGTTTAGAAGACAGAATAGTTGAAAATGGGACAGGAAAGAACATCCAAGTTTCCCACATCTGTGCCAGCTTCTCTCTTACCTCCCTCAACTTTCATTTCTTTCAGACCCAGCTAATTATTTAACCATGATTTCTTCACAATTCTTTGGCCAGCACCAATGGTCATTTAATACATAGGCTGCCAATCATCCTCAAATCAACTATATTTAGAAAAAAGTAAAGCACACAGTTCTATCAAACATATTTTCCTGAAGCAATTAATTTTTCTTGGTAGGGTTCAGAACCTGCTACCCCCAAAGTGGCCTTTGAGAAGATAGAAGAAGCAGGACGCTGTCCCCAACTTTCAGTCCAATGTTGTCACCTGGAGCAAGACATCAAAGGGTTCTCTGGTTTTTCCTTCTAAATGAGTCATAAGAACTCCATTCTACAGAGGGTTCCAGAAGCTAGCAGGAGAGGGACAAGGAAGCAGTTGGTAAACAAACAGCTGCTTAATTATCCCCATGTAATCATCATGATTCATATACCTTTCATCCAGTCATATTTCTTCAGGGTACTCCATAACATTGGTTTTCCATTTCATTGTATACTTATTTCTGAATTTTCTTGTGTCATATAAAATTATATTAAACAAATCTATATGATGTTTTCTTGTTTATCTGTCCTTCATTATAGTAGTTTAGTGGTGATGAAAGAGGAAAAGATATTGCTCATTCTGTCTTGTGCTCTTGTATAGAAAAATTAAAACATTTTTGGTTTAGAAAAGAGTCTTAAAGTAATGGAACTTGTCATACTGAAGGTCTATCTGGCTGAACAATGAATTTTAATACAAATCTAGGTGCTTAGCTTATTATAAAACCCCAAGGTAATATCCCAAAGCCCAACTCAGCAACAACAGTATTATAAGACAATTTATATATTCCAGAGGGACCATTTACTGCAGGCCTTCGGGCACTTTCTACTGTGGACAAGGCAATGATAAAATGTCAACTCAGTGTTTCAGTATTGCCAAGTATGTAATGCACACCCCTTACTACAGTCTTTATGAAGTGGCTATAATGACAAAAATTTCTAAGAAATGCCTATTTAAGAAATTTTTACAATTTGAAATTCCTCATTGTTTCTATTTGCTAAGCTCTATCTGTCATGCCATTATAACTCATAATTTTCAATCTTTTTAAAAGTTTATCATATATAATGTACTGTACTTTGGAAGCTATGAAAACCTAAGTTTGAACTCCATGTATTTTTCTAATTAGACATTCAAACTGTAATAACTTCTAGTTAACAAACAAACAGATAAACAAAACCAAGGAAAGAAAAACTAAGCTAACTCTATAGAAACACTGACGGTTTTAGAGGAAAGATGTTGGACTATGATAAATGCAGTATCTGGTTTTGTGAATGAGCCAATGAAGAATACATCCTTCAGTGTTTGCTAAGTTCTTATGTGCTTTTTAACTTTTCCATTTTACATGGCCTCTTAATATTGTTTATCAATAAATTTTTAAAAGAAAATCTCACTGTTTTTATGGGCTGTTTTATTTTTGAATGACATTGTGTGCTAAGCCTATTAGAAGATATAAAGATAAAAGAGATATGATCTATTCAAAAAATCAGCCTGAGCAGTCTAGAAGAAATCAGAGTCTATTTAAGAGAAGAAAAATGTACAGGAGAACATAGGAGGAGGAGGTATTGAATATTAAGTTCTTTCTTGTGCTTTTATTTTCAAGAGGATACTAAGCATTTAAATTGTTAATAATAGAGGCAATAAAAACGATTAATACTTCACCAAAACAGGAGTAGCAAATATATGTACATTTATTATGATCTTATGGTTTTTTTAAAAAATATTTTTGCTTATTAAAGAGCAGAAAAAAGATAGGTAGAGATTTTCAAGCCATTGGAAACATACCACACTTTTGTGTGTCTTCTCTGTCTTAAGGTTTAGGGAAAGATTGTAATTTCTTATAGACAAAATTCACATTTTAGTTTTTAAATTGTGGCTATACCTTGTACTGTTCCATAATTGTGAACCGTGAATGGTTCTGTTTGAATTATAAAAGGGCCGTTTTGGCATATTAGTAGAAATAAACATGGCAAATTATTTGAGACAAGAACGAAAGAACTTTCAAAGAGCTGAATAGCATCCAGTTAGCAATATAGGGATTGAGGAAAATCAGTGTGTGAAATCCATCGTTGTGTGTGTGTGTGTGTGTGTGTGTGTGTGTGTGTGTGTTTCTCTGTGTATCCCTGGCTGTCCTGGAACTAGTTCTGTAGACCAGGCTGGCCTCAAACTCACAGAGATTCACCTGCTGGAATTAAAGCCTTGCCAGACCACTGCCCAGTGTGAAATCTAGATTAATACAGAGATCATTTACAGTTTGCAAAAAAATTAACATGGAATTTGATAAGTTGTTTTCTCAGAAAAAAATATAAGATGAATGCCAGGCCTGAGCTGTCTAAACAGGCATAACCAGGTAGGCCACCTGAACAGAACTTGACCTTGCTCTATTTATAACATCAGAGACACTAAACTAGGACTATTTCCCATATATCTACATATATCTATATCTATATCTATATCTATATCTATATCTATATCTATATCTATATCTATATCTATATCTACATATATCCCCAATCAACGATGACACTCAAGTTGCTCGCAATATTAGGACATAATTAATAATAGTTATTATTAATCTATTCAGTTATACCTGGAGATTCTAATGCACTAATCAATCATGATGACTATCACACAATGTTGTATGAGACAGCCCCTAAATGTTGGCTTCTGAGCTTTGACCCCTTTTGGTTTGATGTTACCAAGAGGGAAAGCTGTGTTCATTTTGGTGGGTCAAAAGTTGATCCCTTTCTTTATTAATTTAGATTAATTTATGGATATATATGTATGTATCTTAGGATGATGATCATATTTTAAAATAGTAATAACAAAAAATCTGGTGATTGATGGTCTTGCATTTTCCTGCAGCATGTAGACAAGGAGGTTAATGGCATGAATTGAAGCCAGAGCCAAATTATGAAATTTTCATATCATTTTCAGTATAATGATAATGTTAACTAGTGCTATGAAAGTATACTAGTCTTAACAGATATTATCATTGTTTCTGCTTTGTAGGCTCAAACAACTAGATCACAAATCAGATAGAGGGCTGTAAACTTACCAAAAGCTAATAAATTCAAGAAACAGGGAAAGGAAACCACAGGAGCTGAAAAGTGAGGCAGATCCTGTACCTGGTAACTGGAACTACAGAATCTTCCATTGCAAATGACAGGTGCACTATGAAGGGAATGTATAGACACATGGAAACTCAGTGACAATTTCAGCTTCAGACTCCACAGGATACTCATGCTCAGACAATGACTGCTGAAAGCTGTTGTTGGGGCTCAGAAAATGACACCAAAATTGTGCAGGTGCAGACTTCAAGCTGTGAGCACCTGGGGAAGGGCTTTCTCTGAAGTTCTCTTATCTACCTAAACCTGGATAAACCAGAGAAACACAGTTGCCTTCAATCTTCATACTGCAATTTCTTTAACCAAGAATGATTAGACACATACCATACAGAAAGAGACTGAATGATCAAATACCACACTTAGGGTCCATGGGCTTTTGGGTCCATTCATCTCCCTAAAACCATTTATTCCCCCTGGAAAAGTAGCTCTAGCTCCCATCTTTCCCTCACCTATGAAAAGGGCATTTAAGTCTCACACATCTGATTCTATTTCAGTTTATTTCTGGGCCTCTCTTGAACATGCACTTGTTACTAAACTCACGGGCTCTTTCTCTGGTCAAGCTATGTCCATGTATTTCAGCAGACTTAACAGCCAACCCTCAGGAGAGTTTGCATCTCCATACTGTGTTTTGTCATCTCTGAGATCTGTCTGGTGTGACTTTGTTTGCATAAGAACTGACATGTGTAGATGTAACCAATCGTCTTGTTAAAATAAGAAACACAGAGCCAATGTAAAAGAGAAAGCCCAGAGGTCAGAGCTCAGAGCTAAAATCTTACCTCCTGCAGTGCTCCTAGCTTCCCCGAGAGAGAGCTTCTTCCTGTTTGTCTGTCTTTAAATAGTCTTTCTGTTCTGCCTTCTCATTGGTTGTAAACCCAACCATATGACTGCCTCGTCACTGCCTGTAAGTACCGCCCTCCATTATGTCTCCAATACTGGCTGTATCCCTGAACACACAGAAATCTACCTAGCTCTTCTAACCACCACACTCTTGCTATGGCTCTAATAGCTCTGACCCCAGGGCAACTTTATTTATTAACATAAAATTAAAATCACATTTCAGTACAAATAAAATATCACCATCTGCAGGGCTCTTATTTTCCACTTAAGTTAATCTAAGGAGTCTGTGTTTCTTCAGGAATTTCCACAATAAAGTACATGTGTCCTCATGGGCTAGACCTTGGAATTCCTTTTCCCTAATCCTAGGTCTTTTTTTTTTTTTTTTTTTTTTTTTTTTGGTTTTTTCGAGACAGGGTTTCTCTGTGTAGCTTTGCGCCTTTCCTGGAGCTCACTTGGTAGACCAGGCTGGCCTCGAACTCACAGAGATCCGCCTGGCTCTGCCTCCCGAGTGCTGGGATTAAAGGCGTGCGCCACCAACGCCCGGCTCTAATCCTAGGTCTTATTCCCAACTTTTAAGGTTGTGTAGAAATGGGCTTCTCCAAAGCATACTGGATCAGCACAACTCATGTTCTTATAACAATACAATAATGCTGGAAATGGCAGGAATATTGGTAATTTTATTAGTAGATTTGCCAGCAGAAGAAGATGAGACATAATGTCTATTTGAAATCATCAGGGCTTCTGAGGATTTGTATTCCCCTTAGCTGGTCATATGTTTTCTCACATATTTACTTAAAGCGTTGAGTACTTTTTTTGTTTATAAGTAGGTACATGCACACACATCTGTTTATGTAATTCAGAAGACAACCTATGATTTTCTTACTCATGTGCTCATGAGTGCTTGTAATTCTAGCTTCAGAAGGTCCTCTTCTGGCTTCCCTGGGCACCTGCATACACACACACACACACACACACACACACACACACACACACACACAGGCGTGAACCTGATACCACAAATATTTTTTTTTCAATTTTCAGGTGAGAAAACTTGAAAATAAATGCTAAAACGGTTCCGTTGAACATGAAATATTACAAAACTTTTGCTTTTATAAAAGACTTTTAATGTCTTACCCTACTTAGGCTGGAAGGAAGTGGTTAGTGTCCCTCAGTATCAGGGATGGTGTAAACACTGAGATTTTCTAAGGGTAGGTAAACATAAAATAATATGATTCTCTATGCTTTTTGTCTTAGCTAGGGTTTCTATTGCTGTGATAAAACACCATGACCTTAAAGCAAGAGGGTGGAGTTTATTGGGGTGCTGCTTACTCGCTTGTTCCACATGGCTTGCTCAGCTCATTTTCTTATAGAATCCATGACCACCAGCCCAGGGGTGGCCCCATCCACAATGGGCTGGGACCTCCCAATCAATTACTAATTAAGAAAATGTCTCCAAGTTTGCCCACAGTCTGATATTTCGGTTGCATTTTCTCATTTGAGGTTTCCTCCCCAGACGACTATAGTTTGGGTTAAGTTGAGCATAAATCTAGCCAGCACACTCTTTTTCAAACATCCCTAACATTATTTCTCTACCCTCCCTCTGTATCAGTAATATAGCTGCCTAAATAAGACCTCAACAATAACAATACCAGTTGACATATCAGCATGGATGGGAGTAGGGAGAATTTTGCAAGGCCCAACCCTAGAAGAGGAACAACAGGCAATTGATGATTAATGAGAAAGTGAGATTCAATCTTCCCCAGATATGAGTCCCTAACTGGTTACCTGGTACCAAGTGGTTAGCATCTATACGTGTGAACAACACTAAATAAACTAAGTTGTTTTTATTTCTATTGCTATGTTTATATGCAACAATGATATTTAAAGAATAAAAAGAGAGAGTAGGGAGGTAGGGGTAGATTTGGGAGGTGTGGTGAAGTGTATGGATATGATCCATATAAACTGTATAAACTTTTCAAAGAATGAATGAACAATACAGTTTTAAATTAAAGGTCCATCTTTGTTTACTGCAGCCTGTTTGGCTGCAGCCACCAGGTGTCAGTAAGACTTGGAAAGCACTAGTGTTTACACAGTGTTGTGTGTGATTCTATTCTTTCAGCTTCTAGCAGCAAATTAATACAGTTTTTGGTACTGTTTTGCTTGGTCCAGTGTGAGAGATGCAGTTTATTGAAAGAGCCACTGAGCAAAGTCATCAACCTTAAACCTTTTAATCTAATGTTCAGGTATGCCAAGATCTTGTTTCCTCACACTTAGAAAACATGGACTAGTTTGTTATTTTCAAGAATAAAGTACTTCAATATTTATAGTCAATAACCCATCACTCCAAGAAGGGACAGTGCATTTTTAAGTAGGTGTAGAGCTGGTAGGGCAGCTTGCCTGTAAACTACCGCATGTAGTTGCTTACATGTAACTTACTACAGGAAGTCAATCATCAAAGAAAAAGTAGAAAAGCTAACACTGTATTCAACTTTTAATATTGCTAAAACCAATGCTTGGAGCCCTTTAGAAACTTAAATTAAATGAAGCCTTTCCTTACTAGCCATGGACTTGTTTTATTAATCTCAATTCTTATACTTCTTGACCTTCTCAGCAGCAGTTATTTACACAACTTGAAAATGAATATATTTGACCTTGCACCAGGCTACCTGACTATTTTGAGATTATATTAATTGCAGTCATATAAACAATGACATAAAAGTTGAAATTAAATCTTATAGCATATCCATGACATCATCACCAAAAAGTATTTCATATCTCTAGGTCCCCACAAGAGGTTTGATTTATAGTAATAGCTTATTTTGACAATGGTCTTAATTTTTTTTCTGAGGTATATATTTCAGCTGCTAGTCGCTCCCATCAAAGTCTGAACAAGGTCAAAATTCTGTGGACTCAAGGCAATTCCCATGTAGAACACACAAATCTACACCATCTTTGAATCAAATCCAGCAGTACAAGAGCCCAGCTGTCCCCTTGTCTGTTGAAACTATCAAACTGACCTGGTTTAGATAGGCTGTCAGCATTGGTTTGGAGGGCTTTGTTTTCTCAAGACTGTAAGAGTCATCAAGTTTATCTTAGAAAGTTTGCCAACACCAAGGGAAAAAAGCCCCAGTTCTCAGTGTTTCACCCCGCATTCCTCATGATTGGGTTTTGACCTTTGCTTGTTACAGTGTTCACAGTTTTTTGAAAAGAAGCAACCACTGTCACTGGTAATTTTGAATCAGATATTTTCTACTTCTGAATAAATTGACTTCAAGATGCTTCTGCTCCAATGCTGATGAACAGCAAGCTACAGTGGCTAGACTGGATTTTTCCTGGGGCTTGGCAAAGCTCCCTTCCTCCCAGCTGTTGCTTACATGTCTTTCCATCCTTCAAAACTGCACATTTCTGGAAATGAAAGTAGGGGAGAGTTATCCCACAAAGAGAGAAGTGAGGCTGCAGAAAGGGTCCAAGCAGCTTTAGATGTTAATATTGGATATGAGGTTTAGTGTTATGAAGGAAGACACATTTTCCTCTGTCACTAAAGTACATGTGTCTAGGTCTGCGTGTGTCTAAGAGAGGTGAGGGGTAACAGAACTGATGAGTGAACAGAGATGCACTTGTTACGATTCTTTGTGTGCAACTTCTCTTTTGCCTAAAGTGACTGTTCTTTTTGTATTTGCCACATTTCTTGAAACACATACTTTGTGATGCTCTTAACCCTTTCCATATCACCTTATGTCATGTAATCTGTTGGGCAGGGGTTGAGAGATACAGTGTGCCTGATATTCCTCACCTTCTACCATTTCCCTTAGCGTGCCTTCCTCATTATCACTATGAATCTTCTGACTCTGACTGGGTAGCGATTTACTACTGGTTCGAGTCAGTGAGATGCACAGCTAGTGCCTAGCCCAGTGCCCAGGACAACAGTCGTGAAAAATTATGAAAAGTATTAATAAATAAAAAATTTAGGAGCTAGCAATCTGCTGGGAGGTCTTAAGAATATAAACAAATTACTTATATTTTATAATGAAACTTATTTTATTCAAATGTTGTCAACCTAGTTGGGACATCTGGTAGTTCTAAACAGACATGGTAAAAGATCTGAGCAGAAAGGACATGCATTTAATTAATGAAAAGCACTGGGTAGAATTATAAAAAGAGAATATTGAATGACTAGGTAAAATCCAATGTTTGAGGTAGCAAATAGCTGTGAACTGTTAAGAGTTCCGTGAGTTTTAGGAACCCTAGTGAACAAAAGTGATATTGTCAACAAGCATCCCCTAGGTTGCAAGTGTGCAGGAGAGAAATTGGATCAGCAATTGAACTTTGGTTATACTCCAACTTTGAAGTTGGAACATGACCTAAGAATATCACGAGATTTATCACTTTTGATGGTTCTCAGATTGCTTAGGCAGCCAGGATGCCCTTTTAAACTCTCCATCTGACTGACTGTCTGCATCCTTTCCTACAGAGCATGGGCCTCTGCCACAGTGCTCCCCACATTCATCATGTTCAGATATGTCTACTGCAATGTGTTTTTCTGAAACCAGAGCAGAGAAGCATGTGGAGACTGCAGCTGGTACCGAATGCAGTGCCTTACATCATGCCATAAGAGAGTCTTCAAGAGAGTGTGACTCTGACTCACAGGTACTCAAAGAGAAAGCATCCCCAGGGAGGCCTATCTATCTCACTGCAGGAAGGATAGAGCTGAAGATGATTTCTTAAGTCATTTAAAACTTTCAAAAGCCTTATAAATGCCTGAAAAGAGTACACATGGTGTGCGGGTCTTTTAAAGAGAACATGTCATCATCAAAACCTTCTCCATTTGAAATATTTAAGAGGGAATAATTTTCTGCATTAACATTTTTTTTGACTGACGAACAAATTTTTGTACCCTAATGCATTTGGTTCTACTATATATTTGTGATTATGACTTCATACAATAAGCACATATGTAAATTGACTAACACTTTCCTCTGTTTGCTTGTTTGTTGAGTAAATATTTACTGAGCACTACTGCCTTTAAACAAGCTAAATACTATGAGATATTTTAAACATTCAATGCAAAAATAAATAGATCCCCCAACATTTACAAGTCAGGGTAGAAAAGAATACAATCACTCACATCTCCATAATAAAAGATAAGAGGCAGTATTCTACCTGAGAAAAGTGAAGGCTAGTCATTCTCAGGTGGGTCAGAGGGGATGGTGGAACTTTCTAAAGATTTTTCTTGTAAAACCACATATTCAGCTCCTTAAAATGTGATGACTTTGAAATCAAGCCAAAAATTAATTGAAGTTGAAACCAGTAAGCATAACAGTCCCAGGTAGTGAAGCTTATGTGTTTGTATTTAATTGGCAAAAGTTACTTGATTGGAATCCTGTCAATCACAGACATGTGCATGGCTGACTCGATCTCCTGAGCAACTGAGGTGGTGTTCAATGAAGAGTGTTTTTATTAAAGTAACTGGAATACAGAGGCTGCTGCAAACAAATCAGCCCTATGTCTGGGAACACTCTGTCTCAAAATTTGAAGCAGATTAGAATGTCAGCTTAACAAGAATTTTGTTTCCTATATCTTGGGGTTTGTTTCCTGCATGGTAGGGTGACAGAAACATAATTTAATTCAAGATATAACCAACTGTGGTGGTTTGGATTGGAATATGTGAATACTTGGTTCCAAGTTGGTGATGGCATTTGGATAGGCTTAGGACATGTGGCTTTGCTGAAGGAAGTATGTCACTTGGGGTAGCTTTGAGAATTCAAAGAGTCCTGCCATTTTCAGTTAGCACTTTGCTTGGTGCTTGAGGTTCAAGATAAGAGCCTCCAGCGTCTGCTCTACCTGCCATGATTGCTGCCTGCTGTCAGATTTCCCCACCATGACCAACGTTTACCCTCTGGATGCGTAAATCAAACATACTCTCCCTTCTTTGTGTAGGTTGCTTTGATCATGGTATATTATCAAAGCAATAGAAGAGCAATTAATACACAAACATCTCCTCTTTCACTTAAATTTAGAGAAGCTACATAAAGGAAAATCTGGAAGTACTTACAGTGTCTTAATGTGGGTAAGGACCATTGCTTTGAATGAATTATTCTAGCTGTAGCTTCCCAAGACTGAAATCTGTCTTTGCTCAAAACCTGAAAGAAACAAGGAGACAGTTTTGAGGAACAATTCAGACGTGTAGGTGGGCATACTCAAAGGGAATTGTATCAGAGCTGGTTAAGTGTGGATTCTCAGTGTTGTGATAATTAGGAGTTCACACTTAAATATCCAGCACAGAGAGTGGCTAGAGGAGAACTGGCCAGAATGGTTCATTCCTTGCCTTGGGCCACTTGTGTGTGGTGGGGATTTTGACAAAGAAAATAAAACAGAAGCAAGTCTATGGGAGAGAAAATATAATAACAGTGTGTAAATGCAATCTAGATTAATAAGGTGAACTTGACATTTTTAGTGCCAAGAAGGCTTTCCATAACCTTAAAATGAATATATGAAATTCTAAAATATGAAATGTAGAGCACATACCAAACTGACTATGTGCAATTTTCCCAGTGATCCATTGTGGGTATCTTCAGTATTTGATGTTAAATCCAGGTTGTCAGTTAGAGGTTATGAACCTCACCAGCCCTCCCACCAAGTATTATTAATATTATTTCCTCTTAGCCTACAGCACAACACATCCATAAATATTTTGTTACTGGGAGAGCAAGATTCAAAATTAGCCAAAATTTACCTTTTAAAAGGATTTACTAGCTTTGTAAAAGGCTAGACTGAAATCTTCATATGATTTCCTTTAATATTAAGACAAAGATGCCAACACCACTACTTATAAATACACATCATAACAAAAGTAAGGGATGCAATTGTCTTTATGCATAAAGGATCATGATACCCTTTGTGACATGTTTAATGTCACCAATTTTATTCTTAAACACCCCTCTCCCCACTGAGCAGATAGCACTGTCCAGTGAAACGTATAGGAATGGGGGTGTGTTTTTTAATGTTACCATGGAGTTAATCCCAGCACTCTCGGCAGATGTTCTGATTTAGGCCAGCTAGAGAACGCTGAAGTGATGCCAGCATGTGAAGTTAGTAAAGTGTGGTCTTAGCTGTCACCTTAAACACTGGGGCAGTCTGCTGTCAGGTCTCTGCTTCGTTTAACCTTGCCATTCTCTTCTGTGTTTCCCTTCTTAATGCTTGCAACTGTCTAGAAACCTTCACTCTAAAGGAAATCAATAAATTGATTTCTTCATTTATTTTGTTTATTAAACAAGCATTCATTCAGTGACTAAAGGGTGAGAAAGTATTTTATGAACTGCAAGAAATCTAACAAGAGTCACCACTTTATGCTGGCAACAGACATTTGACTATTAGATTGAGTTTTTTAATGCTATTTCTGTGATATATGTGTGTGCATATGTGTAGATTTCCAAACTAACAAAAAAATACGAAAGCAAAAATAACAAAGATCCCCAGTGAAATTTAGCTGATAGTCATGTTTGTGCTTTTTGTGAGCATGCCTTCTCTTGAGTCAAAGAACATGCAATGACTGCTTCTGACAGGTACTCTAGTTAGGATTGCTGCATTGAGAACCAGGCTAGTGTTAGACCATGAAAGAGATCAGACTTCATCATAGGGGAGAGCTGCGCAGCTGTGGATCAGCCATTTCAGAAAGGTTGTCCAACCCTCTGGAGTTTCTCTGTCATAGCTCTGGGAAGGGTATGACCTATCCAGTTTTGTAAAAGATGCTCAAGTTACAGAAGTTAAGTAGGGAAATGTTCATTAGATCAAACATGTCACTTCTTCCTCTCTCTATAGCCTGCATATATACATCATTACTGTCTTTATTAATTTTCAGTTGCTACATAATACATCACCAGAAGTTCAGGGACTAGAATGAGCACATTTTTATCTTCTAGTTTCTCTGTTTTGAGAATCCAAACACAGGTAGTTCTGTTTCAGGGATTTTATCAGATTAAAGTCTAAGAATTTCCCAAGACTTGGGAGCTTCTATGACACTTAGATGGACAAGGATCCACTGTTGAGCCTCAGTGGTTATTGGTAGGCTTCAGATCTTTGGTGACCATGAGCCTGAGACCATCAGCCCCTGACACTTTCAGTGACTTGTTACATTGGCCTCTTCAGAGCTGGCTATCTCACAGAGCAAGCTTGAGAGAGACCGAGTAAATTATCTCCAGGTAAGTTGTTGGGCACTGAGATCCTCCTATACATGGCAACCATCGAAGTTTAGCCTTTGTCAAAGAGGGGAATTATTTCCATGACAAAGTTGAAAGAATTATACAAGGGCATGGATGGAAAATGCTCAAATAATTTATGAATACCTTGGAATCTGTTATGTACCCTAGTTGTTGTTATATTTTTCCATTACAAAATATTGAAATCAATTATTTGTTTAAAAGCATAAACTTCAGAGATGTATAACCTAGAATCAATACCATTAACCAACAGAGTATTTGACATTGCATTAGTTATTGCTTTGTGCCTCAATTTCCCTTCCTAAATTTAGAAAAAGAATCACGCTAACTTCTTAAGATTGTGTTGGGGAGGCAGAGCCAGGCGGATCGCTGTGAGTTCGAGGCCAGCCTGGGCTACCAAGTGAGCTCCAGGAAAGGCGCAAAACTACGCAGAGAAACCCTGTCTCGAAAAACCAAAAAAAAAAAAAAAAAAAAAAAAAAAAAAAAAAAAAAAAAAGATTGTGTTGGTTTGAGGGAGTTCTCATAATTGAGAAGCTTCAGAGCAGCCCTGCTAAGTGCTGCTATAATTTTTAGATACTATGGCAAGGAGTCATTATCTAACTTGAACCTGAAACATGAACACTCAAGAACATGTTACCAGAGCACCACTTCACAGAAAGAAGCCAGCTTACAAAGTAGAATTAAGTCACAGAATCTGGCTTTCTGCGTGGAGAATGTGAGGGCTTTGCACCTATCCCTTTAGCTCTGAGGTTCAAGCAAGAAAGCAGAAAATGACAAGTCCAACACATTCTCCTGTTTCCTCCCATCTGAAGTGAGTAAACCATCACATTATGTTTTTGCTCTAAAAAGTGGGAAATTCCACTGTTTTATGGATCCAAGATGAGCAAGCACCTTGTTTTGCCCCATTTCTTAACTCTTTACCCATTACCATGACCTGGATGCACTGCATAGACAGGACTCCAGCTACCTCTATTCTTATGTCAGTATGTTCTAACTCACCTCTCTCTCACTGGCCTCTGACCTTTTTGACCACAGGAGCTTCCTGTAGGTAACTGTTATGTCATCTAAGTAAAACACATTCTCTACACCTTTTCTCACTTTCCTTAGTTTGTCTCAGTTTTCATGTTATTCACTGCTGTGACTCTGCTCATGGAAGTTCTGCCATTCCTAGGAACTGTCTAGGACACATCCATCTGCCTAATTCTTCCTCAATCTTTGCTTGCCAATCTTGTGCTGTTGTGTTATGAAGTAATTAGTTTTGCTGATTATTTTCATCTGGATTGTCTACTGTATACTCAACATTGTACTACCAATTAAAGCATCATGTTTCCAATTTAAGAAAGTCTCACACAATTTATTTAAACATATTTTCATCATTTTATGTGTATAGGTGTTTTGCCTGCATGTGTATCTATGCACCATGTGTTGGCTTCATACCTAAGGATGCCTAAAGAAGATGTCAGCACCTCTGGAAATGGAGTAATGGATGGTGTGAGCCATCACATGGGTGCTTGGAACCTAACCTGGATCCTCTGGAGGAGGAGCCCATTCTCTTTGTGTCCAAAGCACTTTTCAGTCTCTCACAATGCATTTTAAATAAAGAAGATGAAAATACATATTCTATGCATAATTAGGACTCAATAAAAAATTAGTAATATAAACTAATCTCAAAAGTGATTGCTTCTGGGGGATATTTGACTTTGCAGTGATTTTAGTTTTATTCAAACTTGTTCTGTGTTATTTTTGTTTTGTTTTATAATCTTTCAACTTCAAGTACTATTAACAGAATACATTACTAATACAATCTTAAAAGCTTCTCCGTATAAATATCTTCATAGCTGAAAATCAGTGGGTAGCTGGTGTAGATGTAACAGTCTTATTAAATAAGAAACACAGAACCAAATGCAAAGTTAAAAGCCCAAGAGGTTAGAGCAGTAGCTAAGAGCTGAGACTAAAACCACCTTCTTACCCTTCACTGCTGCTGCTGCCATCCTTCCCCTGAGAAAGAGGCCTACTTCCTCTGTGTCTGTCTTTTTATTGACTTTCTGTTCTGCCTTCTTATTGGTTATAAACCCAACCACATGACCTCCTCCTCACTGCCTGTCTATACAGACCTCTAAGTCTCTATCCTTGGTATTGAGATTAAAGGCGTGTGTCTCCATGCTGGCTGTATCCTTGAACACACAGAGATCTGCCTGTCATGTGATCGGGATTAAAGGTGTGTGCCACGACTGCCCGGCTTCTGCTATGGCTTGCTATTAACTCTGACCCCCAGGCAACTTTATTTATTAATATACAAATAAAATCACATTTCAGCACAAATAAAATATTACCATAAGCTGGGTACAATGTTCATTTAAGTCTTGATATCCTTATCAAACAAGATGTGAGCCAGATGTTTTAACTAAGCATGTAGGGTGCAAGAAAGAAGAAAAAAAAGAGTGGTATGGTTAAACACACTTTGGTTAGAATCTTAAGGAAGTGTTTTAAACAGTGTGGGGTGGTGGTGATGATGGTCGTGTGTGTGTGTGGGAGGGTCGGGGGTCGGGCAGTGTGTGTGTAAAATGTGCCTTGCCAAAAGGAACAGTGTAGCTATCACCTGATCACTTTGGATCAGAAAGAATACTGAGGAAAATCCTCACAGTAATGTCTTCACTCACTACACATGACATGGTGGGTCAAAATGACATGTTTTTAAAAATTATTATTAAAGAAAGGCCTATGTTCACAACTGGCTGTATTTTTGTTTTAAAGGGATCTTCCCTTCTAAAGGCTGAACTCCAATGTCTGTTCATGATTGTTTCTGAACATTCACATTTGTGGACTGATTTTCTAACATTGTAGCACAAAGGAAGGAAAAAGCCTCTCTGTTTTTATAGCCCATTCATTTTTACATTTCTTTCTGTGCCCTACCCCTTTCCATTAACACAAAGATTCCTTCTATTTTATATAGCTGTAAAAACCAGCAGGCTTCTTCCTTAATCAGTGTTGTCTAGGTTCATTGCCTGAAGGCTTAGGTCGTTAGTAATAAAGGTCATTAGTAGATGTTTCCAACATACAGATGCTGTCAAATGATCCCCTCATTTAATCTCTCCGTGATTAGAAACAGGTCTAGGCTAGCACTGAATAATTATGTTTTCTTGTGGGAGAGGCAAAGGGCTACCTTTTTGGAAACAAAAGCTTTTACAAACTGGTATCTGCTTCACGGTATACGTGAAGGAATACCGGGATGAACACAAATATTCTAAGAAAAAGTGTGTGTGGGGGGGGTGTAGGTAACTCCTATCTGTGGCACCCCAAGCTTCTTCAAGGAGATGAATTAAATGTGAAAGTAAGGCTACTCGGGAGAGGTTGGGAGCCCTACCTTGCCTGCCCGCCTTACCTTACATCTTCTCACGGTCTGATTTCCAGCTTTCTAATTGAAAAGACACTTTGTAGTAAAAAGGTCTGTTTGAGTCACTTTGAAATCACGATCCTCTGGTTTCCTTTCCGGCACATGCTTCGCGGAGATCGGGGGCCTTGTTAGATAGATCTCTGTTCACAGCCTCTAATGTTGTGAGCCGGCATAATCCTTGTGGAGGAAAAATAGCAGTCAATTGCCCTGGTTTCTCTGGAAAGGGGCTGAATCTCTCGCTCTTGATGTGTTTCTTTGGGACCTCAATGACATGAACACAGAAAGCAACTGGTAGATGCCCACAGTGTTAGATCATAATTATATGGACCAATCTCTCTTCAGCAGCTAGAATCATCATTCTCTCTCTCTCTCTCTCTCTCTCTCTCTCTCTCTCTCTCTCTCTCTCTCTCTCTCTCTCTCTCTCTCTCTCTCTCTCTCTCTCTCTCTCTCTCCCCTAGGAAGAATTAGAAGTTTTATAGTATTAGAAATTTTATAAGCAAGGAAGAGTGGCTGTGTGTGGACTTAGATAGCCTTTAGGGAAACCAAAAAATTGTTATATCTAGACCTTAACAACATTTTTTTTGTAATTGATGTTCAAAATTGAAAATAAGATTAATGAATGTAATTATGGACTTGCTTCTCTACTATTATAAATCTTTCCTCAGCATTGTTACACAATGATTTTTATTCTCTCCTGTAACGGATAAGGGAGTGGTTTTACTGTAAAGTCTTGGTTTTCATAAGTCCTTTGCAGCACAAATATTGCCTATTTTATTATTATTTTCAACTACTTGATATAGAACAATATGCACACCAATTAAGAAGAAAATGGTGAGCTTGGAAAATTGAAAATGTAATCCAACAGTTCCACCATAGGTGAGCACCATAGGTGAGCGCCATAGGTGAGCACCATAGGTGAGCACCATTGAACAAATGCTCGACTTCACTGACCATGCTTGCAATCTGCTCGCCTCTGCATGTTCAACACACCACTGAGCAGTGTGGGCTTCACAAACTTGAAACTCGAGAAAGAGTTTGGTAACTTGCTTGTTAATTTATACTTTCATGATGGCTAATTTTATGTATCACCTTACTTGTAAGCAATGTCCAGACATTGAGTAAATAATATTTATAGTGTTCTTGTGTATTTCTGTTGTGGGATATTTGTACACTGTGTTAAAATGTATTGCTGTGACTGATGTAATAAAAAGCTGAATGGTCTGTGGTGGTATTGTGTTCCCCCAAATATTGTGCATCCTGATAAATTTATCTGGGGTCAGAGAAGAGACAGCCACTAGATACAGAGCCTAGAAAATGATGGCACTAATGCCTTTAATCCTAGCATTCCAGAAGCAGAAATCCATCTGGGATCTCTGTGGGTTCAAGGCCACATGGGAAAGAGCCAGGCTTGGTGACTCATGCCTTTAATCTCAGGGAGTGATGGTAGAAGGCAGAAAGATATATAAGGCGTGAGGACCAGGAACTAGAAGCATTTGGCTGGTTAAGCATTTGGCTGGTTAAGCTTTTAGGTTTTGAGCAGCACAGTTCAGCTGAGAACCATTCGGATATGAGGACACAGAGGCTTCCAGTCTGAGGAAACAAGATCAGCTGAGAAGTTGGCCAGGTGAGGTTAGCTGTGGCTTGTTCTGTCTCTCTGACCTTCCAGTGTTCACCCCAATAACTGGCCCTGGGTTTGATTTTATTAATAAGACTCTTTAAGATTCATGCTACAATGGTCAATAGCTAGGCAGGAGGTATAGACAGGACTTACAGGCACAGAGAAAGGAAATAGAAGAAGATAATCGAGATGCAGAGAGATGCTGCCATGAAGCCTGGAGAGAGTTGGACATACAGAATAGGAAGAATGTGAAAAGCTATGAAGCAAAATGTAGATTAATATGAATGGGCTAATTTAAGTTATAAAAGCTAGTGGGATAAAGCTAAGCCAGGCTGAGCTTTCATAATTAATAATAAGCCACTGTGTTGTTATTTGAGAGCTGGCTGGTGGGACAGAAAAAGACTACTTATGTATTTCTATAAAGTTTAACATCTAAAGGGAGAGAGAAAAGGCCATTTTTTCCTGCTTAGTCTGGGATTTTTAAGTTTTCTTGTAGGTAAAAATCAGCAAATTCTGGTTCTTGGGCTTTGGGACTTGGATTTGGATTTAAACGACCAGCCACCTAAACCTTTGAGTTCCAGGTTCATTGCAGCACTGGCTTTTATGCTTCTTCTCCTAATAGGGATATGGCAAATGTTGAAATTTTAGGAGATTTATAATTGTATCATTCAGTTCTGATAGGAGAAGGAGAATGAGACAGATACAGGGGCAACCACACAATGCCACCAGATTGGAACACAGCCTGGATGCTTGGAGGAGGGTATATAAGGCTTTCCCTGTTACTGACTAAATGAATCTGCTGTTTGCCTTTCACCAGTTCCTGGTGCCTGTGTCCTTGATGCTGTGCCTTCTCACCCCACCCCTGAGGAAGCTGTTAGGACCCAGTAACAGATACAGAGAGAGACACAGGTGAGACAGAAAGAGAGAGAGACAGAGAGAAAGACATCAAGACAAGGGAGACAGAAAGATAGACAGACAGACAAACACACAGAAGGACACACACACACACACACACACACACACAGAGAGAGAGAGAGAGAGAGAGAGAGAGAGAGAGATCTAATATACACAGGTTGCACTTTTATGTACTAAATACTTTTCTAACATTATTTCATATCAATAAATATATCTTTAAATTATCACCTTTATTTCTATTTTATGTTTACACAATGAGCAGTAAATTTTGACTTCTTAGGGAAATAAAGCTGGATAGTAGAGGAAAAATAAATTTAACTAACTAATTATTTGACTTCAAATTGTATGACCATATGCCTGTATAGTAGAACTGAGCTCTTACATATTTGTGGATGTACTTTACAACTTCTAATTTACAACACACAACTAATGATCTGTGCTCACAATGTACAAATATGTACCACCTGTTTCTTTGCTCAACTATTTTTGCATTAGTTTTTAATTACATGCAAATAAATATATGCTGATTTTTCTTTTTATGAAGTTTTCTATATGTCTTAGTTTACTCCAGTTCATTTTCATTGATGGAGTTGATGACATCAACTCTGATATCTGTCCTCTTGGCTTTTGTGAAGTTGCAGAAAGAAACAGGAAGGTGTCTCTGGCCTTCTTTTACTATTCCCCTTTAAAGCAGGTCACAATTGAACTTCCTCTGAAGCACATTGTGATACTATCTAGGGAGATAACCCGCCTCTATAAGTAAGAAAGCAATGTCCTTAATTCAGAAGACATAGGAGCATGGCAAAAAAATTGAACAATTAGCTCTTGTACCCTAGTTTATTACTTACCATTGTAGTATAAACCAATCATACGTCCCCACAACTATCGACTTCTTCATCAAAAATGTAATAAAATACAAACTTTTCTCTTGTATTTTGACCTTTCATATAGTCTCCATGACTCATTAAATAAATTGTTATTATTTTTCTTGTTAGTTAATATGTCATTTGTTAAAGGTTCTTGTGATGGTTAACTTTAATCATAAATGACATAAGGAAAAATCATCTGGGAAGAGTGTTTAACTGAGTGGGATTTTTCACTGGATTGACTTGTGGGCATGTCTGTGGGTGACTGTCTTAATAAAGTATATGATATTAACTTAAAGCCCAGCCCATTATAGTCAGCACCATTCATCAGGCAGGGTTCCTGAATCATGTAAGCATGGGAAAACCAAGCAGGCAAGCAAACATATGCATTCCTTCATCTCTGCTTTTGATTTTGGGTGTAATGTGACTAGCTATTTGAAATTCTTGCACAGACTTCCATACAGTGATGATCTGTAACCTGGAGCTGTAAGTGGAAATAAACACTTTTTCTCATGGCATTTGATCAGAGGAAAAAAAATGAAGTAAGTATAGCTCTCAAACCTAAGCCACTAAACTAAATAAATTACAAAATATTTTCCCCACATTTCTTTTTTTTTTCTGCTTACCCTCTCATATAGGCAAAGTATGGGAAAGAGGAAACAAAAATAAAATTCTTAGTGGCCCAAGTGAAGAAAGCAAGATGTATATTAAACCTACTAGGTCATGTTGAAAATTAACCAACAGAATGGGACACTCATCTACGCCAATAATTGCTCATATATATTGCCATACATTTAATTCAAATGTTCAGTGTCTAATATGTGACTTACTCTGAGCTTGGCAATTGTCTTGAGATTGGGAAGTGCATAGTTTAAAATGACAAGACTTATACATGAAGACTAGAGTGACAGGGAAATATTGTCAAGGCCAGTATACACACGATGGAGCGACATTAGTAGGGTCCCTATTCAAATTAGGCACAAAGAATGGTGGGTTTGATATGGCATTTCCAAAGGTTTTTAGTGATATTTCCCTCTTCCCACCTCATCCTCCATATAAACCTCTATCAAGATGTAAGACCCACTCCACAGAAGATAACACATGCTTGGTTTAGTGAATCTGTCTAAGAATCCATGGTTGGGGAAGCACAGAAGCACCTACTATTTTATTAAATGAACAAGATATCAAACTGCCCTCTAAATTTCTATGTTTATACTACTAGATTAGTGCCTCTCTCAGACCCCATCAGAAACACACAAATGAAGGTATCCTTTAGATGAGGTTAATATTCCAGTAGGAGGCTTAAGTAATGACAGACTGCATTCTATCATGTGAATGTCCTACATCAAATAATTGAAGCTTATGAAAAAGCTGAAGGCCTCAAAGAAATAGGGAATTCTGTCTGCAGATAATCATGAGATTTAGTCAGACCTACTCCATCACGAAGACTTCAGACTTGCACTGTACACACGTACATATACACACCTCATCTTATTGCATCTATTTTTCTAGAGAACAGTAACTGCTATAGGAAAAAAATACAGTGATCACTGAGACACAGAGAGATACACTGAGGTACTGTACAAAAGAGTAAAGCCTTCTTGAATATGTCAGCTTAAAGCAACAGCCAGTTTAATGTAGCTAAATTGGTGCCACACAAAGCGGAAGAGCCAAAGAAGTAGGCCCTCACCTGACCCAATAAATTGGGGGAAACTTTCCCTTTAAAAAGCCGCTAGGTTTAAGAGTTATGGTAAAACACTAATATGTGAAACTTTGTTCTTCTGTATGTTCTTTCCCATTCCAGTTATGAATTTGTTATTTTCAATGTTTTAGTTCAAGAACAGGCTAAGGTGAGCCTGTAACTGTGAATTCTAGCAATGCAATGGATGGAGTGTCAATTTCAATAAAATCAATAATATTAGAAAAAAGAAAAGAATGGTGGGAAAACACCAACTCTGAAAATGTGAAGCTTCCAAAGAATTCTAGAGTTCATAAGATACAAGTGTCAAGACCCCACTATCTGAGGAAGAAGAGTTAGCTGAAGTTTTTGGTAAAATGTTGATTGTAGATAAAAAGTATGACTTACAAAATCAGGGTCTATGAATAAAAGATACTATAAGTCTAAGGGATCTTCATCAGAAAGCAGGTCTACAGTGAGACAGTCGGCACACATTTCCTGTAGCTAATTGTCCCTACTTAGGCCAAGCCTAGACTTCTAATTTGCAAATGGGCTTAGCTATTTGAAACTGTTTTGTTCTCTTGTGTGTACCTACTTTTATTGCTGTTTTACTTTTCATACATATTATTTTAAGTAGCTAAAGTATGATACAGTTGGCTATAGTGCTATTAAATATGACTTCAGTGTTTAACTAGAGACCAGAAAAGTTGTGTGTGTGTGTGTGTGTGTGTGTGTGTGTGTGTGTGTGTGTGCTTAATTAAAAGGCAGGAGTTATAGTTCAGTGGTGATATATGCCCTGAATGCATGATATTGTGAGTTTGATTCTCCAGCACTTGCAAAAATCCTATTTAATTTCTAGATAAGCATGGTATCAATTATATAAAACTGAAAATCAGATTTCTACTTGTGTGTAAATCTTTAAAGTAATCAAGAATTCTTGTGATCCATTGCAGCCTTAGTACCAATGTTTGATATAACTTGTTATTTATAATGGGTAGAGACTCTTAAAAATATAAGTATATATAAAGTGATAATATATTATATATAATAGTAAAATGTTACATATGCTTTTATGTATCTGATAGTCAAATCTAATCTCTTTATCATTTCCAAAAATATATCTTATAAGTAATTTCCATCTAAGATAATTCCACTCATCCTAGGATTTTGGATTAAAATACTTTAAATTATCATTGATTCCAAGAAAGAGTTTATCAGGTCTACCTTCAAAAAAGTGCAGAACTGAATTAGATTTTATCACTTCTGATATCCATTTTGATATCCATTATCAAAACAAACGAGGCAGCTCCATGAACAAATAGAAGCTGAATGCTATAAATTAAGTATAATCTTAAACATATAAATTAATTATCTTTTGATATCATTTGCATTTCATAATATCTCACATTATGCAACAACTTATTATAGTTGCAAGTATAAGTATTTTTTTATTACAGACCAAAGATAAGGAATTATATTTGAAATACTGCTAGAGGAATTGGAGTAATTAGTTTTTTAGGAACAAAATGTGTGAGACTTCTTTTTATTACATAAATTAGTATACCTTCCAATTATATACCAAGTGAATGCATTTACAAATTTTGAGATAAGATATTAGAAGACTGTAATTTTTCAAGAAAACTTCGTGTTTATTTTTCTTTCAGAATTTATATCACCTCTATGGTACTTTGACAGGTAAACATCTTAAGATACAGTTCATTTTCTAGTAAAATTGGTGAAAATCCAATTTAGTATTATATAGTATAGATACTATATGTTCACTTTAAGTCATTATCTTATGGAAAAAATAGTTGTTAGAAAATGGATAGAAATTACTTAGTCCATTATGATCTCTCATATCTAGTGAAAATGAGATCAAATTAAGGAAATGGAATGTATGTTTTTGTATAAAAGGAAAAAATCATAAAGTCCATTAAATTAATAATGGGTCAAATGGTGTTTCAGGAAAAATTATACAAAGTATGTCTCTGGAGACAATTGTAACTGAAATGGACAATGTGCTGGAAATATTCTTTAGGGAACAATCCTGCTATCAGCAGGGAAAATACATGACTTCAGAGAATGGCTTCTTTCTTCTTTCTCAATGATCCAGCGCTGCAATTATGAACAGTGATTAACTTTAAAACAACAGGGAAGTTGGAAAGAGAGAACCATACCTAAAATGTTGGATAATTAAAGTGAGTGAAACAGGAAGCATCCACGGGGGACATAAAATGTGGTCCTCAAGCAAAGCTATTAGCTATTGCATTAGAGCCCCTAAATCATATGCACTTTTTACCTGCAATGACTTAGGTCAAACTAGATCTTTGCACTAAAAGAGCTAAAAGAATTTAATGTTTTCAGCTGCTTGATGCCAATGGCAATGTGAACTTAGGATATACTTCAGGAAGATGTATGATAAAGGCAAATGCTTCCCTCTATTAGTGTAGTGGGTTAAACTACCATTGAATTTATTTTTGAAATTGTTTTCCTATTGTAGTGAACACTGCTCACACTTTAACTCAGTTCATTATGTGTCACACACTAGCATGATAGTTTTGGGAAGAGAAAGGAAAACTTTCTAGAGGCTGTTTTTATAGGAGTATCATTCTTTTTTTCAGAATTCTGAAAATAATATAGATTTCAATATACAATATGTGAATGCTATAATCAAGGCTTTCTGTGTCTTTTTAAAGAATACCCTGTACAATCTGTGCTTCTAGAATCCATATAAACATATATGGAAATTTCATAACAACAAACAAATACTATTCACATTATCATTGGATAAAGGGAAACATACTAATAAAACACTGCCAAGTTTTGTTGTTGTTTTTTGAGACAGGGTTTCTCTATGCAGTTTTGGTGCCTGTCCTGGATCTCACTCTGTAGACCAGGTTGGCTTCAAACTCATAGAGATCCCCCTGGCTCTGCCTCCTTAATACTGGGATTAAAGACATGTGCCATTGCTGTCCAGCCTGCCTTAAAAAAGTATTTTTTAAGCTCAGGTCATATCTCAATTTTTTTCTCATGCCAGAAGCAACCTGTCTGAGATAATTCAGTGACCTAGACATAGCCTTTGGTTTTCTACAGAGAAAAATATCATGAATTGATTTTTCTGATTCTTTTAATTATTTAGATGACATAAATAATATGTGTAACTATTTTTTAAATCAGGAACAAGGAGTTTGGGGACATATATGAAGCACATGATTTATAGAGAAGAAGAATGAGTGAACCTAGAAGATAAATCAGCTTTCATATACAATGTTATGGTGATGGTAGTGTGTAAAACTGGGCAATTATGGGAGAACAATGTTTATTGCTTTAGGAATTCTCTTTACTATAGAAATAAGAACATCTGGAATTAGGGTGAGAAATGCTTTCTTTTGTCAGTCTCTTACTGTGGAAACTAAGCAAGTCATTTTTAGTATATATGGAGTTCTATTTACTTGTATGGCATTTAATATTGTATTAGTGTCTTTGTTAGGATTTCCATTGCTATGAAGAGACACCATGACCACAAAAAACTCTTATAAAGGAAAGCATTTAATTAAGGCTGGCTTACATTTCAGAGGCTTAGTCCATTATCATCATGCTGGTAAGTATGGTGACATGCAGGTAGACATGGTGCTGGAGAGGTAGTTGAGAGATCTACAGATGGATTGGCAGGAAGCATGAAGAGAAAATGACAGTGGGCCTGGCTTGAGATTCTGAACCCTCAAAGCCTATCCCAGTAACACACTTCCGCCAACTAACGCATACCGCCTAGTAGTACCACTCCCTATGAGTCTATGGGATTATTTTTATTCAAATCACCACAATTAGTAATATTATACATTGTAAATATAATATGTATACTGAATTAAAATTTGTGCTAAATAGTGGTCAATATCCATTGCATTATGGGACTTTTCCTCTGTTTTCCCCATCAATCCTTTTCAGACCTTCACTCTCTCATCTGGTAGATACACCCTGCTGTCACCATCAACTCTTTAAATGTTCACTCATAATAATGTCACAAATGGCCACAATGAGGACCATAGTCTTGTTTATCAATTTGCTTCTTCACATCTTAAACAAGAGCATTTCTATAGCTCAGTTCCATTGAATCAAGATAACAATCACAACAGCATCAATACGAAGTGAATTGTTGCATATAAAATAATGCAGAAAAGCCACATAATATAAACAAATGTTCACAAGCAAAAATGGCCCATAAAAATAAATGTTTATCCTGTTTAAATGAGTTAAAATCCCAAATGAAACAAAAATCCCCTTCAACGTAACTATTCTAAAATGACATAAAATCTTTTAACTTCATTAGATCAAATTGTTTAACAAACAAATTTTCCAGGACCGTCTGGCTTCTAGCTACTAGCTTCCTTTTTCTCAGGACTATGGCTAATTGTCTTTATATGACCAGAAATAATAAGGATGGATTTACTTATTTATTCCTATTGTAATCTTGTATTTAAATAGCTTCAATATCCTTCCTATAGATTTTTTGAATTAAGAAAATTCCATTTCCTGAATATGGAGCTGAGCAGAGTATCAAATACATACTCCTACCTGTTGGGAGACTGAAGCAGCATTGCTTGAATCTAGGAGTTCCAGGCTGTATTGTACACACTAATCTCTTAGGATACTGAATGGATAGTCAGTGTGGGAGTTTGCCAGGAGCTGTGGGTAACCTGGACAAAATGGGAAGCAGAGGATACCAACACTTTCCATGCAGACCAGAAATGAAATGTATTTCATTACAACAGTGAACATATATTTGTAGATCTAGACTCTAATAGAGCATGTGAATAATTTTTATACATGTTGAAGTCAGATTTTTTTTTACTATTTATAAGCCAGTTTTAATTAATTAAATACAGTTCTAAGAATCAAACTCCCAGCCTGGCATTGCCCTGCAAGCATTCTATTACAGAAGTGATAACTTCTAGGTTTAGAACTGACATAAGAAATAAAAGATATTCTTTCCTCAAATGAAGCAATGTTTCAAACAATATAAAATTATTGTAATACATACATATATATATATATATTTGTATTTCATGATATGTTAAAATTTATATTAAATCCATACATTGTGGTTAATATTAATTAAATTCTACTGTCTATGTAGTAACAGTTTCAATCATTTTCAATAAATCTAATTTTTTTTAACAATGGGCATTTAGAACAGATATTAGTGAAAAAAATTACCTTTTAAAAAAGTATTGATTTAAAAAATGCTATTTTTCTAAATGTTCAATTTTTTATAGTGTACAACTACGTTATCAAGTTATCGATTTAATATTGGGTTAAAAAGTTACTCACTAAGAGTTTCTAATAAGATGGTCAGATAATAGCCATCTCCCCAATACCAAACTATGAAAAGACAAAAATGAGATCACAGTTAGTTTAAAGGTGTAATTGCCTTTTGTTTGTGATTCTAATATTAGCTGATACCTCACTCAATAAAATAAAATTTGTGCTCCACTGGATATGAGAGACTGATTGATTTTGTAAGGTGGGAACAAGAAAACAGAATCCTCATTACAATAAAAGACAGATTGATTGGCTTTCCTTGTTAGGGTTAAACCATGAACTAATTCCTTAATATGCTGGTTAAGAAAGATAGACTCATTTTTATTGGTTAAGGTGAATCTCACTTTTTCATTAAAAAAGAAAAAAGGGGAAACCTGTTTGGGATGGCCCCATACTTTTTAAAGATTCAGTTTTGCCATCTGTCACTGAGCTTGAGATCCATTTTGGTATGGTCCTCTGAGGCCTCGTATAAGAGGTTTGTACAAAACAATGGCCTCCCACAACTTTTTTTAAATCAAACACAAATCCCAATCAGTGCATGTGCTCTATTCTATGTACTGTTCTGCTCTCTTTGTAGGCTTACTTGGAAACCCTAGGGGTTAGAAAACTGTAGAACATTTTTAAAAATATTTTTATTATTAATTTTTTATTTACACATATGAATCCTTTGCCTGCATGTATGTCTATATGCCAGGTGCATGCTTGGCAGAAGCCAGAAAATAGTATTGGATCCTAGCAACTGGAGATATAGAAGCTAGTGAGCCACTATGTAGATGCAGGAGATTGAACCTGGGTCCTACTGTAGGCAGACTTTCCCTATCCCAGCTGCCTGCTCCCAAATAACTGGCAGCTGCTTCCCTAATAACTGGCTTGGAGACTTAGTATAACTTATAAATGCTCAGCCAATAGCTCAGGCTTGTTATTAACTAGTTTTTACAACTTAATCCATTTCTATTAATCTATGTGCTGCCCAAGGCTCATGTCTTTTACCTCTATCCCATTTTGTGTGTCCAACTTGTTCTCTGTCTGTTTGTTGACTCCTTTGACTCTGTCCTTCCTCACCCCACCATTCTCAGTTTGGCTTCCCCACCTAACTATATCCCATTCAGCTATTGGCAAGTCAGCTTTTTTTATGAAACCAATCCTAGTGATATATATTCACACAGTGTACAGAAGGATTGTTCCACAGCATCCTATGGTTGAGTATCCAGTCCTCTCAACCAGTCAAACAATGCTACAGCCCCTAAAAACAGTAAAGCATTTATTAATACATGTGCTTCACATACACAGGAGATATACACTGAATAAATACTACATAGGAGTATCAAGACAGGCGAGATTAAGCATGAAAAGCAGTTCCTGAATCATATTATTATATTTTACATTATAAATCAGCACTAACATATCTAATCAGTTTCTGTGTACAATGATCTAGATCTATACCCAGAAGAAGGCTTCATTGAAGAATTTGGGGTCTCTTAAGATGATTAAGGAAGCAGTTCAATAATTAATAAGATGAGTATAGATTTCTCGTTGCTTTAGTACCTTCATTGTTGAGTTTGTCTGTTCTACATAATCAAGTTTCTCCAGATCAAAGTATTATCATTTGCTACAATTATCCTTTGAAGAGTCACTTGGAACTAACTTTGGGTTGTCTCAGAACTTATATTTTGTTTCTATTTCATTTGCAGCACAAAGGGAATATAATTATTTCTTTCTCTACTTTTCATAGCTCTTAACTAAGATAGAGCCTGGGTATAAATTACAGGTTCATAAGAAATAATTTTTTAAACATGTGTGTTTCAAATACTTGGAAGATACACAGTTAATAAAATAATTATAAAAAATTAAAAGAGATTGAAGGGGATATAACTCAGTCTGGCAGTGCTTGCCTTGAAAGCATGGCAACCTATATGGTTGACAAGGTAGTGTCCACCTGTAATACAAAACAGCAAGTCTTGCTGGATCAGTGAGCTTCCGTCTAATGAAAGACCCTGGCTCAAAAAGTGAAGTGGAGGAGCTGGAATAATGATGGCTCAGCAGCTAACAGCACACACTACTCTTTCAGTGGCTAGGAGTTCTCTTTTAGGATCCATATTGGGTGCTGGAAATAAATTGAAATTTGTTGTATAAATTCTTCTTGTGCTGTCTCCAGGCTGACAAGGGTCTCCATTTGTCCTCAGTAACCTACCCTTGTTGTTATTTCTAGAGGGTAAGAGAGTCTTTGTGCAAGTGCCTATGTATAGGCAAGTGGAAGATGTCATGGGACTTTACTTGTGTCTCCTTTTTATCATTTACCTTCAGCTCAAAATAAACCTTATGTTAAAATGACATAATTTAGGGTAGGAGGTTCTGATCTGTAACATTACTGTATCATTTCAATAAAAATATAATGTCCTTTTCCTGATTGTTTTCTGACTTATTCTTATAACTATGATTTATGTCTTCAAGTTGTAGAATTTGATGATACAAACACATGAACAACGTCCTATGCACATGATTCTGCCTACTTTCCTGCCTGAGTGTGTAACAATGTGTCTTGTTAAGCCTCATCTTCTCATAAACATATAGGCATGAACCAAGATCCCATTCCTTATATAGCTATGATTAAAACTGGGTAATAAAAGTACTACTTTCCCCCTTACCACTAGTAATCATTAATATATATATGTATATATATACATATATATATACAATATCATTATAATATAATATATATGCATGTATTTAAAACAAACAAAAATATCACAGTTATGAACAATGTTATATCAGAATAGTTACCAGGTTCACCTGATTATTCTATTCCCACACCCCATCACAGTAAACTGTTACATTATTTTTTCCAATGTTTGTTTGCTACATTGAAAACTCAGGCTTAATGAACCTTCACAAAGTAAACAAAATTTCTCCTCCAGGCCAGCTGAACCCTGTCTAGTGTGCATATAATTAGCCATGTGCATTTTCTGAATCCTATTATGTTGTAATTGCAAATTCATTTCTTTCTTTCTCTTTTTCCTTTCAAAGCAAACAAAAAACCAGTAGTTTCCAGGAAAATATACTTGTCTTAAAGTCTCAAGTCACTGTTGGCTATTTTTGCACACGCCAACATGAAGATTACATCCTATTGAATGCAAGATGAAATGATTTTCTTTCTTTCCATTATCACATAATTTACCTTGAGTGAAAGAGTTGTCATCAGCACATCTGGTTGCTAGACAGAACAATGAGACATTTATAATGAATAATGTTGCGTAATGAAGCATTCCAGGTACATGAAAAGTGAATCTCCAAAGAGACCAGAGCTGTCATTTTTGTTTGGTTCTAAAGATGAACACCTGTGATCTCATATTTCCCTTTGATAGTTACCTTCATAAAATTAACAGCAATTCAGAATTGAAGTCTAATCCACATTCAATTTGAATGCTAAGGCAATTTGAATAAGTAAAAAAACTACTTTTCTCTAGGTCAATCACTAGTATTTTGAGGGCCCAAGACTACTTTTACAAATGAAAAGGCAGGTATTAGGAAAGTGATACCCATTTGGCAACAAGATTCTCTTTAAATATGCAAATGCCTGTGACTATACAGCACACATGTGAATTCAGCTGTTGTTATTTACCACTAATATTTTTAATACATTTTAGTTGAATTAGATACTTTCTTTTAATTTATTGTTAGACTTATGTGGAAGAATATTGATAAAATATTTGCATTTTAAAAATACTTCATGTAACAATTTTCTTTCCAATTTACTTGGAAAGAAAATCTTAACAATTTACTTAATGTATAAGTATGTACAAATTCTTACCTTGAATTGCTTTATTGATGGTTTCAAAAAAATGAACTCAAGTTAATCCTAAGTAGTTAATAAGTTAATTTAAATCAGTGTGGTATCTGGTGTACTTGAGAAATTAAATAAGTACAAAAAATTATTCATGATGAAGCCTGAATTTAATTGCACAAGCAATACAGCATAGTGATAATAAGTACTGGGTCTAGAAACTGCCTGGCTACATCTAAATATTTTCTTCTCATTTGTTTTGAGGGCCACTACAGGTGCTTAAGGTGTTCAGGGTTACATTTTGTCCATTTCCAAAAGAGGAATTACAATTTCCACATAATGGAGATTTGGTTCGAATTCTGTTTGTTAACATACATATCCAATGTTTTCAGAGCAGTAGTCAGCACATGAAAGCAGCCACTATATGGAAGTCATCATTGTTATGTTAGGTTTCATGCACACAGTCCTGTAAAAGTGCCACTTTGGTATAATGAGTATTTTGTGCTTACAGGGATCTGGGAATTCTCAGAAGCAGGAAACCTCATGTCATAAAACTAAAGAAACCTATTTTCTGACTCTTGCCTTCCTTTCCTCCAGGAGATTCTTCATCTGCACATGTCCTGCACTATACCCAGGCAGAACCAACGCCACAAGGCTGCAAAAGAGAAAAGAGAAACTGATTATGAAGTCTTGCTAAGGGTCACCAGCTTATTTGTACTAGATCACACCATTAGTATCAGATCACACCATTTGTACTAGATCACACCATTTGAATCCAGGCATGGTTTCCTCAATTGGCTGTACAATACAAAATAGTTGACCCTGAAACTCTGTATACACAGACCTTAAAAAATGTACACATAACCCAGGTGGTGGTGACACATGCCTTTGATCCCAGCACTCAGGAGGCAGAACCAGGCAGACTCCATGAGAGAGCCAGGACAGGCACCAAAACTACACAGGGAAACCCTGTCTCAAAAAACAAAACAAAACAAAAAATGTACACACAAGTAATAAAATGGACTCAGTAGGTTATATTTGTTTACTTGTGCATGCACACACATACACACTTACCAATAATAGTGGAAAAAAGGCTATCAATTTGAAGGAGACATGGAGAGAGTTAGAGGAAGGTGATTTTGGAGGGGCTGGAGAAAGGAAAGGAATGTGATACATTTTAATTAAAATATTTAAAAAACTTTTCGAAATAGAGCACTAGGGATAATTCCTAAAGTATTGATAAACAAAGAAAGGAGCTTTTACTGCAAAAAAAAGTGTATGCATCTTTATATAGGAAAGACTCAGTATCACATGTAAAGGGAGGCACAATTCTGATAGTTTGAAATATGTGTTTTAAAATGTGGTGGATAAGAATGTCTCTGATTTGAGAATTTAGTATTTCAATGAGCGAAGTTCATGTTAAGGCATCTAAATATTCTGTATAATGTAGATTTGGATAATTTACTGTATTTCCTCAAGAGACCTTATCTGAAATAAAATGAGTTCAGAGGAGTAGCTCCCTTTTCTCTGCAGGAACAGATAGCTGATCTCACAAAGTAGCTGCTCATAGGCTGTCATTTGAATCTTTAAATCTGTACTAAACAAATTCATTTGCTTTTTCCTTATTAGTCTATCTTTGTTCATAGATATTTATGCCACAGTCCTTTCAGCACAAAGGAGAATTTATTTACATTTCCACCCCTCATTATCCTCTTAAGTGATAGAGTGTGAGATAAATAGACCGAGTTGTTGTTTTTATTATAACTAATTTAATATGCAAGTAAGGAAACCCAGCTAGCATCCTGCTCCTAAGCCATTTTGTTCCTTTGCTGTGTGATGGACTTAATCCTGCCAGAATCATAAATATGAAAAAAATATGTCATTCCCTAAGTTGCTTTGGTCATGATATTTTACCTCAGTAACAGAAAACTAATAACAAAATTGGTAACAGGAGTGGGGTTATAGCTGTAACGAGCCTGACCCTGTAGTGGGTAGCCATTCCAGCTTTGATCTGGAAGTTCCAACCCCCATTGAGGCTTTGGTAACTGTCACACCTACAAGGCAAGGCCAAGAGTGGACCCTGAGGACCTGAGATCCAGATGCGCTGCCTCTCTTGGTTCGTGGACCCTGGACGCTGGAGGTAGACTGAGCAGAGTTCTCCAGAGAACACCGCTGGACTGCATCACACCTTTTCCAGACGCTGTAAACTATCCCTTCATTTGTAAGTTACCCCACTAAATACACCTCCCTTTTAACTACGTGGAGTGGCCTAAATAATTTCACCAATATGACCCTGTTATTTCTTTGGAGGAATGTGGAAGGCATTGGAATTTTGGAATAGGAAAGCTATTGAAGGATGTAAGCAGAGCTAAATAGGGTGCTCTGCTAGTACCCAGGAAGACAGTGGTGCTGAAAGTAATGTACTGGCATGAAGTTTTTTTTTTTTTTTTTTTTAAGGAGAAATGGTCTCCATAATCATCTTGGCTAGATATTTTACAGTGATATTTTGGTAAAAAAAATATGGACGTCCCTTACCTGCAGTGTCTCTCCTCTCTCTCAATTGGATTCCTGGAGCTCAGCCTGGTGCCTGGCCGTGGATCTCTGTATCTGCCTCCATCAGTCACTGAACAAAGGCTCTATGATGACAGCTAGGTTATTTGCTAGGCCGGTCACCAGATTAGACAGGTCCAGGCACCCTCTGGACCACTGCCAGCAGACCACGGTGGGCTCAACCTTGTGGATTCCTGAGAGCCTCCCCAGCACCCTGCCTCTTCCTATTCCCATGATGTCGAGATCATGATGGGAGGACGTGCAGAGATGACCGCCCACACTAGTGGAAGCCCATGAACTGTGGATTGGTGGCTGTGGAGCCCCCATGGGACTGCACTAGGTCCTCTAGATACAGAAGATGGTTGTTTGGCTCGAACTGTTTGAGGGGCACCCAGGCAAGGGGATAGGGATCTGCCCCGATCTATGGGCAGGCTTCTGGAACCCGATGCCTGTGGTGTGACACTTTGCACAATCTTGGTGCAGTGGGAAGGGGCTTGGACCTGCCTAGGCTCAGTGTGCTGGGCTCTGTTGACTCCCCATGGGAGACCTTGATTTCGGGGATGTGACGATGCGGGGTGGCTTGGAAAAGAGGGCTGGGGGGTGAGTGGGAGGAGGGAGGAAGGGGCATCTGTGGATAGTACATGGAGTGAGTAGAAAATTACTTAATAAAGAAAAATGAAAGAAAAAAGAATATGGATGTATTCTGCCCTTATCTTAAATAATTTATTGGAGGCTAACTTAAAATATAATAGAATAATTTCTTTGATAGAAAATTTCAAGCGAACATAGCATGAAGACAGTGCCATGATTATTACAGATGACTTCTGTTCAGGTCTCCCATCAAAAAGCAACAAATAAGAAATTAAAAATGTACAGTTTAGAGAGGAAAATAGCACTGAGAAACTAAAGGTCACCTCAGAGGCTTGTGCTTAAAAAGAGGTAGTGATTGTTCACTACCAGCTCAAGAAAGCGTTCTGCTATGCTCAGGAACAACTGGGAAAGCGTCCAGCAGCAAAACCCCCAGCTAGCTCAGATTCCAGGTTGTGAAGGAGAGCCTAAAGGGTTACTTGGTGCTAGAAATCAGTGGCTTCAGCATACAACAGTTGCTGGTTCTGTGTTCTAAGGAGGAAAGGGTCCATCCTAAGCAGGCTGCCAAATTTAGCATCATCATCCATGTGGTATTGCCTGTGCAGATGTGAAAGATAGAAAGTTGAGGAGGTGATGAGGTCTTCACGGCAATTTCAGAGAGGGGCTTGGGTGAAAGAACATGTGAGAGGTTCCGTGTCTGTGAGCAGGAGCCCCAGGAGGCCGCTACATGGGGCTGTGGTGGTACAGCTTCTGTTGTGTTTGAGCACACAAGATGGTAAAGATCCCAAAGCTGTGCGTCATCTGCCTAGGAGAAGTGCGTTCAGGATGTGCTGGCCAGTGTTTGTCAATTTGACACAAAAATAGCCATACTTGGGAAGATGGAATTCCAAAACACATGTTTGTGGGAGTGTTTTGTTAACTATTAATTGATACACAAAGTCCCAGTTAACTGAGGGCAATATAATTCCTGAGAGAAACAGAGGTAACAAGCCAGTACACAGTATCTCTTTGTGGATCTGTGCTTCATTTCTTGTCTTCTTGTCCCTGTCTTGATTTCCTGGGTTAGCTTTCTGGTAATGGGCTGTAACCTGTAAGTCAAATAAACCCTTTTCTCCTCAAGTTGCTTTTGATTGTGTGCTTTATCATAGCAACAACAACAACAATAAAAACAAATATATAGAGCAATTATGTCAAACACACACACACACACACACACACACACACACACACACACACACACACACACCATACACACAGACTTATATTGGCATAGTTCAAGAAACAAAGCTAGAAAGACAGAGTTATCTAAATCCTTGAAACTGAAACTCTCAGATACTGAACAAGAAGCTATAGGATTTGGTTTTTGCCCCACTGGGTTTCAGTCCAACTTTGGTCCAATCTGTTCTCACTGTGGTCCCATTCCTTATTTTTGGAATGGTAATGTCTGAACTATGTAATGTATATTCTGTGCCATAGTATGGAATTATGCATGTATGTATTTATTTTTTGAAGGAGTCACAATTTCACAATTAAGAGTTTGCCTTGAGATTTAGAAGTGACTTTGAACTGTTGAAGGCTCTTCAGACTGCTAAGGACTGAGAAGTTTTGAATTTGGGCTAAGGGATTTTGCATCCTGAGATTCCCATAAGCCAACTGGCTCCCGGGATAGAAGGTAGTAGTATGAAAGAGGAATATACTTGATGAACTCATATATATTAACACTTTGTCCCCAGTAGGTGATGCTGTTCCTGGAAGCGATGTAACCTTAGTAGGTGCAGCCTTGCTGGAGGAAGCGTGTCATTGGGTCAATCTTGCAAGCTTATGGCTTTGTCCCACTTGCTGATCTCTCTGTCTGCTTCTTGTGTGCAGATGAAATGTGATCAGCCAAACTTCCTCCTTCTGTCACCACATGATGGACTCTATCCCTTTGGGATTCTAAGTCAAAACAAACCTTTTCTTTCTCCTGCACTTGCTTTTCATCATGCTGTTTTATTTGTCACAGCAACATAAAAGTGACTAATGCAGTTCCCCACCATAACTGTAGTGTAGGATAAGATTTCTGAAAGCATTACACTCTGCCTGTAATGGACATGGAGGAATTAATCTCAAACTGAATGGGAAACTTCCTCCTACTGTCCAGCTTTCAAAGTGTTTGAAGGTACAATGTAGGTTTCTCAGGGAGGAAAGACATCAATTATCTTTCCCAGATTGGACTTTGATGCCATGATATTCATCTACCAGGCACATTCTAAAAAACGTGGAATATTGGCAATGGTTTAAAAATGGCTTACATTTCCTCAGCAAGCCTTCCTTTGGATAACCTGTTAATGTTTATGTTGAGAAGGGTGGCTACAAACTAATGGTCCAAACTCGTTTCCTTTTATGCTAGCATACCCTTAAAAAATCACTGATGGTTCCTCCATTCACTTCATCAAGACCCGCGATGTAAGACGGTAGAAGAACAAAGAATCAGGTGGGTGGGAAAGAAGCTTCCGACCATGCTGTCTGTTATGAGGGCCCAGTTACTATTAGAATCTGGAGAAACGCTAACTCAGTGCAAGGTGCAAGACTGAATAGGGATGAGCTTTGCTATTCTTTTCCCACCTTAACTACAGAAGCCCCATTCCTCCAGGTTGTTAATAGTTCTAGGTGATGGAAATTGTGATGTTGTTCTCCTTTGAAAATATTTCCTGCCTTATTTAGCATAAATAATTGAATAATAGTTCTACATTTAATGTAGAAGTAAATAATTTATATAGAATTAAATAATAGTTCTACATTTAATGTGTGTTACTAACTGTATCTAGGGAGTTAAGGAATAAACTGCCTGTTTGATCCTCATATTCTCCAGATTCTTCAGAGTCCACAGGTCGTGCAGCAATCAGAAGGCCACCCCAGCTAGGCCTTGCTAGTGACATAATGGAGGCCTGGTGTGTTACCATGGTGACGTTACATCCAGATCAGAGGAACCTGTTCTCTACTCACAATCTTCTGCTCTCCATCATTAAGTATAACTGGCATCAGACACTGGCCTCCCAGCTTCTTTTATTTTATGGGGAAAGCACCAGAAATCAGAGAAAGACTAAATAAAAAAGGATCAGATACCCATCAAGATACACAAACTTAGGAGCCCAATAATCATTGTCTAAAGCTGATAAAGACCTTGGTTATTTTATTAAAACTGCTTTATTTATCATCAATATTTTTCTGTTTTCCAGAGAAAAGTAGGCATAGGCAGAACATTATATATGCCATTGTAATTGCTCAGTTATTATTATTTTTCCTAATTGAGCACCACCAGGTGTTTGTATTATGCCAAATATTGAATTAGATACAGTTGCCCTCCAGTAGCCTCAATTGTAGTAGATGCTTACTATTACTCTCCAAGACTAATCAGTTCTCATGCCAGAATTGTACAGTGTGTGTGTGTGTGTGTGTGTGTGTGTGTGTGTGTGTGTGTGTATGTATGTATGTATGTATGTATGTGTGTGTGTGTGTTGGCTTGGTCGGTTATACACAATGTGTGCAGGTGTACAGGTGGATCAGAAGTCAATTTTGGTTGTTGTTTCTCAGTTGATGTCCACCCAGGTTTTGTGAAGCAGGATCTTTCACATTCCTGAAGCTCAATAAGTATGCTAACTTGCTCACCAATGAGCCCCAAAGGATCCTTTGACAATTTGCATAGCTCCTTTAAATACAATATTAGAACTAGTCCCAGGCAGGACACTTGAATTAGATTCCTCCAAGTTTAATATCCTAATGTGTTGTCCTCAGCAATGGAGTCCTACCTTCAAGTTCTGTGTGACAACCAAGGGAAAAAGCAATAGCCTTTACTGTCTTAGGGATCAGTTGGTCTTCTTTGACTAATAATCCAAATGGTGGTTTCCCAATGGGATTTTTGTTAGAAAATAGTTTAACCACACTGAAAAAAAAAGTATGTTTTTTAGTACTGTTAGTTATTTGGCAGAGCTCTTACTCTGCGAGGAAATGTCACAAAACATGACAGAATCCACTAACAAGAGTTTTATTATGATAAGAGAGAGAGACAGGTGTGCTCAGGCCTGTTGAAGGGACACATGCATAAAGAAAAAGGAAGCCGGGAATTTGGCGCCGGCTTATAAAGGCTGGGTCCTGCATGCATACACAGGTTCATGTGGCTACTCCACGCATGCACAAAAATCACATGGTTGCATTGTGCACTTTACACAACCATGCAAGGCCATGAGGTCCTGTTCACTGGAGGCGTTTTGACCTAGAAATGGCTATTTTTGACCCAGAACTGGCTAAGTGGAAGTGTCTAGGTCAACCGGGCTTGCCCAATCTTGGGGGCATATTGTGAATCTATCAAGTACACTTATAAATGTGTTTTAAAATAAACATAAAATAATATTTCCCCAAGGCTTTTTCAAACATATGAAATACAAATATACCAGGAATTTAAGACAAATAACTGGCTAATCATTAAGAAAATCATTCAGGAAAATAGTTTTAAATAGCACAAAACTTCAAGACCATTCTGAAAAATTTGTTAAACATAATGTTAATTATTCCTCATGTGTGCTAGATTCGAGGCTTGAAACTTGGTATGTGACCTTATGGAAGTACTGGTTTTGTTAGGCATGAGTGTGTTTGTGTGTGTGTGTGTTGGGAGGGGTTACAAAAAAACATGTTTGTTAAACTCTAGGGTTTCAACAAACTTCTTACAGTTAAGGAGAATTAGGAAGATCAACAGTTTTTCTGCTTTTTTTCATTTACCCAGAAACAATAAAAGAGAAAGAGAATGTAGTAATGGTAGAGGAAGACTGGGAAGGGGGACGGATAGCAAGGGTAGGAAGAGAGTGTCTTAGTTACTCTTCTATTGCTGTGAAGAGACACTATGACCAAGGAAACTCTTAAAAAGAAAACCATGCAATTAAGAGCTTGCTTACAGTTTCAGAGGGCTAGTTCATGTTGATCATGGCAGGAAGCAGACAGGCATGATGCTGAAGCAGTATCCGAGAACTTTACATCCTGATATTCTTGGAACAAGCAAGGTTGGGAGGGGCAGTCTTGGCATGAGCTTTTGAAATGTTAAATCCCGTTCCCAGTGACACACCTCCTCCAAGAAGGCCCTATCTTTAATCCTTCCTAATCAATTCCACTAACTGGTGACTAAGCATTCAGATATATGAACCTATAGGGGTCATTCTCAATCAAATCACCATAGAGGGAGACTAGCTTATTCAGAATTTGACTTTTGGTCTTTGAAGATGTCAATATATATGACAGCTAAATCCTCAGAGTTGCCTGGAAAGTCAAATTCCAGTACATAAGTTAAGGACTTGACAAGAAAAATGAGTAGCATGAGGAAAAATATCTGATAGAAAAAGATACAAAATAGAAAGAGTAAAATAATGGTATTATAAACTTAGAATAGTTGAATTATTCTTTTTCCTGAAAGTAGATTCTGAAAATCTTCCTCCAAACTTTAAATTCCTTAGTCATTTACTGGGATTGTATAAATGATTTAATTGTTTTTAACTTAACTTCTGGAATAACCATGTCAGGATAAATGGTATAAATTACCTGGTAATGACATTTAAAGCAAAATATGAAAATTTATATAATTTCTAATCCTAATAAGTCATGTGATTAAAGTTACAGAAAGTAAAATACAAATTCGATTAATATTTCAGAGGACAGTGTAAAAATAAAACAGAATATTGAGTGGAACTTGGGGACAAAAACATAGTCATTGGTTTCAGTGTTACTCCCAACATTCAATTATCCATGGGTGGAGTGAAATCACTAAAACTCATTTTTATTTTCTGATGGTTAGGGAAAAGAGGACTGATTTTATGTATTCTATATTTTAATTTAAGTTAATGTGGGTCTGAATAAAAGATCCAGTGTTTGTGTACAAGTGTCTTTAACTTGTAGAGTTCTTCATGCGTTAGCAACCATGACTCTGAAATAAGCAAGATAAAAATTTTCCATGTGACTTTTTTATACTAGGTTACCAGTTTTTCACTGAGTACACAAATACATCTCAATCCTGCACATAATTATCACTGAGGAGGGACAAGGAAAGTTTAGTTTCTAAATCTTCACACTTGGGCAGTAGAGCCTTGTTTTCCTGGACATTAACAGGATCTTAATTTTATCTGAAAAGCTGACAGGACAGGTTTAATCTTATATATGTGTTATTATTGAGAAGGAATCTGCTTTTACATTTGATAGAAAATATGCTTGTGTTCTGATGAGAGTGATATTTAAAATTGGTTTCCTAGACCCAATGTGCCCATGGAAACCTTACAGATGGAAGAGGGGACAGACATCAGAGAATCTCATGCATTTGTATTTGTTTCTGCCTACACTTCCCTCCTGATACCTGTTTCTTAGTATTACCTCCTGGTGCCTCAAAAGTAAGGCATTGTGCAACATGCTAGTACATCTTCTAAAAGGAAAAACTTCCTCCACTCTCTCCTCACAACTTGTTCTAATCCCTAGATTATTGAGGATTATGTTCATTTATTCCCTAGGGATTGAAGTAAAAAAAAAATGGTGTTCTGATTCTGTCTATAGGCTGGAGGTTACAATAGATTCTCATTCTTCACTATGCTTCTTTCAGCATCAGTTCAGGGACTCATTGTTGTAAATGACAAGGCATGTTCTCTAAGTAAAAACAAAGAGGAAAACCAATCATCTGATTCCCTCTATGTGTCACAAAGTTTTGGTGCTTTAAAATCTTACCACTGCCTGATGACCATGTCCTTCTTTCTAAAGCAAAACAAGAGGCTTAGCTTCAAACATAAAACTATGGCAGGTGGCATCTGTGATTTTACAATGTTCATAATTACTAGAATCTGAAGTTATATTACATTGGAGAGAAATCCTGGTCTAGAAATAAAAGCTATTTTTATTAGATAACTTCTATTTGAAATAAATTCAACATGACAGATTAGTTTTATCTGTCAAAATTGACGTACATTTTGGATTCTTGTGTTTGTCTGTAATGATTGTTTACTTCCTTCCTTAGTCCTAGATATTCTCTTCGACGAGGCAAGGCGTGGGTGTAGAATCCATGTGTATTTATCCACTTGGACATTGTTCTAAAACATCTTTCCTGTCGAATTTCTGTCAGACTTCATTCAAAACAATGGACAATATTAAAATTCACAGCTTTTTGTGCACTAGAAACAAAAAAATTTCTGAGTGTAGTTTACAAAACATGCAAAGATTTTCTTTCTTTTTTCCAACATAAAATTTTTATTGATTATTTAGGAATTTCACATAATGCATCCTGATCCCACTCATTTCCCAGTACTCCCGAGTCCATCCCCCTTGTGACCCCTCCATAAAAACAAGAAAAAAAGTCCAAATTGTATTGCCCATATAGTCACTGAAGCATGATCACACTCCCAGTGGCAATGAAAAAAAAAGAAAGGAAAAGAAAAAAGAAAAGAAACAGCCTCAACAAGAAGCCATTTACAAGAACTCTCAAAAATTGTGATAGGGATGTTGATGTATATCTCTCCACAAAAGATTCTCTTCCCTGTTAACTTTGATAACAGTATCCTCATAATTTTCACTTAGGCAGTGTGGTGGTTTGAGTAAGAATGGCCCCCTGGGCTATTTCCTTGACTGCTTGGTCATCAGGGAGTGAAGCAACTTGACAGGGATTCAGAGGTATGGCCTTATGGGAGTAGATGTGGATTGGTTGGAGGAAGCATGTTACTGGGCTTTGGGGTTTCAGAAGTTCAAGCCAGGTCCTGTATCGTTCTCTCTTTCTGTTGATATTCTCTACCATCATATCTGTTCGTGTGCCACCATGCTTCCTATCATGATGATAATGTACTAAATCTCTGAACTGTAAGTCAGCCACAGTTAAATGTTTTCCTTTATAAGAGTTTCCATGGCCATGCTGTTTCTTCACAGAAATAGAAACCCTAAATAATACAGGCAGGTAGCCATGTTACATTGAGCAATTGCTCTTTCCAAGGTAAATGACAAAGACAACAAAAATCAGAGGAATGTTATAATAGCTCAATAGCACTGTCTTTGACCAAACAGTAGCAATCAAAATGGGAAAATGAGTCCAAGAGAGAAGAAAAGTCACTATTCCTCTCTGGAAAACAAGAGTGAGAGGGGGAAGTGAGTTTACATACAGCATAAGCTTGACGGATAGTCTTATAAATCTGTAGACTCCCTTTACTAGAAATGTTCAGGCAACAGAGGAACAGTGACCTGTGGGAATCCTGTACTGGGTGGGAATTGAACCAGTCCTAGCTCATACTGAGAATCTGTGATTTGGGGAACCACATAGTGAGGGCATTAAAGATGGGAATGAGGGCAAAGGGCTGCTGTAACCTACATCTTTCTTTCAGTCTTCTACTTGCTGGGTCTTGGAGGGGCACCCTTGCTTTACAGCTGAGATGTGAGTTTGACAAGGATTTCTATCTTGTCTATAATGTTCTAGCCAACTTTCTAACTTTCTGTGTATTCTATTACTGTGGCCATCTAAGAATCATTGATGACTGTTACATTTGTACACGTTCCCTGGAAAAGCATAGCCAAGGAGCATTGGAGGAGACTGAAAACGAAGTGAAGAATATGGATGACATTTGGTTCGTGGCAGAAGGGAAAGCGGGGCAGATTATTCCCAGTTCACTTGAATTTTACCTGATGATTTACAAAGAATGTAAATTAGGAGACAATCACAGGAGGTACATTTAATGACATCTTAATGCATTGTGGAATTTACGATGAGGCATGGAAAGCTTGTGCACTCAACCATTGGAAGCAGATGCTGCAATAATTCTACTTAATACTTAGAAGCAGTGGAAAGCATATTGTTTTTCATACAAATGTTTATGAAACATTAATAAGAATAAAATGTACCATTCAGTGCTGAGCACATAATCTGAAATCCTTTCCTATAAATATTCGTAAAAGACACATTTTTGTTCTCAACATAAATTGATTCCAAGTCCAGATCCTAAGATGTTATAAGTATCTTTTTTTCTCTCGATATATTTTTAACTAAGATGAGGATCTTCTTTCTCTCAATATATATTTAACTAAGATAAGACTAACAGATCCAGGGGTGTATTCTTTTTTTACTATAACTTCTATGTGAGCCCCTAAAGGGGTTGCTTGGACTCGATTCATGAATATACTCTGTACTGTAGCTCAGTGAATGGCTTATAAGTAGGAATTTTGCTATTGTGCTAGTCTGTAACTAGTATGTTTGGAAGGAATAATGAGCTTCATTAAGTTTGAGAAAGTACAGTTTCTAAATGATGTGGTAACACTTGATATTTACAATATAAAAATATTTCTAAAATGCATTTTCCATCTCTGCCATCAATGTTGGATCAGTAATTTCCAGTGACCAATTAGGTGTTTGGGGAGGAGGTAGAACATGTTTGAGAACAATCTCTCCATCCCAACATCACAGTAAATTTGATTTACTGTGCAAAATGCCACTGTTCTTTATTGCTAACTACAGTGGCAGGGCTCTTAGGCACAGCTTTATTTCTGGCAGTATCTTTCTATTTGCACAGTGTATTAGGTTTCTTTTAATGACTCTTACTAGCCAATGTCACTATCCACTCTTTTAATGGAGGAACTCGTCTAGAGAAACAGGATACTGTAACTGTGATTTTCTTTCAGCTAAAATGATCCTAATTGCTAATCACTCTTCAGCATCATGGCACTGTCTACTCTTAGCTTCCTGGCTCTGGCCAGAAATGTCAAGATTATAAAATGAATCATTTTTGTAGCTTTATTTGTTTAAGTACTTAAATACGGGATAATTTTCACATGACGTACTTCGCCTTCTAAAGAAATAGAGCAAGCGCACCGGGCAAAATGTGAGTGTTGGGGAAAGTGAAAAGGGTTTCTGTTCAGAAGAATATCCTGCAGCAGTGAGGTTGAGGAAGGACAGAGTAGATGTGCTTTAGAACTATGTATAGGAGTGCTTCGAATGGTAATACTGAATTTGTCTTCTCACAGCACTTCTATAAGTCTATTGAGCCCATTTGGACACAGTGTAATTGGTCATTTATACTGGCTTTGGGAAATGGGGTTATATCATAATGATACTGAAGCTTTCTAATATACCAGTCTTATACGGTGTTTGAAGATGCTGACACTAGAGTCTCTTTTTTTATATCTCAGATTTCCAAAGAGTGCTAATGACATGAAATATCAAACTCTAAGTAGAATGTGTATTAGAAAGTTATGCCATAGGTAGAATTTTTTTCAGAGCTGATTTTTACCCATGCTTGTTCTAATAAATGACAGAAATTATGAGACAGCTTGGTGAAATTTTTCTTTTTATCTGTTGCTGTGTATCTTGTGTATTTTATGATCTTCTTTATCATGTTGGGAGCTTTTAAATGAATTTCATTTCACTTTACCTAGAATATTATGGAATTGTCACTAACCTAAATGTCTGTATGTGTATAGTACCAAAACCAATGTTATTGTTGGTACTCAGGCAGACATGTGTCCTTATTGGAATAAGTTAGGATGATTTCAATTTGTGTTAGAGAAAAATGAATATGATTTTAATTTGTGTTAGAGACTAATGAATATTTGAAAAAAAGACATTATTGTAAAATGTAATCTGTGTTTTAATTGTCTCAGCACCATAAGCATTGTTTTAAACTAGGAAGAGAAAGAATGGGAAATAATGAACATAATCCACAGCCCACTGAAAGTAGAGCTACATAAATGCTACAAGTTATATAAACTTTCAAGCAAAATTATCACAGTGATACTGAAGATCCATGTTGTGGTCTAACTCTAAGTCTCACACTTTTAAGGGTATGCACTTCAGTCATCAGTTGCTACTGGAACACACTCATAAAAGAGTAGTATATTGCTAGGTTTAAGCCCTGTGCCAGACTCCATTTATTCACTTCTGTGAAGCCATATGACTCTACTAGTTATGTAATAGTGCCCTTATTTTATATTATCAATATTCTTATTTATGATCTAATATGAGAATATCTCCTACCATTTAGCCCTTACACCCCATCCTTTCTAGGAGTAGCTTTTGTCTATTGCTTTCAGTTGAAGTCTGACAGAGACCATAAGGGCAATATAACAAACAATTTTACTGTTTCACTAGAATTAATATTCTCCACAAAGTCATCTAGAGATAAGAGAAAGTGATTAAAGAGGTTAAATTCAGAGTCATGCAGGTGTGACATGACAAAGTTGATGCTGGAACAAGTTTCTGAAGCCAAGGCTGCTATTCACTAGGATCATATGGTGACAGCTCAGATGCCCAGTGGAAATTAAGACTGGGAAGACTTCCATGCCCACTCCTATATAAGTAGGTTCCTGCTGAGAGGAGTCAGAGACCCTCAGATCTTTATAGCATTTATTTTGTAAATTGATTATAAAAATGCTTGTTTGAACAATTAGCAATTTATTGAAATGGAAATATTTTTCAAAGATATTTTAAGTAGATGATGTTGAAATATGAAACTTTGAGAAAAAAATTTGATCAATTACTTGTCTAAAAGTTTATCTTCAGTGAAAACTTACCTTTCTCTTGACACTTGGCATATGGATAGGAGGTTTCAAAGAGAATGAGCTGGGGGAGATAAAGGAATAAATGATTCTGGGAAAAGTCTTGAGGTAATGTCAAACTGAAATTATAGATGGCTGTCCTTGCATCTTTTTCTGGGACATATTTGACATGCTCTCATAAATATTGTCTTTATCTCCCTGAAGGAATTTCAAAGTCTTGAAGCTTGGAGGGCCCATAAAGTATTTTACTAACATTGTATCTCCAAGAACTTTCAAATAATCATTACTTAATATTTGGTAATAGTTGAAATAAGTGAAAGAATAAACTCTAACCCCTACATATTGTATGTTCAATACTTTTGCTTAATGAAGAACTGTCTCCAAAATCATGAGTAAAGAGGATAATCATAAAACTTATGGATATCAGTTATATTATTCAGAATTTGTATTATAACATTTGGAATTTGTGTGTAAAGGTATTGTCACAAACGTTTAAGTTTAGTAATTATAAGCATATCTTCTACACAGTGGGATTTCTAATGTTCATTTTGTGTCATTTAATTGAACAATATTCACATTGTGCATTTATTATCAACTATAAGCTGTGGACAATATAGAGCTAGTATTTCACCTCAGGGACTTGAGAAGAAAGCTTCTGGATGCTGTTTCATCATACTGATGGCTAACAGTGATAAAGGTGACATAAAGGGATCAGAAGCCCCTGAGCACTAATATTGCAGCAGCAGAAACAAGTGAGGTCATTAGTCTTGAATAGGTGCTGAAGTACTAAATACTGAACTAGCTCAGAAATTCTTAAATTTCATCCTACATCTGTGTAACACTAAACAAATGTATGAAATTACATCCATGAAATACTCTTTTACAATGAAGAATTTAACAATATTAAAAGAACATTTATTAGAAGTGCATTATTCTTTCAAAACAGGCCAGGGTAGAGATTTCTACTCTGAGTATGTGCACAATAAACTCATCTCTCCTTATTAATACCAATAAGCACAGCTAAAAACTCTTAATGAATGTGTTTAAATCAGACAATAGAAAACATTACAAAATAGAGAAGACATAAAAACAACTATGAGCCTTCAGAACCTAGCAATGGCAAAGGGTTTTCCTTTTGTTTACTTTGCCCAGGACTGGGAACTGCAGAAGCCAGAACACGGAAACATCAAGGCAGACAAACAAACTGGAGATATTAAGAAACAAAGTCTCTTTACTGTAGGAATAGGACCAAAAAAAAAAAAAGATGATATTTTCATAATGGAAATTTCAGGATAACAGTCATATTCAAGACAAACACCACAGTGAAAGGCTATGCCCCAAGCTCAGAAACGCTAAACACATAGAATCAGAGCACTGCTATCAATAATGTGCATCCCCAACAGACCTGCCCCACCCCAAGATGCCCTGGGGGAAAACTGCTGGAAGCTGGAGAACTTCCTCTTTCCTAGTGGCAGTGTAGTGCAGGTTCCCCAGGTGTCAGTGCTACCTCGTAAGGAGTGAGGCCTTTCTCCATAACAGACAGTGGGCTACTTGTCTCTGCTGGCACAGTGCCAAAGGAGGCCTAAAAAAGACCTAAATAATATCTATAGTCTAATAACTTAATACTTCAAATATCCAGGATACAGTTGAGATGTACTTATATGAGAGATGTACAATAATATGAGCAAGAATGAGAAATGAGGCCAGCTCCAAAATGACAAAGATTTTAAAGCAACAATTACAGAAAGGCTTCAAAGAGAAATTATGAATGTTCACATGATTTAAACACATTGAACATAGAAGATTTCATCCAAGCAACAAGAAAGTATAAGATATAAACACACTGAAATAGTAGATTAAAAATTACAATAACTAAAACCAAATAAAAACATCAATAAATTTGTTAAACAAGATGAAAGCATCTGCTAACTTAAAGTTGAGCTAAAGAAGATATCCAATTTAAGGACTGCAGAAGACTTAGTGCCTAAGAGTGTTTGCTGTGCTGTTCTGGGTATGGATCTGTATTTATGTTAAAAGCCAGGTGTAGACATTCATGCCTGAAAAGATGGTTTGGGTGGAAGCAAGAAAGGAGAATTGATAATCATTTGGGTTTGCTGGCCATCCACCCTAGCTCCAGGCTCACTAAGACACCATGTCTCAAAAGAAATAAGGCAGAAAATGATGGAAGCAGAACACTGTCTTCTGGCCTCCATGAGAAAATGTGCCTGCAAAATATGGGTACATAACATACACTCAGTCAAACTCACACAAAAACAGACAAGTGTGATGATATTTTATTTGTATCCTAACAAACAAAACTTATCTGGGGATCAGAGAACAGAACAGCCACTGGATTAGACATAGAGGACAGACAGTGGTAGCACACACCTTTAATTATATCACCCAGATGGATCTCTGTGAGTTTAAGGTCACACTGGAAACAGAGCCGGGCATGGTGGCACATGCCTTTAATCTTAGCATTTGAGATCTCATGCCTTTGCTTGGGAAGGACACACATCTTTAATCCCAGAAAGTGAGGGCACGAAGCAGAAAGGTATATAAAGCATGAGGACTAGGAACTAGAGGCTTTTTGAGCAGTTCAGCTGAGATTCATTTGGGTGAGGACTCAGAGGATTTCAGTCTGAGGAAACAAGATCAGCTAAGGAGTTGGTGAGGTGAGGTTGGTGGTGGCCTGTTCTGTTTCTCTAATCTTTCAGAATTTACCCCAATATCTGGCCCCAGATTTTTTATTAATAAGACCATTTAATATTTGTGTTACAGAGAAATACACACAAGTATACACAGAGCCACAAACACAGACATACACACAGACACAGACACACACACACACACACACACAGGCACACACACACATGCAAGCATATAGAAAAACATAAAAACACAATACACATATACACACATATATACATAGATAGGCACACACACAAACACAGGCAAAGAAACACACATACACAAACACAGGCACATATACAGACACACACAGACACATATGGATACATAAACACAGGTAGACACATACACACATGCACATACAGACAGAGACATACATACGTCATAGTCACACACATTCAGCATTCAATCATATAATTCCCAACTGTTGTGGAATATATTGATCACATTCCGATGCTCTCAAGACTGACAATAAAGTTTGCTTTGAATGAGAGGGCAGAGCTAGCTATTAGCTGACTGAAATTAGCCATAGAGGTTTTGGAGGACTGTGGACAGATAGAGAGACACAGAAGTTAGTAAAGTTAGGCTTAGAGAGAGTCTTGGCCCCTTTTGGACCAAGGAATGAGAGAGAGGAGGTCACTGGTGACTTCTCTGCCACTTCTCTGATCATTCAGGTTCTTAATCTGACATCTGACCCCCAAATTTTTATTGATAAAGAAAAACTAGATAAATGCCTCATCTGGCATCCAACTTAGGGCAACAGATTATGAGGTAGCCACTTGCCACTGGCTCTTCAGCCATCTGAGTTACCGCTATAGCTGGCCCTTCCTCCCTCCCCTCAGTCTGCTGCATGAGACTGGGGTTTTCCCATTGCAGCCTCTCTACAGCAGCCTCCACCTGCTTCCCTTTCTCATCTCCAACCTCCACAGGCAGCTGGGCCCCTAATGCCACCGCAGTGGCTCTGCCCTTCAGGCATCTCTGTGCCCTCACTTCCTGCCACATGGGCTTCTGCCTCATGTCCCCCCGTGTTTGCTTTTCAGGCAGCTGGCTTCCTCTCCCTGTGGGTTGCAGGCTTCTCCTGGGCCCCGTCCTAAGTGTGCTGCCACATCCGGTCAGCCACCTAGACATCTGCTTGGTCTCTTACTATCGCGGCCACTGCCGCACGTTCTCAGCCCCCAGCTATATGTAAGCTGCTACAGCTGCCCTCAGCAAGACCATGCACCACCCATGTTCTCTGCCCAGCTGCGCTGCACAGTGACAGCCAGCCTCACACCTCACTGTCATTGTCAGCAGATGTGGTGAGACACCTGGGAATTCTTAAGATGGGAAACTAGTTTTAAAAAAGTGTTCTCTACATTAAGAACAGGGAACAGTATTACAATGCAGGGAGTTAGTTCTCTGCACAGTTCCACAATAGATGGTTTAAAGATGGGAAAAATAAATGAAGGGATAATCAGCTTATCTGGGATTGATAAAATATTTATTATAATCACCATTAGTTTGATAATTTATGTTTTATCCTTAAAAAGCTGTTTGATATTGGTGCCAAATACAAAAAAAATGACTGATAAGATATAACCCTTAGAAAGAACTACTAACAAAAATAAAAAAAGTACTGACAGACAGTGGAATTTAGAGCTGAACCACACCATTACACTATGAAACCGAAGAGGAGCATCCCAAGGTTATTAGAAAACCAAACTTAGTTTATCCAGTTTATTATTTAAGAGTGATCACCTGATGGTATGTACCTCCAAGGCTATTCAGAAGTTAATTGGGATCCTATAGAAATATTAGACTTGAAGATATTTAAGGAAGCAATTCTTTCATATGGTCTACATTCAACTTTTATAAAGCAGATATTAAATTCATGGGCAACTTGGAACAGAATTATTCCTCAAGACTGGAAAGATATACCTATAGCAGTATTGGAATCTGGTCCTCAGTTAAAATGGAAAACATGGTGGATAGAGGAAGCTAGGGTCATAGAACAGAAAAGTGTGGCTAGAGGTATTGAAATTTCCAAAGAACAGCTTCTCAGAGAAGGCCAGTATGATGATTTGCAAAGCAGATTATGTTTGGTGATCACACCTTAGCTCTTATTTCATATAGCAGCTTTGAATGCTTGGGGCAGGGTTAAAGAATCAGGAAAGAGGACTGAATCATTTACTAAAACTACACAAGGCCCAAAAGAAGTCTTCACTGATTTTTTTTTATAAACATTTACTTCATCTGTAAATAGATTATCAGATCCAAAAGTCAGACAAATATTAATTGAATCTTTGGCTTTTGAAAATGCTAATTCAGAAGCAAAATGGCAATTAGGCCTTTAAAGGCAAATCAACACCCACAGATGAATGGATCCAAAATACAACTGAGATTGGATCTCATGCTTGTGATGCTGCTTTGATAGGCGTAACCAGAAGTTTTCATGTGTCTCAAAGCCACTTGGTCCCAAATAAACACACAGAGGTTAAATTAATTACAAACTGTTTGGCCTAAGGAATCCCTTACTCCTTCAGTTTTTTTTTTTAAGATGCCTATCTTGTGTCCCTTCCTCACACCACCAGATTGGTGCATATTGCAGCCCTCATCTGGCTTTCTTCCGCAGCAATAGCATTAATGGAGTCCAACAACTGGTCAACCCACAAAGAATAAGGCTCTTGAGTCCTAAATAGTTTACCTATATCATTTCCCTGCCTCCAAAGTTTGCAGTTCGTCACAGAAGAGGGGTAGAAATTGTTTAAGAGCCAGTGGTAACTGGGATCTGTAGTGAAACAAAACAGTATTTGCTCAATAAGACAACATCATTGTACAAATGAATTCACAGCAGCTGTAAATGCTTGCGTGTGACCTGCACTAGATGAAGCCAACCAGAATCCCAGTTTGTACGGGGAAGAGTTCTTGAACTCTCTCCTTCTAGTTGAGGAAAAATTGTCAAAATGACTACTGGGGGAGGAGAATCAGCTTTAATTCAGGATGCAGCCCCTGTGAGGCTGTCCATCCTCCTGCAGACAGCTCTACACACTGGCACAGACAGGCAGCACTAAATGGAGTTAGTAGGTTTTGTAAAGAAAGATCATGTGAATTCCAGAGGAAATAACTGTTTGGAGATAGGAGAGGAAATGAAAAGGAGGGAATGGGAGTGTGTGGGAAATAAACAAATAGCAGGACAATTGGGCAAAAAAAAAGATGTAGCTTCCTGTACCAAGTGTGAGTCCTCCAGGGTATGCCAATAAGCACACTAGCAGTAGAAGCATTTATAAAGTTACTGAGAAATGCTGTGTTCTGATCCCTATCTTAAACTAACTAAGCCAGATACTTTGGGGAAGAGTCCCAGAAATATGGGTTTTAAGCCACTTTCTGTGCATTTTTTTTTGATGCATATGATGTTGAGAACCATTGGGCAAGGCCAAGGGGCCATGTTTGTGATCCTAAGAAGTAAACTTCCTCTACTCAGTAAATATACAAACCCCAATTTAAGTGTTCAATGTTAATTTCAGTGACTTATGAGATAACAGTATGCATTTATTCAAAAAAGATTTTCCATGGAGAATTCCTCAGTGTGGGCATGGTTGCCAGGCAAGGAAGATAAAAATCCAGTGTTCACTGGGAAGAGAGAGCCTTGGTTTTGTAAATTTAGAATAATATAGTTATTGATTGGGTTATTGTTGCCTAAACAATGTAAATAAAATACTGAAGAACAGTTTACATAAAGAGAATTACAGATGTAAATTTTGTTGTGTATTAAGGAGACATAAGAGGAATTCTATGAGCAAGGGACATCAAGATCTTGATGGGGAAACCTACAGAGACAACCAAACCAACTAGTGGGAACTCATGAACTTTAGATCAACAGCTGTGGAGCCTCCATGGGAGTGGACTAGGCCCTCTGCATAAGGAACAGTTGTGTAGCTTGATCTGCTTAAGGAGCCCCCTGGCAGTAGGATCAGGATCCATTCCTGGTGCATGAGCTGGCTTTTTGGAACCCACTACCTAAAGTGGGACACCTTACACAGCCTTGATGCAGGGGGAGGAGCTTGGACCTGCCTCAACTGAATGTACCAGGCTCTGCTGACTCCCCATGGGAGGCCTTACCTTGTCAGAGGAAGTAATGGGGGGTGGTTTAGAGGGGGAGGTTGAAAGGGAGAAGGAGAAGGGAAGAGAAGGGATCTGTGGTTGGTATGTAAAATGAATGAAAAAATATTAATAAAAAACCAATACATAAATAAAATAAATGTAATTTTCTTCCAAAGGAAAAAAATTAAAAATAAAAATTGCTTTAAATTTTTATTTATTGTGATATCACTATACCAAACAAAGCATAATGTTTTTTTCATTTTTCAGAAATTTAGTGATGAGATGTTTTATATAATTTTCCTTGAACTTAGGAAATGTGCTAGAAGCCTCAGAATTTCATAATAAACACAATGTTAGTAGCAAAGATTTAAAAATACATATTAATTGGTAATAAGCAAGCAAAATTAAAAGAAAATGTTCTACTTGTTCTTTGTGTAACTAAACTCTACTATCTTCAAGTAGTAACCCAAAAGGTACTCAAAAAATGAAATTTGGTAAATGGGGATGTGTTTCCTTTTACAGAGTTTAGAAAATTAAAATATGTGCACTGTATCATAGGTACATATTCAGGATTTAAATTGGTTACTGCTTTGAGTTTTGAAAAGGCTGATTCTGTAATCCCCCATTTATTAGAAGTTATGGCCATCATGGGAATACTCTATAAATTAAGACTGACAATGCTCCAATATATGTTTCTAGTAAAATGAAACACATTTTTTTTGTGCATATTACAACATAAAACATATTACAGATATGACAGAATCCTACAGAACAAGCAGTTATAGAAAGGTCTAATGAAACTTTAAAAGACAAGCTTAATAAACAGAAAAGGGTAATACAAACCCCTAGATATAGATTACATAATGCTTTATTACCTTTAATTTTTTAAAATACTAATGATAAAGGAACGATACCTGAAGAGAGACACTGGATAGTAGAAAAAAACTTTGAATTAGGTCAGCCTGTGTATTTTAAAGATGTATTGACCTCAGAATGGAAACCAGGATATGTGTTACATTTGGGAAGAGGTTTTGCTTTTTCCATTGGGGAAGAAAAGCTTGGATATCATCAAAATTGGTAAAGATTAAATCAAACAGGAGTGGCCTTTTGATTAGAAGAGATGATAGTTCAAATAGTGTGGCCATTCAATCTAAACTAACTTATAAGACCAACAAATGACTTTCATTTAATCATATATAAGCTGCCAAAAATCAAAACTCCCCAAAGGTAGGGTTGGGGCAGGTTTTTTTTTTTTTGGTCTTTCCCAGAGAATAAAGGCTTCCAACTAAGGAATCTGAAGACCACCAGGCAAATGAGACATTTGAAGGAAAAGGATGAATCATCTTGAAAAATGTCCCAAGAGAAAGAGTAAACTGGCCTAATTATATTACACATACCCAACTGGATAAAATTTCATAAATATTCCCAAATGTTATATTCTGCTGTTCTCTACAGACATATAAGGCAAATGGTCTTTTTGTAGTCTCAGTTCAATTAAAAGTTAAAGTTGGCTTTGGAGTTTGAGCATGGCTCTTTCCTTCTCTAAACTCAAGCATGCTTGTTAAAGGAAAATCCAAATCTCTTTCTCATGTCAGAAAAGCCACCTGGTATGGGAGAGAAGAAAGCCCCAAATTCAGGGGCTATTCTATTCCCTTTAATCTCATAATTCTTTGATTTTATTTTATTTTGACTCTTTAAAACTTTTCTTTCTTTCTTTCTTTCTTTTTTTTTATTTTTATTTTTTTTTGGTTTATTGAGACAGGGTTTCTCTGTGTAGCTTTGCGCCTTTCCTGGAACTCACTTGGTAGCCCAGGTTAGCCTCGAACTCACAGATATCCACCTGGCTCTGCCTCCTGAGTGCTGGGATTAAAGGCATGTGCCACCACCGCCCGGCTAAAACTTTTCTTAAGGTATATATATTATATCAAAATTTCTAAGATTAATATATAATTAATTTATAAGATTAAACTTTCTGTCTTGATATTAATGGTCATATAGGGTACTACCTAGTTCTAGAAATAGGCTTCATCTAGCTTCCTGTACATGATTTCGAGCTTGAGTCTGAATCAGGTAACTAGGAATTAAGCTTGTATACCCAAATGTATTTAATAGACTGTGGTCCTTTAATCTCATTAAAATCTGATGCATATGACATTTAAAATGTTTAAGTTTTCTGCAGTGAACCATGACCATTCCTAACAGTGACCTTTGAAGTCTTCAAAAGGATGATAGGGCCCTATGATGACTCTACCTGGATTATGGCAACACCATTATTCTGACAAATACCATCCAAAGATAAGCTTTGGACTACAAACTGCTCAGGAAAACTTCAAGGCAGCTAGCTGAGATGGTCCAGCCCCATAGACTACTCTAGTAAGGACTTTATATAAGACCTGCACTTTCCCATCCCACAAAAGCTGGGCAATAGCTAGCTCTACCAGGACTTGACCATTATTTCAATTTTCTCAGGGTTCCCTAAAGATGTTGTGACCCCCAGACAACAGGAAACAGTCAAGAAAATACTACATCCACATTCCCAAGAGGTGAGGTGGGTGGTTTTGGGTTGTTTGGTGTATTATGTTTATGTATCATTATTTAGGGGGTTTGATTGCAAGTTGTTATTGGTCATGGTCAGGCAGGGAACTCAACAAAGGATATTAGATTCGGGAATACTAGATTAGATATTATGAAAAAGGGGATACCTTTCTGTAGGAGAAAAGGAATCAAATCACTCAGACTTCTACCTCTGGGAGAAATCCTTTGGGGAAAATGCTCACAAAACTGTCACATAAAGGAAAACATGTGAGATAGTTTAGAAACAAATTGTGAAGAAAAATCTAAAGACAGTAAAAATATGGGCAAATACAATAAAATTCCATTTTAGAAGTTTCCAAATGTTGTTTTTTGGTTGAAAATTACAGCATGTATTTATGTACTTCCATGTTCAAGAAGTACTCATGATTATTTTATTGTAAACTAAAATGTAATGAGAGATTAAAGGAAAGAAAAGTTTTTGTGGCTGTAAAAGAGTTGATTTTGGTGTAGGTACTGAAATGTAGTAATAGCATAAAATTACTTTCCTTCATTTTGCTAATGTTAAATTTCCTGGCTTTGAGTCTGTGGAACATACATATAAAATATAAATATTGTAGAAAATTGCATGAGGGTGTACCTGACCTTTCTACCCTATTTTCTCAAATTCTTCTAAGTTTCTAGCTATTGAAATATCTTCTGCAAGCTATATTTTATATTGTTTATTATTGATTTTTGTATTATTTAAAAATTCTGCTCCAGATACTATCACCAACTTGTATCCAGATTTGCTTCTGAGTTATCACTCATCTTTGGAACTCACAGCCTGACCTGTTACAAGATCTCTTTAGCATCTATTCAACATTATTTTAACAAACAAGGGATAGCAAGATGAAATGCAGCTACCAAGTATCATTTTTAAAATGAGAGTGATAATTTGCAAGGCACTAGTAAATCCAGTGGACTACTTATTTCTTTACAAATATTAACTAGGTTAACATTACTTTGTCATTCATATATACATTAGAAATAAAAAAATGCAGGGTAATTGCTACTATCAGCATACTAACTAGTAATTTTAATGGCATTATGTGCCATGTTTACTAAATATATCAAATGAAAACAAAAATCAAAGTGAATGAGAGTCAAAGCTAGAAAAAGAGGGGAATGATGATTGTGTCTCTACCTCTTCTGAGGTTGTTTCTTAACTTCCTTAACAGTCTTCATTTATAACATGCAAAGAGTATAGCAGGGGGAAAATACCCTGGGAAACTGAGATTGCATCCTTTTCATACCCCGTATAGACATGATTTGTATTGAGAACAAAGTATTCTAAAACTGCATGTGGACTGAATTTCTAAGCCATAGATTTAAAACTTGAACAGTACTTCCAAGGATTTTAATCTATGTAATATATGCTCCAGCCATTTTTATCTTCCCTATCAGCTTCCCAGAAATGCAGAGGTATGTACTTTTGCTGTAATATTTAAGCAATTGTATAAAACTTTTTAACATTAAGAAATAGTTCTAACCTTGTACTTGATCCAAAGGTCCTAATAATCCTGAACTGTTTCACTTTCTTTGCATAGATCATTGGGTCAGCATTCAAAGTGCTAATGAGGCCAAGTTCTCCAGGACATAATGTAATGGGCCAGTTAGCCCCAACTGACCTCCAAGACCACAGCTCACTTTCCTGAATTTTGACTTGTTCACAGATGCTGGGCTCACCCAAAATACCTGGGTGGTTGATGGATCAGTGCAAAACCCACTGACAGAACTGATGGAGATACTTGGGTTTGATAACATGCAATCATCTATATTTTGAAGTACACTTCTAGCATATCACATTTTAATAGGAAAGAAATTATCCTGGCCATGTCTTGAGCAAAACCACACTTAAGATTATGACATAATAATGTCAACATGTTTGACCCAATGGAGTCTTGTGTTTTCTTTCTCTCTCTGTTTTATTAACTTTTGGACTATGTTAAATGACATAAATTATTTTTATTTGCTGAACTTCTGGTATAAAAAAGTCATCCCTGACCGCTTCAACTATGGATTTTGTAGAAAATAAGTGAGATTATAGTAGAGGCTGTAATGCTTAGACACCCAGGAAAGCAGCATGGAAGGGTTTCTAATGAGGCCTCCAAATGCTGACTAGATCCCATGGATATAATTACTTATGAGGAGAACATGAGCATCTTGGAGTGGGTGAGTGCTTTCCAAACAGACAATCAATACTAATTAGTGGGACATGAAATCAATTTAATGATTCAGTAGATCTTGGCCATCCCTTTTGAAATGAAATGGCATATAATAGTGTAATCAGGAAGAAGATTAGATTATACTAGGATGGACTCAGTATAGATTGGGAAGTCATGAAATGATTACCGAAGTGGTGTGTATATGTTCATGTCTGTGCTGTGCCATGAAATACAATGTACTGCTCACTATGAGCTGTGATGCTAAAAGAGGCTGGACCTTGGGAAATGTGATAGAAGAGACTTCTCTGAAACAACTTTGAACTCAATATCGAGCCAAGCTGCCCCACTCAGCTATTTCTTTTCCTGTTAGCTGAAGGGACTGGAGTAGTTAACTTGAAAGCACAAACTGTTTTGTTTTGTTTTTCTTTTGCTTAACTTTATTCTCCTTCCTCATCTTATTTACATGTAGAGCCTGTTTCAACATAACCATTTGCCATCACCTTGTAGGACTACCTCTACTCTAACAATTTAGATTTAACTTGTCACCCCCAAATTTCTTTTACTTGGTAGTTAGTTCTTCATAAATACATTCTAATCGTATAGAATATGCATTATTCTTCTCAGTGTTGGGCAGCTGTGCAAGGTAGTTGTAATTGCTTCAAAAAGACCCAAGTAATATTGACATAGTCAGATAGCTATAATGTTTTACTAAAATATTTGTTAAGAAAGAAGCTTATATGACCATCCCAGATATATCTAATCTGCTGTTCATGGCATAAGGTGTCCACCTCTATTGAATAACTTTATTCATATTGATAGAATCTAACATTAATAAAGGGGTATCACTCCAATAAGATCACAAAAGATTGTGATACCTGTCAGGCTGGTATATTCTCAGTATTACATTCTCAACTTCCAGAATTTCATAAAGAATGCTTGCATGTCAGAGAGGTCAATATGGATTAAAAATAATATTTGACCTTCAGCCAATAGCCAGCAAGAATATTTACATTATGCTCCAGTGTCCACAGGAGTGATTCTACAGAATGGAATGCTTCCAATTGCTACATGAGCCCAGAGGAGGATCTTTCTCCAGATGAACCTTCAAATGAGACCCCATATCTTCCCCAAAACTTAACTGAGTCAAGAGGTTCTTAAGTAGAACATGTTCTATGTTGTCAAATATTTGACTCATGGATACTGTGGCACAAATGCCTCTCTTTAAGGAGCAAAGTTTACTGATGATTCATCACATAATTGTTGACAATTAGATATTCTCAAACATATGATATTTGACAATTTGGAAATGTTTGTAAATTATTCATACTCTCAATTTTAGCAAGGACAGGGATACTGCTAGGCATTCCATACTTTTCAGGGCAGCAAAATTATGTATTATTCAAAATGTTAGCAGAGCCATGATTTGGAAACTGTGTCTACATTCTATAGTGGAAATTATACATTAAACAACAAAACTTACATGGTATATTTTACAATCTATTTCTAATATTGAATAATGAAAGAAAATTCCTTATAAATACATATCTAAGAATTCTATGGTAGAATTAACAGTATTTAATTAAATTCTAAAGGACTCACAAGACTTTCTTTAGAAGTGTACCTGAAAGGGAAGAATGAAATAAATCTTCAAGTACTGAATTTATTAATTCCAGAGATATGTCCAGTCAAAAATGTATGTTAAAATAAAGGCTGATAATCTGTCACTATCTAAATGAGATGGATAAATTTTATATATTATATCTACATATATATTTACATACTATATCTCTCAACAGTAACCCCCAAGCAGGCAAATTTCCCATTCTTTATATTTGCCAGTCTTTTTTTTAATTTTTATTCCTCAGTGTCAGCCTCATTGTGTCAAGTTATGTCTTAGACTGAAATGGTGTCATACAAAGGAAGGAACACCTAAAACCTTGGTGGGTGTGTTTGTAAGTTTTTATACTCAAACTAAAGTACTTCATGATTTTACCAATGAAGTGGTCACAAGGAGAAATCATGCAGATTTCACATATGAAACTATAAAAAGTCTCGGCACATGGTGAACAGTCTCTATGTTTTGTTTATAGCCTGGCCTATCAGAGAAAGGATATAATTTGTATCACTCAAAATTCATGTTCCCAGTTTCCACAAACAACCTGAACGCAGTGAAATAAATACTGATGTATTTGTTCAGTATACTTCAAAGCAATAATATAATTTCCAGTTACGTTTTTTTTTCTTAAGAAAATAAGAGTAACAACAGTTATACATGGGGATGAAACAGTGCCTCAAGCTAAAGGCAAGAATTATTATCATCTTCTCGTTACCCCAAGCACGTGACCCTGCATTGTCATACCACAGTCATCATAGTCAACTAAAGCAGATAGCCCTAGGTGTTTACTGCACACGTGTTATTTCACTTTTGCTCAAATGGACCAGAAAATGCAGTTAAAATGTAATTTCCAAGGTATGTTATATTTCATATGTATTTCTGTTTTAAATTTATTATTTAAATCAGAGATAATTGATAGTCAAGATCATGACTCCCCTTTGATTATGATAGTGAGTAATTGTGAATAATCAGAATAGCATTGAAAAGAGGTCAAAGTATAAATATTAGTTTAATCTCCTCCATTTTATGCACAATTCAAAAAGCTGAATGGCTTCTTAAAACTAAAATGTTAATACAGTTTTGTCACTTTTTGAGTTCACTCAAATTACCCAGTTTTAAATATATATTTTAGCAATTCCTTTCATGATATTTTCAGTCAAATTTAATAATTTGCCTGTGTCAAAGCTCATGAAATTCCTGTACTTGAATTATTTCTTCTCACACAATCTTAACCATATCCAAAGATCTAGTTACAATTTCTTTGTTTCAGTGATGTATTATATATTTCCAGTAGGAAGACCTTCCTCGAAAGCTCTCAATGCCTCTAGTCTGTATTTTGTAGTGGATTACATATAGGCATTGTCTTTACATTTCTCCAGTATATCATGACCACTAGACCCTAACAAAATACAAAGCACTTAGCTAAATTTTAAAATGTGGATCTCTGTTTCCCAGTCTTCACATTTGTGTTGTCAGCCTAAGTGGCTTTATTTGACTGTACAATGAACACATTTTTATAAAAGGAAAACAGAATGAAAGGCTGAGACTAACATATAGCAGATCTTACATAATTCACTATTTTATAGTGGTCTACAGGAGCATGGAACTGTGGAAATAAGATACTGACTGTATTTATTTCTTTTCTTGGGTATAAAAATGACATGTTTAGATCCTGTTCCCATCCCCCAAGCCATTGGAGCCCCAGTTACTGGCTGGCTGCCCTTTCCCCCGCCTCCTGGCCAAGAAAACAGCCCCCTGTGACACCAGTGAAAACCGGAAAGAAAAGCCCACCCTGCACCGATTGGGATCAGGTAAGACCCCATCTCTAGAATGGGAAGACCAGGTCTATATCCCCTAGGCCCCTCCTCCAAGCCATTGGGGCCACAGGGTCCAGCCAGTTGCCACTTACCAGGCCCCCTTGCCAAGAAAACAGCGCACTGCGACGCCCGTGAACTGGAGACCTAAGCACACCCTGCTCCAGTTGGGTACAGATTGGACTAAAAGCTTCCATTAGACCAAAAGAGGCTCCCTCAGACACAGACAGCACTCGCAGGGAGTGGAGGAAGAGATGGATACACGCCAGTGCAAAAATATAGTCAACAGCATAAAGACTAATATGGCACCATCAGAACCTAGTGGCGCTACATCAACAAGACCCGAACATCCCAAAACAGAAAAAGCAAAAGGAATAGACCTTAAAAATGACTTTAACAAGATGACAGAAGCTTTTAAAGAGGCAATGAAAACTACCCTTAAAGAATTCGAAGAAAAGACAAACAAAAAATTGGGAGAAAACTGATATGTTTAATATGAGTGATATATTTGACTTTGAAAGTTTAAATTGTTGACTTGCTTTAGAATAAGGGTTTATTTTCCCTAGAACAGAAAGGCAGGGAATGTGTTTGCTGTACAATTACTATAATGTAAGGTTGAAATAAAATAAAATTAAATTAAGAAGATTTAGTGACCAGAATGCTAATATAATTCTAGTTTATAATATCCAACCTTATTGTGTGATTTTTCTGATGAGTTCATGATGTCTCTCAGCCTTCCTTTGACCTCACTCTGCTGTCTGTCACAGAGGTGGGTTGAATGGTTCAAAGGGAAGAATAAACAATTCTCATTCTTGTATAACAATTTTATTTATTACATAGTTTGTTTGGATGAAACAGAAGAGTTAGGCAGAGTAGCATCTATCATAGAAAATAAGACACAAAGAAGCTGAAAATAAAAACAAGAGGAAGAGCATGTAAACATGAGTCTGATGATTGCATCCTCATTAACTCGTATTGCAATCTTGCAAATGCAACTAAATATCTTGGCATGTTTAGAGAACTGAATGAACTCTATTACCGGGATGTACCTGGCAATAAAAATATTCTGTTTTATAGATAGAAATCCAGGGTTAATTCCTTTTGTGTTACCATCGTATCTTAATGATACCAGGCAATTAGTACCTGCTAATGGCACGAAAACTATTTCCTGAAGATAAGTACGAAATCATGAAAGCTTTTTAAATTGCATTCCCAGAGATTTTTTTATCTGTACTTATCTAGTGCTTTTGCTTGTAACAAAGATGAATTTTAAAGTGTTGCTCTGTAAAGACAATTCCACAGTAACTTTTCTTTTGACTTCAAAGGAATAGGATAAACAATGGAAAATTTATTTTATTTTTATGTTTAGAAGACAATAGGATTGGGAATATATGGTTCCTCACATAAATGAGTAGCTTTAATTTAAAGACCATCTGTTGCAGTCATATGTTCTCTATTTTATATTTGGATAGTTAGTTTGTATTAATTTTATAAGAAAAGAAAAAGTAAACAGCATCAGAAGGTTTTTGTGTTTGTTTCACACAATGTGGTATGTACTGAATGTAGCAGATGTAAAGAAAATTCCATTTGTGTGAAGAGTTCAAGTGCAGCGATGGATTGGGAAGAATGGAGCCAGGGAAAGAATGGTGGGCAGAACATGATGCATCTAACACATTTTAAGTAGTTCTTTTACTACCTGCACTATAGTGATCTCAGCGGATTGAGACATGTCCTGTATTTGAATGGTCCCAGGACATGTCTCAAACCTCTGAATCATCTTCTTCCAATACTGAACAGTGTCTGAATATCTAATTGAAAGGCTTAGTGATTTGAAATTACATTAATAATTGATACTGACAGATAACAAAGCAGAAGACTTCATGATATTGACTTAGCTAGTGAGCTGTAAGTTTTACCAACAAGTTTGCTATGGTATAAGAGTCCAAAATCACCCCCAGTATACCCCATCTTATACTATTTTTTGCATTAGGGGACTGTCTCTGTTGAGTAACTTGATCCTTACTGATAGAATAAAACACCAATGATAGTATATCACTTCAATCAGATTACAAAATATCTGTGAATTTTAAATTGCAATTATGTTATCCACATCACATTTTCAGCTTGCGTAGTTTCTTGATGAATGCTTCTGCAACAGAAAAGTTCTCATGGATAAGAAATGAATAGGCTAGACAGTATTTTTCATGTTTGCATTTAAAAATTATTTAAATTAAAAAAATACAGAGAACTCAACTCCAGGATTTTGTTCATGTCTGATTACTTCTTAGTCCATCACATCTACTTTGTGTTTCTCAGGATACTGGATTTGTTTTCTTACATGCAGCATACCAGGTGGCAGATGGAACATCACATATCTATATATCTCTGTTCAAGGAAGAAAAGCCAAATCTGATAGTGTGCTCACTTGGCTTGGATTCTCATTTTCTAGGAAAAGGAATTGCATTGGTCATGCTATGTGCTCATCCTTGGTCCATTAAGTTATGGCCATGAAATCATATGGGCTAAACTTTCTAAGAGGAAATTCAAAACTACTGAACATATGCTGTTTCACAGTAGCAACACAGCACATCAGAAAGAAAAGAATAAGCTGTTTGAAGTGAGGGAGGCGTATCTACAGGTATGAGACATCACTGTCGTCTGTGTACTTAAACACAGCTTAAACATAGCAGCCCACAAGAGAAAGACAGTGGCCAGATTCTGTGTCCAACAATGAGGACAAGTTAAAGGATGACATACTTTGATAAAATACATTAGTAAAAATATTAGGCTCCCAAAGAATATGTTGAATGAAGAAAAATTATTAAAGATATATCAAAATACAACCCCCCCTAACAAATTAATGTCTCTATTGCTGGCCTGTAACTCACAGAGCTCTGCCTGTTTCTTTCTTCTGAGTGCTGAGATCGAAGGTGTGCACTACCTTGCTGAAATTATGGTTGCTATTTCTCATACTTCTATTCCAGCTTCTTTCATGAATGGAAATTTTATATATTTTACAAGGATTTTCAAGTCTCTAAAAACTGATGCATTTTTACATTCCAATCTGTATATAATGTTTACCTTTTTCTCATTATTTATCTGTGTTAAATGTCCTGAGGAGCACTTGGTTCCCTTCAGAATTCCTTCTCTAGGTACATTATTTAGGAGAATACTTAGGTCTCTGCATTTTCCCAACCTTTCTAATGTCAACTGGTGTGTTTAGTAATTTAATTCTGACACTAATAACTTGACATGAGTACAGATGATACAAAAGTCATGTGACTTAGTCCACCAGAACTATCCCCATTTTACATTACACTCTAAAATAGGTTATATGTTACCAGTACTTCTTGGTTTACTAAAATAAGATATTATTATAATATCTTCCTCAGATTCAGTGATTCACTAGAATAACCCACGGAACTCAGGAAAGTGCTGTACTTATGAATAGCTTTATTATAGAGCATGAAGTTCAGGAAAAGCCAACTGGAAGATAAACAAGACACAGTTTGGTGTAAAGGTATCATTTTATACCCTCTTTAGGGTTGGCATCCTCTTAGTACATCAGTGTCCACCAACCTAGGGCCAACCCCATCAACAAGCTCGAAAACAACCAAATAGTAAATGATTTTATTCTAGAAATATGATTGGATGAATCACTAGCTACTGGTGAATGGATGAGTTCAGTGTCTACTTCCAAATCCTGGAGATTGAGATCATGGTTTGAAATTTCTAACTTTATATTCAGATGGATGACTCTTCTTCTGAAACTATCTAGGGTTTTGCCATAAATCAATTTGTTATCACAAACTGAGGCAGGATCCAAAGAAGCTTTATATGAGTTAAAGGGCACTCTCATTACTCGGGATGTAACAGGGTTTTCAGTATCTGTAGCTGAAACATGGAACAGTAACACACATTTATTATTCTACCACAGAATCTTCCCTAAACTCCAAGCATTACATGTACACAAATCATAACTTCCACAACTTCCTCAGGACCCGTGTGATCTCAACATACCAAAATAATATCTCTGAAAAATTATTTAAAACTGAATGGACTGATGATAATGTTAGAAATGTACTTTTGTGCATGTAAAAGAATAAAAGTGGAAAATTCTTTGGGACTGCAATCTTTATCTTTAGTTATATCTAACCATTACATTCACAAAAGGTAAAATAAGTCCGATGGTTTGCACCAATTTCTATAACTTGGCTGCTATTGTTTCTACCTCTCTTCTTTGTACATTGGTTGCCTATTATTGTTTTAGTTTGTGTTGCCATAGTTAAATATAACACAGCATCTTCAATTTCAAAAGTTGATAACCGACTTAAACTGTTTAAGGTGTTAGACCATAAACAAGAACTAGCTAAGGTGGCTTACTGAGAACTAATTCCTGTCTTTGCCTTTTGCTTTATGTCTATAATACCTCTTTATAGTCAACTGGAGGTCTGCAGCAGGTCATCCTGACACCTGTGTCTCTGCTTGCTGTGTGACAAAATGAAGAGAAGCTGGCAACTTCTCCATTGGCTCTGAGAGGCTTCATCTGCTCACATGCTGTAGACTGAAACACAGTGACTCTCTTGACTCAGTTGCAGGTACCATAATCCTATCTGCTTCATGTAGGAAATCCAAACATTTAATTTATTTTTTGGGAAACATTTTGACTAATTGAAAAAAACTTCTTTGCCTATGCAGCCACACATCATTCAGAGTCTGTAATAATGAGCTGAGTGGCCATGTCTTTTATTTACTGCTTGCCAAGAGCTTGAGTTTTCAGGGGGCTTTTAAATTCAAACTGTCTCTCCTTTTTATGTTCTACTATTTGGAACTGAGGTGTAGTCATGTTTCCAATCCAACAAGTCCTTGTATTTGGGGACATTCCTATTTGCTTTCAGAATGATTTTTGATCTCTTTCTTTTCCTCTGATATTAGCCAAATGTTGTCAATAACAATCACATGCTATTTAACATTGTATTTTCCATTTCTTTCTGGGATTACATTAGTGGGTTTCTGAGTAAAAATTGAAATATCAAATGTTTTATACCAGATGCAATGGGTACCTTTTCAGGCTTCTCTGTTTACCTCATCTTTACACCAACCATATGTCTTGGCTGTGTTGTTTCAGCAACCATCTCATAACAATTTTGATGACACTGGGAAAAGTCTACATTGATGGTTATCTCCATTTGCTCTCTTTTTCTTCTAGGTCAATGAATTCTACTTCTCTTCACTTTGGTATATTCAGAGGCTTATTTATTTTTCCTCCCACACTCTGAGAAGCTACTAGAAAGAAACTGGACAATAAAAGATCTTCTATTGAAGTCTACAGCTCTCATCAGAGTTTTTCTACATAGCTATACAATCTGGATTCAGGGAATGAACTCTCTCTCCTCTTGCTGTTTTACGTCTGATGTTAATAATTTCTCTGAAGTGTTAAAACCCAAGCATCTTTTCTTGTCAGTTTCTCCAACTTCTGATGTCTACAAATTTGTGAATTCTTCTTACATTTAAGTATCATTAAGAACCCATTTTGAGGGGTTTTCTTTCAGACTGCCTTGCATTCTGAGATTGCATACTCTCTATATTTTTTGTAATTTAGCATAATAAAAAGTATTACTTCCTAGGTCAACAGTCCATCATGGTTGTGGGAGAGGCTTTGTCTGTTGTAAATATTCTGCATCATAGTCTTTACTTTCTTCCTGCTTCCTTGAGCTGAACAGTAGGGAGTCTTTAAAGTTACTCATGTGTGGTCCTCTGTCTCTCTGCCTGGATGTTATAAACATGATTCTTTGGTGGTATTAAAATACTCACGAAGGAACATCAATAACAAAAATTCTAGCATGCAGCCCAAAGTAAGTACATTCAGACAAATTTTAGAATGACTTTACAATTAATGTACATGTGATTTCAGAGTAAAACATTTCAATTAAGGGAAATATGCCATGTCAACTTTATATCTGTAAAGAGTAAGATGGTGGTTTATATATAAAGAGGATAGGATTACATTTTAACAAAAAAGAAAAGGAAAGAGCATCTATTGATACAAATCTGAAGCTGTACAATTAGCCAAAAATTGTAATGTTATGAATAAATGAACAACATCATAATGTGTTGGACCATATTCATAAGGCTTCCAGATCTGCTTATAATTATCTTTATAATTACCCCTTAATCATCCATCTTGCCTTCACCCCAGAGCAGCCCCAAAGATAGCTTCCACTCTTACTCTGGGCCTTATAGCAGCCTTAAGTCATTTTTGTCTCCTCCTTCAATTGATTTAGCATCCCAAACTGAGATAGGTGCTGGCATTAATGTTTTATCATCCTCACGGCATGAGTTGAAGCAGTTCTAGTGCTTCTTGTGAACTGATGTGAGCCTCCTGGATTATAGACGTGCTGGGTTCTCTAAAAGCTACCTAAAGGAGAAAAGTGGAACTGTCATGTGAAATGGTCTTTGACAGAAGTAAAACGTGAGACTGGTCTAAGCATGATGCTGAACTACTCTCCTTCCTCCCTTGGTCATTCTGAGCTAGTGCATTTATGAGTTGAAATGTAGCAGGAATCTTAAAAGTTCTTTTTTTTTTTTTTTTTTTTTTTGGTTTTTTTATTATTATTATTATTATTATTTTACAACACCATTCAGTTCAACATAATAGCCACAGAATCCCCTGTTCTCCCCCTCTCGCCCACCCCTCCCCCCAGCCCACCCCCCATTCCCACCTCCTCCAGATCAAGGTCTCCCCCGAGGACCGGGGTTGACCTGGTAGACTCAGTCCAGGCAGGTCCATTCCCCCCTCCCAGACCGAGCCAAGTGTCCCTGCATAAGTCCCAGGATTCAAACAGCCAACTCATGCAACGAGCCCAGGACCTGGCACCAATGCACAGCTGCCTCCCAAACAGATCAAGCCAACTGACTGTCTCACCTGTTCAGGTGGCCTGATCCAGTTGGGGGCCCCTCAGCCTTTGGTTCATAGATCCTGTGCTTCCATTCATTTGGTTATTTATCCCGGTGCTTTATCCAACCTTGGCTTCAACAATTCTCGCTCATATAAATCCTCTTCATACTCACTAATTAGACTCCCAGTGCTCCACCAGGGGCCCAGCCGTGGATGTCTGCCTTCAGATTCCTCAGTCCTTGGATGGGGTTTATGGCATCACTATTTGGGTGTCTGGCCATTCCATCACCAGAGTAGGTCAGTTCCTGCCGTCTCGCGACCATTGCCAGCAGTCTTTTGAGGGGGTATCTTTGTGGATCTCCGTGGGCCTCCCTAGCTCTCTGCTTCCTCCCCTTCTCACCTTCCCATGTGGTCTTCATTTACCATGGTCTCCTATTCCTTGTTCTCCCTCTCTTTTCTTGATCCAGCTAGGATCTCCCACTCTTTCCCTCGACTGTCGCCCTTCATTGTTCCCACTCATGACCAGGCTATTCATGTAGATCTTGTTGATAAAATCAAACCCGGAGCCAGGTATTGGGGTGAACTGGAAGATCAGAGAACAAGCCACAGCTAACCTCATCTGGTCAACTTCTCAGCTGGTCTTGTTTTCTCAGACTGGAAGCCTCTGGGTCCTCATCCAGAATGGGTCTCAGCTGAACTGCTGCTCCAACGCCTGAAAGTTTAACCAGCCGAATGCTTTACCAGCCACATGCTTAACCAGCCAAATGCTTCTAGTTTCTTGTCCTCACTCCTTATATACCTTTCTGCTATCTACCATCACTCCCTAGGATTAAAGGCTTGCTTCCTGGGATTAAAGGCGTGAGCCACCATGCCTGGCTGTTTCCAATGTGGCCTTGAACTCATAGAGATCCCAGATGGATTTCTGCCTCTGGAATGCTAGGATTAAAGGCATGTGCTATCACTGCCTAACTTGTGGCTTTTCTGTTCTCTGACCCCAGATAAGTTTATTAAGGTATACAATATTTTGGGGAACACAATACCACCACATTTCCTCTCTTTTTGTCTAAAATTAAAGAAAGGTTATAACTAATACAATAATTACTGTGACAAAATACCTTACAAGAAAAACCCAAGAAGGAAAAGTTCATTTGGCTCACAGTGCCAGGTTGATTTTCCCAAGTCTGGACGGTTATTGAAGGATAAAGCAGAAGTTTAAGTGCAGAGAGCCCAGGTCGAGGACTCAACCACTTACCCACTGTACCATCGGGACTCTGCTTATTATACTCTAATGTGAAGAGTGTCTTCAGAAAAGACTAAAATGCCTGATGCCTGTGGTCTATGTCTAGTGACTATTTGCTATCATGATGCTTTAAAATATGTATAATTTCTAGTTGCAAAACAGGGTAACCATTTTCTACCAAAATGCAGAAAAAATAACGAAGTTGCATCAATTCTATCAGTAGAATCAGTATCTGAGATTCCTAAAAGATAGTCTTTATGTCTTCTCTTGCTCTAGGATATATAATAGAATACATAACCTAACTCTCAGATAACTTGGAGATTTATGTATATATATATATATATATATATATATATATATATATATATATATATATAGTAGTTTGGGTCTTTCATGAAAATGAAATATACAGATTTCATTTTAATGTACAAAGTATCTCATTTCTTATTTTATCTTTTTATATGTGGTCATTGTTTTGCATTTATTTTTACACAGTGTTACCATGGTTTCTATTTAGTTCTTTGTTATAGGATATAATTGAGGAAATGTATTCCATAGCTGTAATGTGACTTTTACCTCAGTTTTTAAAAACACACATTTTAGAGTTAGTAAACCTCAATTTTATTCTACTTTGTTCTAGTTGGCAGAAGAGCCCGTGAAGATGTCAGGAGCAAAAATAGGACAGGAACAATACATTGGCAAGGAAAGAAAGAGAATTTGGCAGGCTTTTTCATGACTAGCATCAACTACTAACTGTCTATGTAGCACTCGCAATTACACAGAATGAGTTTCTTTGCTTTATAAAACCAGTGAATCCACACACCCAAAAATGCCACTTATTTTATGCAAATGAGTATTGTGTATAAAAACAATTGTGACTCAAACAACTGCAAATGTTAATTGTTCTTTGAAGTCAAGATATGAGTTTTAAAGCTTGTTGCCAACACTACTTTCTTTTTACATAGTTTCCAAAGTTGAATTTAATTTATTTTGAATTCATATGCAATGCTTTCATATTTCCTCACAACTCATATTAATTGAAGTTTTGTGGAATGGTTTAAATACAAAATACTCTGTCAAGACTTATCATGATCCTCAATAATCCCAAAGATGTTTCCTTATTTGAAATGATGCATTTACTTTCATTTGCCTTGGCTTAGCAGCAGGTAGTTCATATACTGCCTATGATAAAGTATTGTTACTACTAACATTGTAGTTGATTCTTTGCAATTGCTCCATTTTGAAATAGACTATCATAGCATTCATTCAGTGACCCCTGTTTATATTTGAGAACCAAATGAGTTTTATTGTGTTTTAATTTCTCCAATACTATGATAGTGTAAATTAACCAAACTGGTATGTACTACCTTGATGCTAAGAGGTGACAAGTAAATCTTTATTTTTGCTGCCAATGGCTTCCTAATTCTAGCTGTGCTCATCTTTAGCAATGTAAAGTCGAGGTTTTCATGGTCATTCTATGATGGTATTTCTCTAACATGCTAGTCTCTATCTCTGGTGTTGACTTTGCTAGATGGTCATCCTGAGGTTAATGTATGTCTTAGCTTCTTAAATGGAGATCAAACAGTCCCAGGAGAGAAAATTGGCAAAGAATTTTTAGTAAAAGTTGGTGCATTTTCCAAGAGCAAAGAATTTACTTAAAATTCTTTTGAAGTAAAAACAATTTAAATTAAAAATATGAAATACTTTTATGCTAAACAACTGAAAACAAAACTTAATATTTAAGAACTACTCAAAATTATGATGAAAGGTCTATCCTGACATGGAGACACAATTGTCCCTCTCCTGTTTCTCAACCCCTTCTCCTTCTACCAAGCTTGAATATCTACTTTGCCTATTTCTAAAGGGACTTCAGAAGCAACCACACAAATATAATTTAAATATGGCATATTAATATGATACTAATATTACCTTAGATCTTCTAAGGCAGTGTGAAATATTTTGAAAATCTTATGTTTGTGTCATGGTAATAAACCCCAGACCCAGGGTACTACCTTCTCGAGGGGGTGCCCTGAGAACCCAGACTCTGATCCAGGTGATGTAACAGCAAGAGGTGTTTATTAATGTGGCTGTACAGTCGGGCAAACAGCTCCAGAGAGCAAGAGTCGTGCTGCCCTACAGTCACATAGATACTTTTAAAGGAAAAACCCACAAAAGCCATAAGATTAAAATTCCCATACAATTTTGTTTCACAAGATCATGGTCTGATCACAGAGTGGGTACAGTCACGTCCGCATATACATTCTTCCTGAAACCTCAAGGTGGGTATCAGGGCAGGAGTGGAGTTTACACAAAGGTCACAATGGTCCTTCCTGGACCACTTGCAACTATCCCAGTCACAGTTGAGCACATCTCTTAACAGAAATCTCTTTACATTGCTACATTGTGGCAGGGGTGGTTGAATAATGGCTGAGTCAGGTTGCCCTTGTAACTAGTTTTCTTTTTAGTTCCTTATTCTCCTGGGGCCTGGGGGGTGTAAGCCTGGAGGGTTGGGGTCTTTCAATGGTTAATATTTGCTGTCAAGGTGACAACTTCTGGAATCTCCTGGGAGTCCAAAACACTGGCTATTCCTCAGAGGGGCTTTCTAGATTGGGTTACTTGAAGTGGGACGACCCATCATACTGAGCTGTATAAAAAGGATAATGTTATCTAAATGCTGAAATTCTTCTCTTTGCTTCATGACTGGGCATTGAATGCTACCAGTTGCCTCACACTCCTGTGTTCATTCTGGTCTTTTCAACTATGGAAATGTATTCTCCCATGGTTCTGGAGGTTAGATGTAGCAGGAATCTTAGAAGATCTTATTAATAAAATCAAACCTGGAGCCAGGTATTGGAGTGAATGCTGGAAGATCAGAGAAACAGAACAAGCCACAGCTACCTCACCTTGCAATTTCCTCAGCTGATCTTGTCTCCTTAGACTGGAAGATTCTGAGTCCTCATTCAGTATGAATCTCAGCTGAACTGTGCTGCTCGAAAGCCTGAATGCTTAACCAGCCAAATGCTTCTAGTTTCTGGTCTTCATGCCTTATATATCTTTCTGCCTTCTGCCATCACTCCCTGGGATTAAAGGCTCACTTCTTGGGATTAAAGGCGTGTGTTACCATGCCTGGCTGTTTCCTCTGTGATCTTAAACTCACAGAGATCCAGAGGGATTTATGATTCTGGAATGCTAGGATTAAAGTTGTGTGTGCCCCTATTTTCTGGCCTCTATATCTATTTGGGGCTGTTCTGTTCTCTGAGCCCAGATAAGTTTATTAGCGTGCACAATATTTTGGGGAGCACAATACCACCACAGTTAGGAGTCCAAGATCAAACTGCCAGCAGACTTGGTTTCTCCTGGACCTCACTGCTTGCATTGTGGAGAACTCCCTTCTTTCTGTATTGGTATGTGATCTTTCCTTCATGTAAGTTCTAATCTTATCTTAATGCCCAAGTGCAATAGTGTCTTTGAAAGTTTAATCCAATGTATAATCTTCTCACTTAAAACCCAGATTTATTCCTCATGGAATTGGATTTCCATTGTTCATGGGCTAGAGACAAAAGTCTTTATCACGCTGTATAAGCCCCTCACAAGCCTCTTTCCCTCGTTTGCCCCAGCCCTCCCTTTATCTACTGTTCTCAGTTTTCAGTCTTGAGGAATGTTGTATCTTGGTCTTTTCACGTTTGTCCAGTCATGCAACCAGTCTTCCTTCTTGCCTTCACTTAGTGGCTCCCTTCCCTGCTTAACAGCATCTTAGAAACAAACAAACAAACGAACGAACAAAAACTCATATATTAAATAAATATATCCTGTTCTCTCCAAGTCAGTAAACAGCCCATGGTAAAACTTCGTAATACTACATCTCACTCATTGTAGCACTTATATTGCAATCAATCAGTATTTATACACATCTCATTAAGAGTTTTCTATATCACTATATTTTTCCTAAACATGTTATTAATAAAGGTCTGGAATACAGAGTTGCAATAGTCTCCATGAATGGTAATATTACCATATTGCATGTCTCATTCATTTGAAACTTTACCACTGGCATACTTTTCTGAATGAATTTTTATTAAAACATATTCAATGATACAATTTATGAGGGAATACATAGCTATTTATTTGACTTTAATTTACTTTTGGGGCTGTTTTTTGAGATAGAACTATATTCAAAACTTGGAGTACACTCACCTTACTTTTCTGTCTCTGTGTAACATTCTCACTCTCTGTTCCAACCCAGCAATATTCTACTTCTGAGCAGTTCAAGACTTACTCTTCCTAGAAGCCTACCTCAGCTTTTCAAGAAAGGATTGGCAGAATCTTTATGATTTTAACTCTTAATTTTGTTACTACTTATTACCACTGATACATCTGCTGTATATTTTTGGGAGACAGTCCTAAGTCCAAAGCTTGTCCTGGGGCCCTAATATAGGGTTAAGGGAGGTAGATCCTTGTCTAAAACCAGGAACATGTTTGGCTAAGCTAGTAATAGCCTGGAGTCAGGTCCTTGGGTGAGCTATCCTATAGGATCCTGGGAACTCAACTTTTCCCCACTTTGAGGGCAGTAGTTATCAGCCCCAAGGCAGCTAAGCACTCAGTCCATGAGATGCACTTGAGACATCCTCCTTTTATGCAATCCTGTTTGATTTTTTCCTGCTGTCTTCTTCTCATTGTATGAAAGCTTTCTGCTGATTCTGTCCCATTTTTCCTCTGAGATTATATATATATATACATATATACATAATATATATATATTATATATATATTATCTTGCTTACTTCTTAATAAATTTGCTTGGCATAAGCCATCAGTTTATGCAAGATCACCTGATCCCAACTCCTGCCTTCTTTATTTTCTCATCCACAATTCTTTTCCTGAAGGAACATGTTAGATAGCAGTTATAAAACACACACTTTTATTTTAGATTTTCTCTACTAAAATTGTGTTATACTTTTAACTAATTTATGAAAAGAAATTATTTAAAGAGCTTTCTTATATAAATTGGAGTGTTTAAAACCTCATAAAAATAATCTCCAACCTATTTGTTTCTTTGAAATTCCCAGAGCAAGAAAATGCTTCTGTGATTTAATAGAAAATACATTTCTTTGTGTCAATTATAAACTTTTGTTTAGAAATAGTTAAGATGTGAAATATCTGATAGGCTATGTGGTGGTTAGTTTTGATTGTAGACTCAACACAGTGTAGAAATACCTGGAAAAGGAATTTAAATGAGGGATTGTTTAGGTTTGATTGGTCTGTGAGCATGCCTGTGAGGGATTGTCTTAATTGAGGTAACTGATTGGAAAGACCTGCCATGAATGTGGGTGGCATCATTTCATGGGCTGGACCCTGGCCTGAATGGAAAGGAGAGAACTAAGTGAGCAGTAGCATGCATGCTTTAATACATCATTCCCTGCTCTTGACTGTGATTGTAAGGCAACAAATCTTCTAAAGCTCCTGCTACTGTCATCTCTCATGTGACTGCTATGAAAGATTGTACTATGAGCTAAAACAAACTCTTTCTTTCCTGTTTCTTTAGTGAGGGTATTTTATCACAGCAAAAGGAAATGCTACTAAGACAGGGTACTTTCTGAGGAAATGATCCAGGGAAAAGCTGCAGTACTCAAAGTTACTCATATTTCTTTTTTCTTCATACCTTTTATTTTTAAGCTCACTAGAAAGTGTAAACACGTCTCACAACCGGTGAAAGCGCTAGTACTAAGTGGACGTGGAGAGCTCAGCCATCAATATGGCATGGATATCACCTCCTCCAACACTCAGGGAGCATCCTAGAAGAGGATCAGAAAGAATGTAAGACTGGAAGATGAGGAGGGATGCTTGGGAATGATATCATCTGGCTATAACACAGCTGTTACAATCATGAACATAGAGCAGCTGGGGCCACCTGCATAGGACCTGAGGAAAAAGCACATGGAAGTTGGAGAGGGGCTAGAGGGGAAGAATTCAGGAGCCAGCAGGAGTAAGAGAAGATACGAGAGGGTGATGGGAAGTGCATATGCTTGCAATACACATGTACACACGTATGGTATTGTAAAAAAAAAAAAGTTAATGATAAAAATGCCCATAAGGTAATGCAAAAATGATCAGTATCATTTTAGGAGGTTTTCTGTGTGTAGGAAATATTTCTAATCAGTGTATAGGATATCAGATAACAACAATATTAAGTCTTTCATTTGTGATATTTTGTTCCAGTTTAACTTGCCCCTGCAGATTGCTGCACTATGGAGTTTTACATTTAAAGCCATCACATTGAACATTGTCTTTATACTTATAGATGTTAGAGGAGCATCAGCAGGTGGACTGTGGCTTTTCATGGCTCCCCAGGGGATGGACTCTACTACCAATTGCACCTGAACCCAGAGGACTGTAGAGCAGAGGACAACACAATGCAGAACATTTAACATCTGCCAACGGGCACCAAAATTTGCAGATATGGGTACAAATGACATTTCATAGATAATATATCCTGAAAAACTAAACTGAAAAAGCCAGCCCCACTGTTTACACTTCAATATATGACATACTAGATTAGTAACTAACCAATATAGCCCAAACCATCATGCATTATCCTAGAATATATATACCAGGTACAGAACGAGCTATGTTCTTTAATCCTGAAGCTGAATAAGCAAAGCATGTGACTACACATGACTACTATTGGCCAGCTATGTAAATAAGTAGACTTTGAAATTGTTACTGAAATTATTACCATCTTATCCGCCCCTGGAGTTAAAAATGTTGAGAGTTTAAGACCAGAAACCTTCAAAACTTACAATATTCGTTGGAAATTAACTCTTTTAAAATAAATGTGCTGATATACCAATGTTGGCTTCCATGCCACCAAGGTCTTCATGATTAATGTGTGAGTGAAACAGATAAATGATACATCCTGTTTTCTGAAAGATCCTCCCTTATGTTCTAGGCTGAATAGACTATGGTTCATTTTTAATAGAAAGAAGAACTATACATGGGTAGAAAAGCTGAACTTGCAGAAAAGTCAAGCCTCACACACATTAGAACATTTAGTGGGAGGATAGTCAGAAAGAATATACTTTTCTATAAATAAGTGAATTTGAAGTTTCAAAGAGCTACATCAGTTGTTAACTATGGAAAATAACACAGTATATAATCCTACACATTTTACACATACAAACCATAAATTTGCATGTGTAACTAAGAGATATGTGAAATCAGGCAGTAGTAGTAATTATTGATTCTTTCATATATTTAGATAAACTCCATAGGTTAATCTTTGAAAGCTTTGTATTGATTTTAATTTATTCCTGTTTATATATACCCTGATTGTGCAGGACCATATAATAGGTGTGTCTATCTGTCCTACCCACACTTGGGCAGATGTTTGGAAGGTCCAGATGCCTTTGTAAGGACAATAAAAAATACACAGAAAATCCTGATGGCTAAGTATGACAAGAGGAGTCTGCATGGTTTGGGGAAAGGCTCTGCATTTTTATTCTCATTTCTTTCTAAACTCAAACATTTCAAACTAGTATGGAGTCAGCACGCCTCACTATAGGGATCAGAAGAGCAAGAGACCCCAGGGTCAGTTCTTCTGCCGGCTCCCACACAAGCCCACTCTCTGTAAAATTCTCACAAAAGCATTTGACACCTGAGCATATCAGCTAATGAGCCTTCACATTCCTTTTTGAAGCAACGCTTTATGACTAAATTCTGCAGGTTTTATTGTTTTTTTCAGAGTAACCATCTCTTTCTACCTGTCAATCTCACACATCCATTTTTTTTCAAGAAGTTCTTGTTAAAATAGACTTTATATTTTTATAATGGCACAGTTACAAATATCTGCCGATGTACCGAGTAATTTGGAAATACGTGTTTAAGGGGAAAAATTGACTGCTGGAAAAAAATATTCAAAAAATTAAACAATACTAAATAAATGAAGAATATGACAAACTGAGATAGTTATTCAACATAATGAGTTTGATATTACTGCATAGAACAACAGATTATAAATTTAATGAGCTTATCAAGGAACAGAGCAGAAGGGCTTACACAGTAAATGCAGAGAGGTCAGGAACAGAAGAGATTAGCTAAGAAATAGTGGCACATTAAGGAAAAAATGATTTTTTTAGAGCTTATGGTTTATCGGCTTAAAAAGTAAATCTCATATTGTACTTTCCCTTGCTGATTTTTTTCTGCTGAATTATTGTTCTGTGTCCTGTATGTATTGATAGGAGAAGAATAGTAGAGGTTTTTTTTTATCTGTGGTATTTACTACATTTAACATCCTAATTCTTATATCTCTACCTACCCAGGTTTACTCTGAATAAACATAGCAACAGAAAAAGAAACTGATAGAATAAAAAAAAATGTGACACATACATACAGTATAAAAGGGGATTATTTTGAATAATATTTCTTTAGTTTCTCCTGCTTAATTAGATTTTGGGCTAAGTCTCCAAACAATTATCTTCAGATCTTTACTTTTTGTTATATGTTGTAAAAGTGGAGTGAGAGTGCTGATGAAAACAGCCAGTTGGGAGCAATGATAGGATCTGAGTATTAGCGAGAGGGGCAGGCAGGGCACATGGCTGGTTAATTCCTTGAAACCTACATAGCAGCTGTCAAAGCAGGCATCTGAGTTCGAAGCTGAAAAGGAACTGCTGTTCTTAAGCACAGGATAGCTGGCATACTCTTCCCCACTGAAACACTTCCTGTATGGCCTATTGGGATTCTTTGTTTCTACTTTTACTGGCTGCATCCATAGGCATCATTTTAAACTGATATTATTTTTCAATGAGTTAGTGGCTGATAGGCCATCCTTTTGTTTTAAAAACCCATTTATAAATAAATAAATAGCCATTTACTAAGATGACTATTCATTCAACAAACACATTGTGTGACAGTCATGAAAAAGTGTTTGGTTGTGGAGATACATTGTAGTTAATAAATGCATGAACCTAAGTTTTAGACATTAAGACTCAAGTTGGGAGTGATTTTGCAGATAAGCAGTTTCTTGAGTGACTGCCATTTCCTTTACTGAGGCTTTTATTAGTGTATATGGTATTTATACAATAGCTATGGCATGCCAACATCCTTATATATTTCCCCATCCAAGGAATATTATTCAGTTTGTTATTTGAAAAGAAAATTGATAATCAATGCTGCTAAACAGTTGACCTAAGGCTCCATTGTGTCTGAAAGATTCTGCAGTAGCTCCCCTTGACCACTGTCGAGAGTCCACACACTGTCCATTTCTTCACTTTGGGAATAAAGGGAATCTGTTACATTCTTCTAACTAAATGGAGTATGGCACACGTGGTAAAATATCCCTTTTCATTCATGACAATGGGTTTCTACCATGGAGTCTTCTCACTGGACAAGTGAATTATGTGTCCACATTAGGGTAGCCTAGATATCAGGGATTATTGGTGACTCTAAGAACTTTGGGCAGGCAAGAGTAGCCACTGCATAACTGTCAGTGAAATGCTTAGACCTACCACCTAAAGGAAGTGTCTTCTGTTAGCCAATCTGGGAAGCCTGAAAAGACAGTTTCTTATTTGAAGCTCTAAATGTGAACCTGATCCTACCTGCCTTGTACAAACCTGAGTAGAGAATCTTATTAATCAACGCTGCAATTCCTCATCCACAGAATCTTTACATCTATAGGTGCTCAGTTTTAAGTTGATATTGCATAGCTATTCATTGCCTAGCAGTATATCTCACATACACTGTAGTATTTTGGGTAGAGGTAGAACCCAAATCCCAAGCTGCCTTACCTTCCACTTCTGTTCTATCTGTGATTATAGTCTTCTCCTCATTCAGGATTGAGCATTCCTTCCAAATGACCTAGAGTTCTTATAAGAAAATTGACTTAAGGATTTTATAGCTGCCCCCATGGAAGGCTCTCTGGGGTACAGCTGGCAATTTTTCAGTTTTTCACAAACTCCTGGAGGCATGCTTAGAAGCATTAAAGTCGAGATCACTTTCTTATATTTTATTGCTTTGCTAAGCTAGGGATGCTTTTTTCAATTACTTAGAATGGATATAGGCCAGAGCCTTTCATACAAAAGGGATGTTTTTAGAAAGTTAATCATCCCTGGGTTAGTTTATTGCTGTTGTTTTATCATAATAAAATAGTTAAGTGATAATGGGAGGAAAATCATGTTCTTTCATTCAATTCTGTATGTTTTCTCTTGCATTGTTGTATACAGGTAAATATAATATAAATATACGCTTATTGTGTATCTTTTCATAAAATGGTAAAACACAAACCCTGAGACATTTGAACACTTCATAGATTCAGAATTAGTTAGTAAATTTTTATTCTTTAAGGTGTGTGTGTGTGTGTGTGTGTGTGTGTGTGTGTGTGTGTGTGTGTGTAACAATAACAAGTTCTTCCTATGGAAAAGTTTGAAGTACCTATCTTACTTCTGTTACTCTTAATAACAAATAGGATTTATGGGCATCTACATAGAAGATTGATTTGGTATTTTTTTAAGGTAACCCAGATCCACCAATAATCTGGTAATTACTAGACAACCCCAGGATTTCCCTTCCTTTCCAAGTTAGTTATAGAAGTTCAGGTGTAGAATCAGAGTTACAAAGTCACCCTTCCATGAAGCTAAATGTAGTGTGTTTGGCAGATGCCACCACCTTCATGGTGGTACTTTTCTACTCTATGTGCCCCATAGGTATCACTGTACTTGACACACAGGAGGGAATTCATATGTATATACATATATATATATATATACACATATGAATATATATATATTTTTGCAAATAGGAACTTTTAGTTTATTTGGACAAGAGTAAAAATAAAAACTTTGATGAAAATTATCAAATGTGGTTGATATGTACCCTACAGTGAATTTTTAATAACTGGAAGATGAACACATGCTACAAAATACTGTCAGCTTATATATCGACCCAGATCTTCCTTTTCTTTTTTTTAATATATATATTTTATTTTTTTTATTTTACAATACTATTCAGTTCTACATAATAGCCACAGATTCCATTATTCTCTCCCTTCCTGACCCCCTCCCCTTCCCCCCAGCCCACCCCCCATTCCCACCTCCTCCAGATCAAGGTCTCCCCCAAGGACTGGGATCGACCTGATAGACTCAGTCCAGGCAGGTCCAGTCCCCTCCTCCCAGATTGAGCCAAGCGTCCTTGCATAAGACCCAGGTTTCAAACAGCCAACTCATGCAATGAGCCCAGGACCTGGTACCACTGCCTAGATGCCTCCCAAACAGATCAAGCCAATCGACTGTCTCACCTATTCAGAGGGCGTAATCCAGTTGGGGGGCCCTCAGCCTTTGCTTCATAGTTCATGTGTTTCCATTCATTTGGTTATTTGTCCTTGTGCTTTATCCAACCTTGGTTTCAACAATTCTCGCTCATATAAACCCTCCTCTTTCTCACTAATTAGACTCCCAGCGCTCCACCCGGGGCCTAGCCGTGGATGTCTGCATCCAGATTCCTCAGTCCTTGGATGGGGTTTCTGGCCCAACTATTAGGGTGTTTGGCCATCCCATCACCAGAGTAGGTCAGTCCCAGCTGTCTCTCAGCCATTGCCAGCAGTCTTTTGTGGGGGTATCTTTGTGGATTTCTGTGGGCCTCTTTAGCTCTTTGTTTCTTCCTTTTCCCATATGTATATTTTGATGGTTGAGTAATATAGAACAGGGAAGCAGATTTGCCATTCACACATTGGACCATTAGAGCTACCTGACAGGACTGGATGGTGATTACATGCAATGCCTCTTTAGGTTATTTTGCTTCTTTGCACTGTTGTGGTGAAAATAGACAGAAATTGAAAATTTTCATTAGGACACATGTAATGTAAAGTGATAAAAAGAAAACACATAACACTATTTTGTTGAGAAACATTTAAGCTTTTGAGAAACATGTGGTCCCATTTAAACTTATTTCTGTATTGGTTTTGTTTTAGAACTGAAAAGTGAGATGTCTTAGAACAAGATATTCCTCTGCAAACCCAGTTAGGTAAATTGCCAAATTGTCCATGGATCTGTGAGTCTTAGCTTAAGTACTAAGTAAATTATATTGAAACTATATAATGATGTAGCATTTTTTTTTTTTTTTTGGTTTTTCGAGACAGGGTTTCTCTGTGTAGTTTTGCGCCTTTCCTGGAGCTCACTTGGTAGCCCAGGCTGGCCTTGAACTCACAGAGATCTGCCTGGCTCTGCCTCCCGAGTGCTGGGATTAAAGGCGTGCACCACCAATGCCCGGCATGATGTAGCATTTTTAGAATGTATTTTTTTTTTCTTACAAAAGACAACACAAAAGAATGTAGAATCTTATCCTACGAACCTGGCTCTTGAAATGTTTTCTGGTGTTTGTCTTTAATACTAATTGCAAGTTGTAAGCATGACATACCTTAATGACTATTGGAAATCAAATAGTGAACCATCAGTATCATTGTATGCACTTAGGAAATGAAGAAAGACAGGAAGCCCTCATTATAAGAAACTCACAATATTTTAAAGGGAGATATACACAGAGACAAATAGACACCTCAACAGTATACTAGGAGGCTTTGGCACTTCTAGAAGGTTCTTTTGAAAACTGGCTAAATGTCAAATATTAATACAAGTGCCAGCTCATAATTTATGGGCTCATGAGAAGATTGATTCCCTGCTCCTCTTGAAATAGAACTTGTCAAGGGAATTACTTTGGGAAATGCACCAAGAGTAGATGTAATCCATATCTTTTCCAGGTAGAAGGAATTAATTACCAAGCCTTAGATCTCCAGAAGTATCTTCTACTGTCAGTCATCACAGCATCGACTCATGAGAAAAATGCCCTTGAGTTAACGCATCCTGGAATGCTGAGCCAGTGCCTGCCATAGACTGACCTAAGAATGAGCAAGTCCTGACAAGCAAATTCCTGAACAGGAAAACCAGAACAAAATTGTGTGTTGTCATTGATCTGGGGGGCACTATTTTAACTACAATATAACCTGATCAACTCTGACTAAAACTCATGTTAAAGATAGACATTAACCCTCAAATAAAGTCAAATCTTACCTTAGAAATATGAAGTGAATATGTCCAATAACATTTGGTTGTTGACTATGGCTTCTGAGGAAGGCTCAATTTTTATTTAGAGTAGTCGAGTTCTTTATTTCTATTCTTTTGAGCCCCAGCAGACCTACCTTCTCTGCACTTCAACATGTGTCCATTTAGGTACTTTAAGAATAAAATATTTACTCAATAAAATAGCTGAGGATCTGAAACTGAGAAAATATATTTGAGTACAAACAGCTTGTGAAACTTAATACTTTTTTCTTTTTGTTCTTTTCCTTTTTTTTTGTTTTTGTTTTTGTTTTTGCATCATCAGAGGGTTTTACTGAACTCACAACCAACTTTGCCTGCTCAGAGTTGAGAGACACTTCTTTACGGTAGCTTTTGTCTTCAATCCTTGTGCGTGTAGATGTCTACACAGGCAAACAGTGTCCTCCCCAGCTTATCTTCCTACCAGCAAAGGAGGCCATCAGCCCCTGGAGACCAGGGTTCAAGAAGAATAATGTTGCATTTCCTTATGTCTCAGGAAACGCTTTTTATGGTAACTTGTCAGATTGTCTATGAACAAACCCACTTTGTTAGACATTGATAAATTCTTTTCTTCATGTGATATTTTATACAAGAACACTTCAGATGTGCTATTAGATGTGACTGATTTTAACAAATCCTATTAGATTTGTATCAGCTAGTTACATGTTCTATTCATAGTCTTTTGTGAATCATTGCCTTTTTGTTTTTAAAGATGGCCTATTTTGAGCCTTTGTATAGGTACATTTCTGTTTTTGTGACAAAAAAAAAAACTTTAAAGTTGTCCCAAACAGAAAAATAATGGCTATCAGAAGTATGTTTTGTTTTAGTGTAAGTTACCATTACTGTATTTGTTTATTGTAAAGGTGGACATTTAGTGATCAGTGCAGTTTTCAATAAAAGTAATTAAAATTTCAAAAAAAGAATAAAATATTTAAATATTTAAATTAAATTGGCACTTATTTATGAGTCTTACATGTCTTCTAATTAAATGCTATGAGTTGAGTTCATATCATTGTTAATATAGAGAAAAATAACTCAGTTTTTCAAATCACATGTATAAATTTGGCAGAATTAGATAAATAACAACTGTAGTTATAATAGCAATAAAATATGAATAACTAAGTCATTAATTCTGTTTCAGTTTATGTGTAAGTAGAAAACTAAAAGAAAAGATAGAAAAACATCTATGATACATTTTTAGAATGAAAATGAAGCACAGGGAATTCAAAAGACTCTTGCCTTAAAGTCCTGGAGTGAGCTTATGCCTGAACTGAGACTCCAATGTGTGTTCTGGCTCCAGAGGTAACACTCAACACGGCATTGCATTTCAAGAATACTTCCTACTTAATAATGTGACATATTTATTAAACCTCCTACCTAAACTGTAGAAATCTACTGGCGGTGCTTCTGTTCCTATATATTTAATGGCTATCTTCCCCCCATCTTTTGTGTGGTACTGGACATTGAATCCAGAGCCTCACAGTTGGTAGGCAAGCACTCTATGACCAAATCCCAGCTAAACCAATTAATGGCTGGAACAAAGATTGTTTTCTTTATGATTTTGCTCCTCAGGTTCTGCTGCAAATCAAGATGAGAGACGGATGTCTTTCCTTCTTTGTGCCCTGTAACTACCTAGGGTGTGGCTTAAACCACTTCTAGATCCATCACTATGTAATTTCTCTCCTCTTTGCCTTGTGGTTGTATTTATATATTTTGTGTCCTTAAATGGCCTTACATTATTGCAGAGAGGATGTATTCTATATTTTTTAATTTGTAATCAGTATATCTAGTCAGCATCTTTGAAATGCTGTCTAGAATGAATATATTAATAAATGAATACACAAGACGATTAGATGGAAGAAAAAATCAAAAGCATTGAAGTAAATCAATCTTATAGAAATAATGAAGGTGTTTGTTTTCAGCCAATACAATAGCATTTTTTCAAACTTTTTTTTATACATAAATTAGAAGTGGCAATTAAGAACTCCTTCACAGGTAAACAGAAATATATATTTTTTCACTTTGTAATAATATATATCAAAACCATATAAAATAAGATATAATGTTATATACCTTAAAAAATTTAAGAAAAATTTTACAAATATCATGTTCCTATTTGAACACTACATACACACACACACACATACACACATATATATGTTTATATATATATATTTGATATACTTGATTATAAAAACTATTTTTATGTACTTAAAATAATTCATAGTGAGTAACTACAGAAAGTGATCAACATGTTCCAACAGAATAAAAAGGGAAGACATAAAAAGCATAAAACTCATGGATGGTTAGGGAACTTAAAAAATAATCAGAATATTGTTCAAAATTGAAGCCTAGAAAAATGTATTATGGGGTACTTTGAAATTTTTACTTTACTCAAAGACTCTTTTTAGTATCTACCTTGTTGTAATTACCTGACACAGACAACCTTGGTAGTCAAGAACAGCATACTAAGTAGACAGGCAAATATGTAGTGGGGAATTGATATATTTGCCTGAGAAGTTTTATTTGCTTTTGATTTTTTTGGATATTGAAAATTATAATTATCTTACATAATCACCTAGATAGATGTCCACAGACAATATCAAAAAGAGTGTAATTTCAAGGAAAATGAGAAGTTCATTATAATTAAAAATAAAAATACCAAAATTATGCAGAGACAAACACTTATATATAATAGTTTGCGGGGAAAAGAAAACATAACTAATAGAACCAGGAGTTAAGAAGACAAACAATGACATTATTGAACACTGAACGTGCATAAAAATAGTATTTGACAAGATTTTAAGAATAAAAATCAAATGTATTTTAAAAAGAAAAATAATGCACATCTACATTAGTCAGAGTTCATTGAAGAAACAGAACTGATACAATGAAAAACTATATGGATTGGATTGGCTTAAAGGATGCCATCTGGGTAGCCCCAATCTGACACTGAAGTCCTAGGGAATCCCTTGGAGAGCTGCTGGTTTTCAGTTACTGCTGAAGAAGGGGCTTGGAGTGTCTCTGAGGAGGTTGTTTCTAAGTTTGGTGAAGGACTGATGCAGCAATAAGATAGATGGACTTGCCATCAAGAGTCGGGGCAATGGGCACAAAGAAAATCTTTCTTCTCCTAAGTCATTATATCTGGGTTGCCACCAAGAAGTGTTCCCCAGGTTTAGAGTGGGTCTTCTCACTTCAAATAATCAGATTGAGAAAATGCCTCACAGGAATGCCCAGCTACTTGATTTTAGTTGATTCCAGATGCAGCAGTCAAGTTGACAATCAAGGTTAGCAATCACAATACCCAAAATATGAGTAATTACAGGATTAACTTACTTAATGACATGGTATGACATCAGCACACCAGCAAACACAGTAAAAGAAAGAATTAGCAAACATAAGTGTGAGTCACTGATAGAACATGAAGGTGTATAGAAAGGGAGTAATATGTTATGGAAAGAGTTAATCAGAGACTTGGTTGGCTTAAGGAAGACATGGTTTAGTTTGAACTCCCTTGAAAGGAGAATTTCATAGTAAGCTATGTTCCAAGTAATAGTAGGGAACACTACTACAAACTATAATGAAAAGATGGAAGTTGTGGTTTGCTATTGAACTATTGTAAGTAATAGGGATTCCATATGCTTTTGTATCCTCTATGGGATCATGTAGAAAGTACTCAGGAATTAAACCTCCCAAGTGTAGAGAGACTAGAGAAACTATTGACAGATACTCAGGTCCTAGAGTTGGAAGCTATTCCTGAACCTGTTAATTTCATGTGTGGTTACAGGTTGTGCCATTATATGAACCAAATAATGTCCCTAGCTCAGGTAAAAATGGAGCACTAAAAACAATGTGCCTTGCACTTCCCCTTGTAGTTTTGTAATTGTTTCAGAATATCCCCTGGGTATTCCACTCATTCCAGAAGCATGAATGGGACCTAAATAGAGCTTGTAAGTTGGAGGTAAGCCTATACAACCTCAGGCATATCACCATGGCTGATCCAATCAATGTTCAGTAGATGCATAAATTAGAAATGAATGTTGACTACTGAGTGCACTGTTTTCATTGTTTTATTATATGCATAAAAAACACCAACATGATGTTTTTGATTTCTTAAAAAAATTGCTGGCTATACAACATCTTCGTTAATTGCTTTTTCATGTAGCGATCACTGATCACTAAGTCAGTTTGGGTCACTTCCTTCAAATATTTCACATAGTTCTTAAAACATCAATAGTTTGCATATTGTGCAATCATGTTCATATTCTTTTAAAATGTTCTTGGAACTGTTGTAAAGATAAATCCTGACAGATTCACCCAGAAAAGATGTTGATTAAATTAGGTATAAATCAGCAGCAGAGGCTGCTAGTGAGAGTATATTTATTTGAAACATACTTCTTTTCCTTATTATAATGTTCGGTACCTTTTTTTAAGCTGTGACCTAATGAAGTAATATGTATTTCATTTAAAATAATCTGTTATCTTTTATGGGCAATTCCCTTAGAACTCGCTAGACACTTTTTCTTAATCTTGCTGCAGCATACTTTACAAGGTACTTGTCTTTTAATAGTATTTATACTTGCCATGTCCTTGAATGGTTTCCAGGGATTTGACCTGACTAGAGCAAGTGAGGAACCAAGAAAAGACAAACCCACATACAAAAACATGGACACAGAAAAGCTGGGATAAAGAGAACTGGGTTTTCTGATAAAGAAACCACAGCACCTCCATAAGTTTAGTGCATTTTTTATATCCATTTGAACAGAAAGGTACACAGCTAAACAAGGATGATGGTTATCACATGCAGATAAATGAGGATTCAGGGTTTTTAAATACAGCTAACCAAGGAGGCAGGTCTAACTGACCTCAGTAGGAGTACTCTCCATAGGGGAACGTCTTTGAGCTGTAAGCATTTTCTACACACACTAACAACATCATCTATGAATCAGAGAAAGGCTTTGCCATCCTTCTGAGCCTTGCCTGGAGAGGGTGATGCCATTCCCATGGGGCTGAGACATTGGCATCCTTGACATGGCTGTTCCATGTCATCAGCACACATTTATTCAGAACTTCATTCATGTGGGGCATGCTACCCACATATATTCTAAAGTTTTCATACAAGTATATATTGTATATGGAGTTTATTACTCCCATAAACCCCTACTCAGCTGTTCACTCCTCTCCCTCCCACTAACTCCCTTTGTCTCCTTAGATGTGTTCATTTCTACTTTTATATCATATATACATAATTATATGTATCTATATAAAGTCTAGAAATCATCAATGATAGAATACACGTGCTATTTTTTTCTGAGCCTGGCATAATTCTCTTAATTGGATGAACATTTTCAGTTTTCTTAAGATGTCCAACATGTATCTTACAGTTTTAGCTCTTTGTGAAATATGCTTGTGAATCAATTCTCTCTGTGTTTTATTGAGTTGTAGAATGTCTTATATTTTGGTATAGTTTCTGTTTCAGATCATATATATATATGTGTGTGTGTGTACATATAAATATATGATAAATATCCTTTAGTTTTGACTTGTTCACATTTTCATGTGTGTTTGATGAATAATTTCTTAATTTATATTATTTAATTGGTCATGTTAAATCACAGTGCTTTGGTTTTTTTGTTTAAAGTTTAGCCTTTTATAACATCATCATGATGTTTATGATGTTTTCCTATGCCTTTCCCCCTAAAATATGTCTTGTTTTCACCAGTTACATTTAGATTTACAATTCATGTCCAGCTGGTAAGGGAAGCTGTGAGATGGGGGCCATTCTAAATGTGACCTGTCCCTTACGCAGGTACAACTGATCACCATGCCACTAAAGACAGAGACCATCCTTTCTCCACTCCACCTGTTTCACTCGATCAACAAAACAGGACACTATGTGCGCACAGGTCTATTTATAGACGGTGCAATTCTAGCACACAGCTTGTAAGATTGTAAATTGATGCAATGGCTTTGGAAAGCTGTTTGAGACATCCACTAAATTAGAACAAATGCATGTACCCATGATTGCAGCTTTGTTCCCCAGTGTGCTATAATTTAGGACTCCTTTCAGTGCTTTCAGAGGTTTCTGGGGTCCACCAATACACAATGAATTATTTTAATTTTTACCTAGTTACTTTCAATTTCCAGGCACCCATTTTCAGTATGTGTGCTCAAGTGAGAAACATCCTGAGGATTTCCCCATTTTGCCATTCCTTCCTTTCCAGGTTCCAGCTCTGTTCAAGGTAACAACAACAACAACAACATCAAAGTCTCCCTACACTGTGTAGGCTGCCTCATTTAGGAACTTCTATATAGGTACAGAGCCTGTGGTTCACTGCTGTGCTCTACCACGGCCAGTTGTGACCCAACTTCAGGCTTTGGGTGATTTGTGTGGATCTTACCTTTTTAGAACATGGCAGTATAATCAAACCTGTTTTGTCTATATATGAATTGGCATTATCCTTAAAATTTCTAGGAGTTGTTTATCAAACATGAATATGCAGAATAAGCATGCACCTGTGTTCACCAAAAGGAAAATTCCAGAATGTTCAGAAAAAGAGTATTTGTTACCACAAAAACACCAGAAAGACAAAACATTCATGACTATTGTAAATGTAGTATAATCAACCACCTCTATGTGCTACAGCATGGATAGAGCCACAGACGCAGTGTAGGGAAAGGGGGATCTCCAAGAAGAGAGCCTTCTGGGATAAATTTAGACCACAGACAATCTGTAATTCCAGAGGTGAGTGTATTGTTGTCCACTGGTTATTGCAGTGAAATGAGGAGGCAGTCTACTCTACTGGCCAGGATCTCTTTCTTGACCGCGATGTTTATAATATTAGCATTGCAATCATTTAGTGAATAGCACAGTGATATATACTTATGTGTGCATGTAAAGGATATTACATTTTAAGAAATAACTTTGAAAAATAAAAAATATATTTAAATATCTTATAATCAAAGTATAAATTATAATAACATTTAAAAATATTTTAGAAAAGTGCAACTTCTTTAGAGCAAACTTTGTAATAGTTATAGAAATTGTATTTGGGAAAACACTGAAATTCACTTCAGTAAGTAGATAATTTAAAATATGAGAAGAGAACAACAAAATAAAAGTAATGAAACTTAAAAGGAAGCATTACAGAGCAGAAACCACTAAAATAAATGGCATATGAATGAACTTAAGATTCTATATTAATTCCTTATCATTGTGACTAATACCTGAAATAACCAGTTCCATGGGCAGGAAGAATTTACTTTTCCTCAGAGTTTAACAGGGTGTTGCCCACCCAGGAGGTGAAAGCATGGTTGAGCTGAAGGTAGTTGGAGCCTATGGCTCGAACCATTCAGATCTGAGCTGCCTAAGAAGCAGGAAACAAGGAATAATGATGCTCAGTAAGTTTTCTCAGTCCAGGCATACAGCCCATGAGATGATGTCTTCCCTCCTCAGTAAACCCTTGATAGAAAGCTCTCACAGCCATACCCAAAGGAATGCTTCCTTAATTCCTGATAGGATTTTTAATCTAACCAAGTTGTTAATAGACATTAACCACCACAGAATCCAACAGTATTGTTTTTTAATGAACAAAATTGATGAATTCTCAAGGGTAACCACAAGGAAGAAAAACTAGATATTAATAAAGTAGATACTAATAAATATAGGAGAGGCCTTACTGAAAATGAGCTTTCACATGCAGGAGATTGAGAAATGTGCACAGCACAAGTCATATCTAAAAAAGGAAAACAGGGTAGAAAAATCAGAATTATGATGGAATCTAAAAGCTCCAAATATAAAAATGCATGCAGACAAACAGTAAAACTGATTCCAGAGGATAATGAGACTTGGCAAAAAACAAAAGTTGATATTAAACTGTCACAAGTACCCAAGTAACAACTGTTCCACCACTATGGGTTTGAATGAGGGTTTCCTACTGGCACACATATCCCAGAGTTGTGCTGTTGAGAGTTAGTCATCTCTTTGAGATGTAGAGTCGTATTGTGAAGGCTGTAGGTTATTTCAAGGATACTGTATTAGATTACATGTGCATGCTTTGTCTCTGTGTATATCTGTGTGCATGCATATGCATGCCTGGTGCCTATTGAAGGCCAGAAGAGTGGGAACTCGAGTTAGAAATTTTATTTATTTATTTATTTATTTATTTATTTATTTATTTATTTATTTATTTATTTATTTATATTTTATAATTTAATTTAATTTTACATATTAGCCACAGATTCCCCTGTCCTCCCTCCTCCCGCGCCACCCATCCACCCTCCATTGCCATCTCCTCCAGGTCAAGGACTCCCCTGGGGATTCAGCTCAGCCTGGTAGATTCAGTCCAGGCAGGTCCAGTCCCCTCCTTCCTTCACCCAGCCTGAGCAAAGAGTCCCAGCATAGGCCCCAGGCTCCAAAAAGCCAGCTCATGCACTGAGGATAGGTCCCGGTCCCACTGCCTGGGGGGCCTCCCAAATAGTTCAAGCTAATCGACTGTCTCACTTATCCAGAGGGCCTGATCCAGATGGGGACTCCTCAGCTATTGGTTCATAGTTCATGTGTTTCCACTAGTTTGGCTATTTGTCCCTGTGCTTTTCCCAATCATCTCTCGATTATACAAACCCTCCTCTTTCTCCCCGAAAGAACCTGGGGCCTGGCTGTGGATCTCTGCATCTACTTTAATCAGTCATTGGATGAGAGTTCTACCACGACAGTTAGGGTGTTTGGCCATCCAATCACCAGAGATTTCTTTAAGAGATTTTGCACCCTGGCCTCTCAGTCTCTTTCATTCTTGTTCCATGAGGTATTTTGAGATATGTGACCCTTATCTGCTGGCTAGGCTTTGTTAACATGACACAAACATCAGTTACCTAGGAAGAGGGAACCTCTATTGATAAACTGCCTCGATCTGATTGGCCTGTGGGCTTGTTTGTAGGGCATTTTCTTGATTAATGATTGATATGGGAGGTCCTAACCCACTGCGGGAGGGCAAACCCTTGGAAGGCAGTCCTGGGTTGTATAAGAAAGCAGGCTGAAGCAGGCGGTGGTGGCACACGCCTTTAATCCCAGCACTCGGGAGGCAGAGTCATGCAGATCTCTGTGAGTTCGAGGCCAGCCTTGACTACCAAGTGAGTTCCAGGAAAGGCTCAAAGCTACACAGAGAAACCCTGTCTCGAAAAAAACAAAAAACAAACAAAAAAAAGAAAGAAAGAAAGAGAGAGAGAGAGAGAGAGAGAGAGAGAGAGAGAGAGAGAGAGAGAGAGGAAGGAAGGAAGGAAGGAAGGAAGGAAGGAAGGAAGGAAGGAAGGAAGGAAGGAAGAAAGAAAGGAAGGAAGAAAGCAGGCTGAGCCATCCCGGGAAAGCAAGCCAGTAAGCAGCATTCCTGTGTGATTTCTGCTTCATTCCCACCTTCAGTGCCAGCCCTGACTTTACCTGATGATGGGATTGTGAATGTAAGCTGAGGTAAAACCTTTCCTTCCTAAGTTGCCTTTGGTGTGGATTGGAATATCTTACTGGAGGTTCCCAAATTGAGGCCACTTGAATTTTGCCTGGAACTTCCTGAACCATTAGTGAAAATAAAGATTTTCCCTTTATAAGGGGCTTGGACCTGCCTAGGCTCAGTGTGCGGGACTCTGCTGACTCCCCATGGGAGAACTTGATTTGGGGGATGTGGGGATGTGGGGTGGCTTGGGAGAGAGGGCTGGGGGGTGGAAGGAGGGAGAAGGTGGGATCTATGGGTGGTATGTGGAGTGAGTAGAAAATTTCTTAATAAAGAAAATGAAAAAAAAAAAAACAAAAGAAAAAAGAAAGGATGTGTGAGCCCCCGAGGTGCTGGTTAGAGCAGTCTCAATTGGAGGACTCCTGATCATCTTCTATCCAGGAAATGTAGACAGATGAGTAAACAAGTGAAGGTCAGGAAAGGCAGAATAACAATTCTACTTTTAAATAATGATGTCCAAATGATGATGTCATTAGAAAGAGTGGGTATGAAGATCAAGTCAGGGAGAGAAGTAATGTCTATCAGTGCCTGAGACACGATATTTGAAGTACAAGGGAACAAACCAAAGAGTTTTTATTGGTGCAGTTCATATGACAAATAAATTTATTCAGTGCACATCAGGAGAAAAAAAAAGATTTTCCATTTATACATTAATTTTCTACCTATTTTGTTGTGCTGAGGGAAAGCTGACTGAGACAATTCCTAAAAATTAGTTCCCACTCTTTAAAAGTTACATTTATTCATGAAATGATTTGGATCACATGCCTCAAAGTAACCTTTCCCCAGTCTCTTCATTTCATATAACTCATTGCATAAATATATAATATGAATAATATATTACACATGTAATATACAATACATATAGCCCACATAACTCATGACAAAGCTTATTATTCCAACATTGTAATGATATTTGTAGCTCAGCTTTCACACAAGGTCATCTCATCTAACCCAAGACAGTGCTGCCTCTCCAAACAGTTACATAGATGCCAGATAGCCTATCTCCTTGCTGGTACGCCATAATCCCTGCATCCCTCCCGTAACATACTTCTCTCCTTATATAATGTAACTGACCATGTGTGTTCCCATCAAGCCTGCTATTGCTTACCCTTAATTGCAGAATAAGATCTAATCTCCACTTGTTTGTAAGGTCCTGTGGTTTTTTGTTTGTTTCAGTTACTACTCTTTATGTCACCCTCAAGCACTCTGTTACTTCTTCATTCAGCTTCAATCAGGCTGTTTTTCTTTGCATGGTTTGAAATATATAATATGCTTCAAACATTTAGAAAAAAATCCAAAACAAATGAGAGGTAAACAAAATACCACAATATATAAAAAAATAACAATAAGTTATATTTCCCAAGAGAGTTATAATTAAGTTTTTCTTGTACCAATACCCCACCTGAAATACAGCATTTCAGATCATGTTACAAATAGTGGCATTTATTCCTTTTGTTGTTGCTACCTTTCTGATTGTGTAAATCAAGTGAGTACAGGAGGAATCATATTTCATATACACTAAACCTTATTTGCTTCTGCTCTTCTCTTTTAAAACCTGGAGGTGTGCTTCTTGGAGGCAGCAGAAAGATGGATCCTGTTTTCTATTCCAATCTGTTAGTCTATGTCTTTTTATTGTGGATTTCACACTTTGATACTTAGAGTTATTATTAAACATTGTTTATTTTTGCTCTTATTATGCATGGTGGTATTTTCTTAGAGCTCTGTGGTTACCTGTTCTGTGATTGTTTATTCCTTGTGTTCTCTTGTCTGTAATTAGCCTTTTCAGACTGATGTTTTCCCCCTAGTACTTTCTGAAGAGTTGGATTGGTGGACAGAAAGTATTTTTTTTTAAAAAATGAAACATTTTTCCTTCTCTTTTGATTATGATTGATAGTTTTTCTGGGTATAGACATTGGGGTCTCTGAGAGTTGGCAGAGTTTCTGTCCAAGCTCTTCTGGATTTTACCACTGAAAAGTTAGATATTATTCTAATGGGCTTGCCTTTATATGTGACTTTGTCTTTTACCCTTGGAGCTTTAAATACACTTTCTTTGTTCTGTATAGTTAGTATTTTGATTATTATGTATTCTGGGGAGTTTCTCTCCTGGCCCTGTCTATTTGGTGTTCTGTATTTTCCTTGCACCTTAATAGGCATCTCTTCTTTAGATCTGGGAAAACTATTCTATGATTTTGTGAAAAAATAGTTTCTGTGCTTTTGATCTTTCTTTTAAATCCTTCCTCTATACTAGTTACTCAGAGATTTGGTCTTTTCATGATGTCCCAGATTGCCTGGATGCTTTTAGTTTTAACATTTTCTTTGAATGACTAAGTTACTCATTTCTTCTACTTTGTCTTTGAGGCCTGAGACTGTGTGTCAAAAAGATCAGTGGGTAGATAACAGCTAAGTGTCCCAGATTTTCAGACTTCTACCACTGAGAACTAGCCTTCAGACTTACTAGTGGAGCAACCAGTCAGGATCCAGTTCTCAGTATACCAAGAGAAGACCTCAATTACATGTACAAGCCATGTACAAGATTAGAAGGAGTCTCTGTTTTCCTACCAACATTTTACTCATAATAGATGTTTGTCTGAAAGCCACTGAGCCTGAGCAATACGTGTTATAGAATATTAGTTAACTCTTAGAATGGTTTAAAAGTGAATGCAATTGAAAAACCCATGTTGGAGCTAAGGTATAGCTCAACTGGTTGAATGCTTGCCTTGCATGCAGTAGGACCTGGGTTTGATCCTATGTGAGGTGACACATGCCTGTAGTACTAGTTTTGAAAGGTAAAAGTCAAGAGTATAATATGCCCATGTCAAAATAGCCTGGGGTACATGACAACACATTTAAAAAAAAAGAAAAAGAAAAAATGGGAAGAAAAGGAATAAAGATACAAAAAGATCAAAAGATTGGTAGTAAAATTTTTAAAATCCTGTGTATGTACTTGACTATTGAAGATAGAAACAACATAATAATACACAAAGTTGGGCTCCCTGCCTATGTTGGCATTAGTGATCATGTATCCCATACAGTCCTGTATTTGAACCCTTGGTCCGCAGTTGGTGGCGGTGTTTAAGGAAGTCATGTTTAGGGAATGTTTAGGGAAGCTTGCTGGAGGAAGTTTGTCACTGGGTAGGATTCGAGAGTTTAGAACCTTGCCCCACTTCCGGTTCCACCTGTCTGCTTAATGTTTCTGTCTGAAGGTGTGATTCTTCCGCTTTCTGCTCCTGTCACATGCTTATCACTTGTTGCCATGCCTTCCTCACCGCTATGAACTCTTCCCCTGGAACCACAAGCTCAAAGAAACTCTAATTTGTCAGTCGCTTTGGGTCATGGAGTTTTATCACTGCAACAGAATGTAAATGATGTACTAATGAAATCATTGATACTCTGCAAATAGATTTCAGAATTTTACATCTTCTCAGTTCAGGTTTTTCCCCCTAATGTAACAAAATCATGATGTGTATAGTGACATGACGACTTGTTATGCATTGCTGAATAATGGCTGGGTGAATGAGAATATACAGTGATAAAGCAACGCTTGTGATCCGATTTCTGTACCTCGCATGCAGACCCTTTACCTCCTGCTCCCATTGGTCTTTAGGTAAAGAAATGATGATGCAATATACAATAGAGTCTGCTTTCTATATGTTTTCTGGTCTGGAATTAACTGGAAAAGCACTATTTGATGAGACATAGATAAACTGAATCACATTAGTTTTTATGGCATAGAGGAAAAACTCAAAATGCCTTGAAAACAACATTGCTATAGGTATAGTTAGCTATAAACCAAGTGAGCAATAAAACTAATTTCCCACAGGAATGGAAATAATATGAGAGAAGGAAACATTAAAGACATGTCCTGTGGAAATTCAAATAAACTACACAGAAATGGAGAAAAATAGAAAGAACCCTCAAGAGGTATTCCCTATTTAGTATTGTATCACACATGAGTGGATCCCTGGGAACTGCCAAAGTGAAATTATCTATAGCAAGTGAAAGGTCATACAAACAGAAAGGATAGCATTCTGAAAAGTAGCAACAAGACAACAAAATGCTAGATTTGCATCATAAAGCTCTCACACCTTGCTGAGCTGGGGCAGAATAGAAGAAATACATTTACATGAAAAATTGAAAGAAAGATACTGTCAATATGAGCAAAGTGATGTGGAAAATTGCAATAATTATCTGGATAATTCAGGCCCAAAATGCTAATGAGGTAAAAGATTTCTTTACAACTTGATTTATCTCAGTCAGCTGTCAACATTTATTAAATTAACTAGACAATTATTCAAGTCTCTATTTTTCCAGGCTTCAATAGACTCCAGTATTGATTCCTTGTTTGTGTCTAGAGCAAAAGAGCTTTAGTGAAGTATTGACATTTCCATACTAGTTACAAATAATATACATTTTAAATCTCATTATGCATTTAATTACAGATTAAAAAATTTCTAGGTTACAATAAATACCCACACCACTCTTAGAGTGAGTTTGTTAAATATCAGTTTTCCTTAGGCACATGTTAAATTATTATGCTAACTCCAAGGCAACCGAGCTGCACTCAAATGACTATAAAACACAGGATAATCACCAGTACTCATAAGGAGCACAATGAAGACCACCTTTTGTAATTGTCGTTAAAGTGTTTCAGTGCATAAATCTTGAGAATACCAGACAAAATCACTTAAAACGGGGCTTTTTGTGGGTGATGAGTGACATTTAACTCTAGTGATCAGTTTTAGAACTTTCAACTGTATTAATAACCTTAACTTTCTGTGCAATTCAAATGCAGGCAATTGTCTATGGAAAATGGTAGTTTAGAGGTAAGTGAGGCAACATACACAGTTTATCCAGGAATTTATAAGAAAAACCACAATGTTATCATAGCACTTGAAGAGAATCTTTTAGTAGGTAACAGTTGTAAATATTTGAATGATGAGTATGATTTAGCTGGTTGATGTTACTGAGACTTGAACCCAGGGCTTTAACTTATAACAGGAAAGAACTCTATTACAGAGACAGACTCCTATCCCATTATTTCATCCAGCATATATTTTATGTTCAATGTATGTGTTCTGGAAGACAGAAGATACCTTTTCAATTTGAATGTCAAAAGACCTTTGGTTAGGAAAGTTCACCCACTCTGCTAAAATTTCTTTCCAAGCTTGCTGAGAATTACAACAAAAATATTTTCTAATATTGTATGGCTTGACATATATTTCTGGACAACTGTATGCTTGCACAGAAAATATCTGAGTAATTCACCTCTAAGCTATAATTGCATAAGTTATTATTATGTAATGTGCAAGTTGGAAAATCCATCCAAAGCTACGAAGACACGAGACTGCACAGAGAAGTGTCTTGCAATTTTAACAACACTGATATACGGGCAGGATAACCTTCTACTGTAAGAACCTGTCTTATGCATTGTAGGTATTTAGCATGACTTGTTTCTCTTTAGAAAATTCTAGGATTAATCCTTCTACCAATTAAGACAGTGGTTCTCAACCTGTGTGTTGCATCCCCTTTGGGGATTGAATGACCCTTTCATGGGGTCATCTAAGACTACCAGAAAACACAGATATTTACATTACTATTCATAACAGTAGCAAAATTACAGTTATGAAGTGGCAACAAGAATAATTTTGTAGCGGGGCGGTGGTGGCGCACGCCTTTAATCCCAGCACTCGGGAGACAGAGGCAGGCAGATCTTGAGGCCAGCCTGGTCTACAGAGAGAGATCCAGGAAAGGTGCAAAGCTACACAGAGAAACCCTGTCTTGAAAAACCAAAAAAAAAAAAAAAAAAAAAAGAATAATTTGAATAATTTTGTGGTTGGGGGTCCCCAACACATGAAACTGTATTAAAGGGTTGTAGCATTAGGAAAGCTGAGAACCACTGAGCTAAGACAACCTAAAGTGCATCTGAGTACTGACAAGTGTCCTCTAGGAGATAAAATTACCCTGAGTGATAATGACTGCCATAAGGTGTGATCTACACTCAGTCCAGGTAACTCTGCATAACTGCAACACTTCACAATCAAGTACTAGCATTTCCCATCTAACAAGAGACTGTTGTTGTCCACAGCTAGAAATTTCAGCTTTGCCTTAGCTGTAAGATGGATTAATGACAGAGGGAAAATGTGGTTAACAGTGACTCTGCAGTGAAGAACATAATTTGAAAACCGTATAGGCAATGCATAGATGTCCCTTTAAATGTCTTAAAGTCTCGAGACCTCCCAAAGTGGGGGGGGGGGATGATTCCCTGTATCTCTGGGTATTTGGGCTTACAGTTATTCTATAGGGAAGAAATTCTCCTACTGGGAGATCACTGTCCAAGTGAAGAATGTAACATTTGCTAGAACTCTGCTAGCAGAACTAAGCTCTAAAAGAGTTACTAGTGATACCAGAGTCCCTTAATCTTCTATTATTCCATGCTAGGGCTGTTGTCTTTTTCCAAAAACAAGAGTTGGTAAAAACCCTAACTGTTGAAGTTTCCCTGTTTTAACAGGCTTGAATATGATCATTAGATTACCTGAAATCAAAGAATGTCTCTGCTTGGAAATATCTAATAATGAAGCAGTTGTTTTTAAAAAAAAACTTGTGTTTTTACTATTCAAATATTGGTTAAAAATGCTTATTACAAATGCTATCTCTATTATTTAAATTGTTAATGTTAAATAACATTAATAAAGGCATTTTTCACTTCTAATTAATTTGGTAAGTGAAAAAAGTGATGTGTGTGCGTTTGTTTGTGCGTGAACAAAGAATGAGAGAGAGCGAGAGCGAGAGCGAGAGCGATTTGACTGGATATTGCTCATCTGGAGAATGCTGCCCTGTATACTCTATGCTCAATGGTATCTATCAGTATCCTTTCATGGTACTCACTAGATGCCAAGATTTCTGTCATTATGCTCCCTTTCTAATTTCCCTATTATTAGCATCATAGCTATTGTACCATATTGGTTTAAATGATGAATTTGTGTTTGTAATCACTGTGGTGATATTTTGTTTGTGCTTTAGCAAATAAAGCTTGCCAGAAGATCAGAGAGTAGAGCTAGCCACCAAAGAGCTAGATAACCAAAGAGGCCAGGCAGTGGTGGCACACATCTTTAATCCCAACACTTGGGAAGAGGAAGCAGGAAGATCAGAAGTTCAATGCCACTCTAGGCTACACAAGATTGATCCAGTCTAAAAGAGAAGTAGAGTCAGGCAGTGGTGGCACACACCTTTGATCCCAACACTAGGGAGGTGGAGACAGGAAGTGGGCTGGGCAGAGAGAGGAATACAAGGCAGGAGGAGACAGGAGCTCAGCCCCTTTCAACTGAGAAAATCCTGGAGGTAAGAAGTCTCTCTAGTGGCTGGCTCCTTTACTGATCTTCAGCATTTACCCTGATATCAGGGTCTGGGATTTTATTATTAAGACCAATTAGGATTTGAGCTACAAATCACTATTAATGAAAGTTTATAATTTGTACAATGTTTCAATTGTCATATAGTCTGTGATTTTCACAAAAATTTAATACTATATATTTATATTGAAAAAGCATACAGAATTGTTTTCCTCCTTCTGAGTGATTTGGTTCCATAGTTAAGAGCACATGCTGTTTGTCCAGATGATCCAGAGTTTGGATCCCAGCACCCATATCAGGCAGTCCACAACTTCCTGATCTCTTCTGTACACTGTGGGCATCTGTTCTCATATGCATATGCTCACATGTAGACAAAAGTGGACACATAACTTTAAAAAGGCAGTAAGTCTTTTAAAAAGTACCTGTATTCTCTTAGTTCTTCATTTGTAATCCTGCTGAATTGCCAGTAATTATTCATAATCTTTTATTAAATCCATGGTTTTTCCTTACCTGAATGCCATACTGTGAAACACACAGGATATAGTCTCATCATTTTCCGATATATCCATATGCACTAAAGATGCCTCCATTTCTTTTCATGGCTTGCTAGAACTTAATTTATCCTGGTGTAATACCCCTTTGTACAAATACAACAGATTATTTACCTGTTTACCCACTGAAGGTCTTATTGATTGCTTCCAAATTTCAGCAATTGTGTATGCTTTGTACATTCAGACATTTTTGTATAGGTATCAATAAGTTTTTTCAAATCATTTGCATAAATACCAAGAAGTAAAATCACTTAATCTCATCGTGAAAGCATATATGATGTAGAAACATGCAAATTGTCTTCCAAACATTTCTACCTACAATGGAAGAATTTCTACTCTTACATTATTGCTACCAGCCTTTGATGTTACCAGGTTTACAGATTTGGGCCATTTTAATAGGTATGTAGTCATATTGTCTTACTGCTTTCAGTTGAAAGTCTCTAATGATAAGAGATGAACATGTTTATATGCTTATTGGACACCGTGTCACTTCTTTGACAGTGTCTTACTTACTTCTGCTGTTGCTATGAAAAGATACCCTGCCAAAAGCAATTCAAGAGGGAGATATTATTTTGGCTCACAGTTCAAGGTCAAGTCCATCATAGGGAAACTAAGCCAGAGGAGCTTAAGGCAGCCAGTGGTGTTGCATCCACAATCAAGAAACAGACAGCAGTTGAATGCTTGTAATGCAGCTAACATTTCGCTTTTCATATAGTCCAGGCACCAAGTTCAGGGAATGAATGGTACCGCCCACTTTTAGTGTGGGTCTTCTTACTTCAATTAACCTAATCAACAATGATGATCAGAAGCTAAATAATTACTTATAGATGTTCCTAGAGGCTTCTCATCTAGGTGACTCCTGGTCCTGTCAAGCTGACAATTAACAATAAACATGGCCATTGAGATTGCTTTTCTGTACTTTGAATGATGCTATTCTCCTTTTTGCTACTCTTATAATTATCTACTTTTCAGAGTTTTCATATAGCTGCTTCATGCTTTTCCCTGCCCAGGGATTTTAGCTGCATTCAATGGATTATAGCCAGTATGTTGTGTTAACTCAATTCTATAAGAAGATCCTAGTCTTACTTTAAATTATATGGTATTGATTTAGTGGCTAGTACTCCAATCATTAATTTTCTTTTCTTTTTTTTAACTTAAAAGTTTTTTTTTCCATTTTGCATACCAACCACAGTTACCCCTCCCTCCCCTTCTTCTGCTCACCTCCCACTCCCCCCCACACCACTTCACCCCCTCTTCACTCCTCAGAGATGGTAAGGCCTCCTATGGGGAGTCAACAAAGTCTGGCATATCAATTTGAGGCAGGCCCAAGCCCCTTTCCCACCCCTAATTGAGGCTGAGGAAGCTATCCTTCCAGAGGAAATAGGCTCCAAAAAGTGGGTTTATACACTAGGGATAAATTCTGGTCCCATTGCCTGTGGCCTCACATACTGCCCAAGCTACACAACTGTCATCCACATTCAGAGGGCTTAGTTCAGTCCTGTGCAGGTTCCCCAGCTGTCAGTCCAGAGTCAATGAGCTCCAACTAGGTTGGGTCAGCTATTTCTGTGGGTTTTCCCATCATGATCTCGACCTTTGCTCATATAATCTCTCCTCCCTCTCTTCAACTGGACTACAGGAGCTCCACCTAGTGCTTAGCATCTAGATCTTATGTGCTTAGCATGTAGATCTCTGCATCTGCTTCCATCAGTTACTGGATGAAGGTTCTATGATTCTAATTAGAATAGTCATTGATCTGATTATAGGGGAAGGCCAGTTCAGGGACCCTCTCCACTATTGCTTGGAGTCTTATCTGGGTTCATCCTTATAGGCTCCTGGGAATTTCTCGATGACCAACTTTTTCCCTAACTGTATAATTGCCCCCTCTATCAAGATATCTCTTTCTTTGTTCTCCCTCTCTGTCTCTCCCCCAGTTCAAGCAGCTCCTTCCCTCATTTTCTCTTGCCACCTCCCCTTACCCCTGCCCCATGCTCCCAATTTACTCTTATCTATCTTACTTATCTATCTCCCCTTCCTAGAGTGATCCATGTGTGTCTCTCTTAGCGTCCTCCTTGTTACCTAGCTTCTCTGGGGTTGTGGGTTGTAGCCTGGTTATCCTTTGCTTTATGTATAATATTCACCTATGAGTGAGTACATGCCATGTTTGCCTTTCTGGGTCTGGATTACCCCACTCAGAATGTTTATTTTTTCTAGTTCTACCCACTTGGCTGCAAATTTCATGATTATCTTTCAACAGTTGTATAATCTAATAACTCCAGAACGAGTAAACAAGTAAGGGAACTTTCGACCTATTTCCTCTTTTCTAGATCTATCCTTTATAGAGTCAAGTTACTTTTGAGAAAGAATGTAGTGGAAGATATAGTATATTTCAGTACAAGACAAGTTAGATACAAATATTCACTTATCTATGAAAAAAGTTTAGATAATTTTTAGGGATTCTCCATGTGTTACAGTATTAATGTTATACAATGATGGTAATAATAATATAAAGAGCAATGATAATTTCCAAAACAAGTTATATTCTGTATTTTTCAGAGATAATTGATGGTTTAATAGAAGCAGTATATTTTCCAAATTTAATATATTTGATATATTAAATATATTTTGAAAAAAGACTATAAAATTTGATGCAATTTTGTGATAGGTGTTGGATAACCTATTTTGATTTACATGAATAATTCAAGTGAAAGTTTCAAATTTAGAAAATGTGTTTTAAGTTACACAGTTCTAGAAAGGTCAACCTTTGGGCTTCAGTTATGGCTTCCCTCAATTTGAGGCATTAAACACACTGGAGGGAAAACATTTGGACAGTATGAAACTCCTTCTCAGAGAGGAAAATTATGAGACTAAATGAGTAGACTAAAAACAAAATAGAGAAAAACAGTGACTTGGACTTCCACATGAATATGACAAAACTTACCAATGATAATCACACCTCAGTCACATTTCAGAACCAGCCAATATGGATTTGGCAGTGTCTACATGTTTTCCTGAAAGACAGTCAGCATTTTATAATGTTTGGATTTTAAGTATAATCCTGAGAGAATTTATGACTAGTAATAACAGAAGTAATCAATGTTCAGAAATTTTAACTTCAGTTATATTCCTTAAAAATATATTTTAATATTAAACTCGCAAACACTCCTTACTTAGTGTAAATAGATAAAGGGATAGCTCATAGATAGGTGTGTGCCAAGGGAACTGAGTCACTAGAGAATAAAACCTACTCAGTTCTAATGTATTTATTAAATACTTAGCCTAAAGAGAGCTTGGGAGTAGTAAGCATCCTTTTTACAGAGCAAATGCTAACAAAAAATTTTTAGCACACTTGAAAGGAAATAATATTTTAATTTTTATTTTATTAGTTTGACACTAAACATCTATAGTTAAGAGCATTAAAGTATGTTTATAAACTTACAAAATTTCAAAATATGGTCTCTTAAATAGTAACCTATCTAGGAATGTTTAAAATCATCCCTGACTTGTCTTTTATTCTTTATCTTATTCTTCAATCTACTTTTGTAGATTGTTATTCTACATTCCTCAGAGATCTTTTCACAGTAGTCTTATTTGAATGATAAGAAAAGTTACTGGTTAGACATGGGATAAAGATAGAATGCTTATTAAAAGTCAAAGGCAACATGATGCTTAGCTTTCTCAAGATAAGAAGACATCATGGATGAGGGAAGGGTTAGGAGGACAAGGAGTCAAATGGATGGGTATTTGACCAGATTACTCATTTTAGGATCTTTTGTAACTGTGATCAAGTGTTGGACATCATAGCTTTGTACTGTGGTTATTGGACGTTTCACATATGTGTCTAAGCTGGTAACATAGGCTCATACATCTCAATTATTGTTGCTTTGGCCTGAAGCCTTCTTTGTTTAGGACTTTACTATCCAGTTCTAACTAGCTAATTTTGCTTTTATTATCCTTCATCTTAGGAAGCAAATATGTCAGAATTGTTAATAAGTCAGGACTTAGAATTAGATAGTCCTGGGCTTAAATTTCTACTCCATCTTATTAGATACAAGGTCATGAGGCTCACATCAAGGATCTTGTATCTTTAAGAAAGAAATGTTTTTCATCTATAAAAGTCATAATTAATTCATATAATCTTTTTTCCTTTTATTTTATTTTACAATACCATTCAGTTCTACATATCAGCCACGATTCCCTTGTTCTCCCCCTTCCTGTCCCCCTCCCCTTACCCCCAGCCCACCTCCATTCCAAGTTCCTCCAGGGCAAAGCCTTCCCCAAGGACTGAGATCGACCTGGTAGACTCAGTCAGGCAGGTCCAGTTCCCTCCTCCCTGACTGAGCCAAGCGTCCCTGCATAAGCCCCAGGTTTCAAACAGCTAACTCGTGCAATGAGCACAGGACCCGGTCCCACTGCCTAGATCGACTGACTCACCGGGCATATACCCAAGAAATGCTCAATCATACCACAAGAGCACTTGCTCAGCTATGTTCGTATCAACATTATTTGTAATAGCCCAAACCTAGAAACAACCTAGATACCCTTTAACTGAAGAAGGGATAAATAAATTGTGGCACATATACACAATGGAATACTACTCAGCAGAGAAAAACAATGACATCATGAGGTTTGCAGGCAAATGGATGGATCTAGAAAAAATCATCCTGAGTGAGGTAACCAATACTCAGAATGACAAATATGGTATATACTCACTCAGAGGAGGATACTAGAGGTGGAACAAGGATGACTGGACTGCTACTCACATCACCAGGGAAGCTACTTGGAAAACAGGACCCCAAGAAAGACACGAGGATCACCCAATGACAAAGAAATGGCTGAGATCTACATGAACAACCTGGACATGAGTGGGAGTAATGAAGGGCAAGAGTCAGGGGAAAGAAAGCCTGTGGGAGCGGGAGATCCCAGCTGGATCAAGAACAGAGAGGGAGAACAAGGAATAGGAAACCATGGTAAATGAAGACCACATGAGAAAAGGAAGAAACAAAGTGCTAGAGAGGCCCACAGAAATCCACAAAGATACCCCAACAATAGACTGCTGGCAGTGGTCGAGAGACAGCTGGAACTGACCTACTCTGGTGATGGGATGGCCAAACACCCTAATAGTCGTACGAGAAACCCTGTCCAATGACTGAGGGAACTGGATGCAGAAATCCACGGCTAGACCTTGGGTACCCATAGTTACAGAATATGATACTCTTTGAATATTTCTTTGCCCCCTTTCACTGGAAGCAATTAACAGTGGTAGTACTATTTCCCATTACTTTCACAGTCTCCAAAATCTAACACCAAAGACAGATGATATGTTTAGCAAATAAGTTCATGTAACTCTCAACTAGAAGAGATACTAACATAGCCCATTTCTAAAGTCGCTGCTCACAATGGGACATCTTTAAAACATAAATAAATTCATTTACAACATCCTTTTAAGCAGTGAGTTTTTCAGGATATACACATTTTATTATTGATGTTGTTGTTGTGATTACGGTTAGAAAAATCTCATTTAATTTCTTCAGACACTTTACTTGTGTTTCAGCCTTTAGAAATATAGGAAAAATTGATAAAATGTTAAAGCAGGCCTCAATGAGATGATACATTTTTGAAAAGATACTTTAGTCTAGAAATACATCTGCTTGCAGAAGCCTTTGGAAGCATTAGAATGAAAACACCAACCAACATCTGAAGAGATCCTTAATGAGTTCTTGGGTGTTTAGAAGAGAAGATGTGGCAAATCTTTCTGCAATCATTATGAAACATGAGATTACTATTTGCTTTTGTTTAAAGATTTTAAATGTCAAATGTGTCTTTAAAAGCATTATTTCAAAGGAGCTCCAAATACAATCCATTTTTTAAAAGTGAAGTTTTTTTTAATCTTTTTTTTTGAAAAGAGAGCATTTCAATACATGTTTGTCATAAAAGTGTCCAGAGTAATGCTTTAAATTCTAGAATACTATCAGTTTTGTTAAACTTAGGCCTACAAGATAAAAAACGTGTTTTATGAGGTCCATATGTCAAATAAATATAAGATAGCATCCGGTTGAGCCGGGCAGTGGTGGCCCACGCCTTTAATCCCAGCATTCGGGAGGCAGAGGCAGGCGGATCTCTGTGAGTTCAAGGCCAGCCTGTTCTCCAAAGCAAGTTCCTGGAAAGGTACAAAGATACACAGAGAAACCCTGTTTCAAAAAACAAAACAAAATAATAATAATAATAATAATAATAATAATAATAATAATAATAATTTTATGGTTGGGGGTCCCCACCACATGAAGAACTGTATTAAAGGGTTGCAGCATTAGGAAAGCTGAGAACCACTGAGCTAAGACAACTTAAAGTGCATCTGAGTACTGACAAGTGTCCTCTAGGAGATAAAATTAACCTGTGTGATAATGACTGCCATAAGGTGTGATCTACACTCAGTCCTGGTAACCCTGCACAACTTCACAGTCGAGTACTAGCATTTCCCATCTAACAAGAGACTGTTGTTGTCCACAGCTAGAAATTTCAGCTTTGCCTTTGCTGTAAGATGGATCTAATGACAGGGAAAATGTGGTTAACAGTGTCTCTGTAGTGAAGAACATAACTTGAAAACCGTATAGGCAATGCATTGATGTCCCTTTAAATGTCTTAAAGTCTCAAGAGACCTCCCAAAGGGAAAAAAAAAAAAACAAAAAACGATTCCCTGTATCTCTGAGTATTTGGGCTTACAGTTATCCTATAGGGAAGAAATTCTCCTACTGGGGGATCACTGGCCAAGTGAAGAATGTAACATTTGCTAGAACTCTGCTAGCAGAACTAAGCTCTAAAAGAGTTACTAGTGATACCAGAGTCCCTTAATCTTCTATTATTCCATGCTAGGGCTGTTGTCTTTTTCCAAAAACAAGAGTTGGTAAAAACCCTAACTGTTGAAGTTTCCCTGTTTTAACAGGCTTGAATATGATCATTGGATTACCTGAAATCAAAGAATGGTAATTTGAGTGGCTTTCTATCTAATATGAGCCTATTTCTGTCAGAGAACATAGAGGACGAAGCTTTGATGCAAGAGGTGGCCCCTTCTATGTCCTTATCCAAAGGGTCAAGTTCAAGTTTTAGTCTCTGTCAGTCTCAACTGCTAAAATATGACTAAGCCCACAGTTAGGTAAGTCACACTTTTACTATAATTATTTTTGCTATGTGGTTTTTCAAAGATTAACACCCTTAAATATTGGCCTATGAAAAGCTGAATTCCAAAAGCTTACTTACCTAGTAGATACAACCTAGACGTCTTATTTTGCTGGAATATATATGTACATGTACGTGTATATGTGTATATGTACACACACACACACACATATGAACTGAGTCACTAGAGAATAAAACTTACTCAGTTCTAATGTATTTATTAAATACTCAGCCTAAAGAGAGATGAATGTGTGTGTGTGTGTGTGTGTGTGTGTGTGTGTGTGTGTGTGTGTATGCCACACTTTCTCTGTGAAGCCATTCTCTCTGTAGACATTGTCATGTTTTAGTATCACTTTATGTTGACATGGGGGAGATTAATTGTTATTTTATTCAGAAATCTTGTTTCAAAGACAGTCTTTCAGCATGCCTGGTTGTTGGACTGAGACAAATGAACACCATGTAAGACCTCGGAAGTAGCAGTGGTTTGGTCCAACTCTAGCTGGAATTCCTTTGACTCCAAAATGAAAGTGTCTCAACTTAGAATAGAACTAGATGGGACTTATTTAACTGCAACAAAATAAGGCCACCAAATGTGTTGATGTTCATTGTGGAAGTGGATGTGAGGAAAGACTCCCCATCCCATGGAGCTGTGAGAAAGGCAGTGTTAGGAGACGACAATAAAAGTCTTTCTGGTGCTAAAAGCTGTGAGTTCAGCTTTATTCTAACCCAAAACAGCAAGCTTTGAGAACACTAAAAAGTACTCACTAAAGGCCTGGAGGAAGAGGAGGCAACCATCCCTCAGGACATCAGCTCTAACCAGTAACTGTGACAACTGCTCAACCTCTGTTTACTTCTCTGCATGTGCAGAGTGCCAAACGGTTGCCTATTGACTCAAGCTGTGGACAAGGTGAACATGATAGTTGCTTTCACAGAGACAACAGCTTAGAAAGGAAAATGAGCAAATAGGAATACACGTATATAATGATATAGCTATAAGTGGAGTGGGCACACTTTTGAATGAGTGCCAGGGTGTGCTATGAGAGCATATGGCAAGAAAATTTAACCTCATCAGCAGAGTTATAGTGGGTTTCCCAGAGGGGCTGGGATTGAAGCAGCTTCCAGTCTGTACAACAGAGGCTGTCAAGAGTGTGACAATGACATTTCCATAGAGATTGGGCCAGGAGGTCATTGCTAAGACACAGCCTCAGGAATGAGATGGGCAGAAGCCAAGCTTTTAGAAAGTGAAGCAGAAGGACAAAGTCACTTCAGCTAGAAGAGCAATTTGATGCCAAATCAGAGAGGAAGTTTACACAATTTGGATTATTTTGTCCTTGCTATCCTGCCTTTGTTCAATTGCCTATCATTAAGTGGTTAAAGCAGAGGATATATCTTAGCAAGTCCAAAGAAGGACTGCATGAAATGACTTCTGATATAGGATGAGGCAGAGTACAAGGAACTCTGGTCTTGTGGGATGTATTGAGAATTTTACTAGGAGAAAAAGATATCACCTTTGTGTAATCTATTAAATGAGGTCAGAAATATCAAAGGTGTTCCAATATATCAATGTATTTATTTTTAAACGAGGAGAGTATTATTGGGTGGTTCATTTTGTGTTGTTTTCAAGGATGTAACAGTGATCAAAGTCAATGTGTAGCAGACAGTGCAATAATCATTGATGCATAATATATTCAGACTGGGTGCTGAAAGTTTTCACAAAAATGACCATGTGCATTTAGAGATTCATGGGTTTCCTGGGGTAACTAACTTAGTGACTATAGAACGCATGGTTATTGAAAATATAGCTTAACCCAGGGGAATGTGTGGAGTAAGAATGTAAAATGGAAGATCAGCCAAAAGAGACAAAATAACTTAGAGAGTGGATAGAATGAAAGACAAAAGGATGCAGTTCAGCCCTATCACATAAAGAGGAAGAAGAACACATCTGTGCACACACATAAGTGCAAAGCACCTTAGAGGTGTATTAAAACAAAATGACCATTTCAACTTCTATTTTAAATGCCAATTCTCTTAGAAACAGACTGCATAGGTCCCATGGGTGGGTCACTGATAGCTGAGTAGTTCCGTGAAGCATTTGTGTCTTACATTACCAGAAATATATTGATATGGCCACACTTTTAACAAATGAAAACTAAAGCAATTAAAGTTGTCACTTCACCCACAGTTTTTTTTTTTAATGTCTATTTTTAGCTTTTAAACTCTACATAACAGCCACTGATAAGGCCTGAGGCAACTGCTCTGGTACTCTCAGATTTTGAAGAGCATACATTCATCACTCAGTTTCCATGAAGGATTACTTGTAGAGATCCTATATATCAAAGTCTGGAGACGCTCAATGTCTATTCATGTCATAATATATTTATATAACATGCAGATTGTTGAAACTTTAAAGCATCTTTGGGTAATATTTTATGCCTAAGGTAACACAAATGTAAATGGTCATTATATTGTATTGCCTAGAAATTAATGTCAAGGAAAAATGGTCCACACATCTTCAGTGTAGATATAGTTAACAAAATTCCATCCATATTTAGGTGAACCATGCATGTGGAATTTTAAGACAGAGTGAGTTGACTGTAACTTGAAAATATGCTAATAAGCTGTTAAAAGCCAAAGCCAGTGGATGTCATGCATATTTTGGGAGAAAGTACCAAGGATGCTTTAAGCGATTTCCATTCTCCTTAGGTCCAGTGGCTTTAGCACAGAAAACAACGTCCACAGTCACAGGTCAGAACTGTCTTTTTTTTGTGTGTGTGGCTGTTTGTTACTTTTTTTATTCTTCAAACTCAATGAGAACTTGACTCTACTCTTTGTCTAGTGCATGCAAGGCAAGCGTGTTCTGCCTAAGAACACAACAATGACAAACAATGAAAGTGAGGCACATTGAAACTGATGCCAACTTGCTAAGGATTCTAATATCCTATGTCTTTATCCATCCATATATTACAATGTTTTAAATTATATTTTGGTATAGCAGGATCACAGTATGTAAGTTTAATATCTTTATCAACCCATAGTCTTTAAATTGCCTTCTCTTATTTTTTTATTGAAACACCCTAGGAATGATTTGGGGTTTTTTTTTTTTGTTTGTAGTGTGAAACTTTCTAAAAGATATGGCTATGAAGAATCTAACAAGCACAGAAGTTTACCATGTAAGAATGTGCAATTAGTTACTTATAATATCTAAAATCTACTTTATTCCCTGCCTTTAGCTATGAGAGAAGGGGATAATTACACTCCTCAAAAGATAAATGAAATGAAGAATTTGGAACAAATAGGTGAATGAAACATATTGCTAATGGGGAGAGGTTGAAAAAAATGGCCAAATAAAAGTCACCGATGACCTTATTTTCCTCTCTGTGACAGTGCTTTCTAGATTCAAAGCTGTTTTCTTTTATTGAAATAGAATAGTGCCAAACATTGAACCTGCTTTGTAAGACATACATCAAGGGAGAAAATATTTCACCATAATGACACAACCTGACATTTTAAAACAGATAACAAATGACACCTTGTCAATGGCACCAATTTATTATTCCCTCTCTTGTTCCTTGGTGCCACAGCAGGGTACACATTCCTTTTAATCATGAGACTGTGTTAAACAAATTTTTACCAGGAGACTCCGAAATGCCCCTCATCATTCTCAAGTATCCTGACCTCTGGGCTGTCCCCACTGTAGTGTCTAAAGACAAAGGCTATGCTAAATTTTTCATCATTTTATTCAATTTCAGATCCAATTATGTGAGGGTCTTCCATCACTTATGTGGGTTGTCTGTGCTACAACACCAACTGCCACACATTAATAAGACTCTTTTCATCCTTCAGACACCAGTGCTAAATCACGTTACTTCCCAAAAGGGCAGATGAAATAGATGCAAATGTCTGAGGCGGGCACTCTCCTCTGTATAGTTACAATTGGAAGAGGCTCCGCAGGGGTGGTCTTCCCAGCACTGAAAGCCCAGACAGTCTCTAAGTACCTGTTGTTTTTCATGTGTTCTACCAGATTCCCTCCCCCAAAGGCCACTTCTCTCACTCGCTTTAATATCCCTCAGCCAGTTTATATCACAGAGACGACTCCTTTGAACACTGCCCTGGGCGCTGACTTTCTAGCTGAACTGCTGTAACTAATCGGCCTGGAAGCTGAAAAATGACCAGCTTGACACTCACTCAGCCTTTCCAGCAGTGAAGTTTCCCTTTACTTCAACAGTCTCTGTCAAGCACAAAGGACCAAGACTTCAGATGCTTCATATTTTTGACTGAACACACCCAGCTGTGGGTCAGAGAAAGATAGGGAGGTTTGTGTTAGTGAGTAATCTGAATGAGATTTGTAACTGATGGGATTTTCTTAGTATCTTAAATTCTATGAGGTTGACCACAACATAAAGATGAGGTTCTCATGGCTTTAAGATGAGTGAATGGAATGGGCACTGGAAAAGTTAAACATCATATGAAATTTTTAGAGAAGACTCTAAATGGCTTCCTTTATACAACACACACATAAATTAGATGCCTAATATACCTACCTCTACCTATCTATCTATCTATCTATCTATCTATCTATCTATCTATCTATCTATCTATCTAAGGAATATAATTTACAAAATCATAGCTTTTAGTACTATTGTGACAGTTTTTCAATCCCATTACAAAATTGTAGGTTTGGATAAGCTTTTAAAGTCTGTTTTTCCTTTAACAAGTAAGGAAGATAGTATTACTCTCACTGAGTTTGAGATTGTTGAGTGAACTAGTATCAGCAAAACATTAGATAGAGATACCAAGCACTGAGTAAGGATATTTTTGATATTACCCTTGCAAGATTCTAAGACATGATTATAACAAATCAAAACAGAGAAAACAGTGATATTAATTCATGGGAGAGGACATACTGGGATGAATAATAACTAGCTATTCTAAACTTGGATTTAGATTTCAATGATTTACTGAGAAACTATCTTAATTGTCCTTAGGAGAATATTCTATAGGAAAATCTTCATAAATAGCCTAAGAAGGTTATAAATACAGTTCTCAAATATTTTACCATATAAAATAGAGCAATTATATAAGGATAATGTTACAATATTATTGAATGCAAAGCTTAATCAATTTAGACTTCATTTAAAAGATTATGGAATGGTGTGTATATTTTGAATGTTGTACCTATGTTCTAGGCTTGACTCTCAAAACTCTAAAAACAATGATCATACTTCATACTGATTCAGACTCTAGAAGTTGTGTCTGAGCAGATGGTTTCATTTATTCCAGATTTATAAAATGATTTAAAGCATTCCAATTCTTGATATTCATGTAAAACATTCTGTTGTACAATGAAGATATTTTGCCAAAAAAATTCACTTAAAGAAAAATGAGCTGCTACAATTTCAGTGACTGAACAATAATCACCTTGTAAAAAAGGACTAATGATTCTATTTTGACACCAAAATAACCAGGCTGTTCAGTTTTTTCATATTCTTCTGGATGTTATAACCTCTGCATATTTACATTTCAGGGTAAAATGAAGGATTGAAGGACCCCTCAAACAAGTACCTGCATGGTTATGAATTAGACATGTCTGACACTTAGCTGAATAATACAAAGTCATATGTCCATAAGTTATTTAATTTTATTGAATCCTTCATTTGGCTTGGATATGAGGCTTATTGTTAACTATTGGTGATTATTTCAGTACAAACAATGTAAAGCATTCCTAATATTGGATTCAACCAGCCCACTCAGTAGATAGATATATGTGGAAGTATATCACTATTTGCAACATTTCAGTGTATTTGTGCTTGTTATTACCAACTTTTACTCTTGGAAGATGAGCATCATGACTAGGATAGATGACAATATACAGGCAATGTGGCAAGGTAGATGGAGTCCTGAGGAATCAGGATTCTGATGAATTTTAATGGGCAGATGGGTAGTTCAAACAGTGATCACTTTGTGGTTTGGCCAGAATAGCAAAAGAGAAAAATGTTATTTTTTCTTGAATAATGCTTCATTTGGTTATCTACTGCAGAAGCATGACCATTTTGTCTTTGTAATTATATTTTATTAATTCAGATTTATGTTTTTCAATCATCCCCTTTCACCACTTATCTAATGTAGTTCTTTTCTTCTTTTCTTTCATTTCACCACCTTTAAATTTTCTAAGAAGAAAATAATTAGGTTCAGAATCAAAGTTTAGCAGTAACCACCTCCCTTGCTTTGCTTGGTTGTGCTTTCACACAATTATTAATATAATAATTTATATTAGTCTAATATAAATTATCCTGCTAGCTCAATTGCATCTCTTTGTTGAATCATCAACCAGTGTTTATTAAATATAAGCTTCTATTTTGAACTGTAGGGCTCTAGCACATTAGATCACAGGTTTAATTCATACCATTTAATTAGAGTGGATCATGTTTAATAAGGTTGAAAACATTATATGAATATACCCTGTTAATGGTAAGGGCACATTGTAGTTCATTGCATCAGAAAGGGGTGTGAGAAAAGTCTGAAATGAGGTAGCACTACAAAAGGATGGGACTTGGTAATTAAATTGAGAGGAGGAGTCATTCTGGAGAAATTCAGAGCAAAAGTTGTGAGCAAAAGGAGGGAGAGGCACACCTTGTGGAGGAGGGGAAGAGTGGGCAGTCTAGACTGCCAGGGGAAGGTATTTTGGAGTGAAAGAGAGCACAGGAGAGTCAGCCTTGGATTCTAGACCTATGGTTCTACAGGAAATTAAAGGGAGGAGAAACTGAATCTGGAGAAACAAATTTGAAACAAGAATTAGCATTTATTGAGTATCTCCTCTGGCTTCATTCAATTCATCAAACATTAGTGAGTTAGAGAATGCCCCGACACATGTTAGCATGTGATGTTTTTCTCTACAGAAAATCACAGACTAATTGGACTTTAGAAACACTATTTCAATACACAGGCTTTTCTGTTGTGGTGTCATAAATATATATTCATACATACAGAAAGAGAGATAGACACACACGTGTTTGTGTGTGCGCTCCTGGAAAATGCTTCTGAGTCACAGAACTAAGTATTATAAAAGCAGGACTTGAAGAAAAACAATGGGTTGTATAAACCATTCCAGGCCTAGGTACCGCTGACACGGAAGCACTAACGAATGCTCTAACAACTTTAGCGAACCAGGAAGTGCAGCCACACCCCTCTGCTTACTTGCCGCATTTCACATTTACACCCAATCATAACACTGCGTGATCTTTTGCTGCTGACTTAGTCTCTGGGCTCATGATTCTCTCTGGTGTTCTTGAGAACATTTACTTATAATGGATACCAGGTGCATCAAAATATGTCTCCAGTGTATTTAAAGCATAAGAAATATGTTCACAGTTACATCATCTTTGGTTTCAAATTCTTTAGGCTACTTAACATTGTGATAAGAACATTAACACTTGAAGTAACTAATCCTACATGTAGCTAAGGTGCTTTTTTAGTTTTTAGCTTTTTTTCTTAAAGTTTTTATAGACCACTTACATATTTTCTGTTCCTTTAAAACATGCCCTTGATAGTTAAAGACTTGGAAAACAGAAGGACAATCTAATATATTGTACTGACCTCTGAAGATAGTTTTTTCTTTGGGCCACCAGCTCACAAAAAAATGACATGGAGACTTATTATTAATTGTGAAAGCTCAGCCTTACCTTCTGCTTGTTTCTAACTAGTTCTCATAATTTAAATCAACCCATATTTTAATATGTACATTCTGTCACATGGCTTGATACCTCATCTCTTAGTACTGTCCATCCTTCTTCCTCCATGTCTGGCTAGTGATGCCCTTTCTTCTTCCCAGTATTCTCTCTCTGCCTGGAAGTATCTCCTGCCTAGCTATTGGCCATTCAGCTTTTTATTACACCATTCACATCAATACATCTGCATAGTGTACAAGTCTAAATAAAATGGAAAAGTTTTAAATCTAACATAGTAAAACTATATATAATAAAAATAATCATCAGTTATTATCTAAATAGAAAGAAAAGATATTAATTTTAACAAAGTGAAACTACATACAATAAAAACAATTATCAAGTTTAAATTACATTCAAAATGTACACAGTCCATTTGTATTTGGCAAATTCAGAGAAAATACTCCGTTATCTCTCCCCTCTTGATGAATCTAAAGTTTTGAACCTAATTTAATTTCTATCATTACTAAAGAAAACTGTAACTATAAATATCTAGTCTTTAACCCTATCAGAGATCTCAGAAGGATATAATATTACTTTAGTTAACAGGTAGCATAGAGCAAGCAACTTTCAAAACTACAAGAAGTGACAGAAACATCTGCTTGCCTGGACAGTCACCCAAGGTTACTCTATAACATTGGGGCATCCATCTTAAGTCTATATGTCTAGAATATCTGACAGACTTTTCTGTGAAGCAGAAATTTTGAAGGACTGTCCTATCTGGTTTTGACAAAGTTTGGCAGTCACCTTCCTTTGTGTCTTGCTTGTCCAATTTGGACAGCATCCTGTCAGCAGTCTAGACAACTGCACTTTCTTTGCCAGTGGATAACTTTGCACAATGAAAGCAAACTCCATATGGAGGATCTTCAATACCCATCATCCTTTGTTGAAGTAAATTGGTGCTGCCAGGAGCAGATGTGTCTTGTGTCTCACTGTCATGAGAAGCCTTATGTTATTAAAATAGCACAGGGCCAAGCTCTGGGAGTCCTGTTAAAGAGAGGGAGGAGGGATTATATGAACCAAAGGGAATCCACAGAGACAGCTGACCTGAGCTTGTGGGAGCTCACAGACTCTGGCCAGACAGCTAGGGAGCCTGCATGGAACCATTCTAGGCTCTCTGCATGTGGGTAACAGTTGTGTAGCTTGGTCTATTTGTGGAGTTCCTAGCAGTGGAACCAGGACCTATCCCTGATGCTTGAGCTGGCTTTTGGGAACCTATTCCACATCCTGGGATGCCTCACTCAACCTTGATGATGGGGAGGAACTAGGCCTGTCTCAACTTGATATGCTATGCTTTGTTGACTTCCAGGGGTAGGCCTGCCCCTTTCTAAATGGAGATGGGAGAGGAGTAGATATGGCAATAGATTGGAGATGTGGGGAGGGAATGAGAGGAGAGGAGGGAGGGGAAACTGTAGCTGTTATAAAAAATAAATAAAAAAATTAATAAACAAATATCTTAAATGCCATATTCTGTAGATCCTTGAAGTATTTGAAGACTATTTATTTAAAATATATATCTGTTTAACCGTGAAAACTTACCTAATATGACTGTAAGTTTGATTATTAAAGATGACTAGCTACTAACCTGCATTTCTTAATTATATATTACTTTATAAATAAGCTGCATAGATGCAACACCTTAAACAAGAGTAGAAACATATATACAGTATAACAAAAATAACCTTAAATTTGTATCTGGATCGATATACAAAAGTCGATACAAATGTAAAATATTTAAGATCAATTGTTGCTTTTCAATTTAAAGTAGATTCAATAATCTACCCTTTTATCCTATACTTCCCATATCACCCTTTTTCTTTTCAGAAAGAGATCCTTGAATCCAACCTTCCTTCCTTAGTTTCCTCCCTTATCATGACCAGAAACTTGTAACCAACCCCCTAAAATGATGATAAACATCTACAATCCATTGGACTACCAAAAACTACCTACCCCACCTCTTGAGAATGTGGGCATCATATTCTTATAGTTACTTCCTCCTATCTTTGGATGACTGCTTCTTTAGGGGACCCTGAGAAAGTTGGGATGATGGTCAAGTCCTGAGAGAGTTAGCTGTATCATTTTTTGTTTAGTTTCTGTGTGATGGGAAAGTCTAGAGCTTATCTGAAATCTTGGCTGGAGTAGTCTGTGAGGTTTGGCTATCTCAGTTAGCAGCTTCAAAGTTGTTTGGGGTATAGAATTTTGAGAAAACTGCCACAGAGTCATTCTGAGAGGCTAGATTACCTAAGCTACTTGCCTTCATTGGTGTCTGGTCCTTCAGTTCTGAAAACACGTAAACTTTTTAAAAAAAAAAAAAAAAATATATATATATATATATGTGTGTGTGTGTGTGTGTGTGTGTGTGTGTGTGTTTATATCTATATGTTTATATCTATATCTGCATTGACACAAGTATGGAATATGTGATGCACTCAAGTCAGTTAAAGATTTTTTTTTGTTTTATGTTTGAGCATGTAAAAGGCATTTGGTAGCTTTATAAATTTGTTTAAACTGCATAACCAAACCTCTATTCATGCTATAGGGCATTTAATAATAGGTCACGAGGACTCTATATACAACAAGATTTATCATGACTCCTCCAGTCTCAGAGCTGTTCCCATAGTAGAGGGATCAGCATATGTCACCTGTCCTGGAGTCTTTCCTGGTTTCTTTCTTTATGTTTGTAGCCAAGATTTTCACGAGATCTCCCCCAATAAAATCTGATCTTTATTAATTTTGAAGAGAACCATAACTCTTTGTTTCCCCTGGAAACAAAGGCATAAACTCTCTCACAATGCAACATAGTTTTGACTTTGATTTTGAAGTTAAGACATTCTTAAAATATATAGGTTGATTTAATTTAGCAGTTTCCACAACCCAATGCTGTCTCTCAGCAGCTATTGTTTTTGGTACACTAGCACTTAAAAAAATTTCAAAGTCAACAAAGCCCCACACAGGATCCAAATACCCTGTGTATGTATTTCCCATCCTTACATGGATTAGTCTTTTTAATATAACCTTACTGTCTTTAAAGACTTTACTGCTATTTTCAAACTATTTTTTGTGACTGTCTATACCCATTTTCTTTTCTTTCTTTAATATCTAAGCACATTTTAAACATTTTGTTTTTCGAGATAGGGTTTCTCTGTGTAGTTTTGGTACCTGTCCTGGATCTCGTTCTGTAGACCAGTCTGGCCTGGAACTCACAGAGATCCGCCTGGCTCTGCCTCCTGAATGCTGGGATGAAAGGCATGTGCCACCACCACCAGGTTCATACAGTGCCTTTTTAGAGGTTTTCTGTGTCTGGACATGGCTTTACTAAGCACCTGTGGCATTCTCTGACGATGTGAGACCAATCTTAACTTGCATGTCAGCCGCTGAGCAGCTTACTTTAGCACATGGTACTGGCAGCTGGCTCAGCAGAGGCTAGTAGCTGCTCCTCCGTATCCTGAGCATCAGCCCCCCTGAGAGACTGAAGAACTAGGAAGACTCCTGTGGCTCCTGTCCACATTTTTTATGAACCTTCTTAGGCCCCATATTTGGGTATTCAGCCCTCTACATTGGACACCATATGTAGACAGACTTCTCTAGGCTGCCAGCTCATTTAAAACAATGTAAAGACTTATTATTAATTATAAAAACTCAGCCTTAGCTTAGGCTTGTTCCTTTCTAGTTCTTATGACTTAAATTAACCCATATTTTTAAACCCATGTTCTGTCATGTAGTTCCTTACCTTATCTCTTGGTACTGCCCATTCTGCTTCCTCCATGTCTGGCTAGTGACTCCCCTTCTTTCCAAGGTTCTCTCTCTGCCTGTAAGTCTCCTGCCTATCTATTGGCCATTCAGCTTTTTATTCCAGTAGTAACAGCAATGTATCTTCACAGTGTTCAAATATCCCACAGTGGACTTCAGCATTGTATTAACATCTCAGTAATCAAATAATTATGAATCAGCTAATTTGCATTAAAAAAGACAAGTTGTAGAAGAAAATATTGAAACATAACAGACTTAGGGTAGAGCCAGTCATGGTTATCAAGGGAACACAGAGAAAGTATATTTGTTTTAATGATGTTTTGTCTTTGAGGAGAGATCCATTCAAAAATGAAGTCTTAATCATGCCTTGAGGAATGGCAAAAATGGACCAAGCTCTATGGTGAGGTATGTATTCTTTCTGGAGGAGAGAGAACGGATGCAAAGTAAATGAGCTGCTGGGACTTGTATTTGATGCAGCATTGTTGCTATGCACTTTACCCCAAAGCTAGCTCACCTTCTTTCATTCTGGTTATTTATAATATATTCCCTAAGACAAGTGGAAAATGTTGAGGTTCTGAATAATACCCTGAACATTAGAAATGGAGAAGGAAATATGAAGAGAAAGATTGGGTAAAATTCAGCAATTGGTTCTATGTAGGCATGAACTGATGATTACAAGGGCAACATTCCTAACTGACTTTTAGAAAAAGAGAAATAAGATTTGAAGTAGGGGTATGGTTTTTTATTATTTTTTATTTTTATTAGACAAAAAAGGAAAAATGTGGTGATATTTTGTTTGTGTTGAAATGTGGTGATATTTTAATTTGTGCTTTAATAAGTAAAGTTTGCCTGGAGATCAGAGGAAAAAGCAAGCCATTTTAAGTAAACAAAGAAGTCAGGCAGTGGTAGTACACATCCTTAATCCTATCACTTAGCAGGCAGGGTCTCTGTGTGTTCAAGGACACACTAGGGAATGGAGCCAAGTGTGGTGACACACGCCTTTAATCCCAGTACCAACCATAGTGACCTGGAGGTTTGTACAGACAGACAGACAGTGACAGAGCTGTGTAGGAAGAGCAAGTGAGGTAGCTGGGCTAAGAGAGCCAATGAGAGGCCAGAACAGCAAGGCAATAAAGGCAGGATAGACAGGAAGTAACTCGCATTTGGAAGCTGCTGAGTTGGTGAGGTAAGGTTAGTTGTGACTTTTCCTATCTCCCTGATCTTTCTCTAAGGCTTTTCTTTTTTTAAAATAAGACTCCATGTTTTTTATTTAAGAAGACCATTTAGAAATTTATCTGCAGTTGTTCTCTTTTGAACTTGTTGACCTTGCTGAGCTTACAATAGAGTTAAATAATAAGGTGTTAGATAAGTAATTGAGTCAAAAGTCTGTATAGGATTGGAACTGAGAGTAGAGTCCAAGGAAAGAAGTAAGGACATAATTGGGGACTGTTTGTACAGAAGATGATTTAAAGATGAAAGTCTGTAAAATTTCACTTTACACCAGCACAGGGCAATCCCAGAGTATGAAGCAAAGGACAGGATAATCTTCAAAAAGATTATAAAGCCAAGATTCTGCATGTAGAGATGAGTAAAGTCAAAGAAACAAGAGGCATGGGAATTCAAGGGAGGGGCTGTGGACTTACAAACCATTCAAACAGAAGCTTGAGGGAGAAAACATTCAGTAATGGAAGAATGAAATCACAAATTGTTTAGACTGTTACATCAGAGAACCCTAAGTTTGGTGCTCTATCAAAAAAACAAACAAACAAAAAACAAACAAACAAACAAAAAAAGACATGAGACATGCATGAGAGACAACCAAACCAAGTTAGTGGGAACCCACAAACTTGAAACCATTAAGTGTGGAGCCTTCATGGGACTGGACTAGGCCCTCTGCATAAGTGAGACAGTTGTGTAGCTTGATCTGCTTAAGGGGCCCCCAGGCAGTGAGATCAGGATCCATCCCTGCTACATGAGCTGGCTTTTTGGAGCCCATTACTTAGGGTGGGACACCTTACATATCGTGAGGTGGGGTGGGGGGGTTGGGGGGTGGAGAGGTGGGGTGGGGTGGTGGTGCTTGGAGGTGCTGCCTCAACTGAATCAAGCAGGTTCTGCTGACTCCCCAAGGGAGGCCTTACATTTTCAGAGGAAGGAATGGGAGGGCGGGGCTTGGAGGGGAAGTCTGGGTGTCTTGTCCAGACCAGGAAGAGATAGGGATCTGTGGTTGGTATGTAAAATGAATAAAAAATTTCTTTCTTTCTTTCTTTTTTTTTTTTTTATTTATTATGTATACAGTGTTCTGCCTACATGTGTCCTTGCAGGCCAGAAGAGGGCACCAGATCTCATTACAAGTGGTTATGAGCCACCATGTGGTTGCTGGGAATTGAACTCAGGACCTCTGGAAGAGCAGTCGGTGCTCTTAACCATTGAGCCATCTCTCCAGCCCCATAAAGTCTTTTTTTTTTTTTTGGTGGTTTTTTTTTTTATTTTTTTATTTTTCGAGACAGGGTTTCTCTGTGTAGCTTTGTGCCTTACCTTTCACTTGGTAGCCCAGGCTGGCCTCGAACTCACAGAGATCCGCCTGGCTCTGCCTCCCGAGTGCTGGGATTAAATGCGTGTGCCACCACCACCCAGAATAAAAAATTTCTTAACTAAAAAAAGAAAAAAAAAAACCAGACATTTATTCTTTTTTTGTTTGTTTTTAGTTCTGGATGGTGAAACATGTCAGATTAAGAGGTCAGCAGATTTGGTGTCCGATGAGGATACACACACACACACACACACACACACACACACACACACACACACACAATACATATTTAATTTATGAATGGTATGGTGGTTTGAATAAGAATGGTGAGAGAGATCTGATATAGAAGTGAGAGTGATTGCCATGTGCTACGAGACATGGAAATGACCAATTTTATAAAGAAATACAGAATGTCTTCCCAGAAACATTGTTCTCGAAGGGCACAATGACCAAACATATAGTAGAATCCAAGGAAGGTCATTTCAGGACAAGAAGATTCAAAATGTGTTGAAAGATGAAGGCAAGGGTTTAAGGAGACATGGCATTTGAGTTAGTGAAAAGAGATTGAAGGATTATGGAGGGGGCAGATTTCTCAATTAGATCACAAAAGCAAAAGGTATACTTAGATTCAAGGGAAAGCTATCTGTTTCTAACACCAGAAGGCAGGGAATAAGATAATAGATAGAATAACTCCTTGATATGAAAGAGGAAATTGTATACTCCAAATGAAACAAAACAAAATAAACAAACAAAAAGCAAACATACTTGGAAACAACTGTAATGAGAGCATGTTAAATAACTAAAGATTGTAACACTTTTAGGGATAGGACTCTTAAAAATGAAAGAATAATTTGCCGGGCGGTGGTGGCGCACGCCTTAATCCCAGCACTCGGGAGGCAGAGGCAGGCAGATCTCTGTGAGTTCGAGACCAGCCTGGGCTACCAAGTGAGTTCCAGGAAAGGTGCAAAGCTACACAGAGAAACTCTGTCTCGAAAAACCAAAAAAAAAAAAAAAAAAAAAAAAGAAAGAATTAGAGCTGGGATTTTAGGGCAGTGGTCCAGTGTTGCCTGCCTCCTGCTCATAAGACCCTGAGTTAAATCTCTAGCATTGAAACCAACAAAACAATGACAACAGAAAACATCCTGATTACTGTGGAGAGTCTAGGTAACCTCTGTGTCCTTGAATTTATATAACTGTGTGATTTTCATTAGCAGCCTGGCATAGAGGAAGCAAAAAGGCAAAATATGTGAGTAATGAAATTCTCAGGCTTCCTGAGTGGGTCTGAGGTTATGTCAGCTTCAGATAAATAATTTCAGGTTGTCCTCATTTCAAACCTGCAAGGTAGCTATTTTCAACCTCCATTTTACAAGTAGGGAATGGTAAGTTTAGAAAAATCTGATGAAGACTCACAGAGGGAGTCTAACTCAGGTTGCTTTGAACAGCACAGTCTATATTCAGTCACAGAAATGGAGAAACCAGATGCCATCCTGTGCTATATAAATGACAGTGTGTATGGAGTGACATGAAAGCAAGGCTAACAAAGTCTTTGGTTTGATTTATATAGGAGGTAAGGAAAGACCATAGGTGGTGTGTGTGTGTGTGTGTGTGTGTGTGTGTGTGTGTGTGTGTGTGTGTATGTATGTATTTAATATGAAGCTTGAGAGTATGGTGAGGCCACCACATGGATCAGAAATTCCACAAAGAAATCTCGCTATATGGAATGTTTCAGTTTCAATACATTTGTTTGAAGTGAAAAATGAGACATATGACTAGACACAACCAGCAGCACTTTGAGGTTTAGGACATGAATTTAAGAGAGATACAGACATCAAATCTGTAGCTCATGTTTTTAATCCAGATATATAATAAAATCTCCATTGCAGGAAATAAAGACAAATGGGAAGAGAGAATGGCCAAAAGAGAGCATGTATTCAATTCTGAATGTTATATATTTAATTTTACCATAGGAAATGACACTAAAAACTGTAGGAAGGGAGAGGGGCCAGTATTTTCCTGGATTTGATGTTTTTGTCCATTTCTGAGGATGGAAAGTACCTGTCCATCACTTGATGTTCTTATGGTTTTACAAGACCCTTTCAATTGGCTCCAACAGGAGAGGAGGGGGATCAGGACCTGACACTGTCCAAGTCTCCTACTCTCACTCCCTCCCTTCCTCTGCACCATTTGTCTCCTCCACTCCTTTTCCCCTTGTCTCTTAACTTTAAGTTTGGCTTACGTGTTTCTAGAACTACAATTAGAATATCATCTCTATATTTTCAGAGCTTTTTCTTTCCATTTCTTTGTATTTTGAATTGCTACCAAATGAATAATTTCACAATTAAAAGCTACATTTTTTTGCTTGCTTGCTTTTATGTTCTATTTATGGCGATGAATCTTGGGGTGCATGCTAGCATATTCTCTTTCAGGTGTAAGTGGGGGGGGCTTATAGAAAAAATGGAAATATATGCTGTTTGTTATCTTACATTAATCTTCATTATTTAATACATCATGAGGAACGATGTCAGCTTTCATACTTTTGGATAAATAGATGTAAAAGTTAAGTGGACAGGGTTGAGAAGAATGGCATCAAGAAGCAAATGAAGGAAAAAGGGAGTGAATTGCAGGGCACCATGAAGTCACCTGACCTTTCTTGAGGCAGGCCACACCCCTGGCTTTCTACTTGTGAAGCAAGAGGCCAGCATTGAAGTACCATGCTGCATAGTGTCCATAAAATGAAACCCACCTGTTGCTTAGTGGAAGTGCAATTATTTCTGGCACTGATACCAGAGAAAAGATCTCTCCTTTGAGCCCTCATAAAAAGGACAACACAACACAGTGTAGAGCATCCTCCAGGAACTGTCCTAATCGTGACATCAATGAATTTTATGTCGCTGTGTGTTAGAGTCCTCCAGTGCAGGCTGTCAGTACAGCACCAAGGTGAAAGTGCAGTTTATTAGAAGTGTTTCTGTGGGGACATTCTCGGGTCTATATGTGCATTTTTCTGTTCACCAGGCTTAGTCCATCAGATTGCTGTAAGGGTTCTGCTATGCAGATTGAATTACGCTTCAGGAAATCGTCCACAGATATTGTTCTCTAACTAAAGTTAGGATGGTTTCCAAGCCGCAGTAAATTTGTAGCTGGGCTCTCTAACAAGTACTTGGGGTACAACTACTTTGTGTTATTGATGAAGAGCAGAACTGCACGCTATGTATTTTATGTGGGCTGGGAATAGGCTAGAATTTCTAATGATGAGAGCGAGAGTCTAGAAAGAGCTGGGTTACATATGGACTGTTTTTTTACTACCCAGAAAAACGGCTACTGGGAAAAGACGGTAGAAACATCCACCCCCCCACCCCGTCCACCATGAGGCAGTTTGGAACCTACTTTAACTCACTCATGAAAAAAAAAAAAAAAAAAAAGGTCTCCTTGAATCTGGCCATAATAACTTCAGCCTAAAGGGATGAAAAAGTATACTGTGTGTGTTTAAATACTCAGAGCAATTATGAAACCCAGCATGGTCTCTGTTGACCATTTAACCTTGAGCACTGTAATTTCAGGATAAGGCTCACAAAATAAATTGGTTGCAAACACATACAGAAGTAAATAAATGAATGAAGTTTGTCTAAAATTGAATTGTAACAAAAATAGTATCTATCAAAACTAGTGAGATAGTTTTAGTGGAGTTGATAAGTAGTACTTTTCTTTTAGATAGAATTATTCAAAATGGAGTTAATAGTTTTACTCTTTTAGTCTGAGAGTAGAAAATAGTGTAGAAACTGCTATGGTAAAGGATCATTGTTTTCCAATATTGTACACTCATTATATATTAATAATTAGGTTATAAATTTCACCATTTATATTTATCTTCACAATTTTATCCTGACTCATAGCACTATGCCTGGACATAGAATATACAAATAGGTGAGGTAGTTGTTATTACTACATTGATATAAGATATAATTAGTTCTGATCAAATATAAACAGCAGCAAGAGATGTCATTGTCTTATGTGAATATTTTGCATTTAAACAAATAGTTTTGAATTTTAAATTGCCATAAAATACATATTAACTTTTCATTGAATTTAAATTCCTTCTTTAATTAACAATAGGTTGTTACATGTTAAGAATGGTCTTTGATTTCTGCACAAGCATAGTTTTTTTTTTTTTTTTGGTCTGTTGAAATAATATACCTCTGAAAATTTGTCCCAAACAAAATATTTCATCTAATTATTCTCCAACTTATTAATTCTGTCTTTGTGGTTATCATGGTAATCAGAATATGGCAGATGACACATGCTTTTGAATGCTTTCATTTAGTGTACCCGTGATGTATTTGTAAAGCTTATTGAGTGATGAATATCAATCCAAGGTCTTACAGGTTCAAAGACCAAAATTAGAACCTTGAATTTAAGTCCAGACAAATCTCTGATGCCATTTACTTATTTCCTGGAGAGAAAGAAAATTAAGTGACTTCTCTCACAATATCCCATCTAAAGTGATATAAATAATAGAAATTTTATCTATGAATAATATTCCTGCCAGTACCACCAACTGTTGAATGTTAACTAGGAGATTTGACAGGTGCGGAGATTTTCATTCACCTTCAAAATTGGGATGTAGACACGGAAGCCAAACAGTGCATACACTAGCAAAATCAACATCCCAACCATCTGGCAATGAAGCAAACATGTCATTCTTTCCACTTTTGATTGGCAGTGTTTCTAGAAATTGATGAGTTTAAATATTATCTGTGATCCTAATGCAAAATGATTTTGTTTTACTTGGATTCATTCTGTTTCTATGAAGTCTAAACTTGTGCCCTCTCCTCCATCATTGCTAATTCCTGTGCTTTACTGTCCCGGCACCTTCTTTAATTTATTAACTTCTAGCTCCTGCTCTGCTGAACATTCACCTGAGAGAGTGAGTATCTGATTATCTATCTAGTCAAGTTGTAGTTCGCAAAGAAAAGGAATGTTCTCACAAGAATTTGATTATTGTCCTTTGAATTTTTTTAAAAGAGTTATCATGAATTTGGAAATGATTGCTCACTGGTTTGCTCAGGAAATATTTTATGGATTTGTCTCTGATCTCAGTGACCTTAAAATTAGTTCTCTTAAGAAGCAGCAGCATCTGCTCATATATCTAGTAATTGTTCAGAAAAGTCCCTCTCCAAATAACTCTGAACTTAGCAGTGATAGCAGGGGTCAGATTCTTTGAGAAGCTCAAAGTTTACCTAATTTCTCTCCTGCTCTACTGAAAATTCTTATTCATTTAAGGAAATGCTAGATTGAGCTCAACAATAGCAATAGTAAAAACTGAGTTGCAAGACAGATATTAGCAATCACAGAAACTAAAGATGACTTGCTAGCCTGCATGTTTAAATTGGAAAATAAATACTCAAATAAGAAAGAAAATAAAATGATTGTCTCCTATCATCTTATGTATCTTTTCTACTCTAATATAAGATGGTGGAATTAGTTTTTAGTTTTTAAAAGAGAGGAATTGAGTATTGAGAGTTTTGTAATATTTATCCTGTCTTTCTTTTAGAATAAAGTGTCCAATTATATCTTTTGCATAATGCAAAATCTTCCTCATCACTGAGAACACATTTTAAATTTATGATGTAGAGGGATTTCAATCATCTTTGGCATTCAGCACTCAAGGCATTTCCCGTATTTAAGCAGAACAGTGTGACAGAAAGTACACAACAGATTGCAATTTAAAGCCTCTACTTTTTGCAAATTAATTTGCAATAAAAGCCCAAAGGAAATGTTCAAATGAGAATGCATTAAGAGTATTCATGTTTTGACCACCTATTTGATAAGGGACTTATCATTTGCTGACATTTTATAGACATTTTCTTAGCGTACTATTTGGCTGAGTATGAAGGACAAATGCCTATGTTCTGTCCTGATAGCCATGAAACTTTTGACTTTTCTTCCATTAAGGTACAGGGAGATCCAAGTGGAGACCATTGCTCTATGTAGTAGAAAGAAAATAGGAACAATTGAAAATTGTATCTACTTTTAGTATCCAATCAAACAACAATTCACTGGAGAGATCAGAGGACTGAATTCTTTTCACCCCAAGCCAAACTGAAGGATTAAAAAGAAAACTTGAGTTTAAAAGTAGGTGCAGGGTGGAGGATACCAGGTTCCAGACATACATGAAAGAGAATGCTTAGCAATTGGAGATGTCTTCTAACCATTCACAAAATAGTTTACTCCAAAGGAGTCTCACTAGGTATACAAACCACTCAAGACTAGGCCCTATGCCCAACAGTAGAGAGTCAACACAAAACTAATGTAATTGCATTTTTGGAATTGGAATTGCTTTGTCTCATAATGCTTTGTCAGGGCTTTCGATTTTATATTACAGGTCCTTTGTTTATATACTATGGTGCCCAGTTTTGTGTTTTTATGGGATTTCTATGTGTATGAATATGTGTCTCTGCATTTATATGTTTTTCATTTTTAAAAATTATTAATTATACCATCAGGCCGCAATTTCCCCTTCCCCCTCTCCCTCCCGGCCCTCCCCCCATTCTGACTCTGTTCCCACCCCACAATCCACTCCTCCTCCTTTTCTATTCAGAAAAGTGCAGAAAAGTGCAGGTTTCCCATGCATATCAATGAAAGATGGCATATCAAGTTTTGGTAAATCTAAGCACCTCCTGGTGTATTAAGGCTTTGTGGACCCTGTATTTGTCTTTTTTTTTTTTTTTCAGAGCTGAGGACCCAACCCAGGGCCTTGTGTTTGCTAGGCAAGCGCTCTACCACTGAGCTAAATCCCCAACCCTAGGACCCTGTATTTGTTTCTTGAGATTTCTACTTTGCTCTTTTTCTTCTTCTCTTTAAATTTTTTTCTGATTTTATTATATGATTATTTTTTAGATGCCTGTTTATAACCTAATGAGCAAAGGAAAGGGTATTGTTTTGGGGGGTGAAGAAGTTGGGGAAGATCTGAGAAGAGTTGGGGGAGAAGAAACCATAATCAGAATATAGTATATTAAAATATCTATTTTTAATAAAAAAGAATAACAATGACAATCTAGGCATATGAATAAGACACAGATAGGGGACTCTCCAAAAAGGAATTCAATGCAGCATTGAAAGAAACGAGCCAGTGTTTGAAGAATTTGAAGAAAATAGCTATTGTTAAGCCAGGCGGTGGTGGCACACGCCTTTAATCCCAGCACTCAGGAGGCAGAGCCAGGCGGATCTTTGTGGGTTTAAGGTCAGCCTGGTCTACAGAGCGAGATCCAGGACAGGCACCAAAACTACACAGATAAACCCTGTCTCAAAAAACCAAAGGCGCGGGGGGGGGGGGGAAGTAGGTACATCAAGAAAATGTCATCATGACAAGCTGAAGAGTTCTGGAGAGGGGGAAATGCATGTCTGAACATCACTAATGCTCATTGTATGTCATGTACTCAGTGTCTCTCAAAGATCTATGAGGTAAAGTTTTGTCCCCAGCATGAGCAATTAGGAGGTGACAGAAACTTTGGGAAATAGGGTCTACTAGTGAGAGGTATTTGATCATTTTGAATGTTAGCATGAAAAAGCCTGTTCAGCCGTGTTCTTTCCCTTGTCTCTCTTTCACTCCCCAAGCAGGAGATGAGCATGCTTCCTCATTCTTGTTTCTACCAATGTATGCTACTTCTCCACAAATCATGAAAGGGCAAATGAGTGTGAAGGGAAACTTCCCAAGTCATGACCCCAAATAAACCTTTACTTTTGTTAACAGAACTTAGAGTTGCCTATCACAGATATCTGTGTAGTGTGATTGATATAATACCATCAAGGTAACAAGATACCAGAAACCTCATGGTCCCCATAAACATGTAAAATAAAGAGAAGATAAAATTAAAAGTTTAAGAAGCATCATAAAAAATCATTTGTTGGCAACAACAGAAACAAAGTTATAGATATTTCAAAAAGCCTGAAAATAGACCAAATTGATTTGAAAGTTAATAATACTGTGATTTTTGTGAGTATAATTTCCATTAAAGGTGTAGAGCTAGAAAACAAACTATAATTCACACAGTTGAAAGGGAATTAGGGAAATTGAAAACTAGTGTGAGAATTTATTTTTAAATTTTCATGACTATGAAGGAGTGTTGGATTTTGTCAAAGGCCTTTTTAGCATCTAATGAGATGATCATGTGTGTTTTTTTCTTTCAGTTTATTTATATGATGGATTACGCTGAAAGATTTTTGTTATGTTGAACCATCCCTGCATCTCTGGGATGAAGCATACTTGATCATGGTAGATGATATTTTTGATGTGTTCTTGGATTTCGTTTGCCAGTATTTTATTGAGTATTTTTGCATCCATATTCATGAGGGAGATTCATCTGTAATTCTCTTTCTTTGTTTGGTTTGGGTGTCAGGGTAACTGTGGCCTCATAAAAATAATTTGGCAATATTTCCTCTGTTTCTATTATGCAGAACAATTTGAGGAGTATTGGTATTAGCTCTTCCTTGAAATTCTGGTAGAATTCTGCACTGAAACCATGCATGAGCTGGCACCTCGGAACCTATTCCCTATGGTAGGATGCCTTGTTCAGCCTTGATACAGGTGGAGGAAGCTTGGTCCTGCTGCACCTAGATATGTCATACTTTGTGGATTCCCAAGGGAGACTTTACCCCATCTGAATGGAGAGGGAGATGGAATGAATGAGGGGGTAGAAGGTCGGTGAAGGGAGGGAATGGGAGGAGAGAAGGGAGGGGAAATTGTAGTTGGTATGTAAAATAACATAAAGATTAAAAAAAAGAGAAAATTCAGAGTCTTTGTTTCATATCAGAAGAGCCACCTGATATGGGACTGAAGATAATCAAAATGGAGGGACTATTATTATCACAAATCTCTTACACCTCAAATTTATTTTGACTTTTTAAAAGTTTTCTTTAGGTATAGTACTATCTCAAAATTTAAACTTTCTGTTTTGATATTAATGATATTTAAGTTTTCTACAGTAAATGATAAACTTTTGAAACAGTGATCTGTGAAGTCTCAAAAAAAAAAATGGTGTCCCACAATGACGATTCCACATGGACTATGGTTATGCCACTAAGCTGAAAAACACCTAAAGATTGGATTTGGATTACAAACTGCTCAGGACAATTTCAAGGTTGCTGGCTGAGATGATCCAGCTTCATAGACTACTCTATCCAGGACTTTAGATAAGCCCTTCACTTTCCCATTACATGGAGACTGGATAACAAATGATACAGCTAGCCCTTCCAGGACTTGACAATTAACTCAATTTTGTTCAGAGCCCCCCTATGCCATGCCCCCAGATAGTAGGGTGTAATTTTAATAACATGACACTCACAGTAGGGTGTAATTTTAATAACATGACACTCACATTCCCAAAAGGTGAGGTGGGTGGATTTGGTCATTCGGTTTTGGTCAATTCATTTGGTTTTAGTCAATCCATTTTGGGTTATGGATATTTGCTATCATTTAGGGTGGTTGGTAACAAGTTGTTATTGGTAATGGTCAGGGAAAAAAGCTGAACAAAGGAGATTAGATTCAGGAATCTCCTTCTAAAAAGTAAAAGGGAGGAAATAGACATAGGATAAAAAGGTAAATTATTGAATCTATTTTTAGACCAAAAAAGCAACTACTAGATTTAAATAATTAACATTGGCTTGGATTTTTGTATATTGATATACATTTGAATTTTCTTGGTATATTATATCTGTGTTATAAACCTGATAGGATAAAAAGGTACATTATTGAATCTACTTTTAAAAGAAAGCAACAGCTAGTTTTAAATATTTTACATTTGATGTGGATTTTTGTATATTTATATAAATTTAAGGTTATTTTTTTCTTTTTCTTTCTTTCTTTTCAAGACAGAGTTTCTCTGTGTAGCTTTTGAGCATTTCCTGGAACTCATTCTGTAGCCCAGGATGGCCTTGAACTCACAGAAATTTGCCTGCCTCTGCCTCCCAAGTGCTGGATTAAAGACATGTGCCGCCACCACCTAGCTATTAGGGTTATTTTTGTTAGATCATACTGTACGTATGTTTCTACTCTTTTTTTTTCCTTTTATTTTATTTTACAATACCATTCAGTTCTACATATCAGCCACAGATTCCCTTGTTCTCCCCCCTCCTACCCTTCCCCTTCCCCCCAGGACAACTCCCATTCCCACCTCCTCCAGGGCAAAGCCTCCCCTGAGGACTGAGATCAACCTGGTAGACTCAGTCCAGGCAGGTCCAGTCCCCTCCTCCCAGGCTGAGCCAAGAGTCCCTGCATAAGCTCCAGGTTTCAAACAGCCAACTCATGCAACGAACCCAGGACCTGGTACCACTGCCTAGATGCCTCCCAAACAGATCAAGCCAATCAACTGTCTCACCCATTCAGAGGGCCTGATCCAGTTGGGGACCCCTCAGCCTTTGGTTCATAGTTCAATGTGTTTCCATTGGTTTGGCTATTTGTCCCTGTGCTTTATCCAACCTTGGTTTCAACAATTCTCGCTCATGTAAACCCTCCTCTTTCTAGCTAATTGGACTCCCGGAGCTCCACCCGGGGCCTAGCCATGGATGTCTGCATCCAGATTCCTCAGTCCTTGGATGGGGTTTCTGACACGACTATTAGGGTGTTTGGTCATCCCATCACCAGAGTAGGTCAGTTCTGGCTGTCTCTCAACCATTGCCAGCAGTCTATTGTGGGGGTATCTTTGTGGATTTCTGTGGGCCTCTCTCTTGTTCAAGGTATTGTTGTGCCTATACAACTCATCTAAAAATGTAATGTAAATTTCTAGTCCTTAAAAGATAGTATTACAAACTATTTAGGATAATAAAGACATTCAGGTTAGTAGTTAATTACCTATTATAATCAAACTTGTCATGTTAGGTATGTTTTCAATGTCTATCAGAGATATATTTTAGATAGACAGGTGGTCTTCAAACACTTCAGAGATCTATAGAATATGAAATTTAAAATGTTTTAATAACTTTTTTTGACAATTAGACATTTCTGCTATAGGCAGCACCAATCTACAATCTACTCCAGAGAAGATAATGGGCATCAAAGAAACTCCATATGGAATTTACTTTCTTTGTGGCAAAAGTTAGCCACTGGGCAAGAAACTGCCCTTGCTCTGACTACTGACAGTATGATGTCCAAATTGACCAAGCAGGACAGAAAAGAAAGTGACTGCTGAACCTGCCAAGACAAGGTAGGACAGTCTTTCAAAAATCCTGCTTCACAGATAAGTCTGCCAAACATGCTAGGCCCCAGCATTGCAGAGGAAACTTGGGTGACAGTCCAGGCAGCCAGCACTTTCTGTAATTTCTTATTTTGGAAGTTGTTTGCTTTACACTTCTTGTTTACTCAAGTAATATTATATCCTTCTCACGCCTCTGATACAGTTGAAGACTCTATAGTTATATAGAAACTTTATAGTTATAGTTTTCCTTTTCAACAAATTCAGAAAAGAAAATCATGAAAGTATTGCAAATTGTATAAGGCTGAGGGACATCAAAAGATAGTTTTGGCTTGGTAATGCAAGTTAAGATAGAAACAAGTTAGGTACAATACTTTGGACTCATTAAGATAGAATAGATAATGGATTATTTTTTTTTGAATTTGTTAAATGCTAACAGACTAGACATTGTTAATATAATTATTGCCTGTATATGTATATATTTGTATATAGTTATTGTACTTATTGTATATAGTTTTTCTATGTTAGTTAAAACCCTTGCTTTTTGTTTAGACAAAAAGGGGGAAATGTATATTTTCTTTGTGTTCTAACAAATAAAGCTTGCTTGGAGATCACAAAAAAATTTTGATGATTAAACCCTTTGAAATTATAAAGATAAAACAGTTTCAAAGGGGAAGAAAAATATGACTGGCCCAATCCACGCACAAAGGGATGGCAAAGCCAATACTAGAAGGAGGAAAGAGGTGCTTCCTGTGGTATGAATCCCTCCCACCCCCCCCCCACACACAGAAAGGAGGCAGCCACACACATTCCATCCAGCGTCCCTTTTATTTATGAAGTAATAAGGGAGATGTTGATGGAGAGACTATTAAAAATTCTTTAAGGAGTCTGAGACGAGAGGCGATCAAAATGGAAATACTGACTATGTCAGATGCAGCGCATGCCTGATTAAGAGTAAACAGCACAGTGACTGAGGAAACTTGGGGACCAGAGGCTATTTTTAATGCTCGCACTGGTGCTCATCATGACACTCTTTATGAGGCTCTCAAATATTTATTGAGCTCAGCCTATGTACCTAGAACTATATTAAGGTCCAATAAGTTTTATAGGAGAAAGGGAAGAGATGAGTCATCAAGGAGCCAGTTTCTGATCTGTCAGTAGCATTGTGTGTATTTCAGTCCACTGACTTGTTTTGCTCAGCATTTTATTGTGATGTGTTCCATTTGGTGCTCATCTGAGAGCACCTCTTCATTTCTTTGCACTTTGTATTTCTGGGCATGCCGTCTGTATTTTGTGAATGGGAAAATGATGCATAATGTGAGCATATTTTTCCTTCTTCTTGTGCTTTCTGATATTACTAAAATGTGTTTATCAGTGCTCCCTGCTGTGAGCATTCTCTTCCCTTCTCAGTACAGCATCACCGTGATACTTATATTCAGGTGATGCCCCTGTGTAAGATCAAAACTACAGTACTGATAAAAAAAAAGCTTGTACTGATTGTGAGAACAATACACAGTTTTAGCATATCATGTCATCTGCATATTGCTTTCCCAGATGTGTGGTATCAAAACGTTTCTTAAATCATTATTACTTCGAATGTTACTATTTTTATTCCACTATCTAAAACTGTTTCCTTTCCTCCAATTTGCAAAATTAAACTATAGTTACTTAATGTTTGCCATTATCATGACTTATTCATTCAATCAATTACTTGTTTATAGCACATTATCACATAATATATAATCCAAGTAGAATTATCAAGTCGAAAACATATTAAACTTCAAGGAAATTGTTGTCAGAATGAAAAATGTTTTAGAACTTTTTTTCCTGTCGAGTCCACATTTCCGAAGTGTTGGAGTAATGAGTCTCAATCCCCACATTCGGGGTGGATGGTATTAACAGTGATGCCATAGTTCCATGTTCCTCACCATGAATGTTGGCCACATAGACCAAGTTGGTCCATTCAGAATGAAGTGAAGAATATTTATTTTCTGCCTGGAAGGACTTAATTTTCTCCTCTTGAGCCTGTGGTACCTAAGCACGAGGCTTGCATCTATGGGTGTCAGGCTGAGAGTGGAAACAGCAGAGGAGAAATGCATAGTAGCCTACAAAAATTCAGTCCACTCTCTGACAAGCCTGCTTTGCCTCTGGTCATTTCAAGCCTATGAGCTTTATAGTTTGTGATGGTTCATTTTATACATCAGCTTGTGAAGGCTCTAAACTGTCAAGATTAAAAACCACTTCTGAATGTATCTGTGAAGATATATGTGGATAAAGTTGATTTAGCATCCAAATGCAGATGATCTGTTGAGGGAAAACCATTCTTAGTGTGGATGGGCACAGTCCAGTGCGTTGAGAGTCTCACTAGAACAAAAGATGAAAGAGAGAGAAATTAGCTTCTTTCTCTCAGTGTACTCTAAGAGGGCTAGGGTGTCTCACATCATCATATCCTGAGGTTGAAACTAATGAGCAGGCTTTTTGGAGCCCAGTGCCTAAGGTGTGACACCTTGCATAGCCTTGGTGCAGGGGGGAAGGGCTTGGACCTGCCTCAGTTGAATGTACCAGGCTCTGCTGATTCCCTCATGGGAGACCTAGAGTTAAAGGAGGTGGAAATGGGGGATGGGTTGCAGGGGAAGACTGGGGAGCTGGAAGAGAGAGGAGGGGGAAATTGTGGCTGGTATGTAAAATGAATAGAAATTTCTTAATGAAAAATTTAAAAAACAAACGCAAATATATGTATATATATATTTAAAAAACTAAATAAATTCAGATGGCTGAAAAACAAAAACAAAAACAAAAAACTGTGTTGTCAGCTTCCCATTTGTCAGGCCAGATTTGGATATCACTGGCTTTTCTTAGTCATGTGTTTGAAAATGGAAAATTATGGTTTTCTCATCTCCCATAATTGTATGAGCCAGTTCTACATAGTAATAATTAATTAGTGCAAAAATGAAAGTTTATCTTATTTGTCCATTTTTTCCTGGAGACTTTAATACACAGTGTGTGCAGTAAAATACTCTGAGTTATTATAAAAATATAAAATCAGTGTTGAAGATAGAGTACTAAATGATCACAGCTCAATGAGATGCTTATATCTAACATTCCCATACCTCAGTTTTCTTCTGTGCGATAAGAATAGCTATCATACACTACAGTTTCATGAAATTCAGCAATGCCTGTGTAATAACTACCATGTGCTGAATTTATGGACAGGGGGTACTGTTAGATGGTGTCTTGCATGGTATGCATCCATAATATAGCTTTGGATTTTGGGGATCAGTGTAATACTCTTTAGGTTGATATGGGCAACTTATAACTTAACCCAGATGAAATCCAAATCATATTTGATAATCAGGAGACCTGTGTTAGTAGGAAAAGAAAGAATTTGTGTGCCTCCTGTGTGAAAGCTTTCTTTATAGTTTTCATCACAAGGATTTTATTAGCTTTATGAATGGGGATTTGCATCAAAATTCTGATTGTATTTCAAAAGTTATCCAATAGTAACAACAATAAAAGCAAACAAAAAAAGCCCAAACTTTCTGCCCTGTGTTTATTTGCTTTACTAACTTTTATCTATTCCCTAGTCACCAGGTGACAGATCCGATCTAAACTCAGAAGCAAAAATCCTTTTTCAAAATGGACAGGATAGCTGGGACCACATCATTGCCTCTCCACCTGTGAGTCCTAGAATTGTTGCAGTTATGGAATGTCCCTGCTATCAACTCTGGGCTTTGAACTCACAAAGGTCCTTTCTCCACCCTGTCTGCAGGAGCTGTTTACACTCAAGGTTAGACTTGTAGGACCCAATATTGCCTATTCCCCTCTTCTTCCTTCTGTCAGGAATGGTGATAAGGGAGCTCGGTGGAAGCCATGACTGAATCTGGATTCATAATAAAAACTAAAGCTGTTGACATCTATGAACATATTTTATAAACTTTGAGTTTTATAAAGATCTGAAATGAATTTCTATCATTTTTTTCACACTCTGGAATTTTATTTAAAGGTTCCTCTTCTTTAACTATAATTGTAGCATGTGGGAAAGTAGATTTCTTCAATATCACCTGTGATTACATGGGGAAATAGACATATTAATAATAAATGGCCTAGGAAATTCATGTGTTTTTCAAATACTCTAAACCAACAGAGAAGTAAAAACAGTCTGTTCTGTAGATGTAGCCAACCATCTTATCAAATAAGAAACACAAAACCAATGTAAAAGAGAAAGCTGAGAGGTCAGAGCTCAGAGCTAAAATCTCACCCTTCCTCCTGCGGTGGCCCTAGCTTCCCAAAAGAGAGCTATTTCCTGTGTGTCTGTCCTTTCATAGTATTTTGTTCTGCCTTCTCATTGGTTGTAAACCCAAACACGTGACTGCCTCATCACTGTCTATATGTACAGCCCTCTAGGTCTTAAAGGCGTATGTCTCCATTGCTGGCCATATCCCTGAACACACAGAGATCTATGGGATTAAAGGTGTGTGCCGCCACCACTGCCTCGGCCGCCACCACCACGCTCTGTCTATGGCTCCAATAGCTCTGACCTCTGGGCAACTTTATTTATTAACATACAATCAAAATCGCATTTCAGTACAATTAGAATACCATCACACTGTTCAGTCTATCTTAACAACTTCAGAAATCTGGAAAGAGAGAAATAGGAAGAAAAAATGAAATGTCTCTTTTCAGTTTTCAATTTAGCAGATTCTAAGTTTCTCAAACTGATTCTATTTCATTTTAATGGAGAAATTTAAATAAAATGACCCTTTGCTCTGTAGATACTGAACTGATAAAATGAAGCAGAGATTTTCTTTCCACTTGGCCATAGATTCATCTTCTGTTCAAAAATTAGCAAATTGAGATTGTAACCACAAAATTGATGGCTGCCTCTGGGTTTTCATATCATGTTGGCATGTGCATTTTCCTTAAATGATTAAAGGATACTGTTTTTGTAGAAATCACTTGGCACAATTCTGGTCTTATATCTAAACTATGACTTAAGATTTCTCTTTCTGGTTGCTCTAAAATTCAAAGAAAACCATTTTATGTTCATATTTATTTCTTATACATGCATATAAATCTAAAAGGTATTTGGGGACATTGAGAAATAGAAACCAGTGAGATTTTTTTTGTTGTTGTTATTGTTGTTCAGTAGCATAAGGTTTATAAGGTTTGGATCTGAGAAGACCATGAAAATTCTATTTCCTGATCTGTTTTCTCCAGGGATGTTCTGAAGATTAATGTGCCTCTTTCAGGGAACTAAGGTACATTTAGAGCACTAAAGAAGTCATTTAGTAAATGGTGCCCTTGGGAATTGAAAGAGTTAATATGTCTCTCACAAGGTGAGCAATGGACTCTCAAATGTATGCAAGGATCAGCACCAGAGCTTATAAAGCCTAATAAGAATGTTGGTTAAAAGCAGCTGCAGTCCATAGCTTTATTATTTATTACTATAATCTTAAGTCAATGTATTTGCTAATGTCCAGTGGTTGCGTTGTATGCAATATGGACAAATGAGAATCTTCTTATTTTTAAAGTGAAAACATGTGATGCTATAAACATCGACCAAGGGGTAATGCTGTAAATATGTAAATGTTAACTAACTGTATTGGATTTCAAGGAGACAAATTATGGAATTCGAGACCTTCGCTCAAAAGACCACCTTTCTTAATTAAAATTAGACTGCTACAAGAGGTTTTATAGATTTTTCTCCCAGAAATAGTAAGAAAACATGCTTGATTTCAAGAAAATTCTCATTCTGTAATAAAATTTAAGAAAGAAACCACAAAAGAAAGACAACAAAATATTAATGAATTAATGAATTAACAATAATAATAATGATGTGCTTTGGATTGTTTTGTGCTAAAATTTCCACTTTCTGTCCATTTCTTGCAAAGGAAAAAAAAAGCATTTAAGACATTGGCATTATCAAGGTAGATCACCAGCAACTTTGATTTTTTTTTTTGAAAGTGGGTGATAATGTTTCTATTTTGCTCTCTTCTGACTGGAAAAAGAAATCTGAGCATCACTTTCTGATTTAGACAAAAGTAAGATTGTTATTGTCTCAGTAATTCTCATGAAGAACCAAATTACTCTTCACAGCCTGTTGCTCAGTAAGTGTACTGGAACAGAGAGAAGAGGGGAACCCAGAACGGCACTGGCCTCAGGATATTTTTCCGCCCTTTCTTCTCAGCCTTCTTACTTTTGACTGACACAATTTCCATTTGTGGCTTGATGTGTTTTTTTTCAAGCTAAAAGCTTTCAAATACTTACCCAGTAATCACTCCAGAATGGACATTAATTCAACCAAACCCACATGACTCTCTAAAGAGACTTCTTTTAAACTAAGAGAAATTTGAATGCCATCTTCTGTTTCTCAAAGCAGTATTGAGGGAAACACACCAAACTCTTACGTTTCACCCAACCACTGCATCTTCAGATGTTACTTCATGGATATTCCTAAAACATTTTTAGTTCTCTAGCATGCACTCTTATAAGCTCTATTGTGGTCCTCAGTTAATCTCACATAATTTTTCCCAATAACCTCTGAAATTGTCTTTTTCTCTGCCATTTATATTGAAGCTGGAATTATGAAGTCAGACTTCAAGTCTATATATACTACTAATTTTAAACTCTTAGCTCTTTACATTATAATTTCACTCCCTATATTAAAGAGTTTTGTGAAGATAATATCTCTTTATCAAAAAAGACAGACTTTGCGTTGAACATGGTGGGTTAAACTCATGCACTGTCATGATCTGTCAAACTCCACACTAATGATAGGAGATATCATTTGTTTGTTTTCTTACTCATTGTTTTGGCATAAACTCAAAGGGTTCAAATAAAATTTAAGACTATACCTAAGCATGAATTTAGTAAAAGAGATAAGCTGAGGCAGAAGAGGGCTCATATCTGTCCTTCTCCAAAGAGAATGGCTCAACTTCAGTGTCCTCAGCCAGTGTCATGCACAGAGACCTTCTCATCCATGCTGACTGCCTGACTCTTAGGCATGAACAGACAGTTCATATTTGTTCACACACTTCAGGAAACCCTCTCAAACCAAAGATGAAGACTGACAATGCAGAAAACTAAAACACAAATAAAACCATGGATAAAGGAGTAAGCATAAGGAAAGCAAAACTTCAAAAAATTGTTAGTGGTAGTAGGGTGGGAAGCTACATGAAGAATGAATTTAAAGGTGATGGGATTTTTTTATTTTAACTGTTGTAAATGGATACATGATGCTGCATTTATGAAAATCTGCACCACTGAACAACATTAGCATAACATACCTTATTATAGTAAGTTATAAAAACACATCAGGATCCCAGTGCAACACCCCCCATGAAGTGCAATGAATAAATCTAATTGCATTAAATGTGAATCACTTGAACATACTGAAAAGGTTAAATTGTGTTTTCTCAAAAGGTATGTTAAAGTTTTAAGCTCCTGTGTCAATATTAACTTATGTGAAAATGAGCTCTTTAGAGTTGTAATCATTTTAAAATGCATCCAGAAGTGCTTTCACACTTCAGTGACTGGTGTTCTCATAAAAATGGGGAAACCTGAGCACACACAATGTGAAGGTGCACAGGGATAGACAGTAGAAACCAGAAGCAAGGGATTTTCTGCAGGACAGGCATCAGAGAGCACATGATTCTGCAGACACCTAGACTTCAGACCCCTGTACTTCAGAACTATAGGGCAATTGTCCTTATACACATATATAAGTGTAGTCTTCACCCGTCATCATGGAAATTTCACTTTGTAGCAGCTGAAGACCATTACAGAAAACCACAACAAATCAAAATACAGAGTTGTGGAGCCTAGTCTGGGAAGATACATCTAAAATCCACTCACATATTAAAGGCTTGGAGTGCATTGCAAAAAAGGAGGTGAGAGGTTGTAACAGCTGGAGGATCCAGGAGTTTCCTGGGAGATTGTGTCTCCTAGTAATATCTGAAGCTACACCCATAAATTCTCACCAACAAAACTACCCCAAATGTAATGATACTGGTGGACATGCCAAAGGGGATTAGGAAAAAGCCAAGGAAGCCTCAAGCCCACACAGAGAACTATAGGCAACTAAGGAAAGCTGGGAGTAGAAGAGCTGGTCTTTCCCAGGGAAGAGCACACCAAGTGGATCTGCAGTGACAAATGTTCAGCTCTGAAGAGAGAAAAAAAGCCAAAAACAAAGCAAAAGCTAAGAAATATCTAGAATAAACAGCGTTGTGTATATTTCTAGTAGTTTTTTTCTTTATGTGGAATTTATTTGGTTCAATAAAAGGCAAGAAAATCTATAATTACATGATTTAAAATTAAAAGTATATTTCTTAAACAAACTTAATGAGTTATCATAGGTTTTTTATTAAATAAATAGCTTGTCTCTATTTAATTGTATGAAGATTTGACATTTTCAAAAGGTTAGGATTTTTTAAAAAGTTATACAAGAAAAACATTTTCTATTGTTTCATTGACTCAGTCTTGAGCCCTTTGATATGGCTCCACTAGGAAAATGATATAAGGATTTGCCTTGGGACACAGTAATTTGGCCAGATTTTTATAAGGCAAAGAAGTCCACCAACAAATAAAACACTTGATTAATACTTGTCTTCTAGTGACCAAATTCATTATTCACAAGTTGTGGATTGAAAATCTGGGACTGTTTACTGGTTATAGTAGAGCTGATGAAAAATAAACATGTTGCCAGCAATGTGTATAGATAGGGAGTTCCCCATTATTACATAAAGATGTTAATGTTATTAAAAGACTGCATGAATCCTGGCATGACCATGCCAAAATACATTGGAGCTATCAATATATGTACAAAAATCAGTGTTTTTAAGCACATATACAGGAACATAAACATACTTGTATGAATATGTCTGTGTGTATGTGAGACCCTGTGAAAATGCAAGCACTTAGCAGTGAGCACACTGAGAACTTTCATTTGATTTTTTTTTGTGTGTATACCTAACATATCAATCAGGGCATCCTGGGAAAATGGCTGATTTTAGTGTAGGATCTCTTGAAGCACAAGATGAGCATGGAATACCATGTTCTGCTTTTGTTATATAGGCAATATTTGCTTTAAAATTATTAAAACATATTGAAAACCTGCCTAAAGGCCAAAACTAGAACAATTTGAACAACTAATAAAAATGCATCTCATTCTTATAGAATAATTCCAATTAATAGATGTAGAATCACAAGATGAATATAAGCTAAAACTAGACACAAATGTAATAGATAGTTATTGCAAACAATAGATATTAATGGAAGTTCAAGTCAGGGACAAACAAATACTGTGAATAAAACAGGGTATTTTCAGTCTTAAGACATTACTTCTAAGGTACTTATTAACTACAAAGCTAAAAAGTCATTTTTTGGGGGGACATTCACAAGACAGACAGAAACCATTATATAAAAATGATCAAAGTAAATAGCTCTTATAATAAGACATATCAATGTCAGCTATCCATGATATGATACACTGAGAGGAGCACATTACCTTGTTAGTCTTCTCCAAGATCTACAACCTCAATTTAATCATGGAGAAACGTCACATGGACCCAAGATGAGTAATATGTTATGAAACAATTGATCAATGCCCTTCAAGAATAAGGTCATGAGAGGCTAGTCATGACTGAGGAATTGCTACAGACTGCAAGACTATAGAGACAAGATTAAGTACAATGGGTGAAGCTCGGACAGAGGCCATGAGGGGCTGGGAGTTGATATCTGAATGAGTTTGGAAATTTCATTTTGCATGTTTAAATGCTTATTTCTTTGTTTTAATAATTATTCTTTTGTTATGCCAGATATCAGTATTAAGGAAAATAACTGTAGGTACAGAAAAACTCTATTTTTGTAGATTTCCTGTACAACTAAGATTATTTCAAGATAAAGTTCAAAGGAAAAGCTAATAATTGTGCCCTTGGATGAGAGAGCTAACTGCTCTGTGAAACACTGAAATAACCAAAGAAGTATGACAGCCATAGACCACACACTATTTCTGAAAACTGAAATTATAACAATTAGGAGAAAAAGAATCAAGCAAGTATTAATAGATTAAGATGGGCGATCTCTTAGTTGTTGGGACATTAATTATAAAGACAATAAAAAGGAATGAGGGAACCAGCAGGAGTGGAAAATGTAAAGCATTGGCATAAGGATAACATAATGCTAATGTTACTATCAGAATTATTTTAAAAGTTAAACGACACCACCAAATTTTTGCTTATGACAATATTGTTTCATAAGTGTTTATTTTACTTTTTGCTCTTTTAATCTAATACTTTTTATAGCAGATTAAATTAGATTCCTCTTGAAATATTTTTATATAATTTCAGAATCATGGAGGCATAGGAAGAAAGGAGAGCCAGGGAAAGAACTGGGGGGCTATAAAGATATGAAATGTGAAAAAGCCAATAGATATTTAGTAGCAGCAATAGAGGAATTTTACAGTAAAAACAATCAAACGAACAAAATGTTGGAGTAGAATCTAAACTGTCTTAGCATTCAAATATGAAGATAAATTATTGATATTTCAATACATACTATATTTTAAAAGTTAAGCTCTAGTGCACTTATTTTAGGAAGCACTTAGAGAGGTCTCTCAAAACCAAGGGCATAAAATGGAAGCCACAAGTTTCTGTATAGATGAGAAACAAAAGAAAATATTAGGACAATAAAGGACATTTTTGTCCCACCCTCATTATAAGGAGGTTCTGGAAGTAAATTTCAAGAAAATGAAAATTCTGTTCATATGTATTTGGATGGGAACCATCCATGGAGTGTTGGAATCCTATCAATGGTCACATCTTTATAAAAGAATAATTCTCCTTCCAAAAGCATCCTTCAATTGCCAAGAACTCCTTAGTGAGGGATAAGAGCTAGGGGCTATCTCCCACATTTAGGTCAGAATTTTGGGTGGTTTGGAGGAGTTGTGAAGGAAAATGGTTCACACATGTTCTATATCTCTATCTACACTCATAAAATCCTCAATAACAAGTAAAATAAAATAATCATCCATTGTATATTGTATGTGTTTAGTACAGTAATAGAGAATGGCAAAATTAGGATAGAAAGATACATTATTAAAGTAATACAGAATATCAAGCATTAATAGAAGTAATAATTAGCTTGAAAGAAGACTAAAAAGATACAGGGGTAATTATTCCTGCTATTTATATGGACAGTTGTGAGTAGCACTGGGTTCTAAAATGCTAAATATATAACTAGCACAAAATTTGTATATTTATATTAAAATAATGGAGGTGTTAGAAACATGAATATCCAATAAAAGAGTAGTTGTATGAAAGAGAGCTAAATTTTTATTTTAGCATTATATAAGTTCAATATAGATGCTACAATAATAAAATATATAAACAATAAATTACAGTATATTTAAAATACAGAAGAAATTAACTAAAAATCCATTAAAGGTCAGTACCAGTGATGTTAAGGGCATAAATGCAATGATGTGAAATACAATAGAAATGAAGATTTTTAAGGCATTTATCTTATATTAGTTACATTAATAGAATATTTATTGGGACTGGAGAAAAGACTCAGCAGTTAAGAGCACTTACTTGTTCTAGAGGACCTGGGTTTGAGTCCCTACATCTATATTATGGCTTACAACTCTTTGTGACCCCATTTTCAGGGGACCTGATATCTCATTCTTACCTCCACAGGCACTAGACACAAAACTGCACATAGATATATATGCAGGCAAAGTAATCATATACATAAAATTATATAAAATGGAAATAAAAGTAAAAAATAGAACACACATTATGTGTCAAGTGTTCTTAGTGCTTTGCATTCGTTTCGTTAACTCTGTCTTCCTCATTCCCACTCCCACTTAATAAATGTGACTCTCTGCCCAAATAGTTACAACCACAAACAACACATAATAAAAAGGCAGTGATAGTCTGTTCCCTGAGCACACAGTCATAACAACATCATGAGAGTGGGGTGATGTGTGATTAAAAGGGGCCAGGATCTCTCTTGTTATGTTTTAGTGGAATCAACTTCCTTATCACTTCCTCAGATAGTAAGGACTTCCAGCTGCTGCGGTTGGAGTAAAGTGAACAGATAGAAAGTCAATACCAGGAACACAATGATGTGAAGAAGAGTACGGGGAACAGGGAGGAGTAGGGACTCACTAGTGTTAATTGTTTGGATTAGATAGGTTATGGAAAAGAACATAAAGTGTGATGATTAGTGCATTCAAACCTTCAAGTTCTACCTACAGCACCGTCGGACTATCTAAGGGAAAGTCACAGATATTTTTGGGAAAATAAATCAAACATATCTTTTACGATTACAAGTAGATCGTAGTTTATTTAAATTATGTTATACATTTTTTTCCAGAATCAAGCTAAGGTAATTATGAATTAAGCTTCTATGTTATATTTGATACTTTCCTTAAATGATTCCCTTATCAAAGTATAAGAATTAACACACAGATCTGACGTAATTGTATTTTTTTTAAAATTATACCCTTATGTTCCTCTCTTTGCGTGGGTAATAAGATCAGTTAATACTTTTATACTTTAACACCATTGACAACCTTAATTTAAATTTGATTACAATTAGAATCTATAAAACTTTATTACAAGAATGTTCTTTAAATATTCAGCATGTCAGGGCATTTTTGTTGCACAAATATTTCTTAAATGTACAAAGAAAAATAAAAAAAAAATTAACAGATGTGAGCAAAAGATATTCCATGGGGACAAAATGCTTGAAAAATGCAGAGTTGAAGAAAGCTCAGTTTCTTGTTTATAACATTTTCCAAGATTTCTCAAATAACAGCTTATGCTTAATATCTAATAGGAAAAATAATGTGCAACTTCTCAGTTGATTTGATTATGTTAGCACGTGTTTATTTTATTTATTTTCATTGCTTTATCTTTGAGAATTTAACAACATTATTTCTCTCCTTTTCCTTCCTTTAAACACTCTATATACCTCTCCTTGCTACCTTTCAAATATAAGGCCTCTGTTTTCATTAATTGCTGTTACATGCATATTTGTATATGTTTATGAATGTATATTCCTAAATAGATAAATAAAAGCAGCTAAGTCTGTATAATGTTACTTCTTTTTTTTAATTTAATTTAATTTTATTTTACAATATAATTTAGTTCTACATATCAGCCACGGATTCCCTTGTTCTCCCCAGCTCCTGCCCTCCTTCCCTTCCCCCCAGCACACCACCCATTCCCACCTTCTCCAGGGCAAAGCCTCCCCCGAGGATTGAGGTCAACCTGGTAGACTCAGTCCAGGCAGGTCCAGTCCCCTCCTCCCAGGCTGAGCCAAGAGTCCCTGCATAAGCCCCAGGTTTCAAACAGCCAACTTATTCCCTGAGCACAGGACCTGGTCCCACTGCCTGGATGCCTCCCAAACAGATCAAGCCAATCAACTGTCTCACCCATTCAGAGGGCCTGATCCAGTTGGGGGCCCCTCAGCCATTGGTTCATAGTTCATGTGTTTCCATTGGTTTGGCTATTTGTCCCTGTGCTTTATCCAACCTTGGTCTCAACAATTCTCGCTCATATAAACCCTCCTCTTACTCGTTACTTCTATGTGTGTTTTCAGGATTTGGTGTGGTCTCCCTTAGGAAAGACTCTTTCTTCCGTTCTCAGCAGTCATTAGTTGCCTGCAGTTATTGTCATAATCAAGATAGTACTAAACGATCATTCAAAATGTTAATGTTTGGACTAGAATCAGAGCTGGATCTACAGGTTTCCAAGATTTAGCCTGTGAAACAGATGCTCATCTAGGATATTTTCTCATTTGGGTGGAGAAATTTCCTGTCCTTCTCCAAAGAATTTTATTCTTAGAGATAAAATGAATGATATTCATATAATGAGTCCATAGAAAGTACATTTTTGTATAACTGTCTTATGTGTTAAACATAATAATTAAATATCAGAAAGATAAATGAGGAATTGAGCATTGAGTTCCTAACTTCAGTTAATTGGGCTACTAACTTTATGACTTCTGGAGTATAGAAAACAGAGAATATAATCAACTTTCTATTTTCCACATAAACTGCAATAATAGATTAAACATAGTAGTATGTTTAAATCTAAAATCTAGTGTAATTGGATGGTGTAGGTAATTATTTGGACTATTTGTAGAAAACAAAACATTATAAACGGACTATTCCATTGAGCACATTTAAATATTTTTAATTGGACATCAGATTTTCCCAAACAACAATCATTTGGGATCTTCAGAAGATAATCACGAGATAGAGTCATTTCAAACTTCCAACCTAGTCTCTGTTCCTTGTTGGATTTCTCTCCACCATTCTAGAGCATCAACCATAGCATCAACCGTGGGCAGAAGTTGTCGTTGTCAGTTTTCTGGTAGTATGTGATACAGGCAAGGCAATCAATGTATAGAGAAACTTTGACTTTGACTCTGTTAGCCTTCTAGTGTGCGGGTGTGGTGAGAGGTAGGACCTTGTGGCAGGGACGTGTGGCAATGTAAGTGGCTCATCTCAGGGCAGCTGGAAACTTAAACGAAAGGAAGAGGAGGGATGTGTTTCCAGTATGAAAGCATGAGCTCATGACCTAACTTCCTTCTATGAAGCCCTGCTTCATAAACTTGCCATTGGCTGGGACTAAGTCTTCACCACATAGGCCTTGGAGCCGCCAGCAATAGGATCTCAACTGTACCAGCTGTGAAGCTTTGTTTCTGTAATATTACAATTATCTTATATACTTTTCAAATTTTCTTATCTGGACAAAATAATAATAAACTTGCCAATCAAAGTTTGCAGTGAATTGTATTTCTCTCAGCAAGGACGTTCATAGAAATATTCAATTCTGCAGCTAAGCAATAACAGAAATCTCTATAAAAATATTCTGTGTCAGGGATTTGGAATATATTTTTTTAGAATGCTATAATTAGTACAATAATATTTATGGTTAATATTACATATATATGTATGTATTTATATGTGCGTGTTCTCTGAAACCAGAATTATTAATATATACATTTGATTTCCCTTCTTTGAAATATAGCAGTCATAGAAATAAATGTTTCAATTCTCTCTGACTTTACCTTTAGGCACATGAGTATCCTCAATAATATTTTTCCTGTGGAGAGCATGTACCCTTCCATAAATGCTACATGAACATCTTGTTTTTGTACGGTTGAAACGCAAGTAAAGGCAAAAAGCCACCAATGCATGGCAAACTTTACAAGGTAAGCAGATGTTGTTAAGACATTTTCTACAGTTAGCCTCTGGCTCCTGTAACTCCCATCCTAAGAACAGAGAAGAGGAAACAATCTGGCGAGCAAGAGATGCTGTTTGCTGGGGGCACAGAACATGACAGTTAGTTGGAAGTCATTAAATCATAAGTGCTTACAAGTATGATACCTAATTATTTTTAAATTGATATGAATCCTAAGTTGCCATTTATAAACATCACTTTTCACCATCAAAATTACTTCAAATATTTCTGAGGAATTTTAAGAATATATAATAACCTTAAATAATTATCACTTAACCTTCCATGTATACTATTCTTTAATTTATAACCTCTAGATGGAATTCTTTGTATTTAACTAGAATACACAAAGGTTGGTATATAAGCTCATAACTATACAGTGAGATGCAGTAACCTTGGGGATTTATTTGAGTTCTGGCACTGTGGAGGAAGGGTAAGGTACTTAAATATGCTTCACATATTCAACCTTTGCTCTACGATTTGGTACTATCCAAATGAATTATTGTTCAGTTACATATGCTATTCAACTATGAATGATGGTACCTGATTCAGCTCTACCTCTGGCCTATTGCGAAGATGGTGACAGGCAGCTCCTGCCACCCATGCACCTGCTTCTTTGCAATGTGACAAGATTCTTTCACTTCTCATGAATCTGAGCTTGATCCTGGGAGTTTTCTTTAACTCACAAAACATCATGCATACGATGCTGTATAATTTCATACTTTAAAATTATTAATGAGACTTGTCTTTCTCAACTACAGAAAAAAGTAGCAAACACACTGTTAAATAGAAGATGTTTCTTGAAATTGTGGTGACTTAAGTGAAGATTTTAATGTTTTTTTCTTTTATTCTTTAACTGCATAATAAAGGTAACAATACCTACCAGTATTTCTACTATAGACATTACACAAAAAGATGATTTAATTGAAGTTCAGAATTTAGTGAACTCTCCATAAAATAAAGCTATAATCTGAATCTGTAATCTTGATTATTATTGCTTCCTTATTATTTAGTGACTATCACGTCTGAAATTAAGGATATCTTGAACTCTAGCAACTAATAATTTCCTTTCAAAACTTGGCTTCATCTACAAAAACTATATAAGCCTAATAGCTATTTAACTATTTAAAATTAACTTAATTTATTATTATGTTTAACACGAAAATCAAGATAGAGGGAATTGATCTGCCTTCTAATAAAAATGTGTATGATTCGAGTCTTAGGCCATGCAGAGAAGATTCTTCACTCATGAGGGTTATTCTGTGAGTTTTAATTACAATTCTATTTGTAAAATTTCTGTATGGAGGTGGTTTGAGCAATGAACATCTCAGTAGGAAGATATTTATAGCAGCAGGAGATGTGTGAGAGACACTACAATGACACTGATTCGAGCATTATTGAGTTGAGAGATTTCACATTTGACATTTTAATAGAACAAAATCCCCGTTTGCATACACAGCAATTTTATAATGACAGCTTCAGTCAAACTTTTTTGTTTCTCTCTGGAAATTTTTGAGATGAAGCGCCATTTGAACAGGCCCAAATCATGCTCTCAGGCTCAGTATCGCATGTTCCTTAGGACTTGCTATAAGATGAACAAATGACACAAGGTATAGCCCATCAGATGAGTCTGAGCTTAAAGCAAAAGGAGTGATGGTCCAGGTTTTATATTTCAGATAGTTACTGGAGTATTACTTAATGATTTGTAAAGACAACCAAATTCCAGACTTTAAGAAAATCTGGGAACCAGTTATCAAAACCAATATATAGTAATTACTTCAGGGTACTTTTCAAATGATATTTCATTTGATCTATTTTTATCTATTTTTTAACTTCAATTTCTCATGAAAACAAGTTGTATAACTTATGGTACCACTCTAGGAAAATGATTTCCATAAATAAAGTAAGAAGTAATGAAAAGGAACATATATAAAGATTAATGCATCCGACTTTTAGGCTTATGGTGACTAACTATAATTCCTGAGCCTGAAGTTATTGGAAAGGAAATCTCTCCCAGAGAAACAGGCAACAAATCCCAAACTATCTGGGCAACACAATCAATTTACTTTCTCTTGACTTAAAGAATTGTGATTTTATAGCCATTTTCCTCAAGTTTATTGATTTTGTATGCAGTTTTGTACAGTGACATAATGTATGTAGGCTTCACACACAGACTGGAGGGATAACGAACACTTTTGCCATTTGTCAACTGAAAGCAATCAATGGATCCTGGTCACAGCTTATGTGTGCAGAGCAGCAAGGGACAGATTTTCTTCAATCAAAGCACCATAGGTTCAGGAAAGTTAAGGATATTTCAAAAGAGAAGTAAGAAAGGAAAAGAAAATATGAAATTATAAGGGTAAAGGCTTCTTGTATCTTTCCAATGGTTACACTATTCTAGAGGCGTTGAAATTTGGTGGTAATTTGTATGATAATGTCTATTTTATCTACATAAAAATTGGGTGTGTTCTGCAACTCCACAAAAGCTTATCAATCTTTGTGCACAAGGAATGTAAACACATCTTAGCAGAGTATAATTTAAAAGACAGATTTGGTGCTATACAAAAAATCCTATTGTGTTTTATAAGCTAAAATGCAAAGGTCTGGTATGATCCTCTTTTGTTTATTAGTGTATCTATTTTCTTCCTATTTCAGAAAAAGGTAATTAAGTACTTCAGAAGAAATGATAGCAGTGAGAGGCAGGTCTAGATTACATTATAAAGTTGGTGAAACTGTTCCTTCTTCTTTCTAATCTTTACTTCCTCGTGGTTTTCTTCTACAATTCCAGCATCTATTCTCACTACTCAGTCTCCATAGTACCCCACTGAATTAATTCTTGACAATCTTGTTCCTTCTGTTGTACCCTCATACACGCATCATGACTGGATCACTCCAACCACAGATGATTCATTGACTTCAGTAAGGACAAATGACCAAATGACAGGTAAGACTTGATTTGTGTGGAATTCACTCTTATCTTGAATATGGTCCATCAGGTCTCTGCCAAATTTGAAGCAATAGGTGCAAAAGAAACAGTTGCAGTGAGAGTTATGTGCTATAGTTAGAAAATAATGTAACGAAAAGATAGTATAATTAGAACTTCATTAGTAAGTGTGTAGCATTGTGAATGAGCAATTATGAAGGAGAAAAGCCTTTGAGAAACCTTTAATAATGATGAACAGGACAGACTAAAAGCAAGCAGAAGCACTAAAGAAAGCATTTGATCCTAGAGAAGGGAGGTGATGTCTTCAATTCTTAATGTTTCCACTTCTAATTTCTATTCAGATTTGATTATCTCCTAAGTGTTGATATCTGAGAACTCGATGAACACAGAAAATCAATCTATTTTTCCCATAAGCTAGATTGTTTAGGTCTTTGTTCTTGGTTGTCAAAATATTTAACAAATAATTGCTAAACTAACTTGAGAAAGAGTCATTCCTTGCCCTTTTCTATTTTTTTAAGCAGGAATGTGAGTTAAGTGCTTGTACTGTTAGCTTTGGTTATGACAAATAGAAGAATTTAGAAAAACTGCGGTATTTATGAGCTTCCAAGACTTAAGCAGTACTAAAAATAGCAATACCTTTATTTTTCCATATAAATTAGGCTATTGAATTGTATTTGATTATAAACACACTCCAGGATTTCTAGGCCAATGCACACTTCCCTTTAAAAATAAAAATTCGTTCAAAAATATAAACACAAAAGTGCAATGCTCTTTTATCTTTTTTACCACATCCTTTTGAAAAAAAAAAAAAACATCAGATTCTTCCCTAAAACCTTTCATTATCGTAAGTCTGTCCTCCAGACTTCCAAATGATGTCAGTTTCCCTTTTTTCCCCACTCTGGTTTGCCTTGTGAATGAAACCACTTCTTCTGCAAATAGAAGCAGAATGTAACAAGCATGGGTCTTAGAAAGGCTACCCGGATGTGGGGATGCAATCTATGGTTCCCAGCCACTGCTGACATAGGAAGGGTTTTTTTTTGTAAGGACTACTGAGGTACAGAAAGTGGGAGCTCATGTTTACCTATCACAATTGATGCCCTCTGACAATCCCAAGTACTTGTTCATCTAGCAGATAGCTTCCTGGAAGCACCCATGCCCAAATTCAAAAAGTCAATTATCTCCATGGCTAATATCAGACTCTGAAGGTGCAAATATTTGTAACCAGTTTGTATGTAGCTGGCAGCAGGGTTCAGTGTCTGCTTCTGGAGACATTCAAACTAGGGCTGTTAATTTGTCTTCAACTTAAGGAAATAGAGAAATAATCCATGGAGAATGACTTTCAGGCTCAAGGAGCACAGTGACACAGTGATCTCCGCCAGCTTTGAGGAATGAAAGCCCTGCAGCCTTCACGGGCAGTTCCAGCAAATGATAAGTTCCTGTCATTATTCATCTAATGATACTTATGAAGTGCCTGTTGTGTATTGCTCTTGGAGTGGAGGAGCAGTGAGCCAGACATGTTCCTTGAATCTGTTGTTTAAATTGTAGAAAAACAAATTCTGATAGCTTCCTATGCCTTTTGTTGATACAAAAAACGCATGTGCCTTTCACTTAACAAAACTTAAATCTAGGGCAACCAGCAATATATTGAAACCTTTTTTGGATTTAGAAGATGCTCAGGGCAAAGGTGCTTTTCTTTTCAGACTTGTATAGGTTTTGTGAAATAAGTATAGATACTTCTCATAAAAATCGTGTAAGCAATAAAACATGTGGTATAGCTGTAGTGGGCAGATGAAGGTCCTTTGTTTAATAAGTTCTCTATGGTACAAACAAAATGTCTGAAGATGTATGAGTGCATTAAAGGAACTAATAAATATTCTGAATGGATACCTTAAATAAGGAATTCACTGTAAAAGAGGCAATATGAACTGAAACTGATGGTCAGATGGCAGACAGCTTGAATCAGACACTCACAGTCTAACAGATGGATCTCTGGTGTTCTACAGACTAAGGAGCATCACAACCTGGGGCCCAGGCAATGTACCATACTGATAGGGACAAAATTTTTTCTCTGAGACATAATACCTGGAATCCTGCCAGCAAATTCTAGGTGATATACCAAAGGGCAAAGAAGTGGGCATCAGATATCACCAGTCTTTGTAGCTGGAGTTTTTGTGTGTCCCGGGCCTGGTCCAGAGCCTCTCAGACTCAAGAAACACACAGAAGCTTATATTAATTAAAACTGCTTGGTCATTAGCTCAGGCCTACCACTGACTAGCTCCTACATTTAAACTCAGCCTATTTCCATTAATCTACATGTCACCATGTTTTCTGTGGCTTTACCTGTGTGCCATTACATGCTGCTCCCTGGACGGCAGGCTGGCGTCTCCCGACTCAACCTTTCTATTCCCAGAATTCTTCTTGTCTGCATATCCCACCTATACTTCCTGCCTGGCTACTGGCCAATCAGCATTTTATTAAGCCAGTGTATGAAAGCATTATCCCACATTAAGTCTTATTTTCTACCAGGCCTCCCACGTTTAAGGGTAAAATACTGAATATCTGAGACTATGTCCTGATTGAAAGTTTTCAGCTCTCATCTTAGAAGCCACATAGTCTATTAATTTGGATGTCATCATGGACTGAAACCATAATTCTCTGGTGGAGGGGAGAAAGTGGAAATAAAGCTTACAATTCATTTAAAAAGAAAAGAGTTAATTGAAGATATTTATATTCATATAAATTATAAGCAACAATATCATATAAGTTTAGTTTTGTTTTGCTATTGTGCATATGTGTTATGTATATTACCATGTATGGAAGAACACATGGGGATGCTGGTGAGGTTGCTCAGATAATTTCTTGGAAAAATTAAGTCATATATTCTACATATAAATTATTAAGGTAAAATCAAATTTTCAAATCTGTGTATTATCTCTGCCTCACAGAAAGGAAACACTTGTGAAATAAGAATTATATTTTTACTTCAAAGTTATACATGAGGGCTATTATTTCACATACTTATTGTCAAGTTTCATTGCTGGGCCATTAAAATAAAAATAAAAATCTAAATTATATTAGCAGCTTAATCACATAGCAATTAAAATTCCCAATCACATCTATTTCAGTGACTGACTGCTAATACAGTTATTATTGTTTTAACTATTAACAATGTGCATATAAATTGCTTATAATTCCAGGTTGTAACTGTATTTATAGGAGGATTAAGTTCTAAATTGTTACTTTAAATTGTTCTTTGTGGCATCTAGCCCTATCACAATCAACCAGCTGTGCTGTTCTGATAGCTTGATTTAAAGACTGTTTTACTTCAGTAGAATATGAAACCAGTGAGAAGTCCTCTGCTTGAGACTCTGACATGCAGGAACTGGACAAGGTGATTTCTGGATCTCAAGCTCTCAAATCTCTAGTGATATAGTAGATGAAGAAGGCTGTTAGAACAGAAGGTTCTTTCTTCTACACATCCCCAAAATAAAATTCAAAGGAAAAGTGAAATGAAAAGAGCAAGCAAAATGTGGTAAGGAGTGAGAGAGGTATAATTCTCTGAGAGGAAGAAGATACGGGTCCACAGAGCTTGACAAAAGTTCAATGTAAGACTGTTCATTCTCTATCCTAGTCACAAATACCTATTGCAAGCACCCAAGGCTACAAGTGGTGGACAAGTCCAGTGCCAGGGCATATAACAACAATATCAACACATTTCCTTTCAGCATTCAAGAATAACTCTTGTTGGGGTCATTTGGGATATCCTTTCTTGCCATAGTTCTGATGTCTGTGAGAGCTAGAATATGCTGCTCTATCTTATCTGAATAACTCTTTAAGAAAAAAAATACCATCTATCATCATCTAATGGCCTAAGATCTTCCTCAATTCTTAAGGTAGAGGCACCTTCAAACTTAGCACTTAAATACTTCTCAAAAGATTGAAATCATATAGCTATTCAAAATAAAATGCCCCTGAGAATAGAGTCAATCAGATTGACACAGTTATTTCATAAGCAACAGCTGAAGCATTGGGAAGAAGTAGGAATATAAATTCTTTTTATTGAACATTGTTCATTGCACTCAATTTTTTTTAAAGGAACTTTTCTGATCAGGGGTCTTTGGCCCAACTCTTATTCGCTTAACATTTTCCGTACACACTGTGCAAGATCCTATAGGTAATAGTGTTGGTTACTATTGACTGTCTGTCTAATCTGATCTAGAGTCATAAAGGAGACAAATCATTGGGTATATCTGTGAGAGATTTTCTAGACTAGATTAATTGAGGTAGGAAGACCCACCTTAACAGCTGTACTGAATATAACGGGGAAATGAACAGAGTAGGGGTATTCAGTTCCTTTTGCTTCCTGATTGCAGATGCAATGTGAACAGCTGTCTCCATCTGCCATGTTTTTCCCTCTAGAAAGGTTGTATCCCAAAGAAATGTAAGCCAAAATAATCTCTTTATCTTTTCAGTTGCTTCTTTTTAGTTGCCTCTCAAATTTGCTACAGAAACGAGAAAAATAATCAACATGGAAAACCTATCATTTTCTTCAGACCATTTCTAAAATGCCTGTGCACTACTTCTATACTTACCCAAACTTTCTGATTCCCTTTGTCTGGGACCAAACTTTACTGTGAGTGGGCAGTGTCTCCTGGTTATACAGCGGTCTGAGGGAAAATGGTGCTGCTTGCTGGTGAGTGTATCTACTCTGCTGCTGCAGCTGTTGCAGTTGCAATTCTTTAGTGACATCAGAACCCAGCTTCCACTGCTTTCCACTGGACCGGAGACCAGTGACTCTGCAGCATTAATCCAGGCCTTCAGAACCATGTTAGGACTGATAAGACAACCTGCTTCATGAATTGGGCAGCTATCAGGTACACAAGCCTCTCCAATAGGCAGTCATTGTTGGGCTGCCCAGCCTACACTGTGAAAGCCTATTTAGTCTCCTTTGTGATATATGTGTGTGTATACACATATATTAATATATTCATATCTATATATATTAATATATATATCAATCATTTCTGTTTTTCTATAGAATCTTAACTAATATAGCAGACACCTACATAGTAATAAAACTCACCAGCTTCAATCCCTTTTATCTATTTTTTTCTTTCTCATTTCTTCACTTTGTGTTCTTTTTTATTCAGTAGTAGCATAATTTATCTGCCTTGAGTAAAAGGACATGCCAAACAACATTGAAGGGTATGGAAAATAACACTTATACCCAATTATATGAGTATATATCTACTACATACATTATATATACATCATATGTAATGTTCATTATGTATGGACTTATTATCAGCTATATATAACTAATTATATGCCTATTAATTGTTTTCTATCTATCTATCTATCTATCTATCTATCTATCTATCTATCTATCTATCTATCTATAAATTTATTTATTTGCAAAAGATCCACAGTCAAACACCAGGCCAAGCTCTAGGAGTCTACTTTGTGTTCTTAACATCAACTCTCAAAACACTTCTTATGCACAAATCACTGTGTTAGCTTCTGAAGAACTCTTACTAAGAAACACAAATTATTGAGTCAATATATTTGTATATGACAATCCCAAGTAACTTAAACTGTAAGAAATGTAGTAGTTTAGTTATCAGGACAATAATATATTGTTTTATACTCTCATCTTCATTAATTTCCATTTTTTATGAGAAGAGTCCTTATTTTAACTATGTAAGAAAATCTCAATGACTGTTAGCAGTAGGAACTCTGGAAAACAAAACTCTAAAGACTATGTAAAGACCATTTGCTTGAGTCAACTGTCCTTTAGTGTTTGTTTATAGTGTCCATACAATGGTCTTTAAATGTCTTTCTTTTAGAATCAGGGTTATCTCTAAGTTGGGTACTTTTTATTTCCTAAAAAATAAGGAGACGAAATGTCCTCTAAACTCCTTTACAACAATCCAAAGTTATAAAGTCCTGAAAAGGGTAAAGCACAAAGGGAAGGAAGGTTTATTTTGTTCAGTTTAGAGAAATCTGTCCTTGGGAAAAGCCTGTTATGTTTAATTATGTGCCTTTGTCTCTTCTGGAAGCACTCTTTCTGTTAAAACAATATTGATTTAACCCCCTTTCTATCCATGTATTCTGTCCCACAGATCGTTGTGCACATAAGAGGCATTCAAAAGAAATTGGATCTAGAGAAAAATATTTGGGGCCAAAACATTTTTCCAAAGTGCTAGTCATGGTTTTATATTTTCTCATTAACTTGTGCCTAAAATATGACAGCACAAAGGTGATTTTTTTTCTACATTGTATACTTTAGAGCCTTGAAAGACTGTGAGGTGTCAGAGGGAAACTAATAATATGCTAACAGGAAGTACACTTTTGGATCAATTTGCATAGCTCTGCACCTGGCACCAGTTTGCACTTGTTATGATGGACAGGTGTCTGTTGACTACTTCTTGAATTCACCTTGGCTCCAGTAGCTGAGGAGGCACTTGTCATTCCAACCACATCTACTGCTATTTAGAGACTAGGGCAGAGAAAAAAAAAAAAGAACAAATACAAAATTGGAAGAAGGTGGCATAATTCAAGGTGAATTTTACTCTTGGGGATAGTCTGCCTTTCTATGAAGGTAGTGTAAACAATAGATGTAATTTGTGTCATGGACACATTCTTAATAACTTCTAAATTGCCTTGTAGTGAAAATGGGAACTCTGATAGTAAAGATGATTAAAGGAAGAAAAAGCTGAGGGTACCTGACTGGCTAAGGCATTTAGTAATAGAATGTGACATTTGCTGTTAGGTTACTTGTTCTAATTCAGCCCAAGATAGAAGGATGGAAAGGCATAATGTGACAGTTATAGTCAGGGGAGGCAAAGTAATGTAGTCATAAACATTTCAGGATATCTGTTTAGTTTTTCTTTTTTCAATAAATGAATTAAAACTATACATTGTCAGATCATTATTCTATTCTGATCTTTCTCATCCAAACTTCATCACTGTCCAAAGATATTCCAGAAATGTTGAGTAACAATTGCTTTTTCTCAAAGATTTGTGGATTTATTGATGACTTTAGCTTGTTACCCATGATAAATACTGGATTCATAGTTTGGATTTTAATGTTAAAAAAACTCTCATTTGATTAATATTTGAAAGGAATTACATTCATGATGTGCCATCTTTTTTTTTTTTTTAATCTTTCTTTACTTCATTTGGCATAGCTTTGGTTTCTGGGTAATTTTAGAAACATGACCAAAAGTTACTTTCTGCAAATGCCATCCAGATTTTCTCTACACAGCTCTACACTTAGCTATTCTAGAGAAGTGTGAAACTTGAATGGTATCAGCTGATAGCCAAACAAATGGGTATGAATACCACAAGAAATTGGATACAGTTTATGTAATGTAAACACACTATAGCAATGTAGTTGTTACAAAATCCCTGTTAGTAGATACTTCCATGTGATTGATTAGTTGTTTAGCACATCCAAAGGGGAAGAGGCTAAACTCTAAAGAGAAAAAAATAACTATGACTAAAATTATTTTTCACCTTTAAATAAACATTTTCCAAAAGTTGTAAACCTTAAATATATTGTGGCTACATATAACACTCCTAGGCAGGTGTATAGTTTGAAGGTTTTAAAAATTTATGGCCTTGTGAAGAATGAAAGGGGAATATTCTTAGATCAAATGAAGTATGTATGACTAGATAGTGCTGTAAGTATTCTGTGTTTAATAGCTCATGATTTTGGTTCTTTAATTTATTACAACTAATAGTGTTAAAACAATGAGAAAATTTTCTAGCCCCAACTGTAAATCTTTAATTTTTATTTCTCAATCTGTAACACCAGGCATCAAGGTATCAAATGTATTTTGACTGTGTACTTATATAGAAAATATGGGTAGACATGATAAACCTTCAATGTGGGACCTCAGCAAACTGGAATGCTGATAGGATACAAGCAAGCATGATTGCATTCCTCAGGTTTCACAGGGTGACCAGGAATGCACTGGGAACTGAAGCTGAAGTCACTCATGTCACAGCATGGCAAAGAACTTCTATAAATTTTTTCTTTATGGGTATCTCATTTTAATGATGTCAGACTATTTTGGATGAGGAAATTCCATGATAATCCCACATTTGAATGTGCTATAGACTTTTATGGTTGCTTTTAGCAGGGTTTGCAATGGGAATTTGAAACCAAAAACAGTGCATAGCATAGTGGTTTGGAAAGCTTGTAGCTTAGTTAGAAAAGTTTTGTAAAACTGAAGCCAAAAGGAATGGTTTCTGAAGAAATTATCACCATTAAAAGGAATTCAAATATTTTGCATCTGATCTGTAGGGAAGATGCCTTGAAAGATTCTCTGTAATTGGTCTTTATGAGCTCATCACATGTGAAAGGAAAGTAAATAGGAAGATCTTCCTTTGAGAAGAGAGCGTCCTGTTCTCACAGGCAAAGTATGATGCTTCCTCAGGACAGCTATCACAGCATATGACAGCCTGAGCACTTGGAAGCTACTTCAGGATAACTCAATAGGACCCAAGTGCTGCTTAAGCCAGTGTTGGGCTTTGGTGCCATTATTCATACTGCTGTTTTTTTTTTTTTTTTTTTTACAGGTATGCGGATGGTTAGAGTTACAATGCCCTGCAGGTTTTCATTCATATTTCAAAGGAAGCCTGGGATGCCAGGAATTTTGGGGAAGAGTCAGGATCTCTGTATGTATTCCATGGGAGGTCCATGCCTGAAGACATAGCAGAGAGGTTAATGATGCAATGAAAAGTACAGAAATTGAGAAATGCTAGGAAAAGAAAACAGCTGCTATTGGAAGCTGTAGGCAGTGAGTAGAGTTAGCCCAAGAGGGAGGCCACATGACTGCAACTGGCAAGATCACATGGATGAGATTGCCCAAGCTCTTGGGAGATCAAAGCATAAATCCATGTGCCAAGAATGGTAAACATGGAACTGCTGTGTTTAATGTTTTCTTTCCCCAGTTTCTTTATTGCTTGGGTTCCAGTGTTTCTTTCTCTATGCCCATATTCCTCCTTTATGGTGTGACAATGTTTAATCTGTGCCATTGGGTCACATACATAGAAGTGTATGAATTACCTTTACAAATGTACAAGACCTAACAATTTATCTTTCAGTCTCTAGATTTAACCCTTCGAACAATGTTAAAATGAGTAAAGTTACAAGGACTCTCTAAGATTCACTGTATGTATTTTACAATATGATGTAGATGGTCATGAGCTCTTGGGGGCTACAGTTGGAATATTATGGTTTGAATATTAAATGCCTCCTACAAACCCATTGTGAAAGAACTGATTCCCTAGCTATTAGCACTATTTCTGGAAACCTAAGGGGGTGAAGTGAAGCTTGGCTAGAGAAATAATTTCCTTGGAACAGTTCTTGGGAAATGTATCTTATTCGTTGCTTTCTCTCCACCCTAAGTTGTAAGGCCTCTTCCACATGCTTCTACTGCAGTTATTATTATTTTATTAATCATAGGCCTAGAGTGAACAGAAATGGGGACCAAACCTTCCTCTTTTGAATTATTTATACTGTTGTTGCTTACCTCAGATATTTGCTTACAGTGACAGAAGTCTGAATATTATTAATATGGGGGCAATCTGCTCATCTCTATGTGGAAAGTGGTCATACATAAAAATCACGTGGCTAGGAAATGGTCCTCTGAATTGAGACCTAGGGGCACGGTGTAGGAATTGAGTGCACACATTAATAGTCTTACCTATGGTGTTACAGCATATTTAAAGAGTGACCTGACACATGCTCATTATTCTTTCACTTCTTCGTATTGAGACAGGAGAAAGGAAAGGAAGGAGAGAGAGAAGAGTGGGAGGCAGTGCCGCCTCCTGCTCAGTGTTCTTTTCATTATCCCAGTTTCAAGGTGAAGCCACATCTCTGTTTGTGAAACATGAACTTCACATGTATATGTCACATTTATCTTCCTATCTTGAAAACTCTTTACTTGTGAAGTTTAAGAATCAAAAATGGAAACTTACAATGGGCCATCCATTTCTTTTTGGCCTTTCTAATCTTTATTGAAAAATTACCTTCATGTGACCTCATGAAAGCAGAATTCCACTTACTTCTTAAAATAGTGTTTTATTAAATCGCTACTATCCACAGACTATGTAAGGAATCACGATGAAGTACTTTATCAATAAAAAAAGTACTTGTGATGATTTGATTGAGAATGGTCCCCATAGGGTCATAGATTTGAATGCTTAGCCATCAGTTGCTAGACCATTTGGGAAAGATTAGAAGATATGGCCTTGTTGGAGTGTGTGCGACCTAGTTGGAGGAGGTGTGTCACTAGGAGTAGGCTTTGAGGTTTCAAAATCCCACCATAGGCCCGGTGTTTCTCTCTCTGCCTCTCTGCCTGCTGATCATGATGTAAGACTCTCAGCTATGACACCATTACTGCACCCTGTCATGCTCCCGGCCCTGATAAGAATGGCCTAACCCTCTGAAACGTTGAGGAAGCTCCCAGTTAAACGCTTTCCTTTATAATATTTGTCTTGATCATTGTGTCTCTTCACAGCAATAAAACACTAAATCAGAACATTTTTAAAATGAGTGATTTTCAAATTGCCACAGGATTACTTAAGTTCAAATGACAAGCATTTAAATAATTTTATTCTAGAGATTATAAGGAAAATTACTTTCAAACAGTTTTCCTGTAGGGAAAGTCAGAGTCCTTCTGTTAGTGAAAGTTAAGAGCACTGATTAAGTCACCAAAGCTCTGTCTTATATGATCCATCTAACAGCTGCAGAAGCTGAGATATTAGGATAATGTTATAATTTTGGTTGTGTAGAATAAAAAATTAGCCTCAAGTCATAGCTTGTTTGTTCCTGGTCACACAGCTGGAAAGTGGAAGAAGCAGGTACCAAACAACAGGGTACTATCTGTTGCTTCACCACACTGGCCCTAGACATCACGATTTCACTTTCACTTTCTTAGCCACTGGGTCAGGTATTTTATTTGGTACATATCTCAGATTGCAGAGGAAACTAATAGGGGGCATTCAATTTTACACATATTTGTGGCAGGCATATTATTCTGTATGATAATATATTCTTTTTATACTTCCCAGGTACACAAAATGAGATCTGCCTACACTATCTCAAACACTCTGAGAAACTGTTTATTTACCATTTCTACTACTGCTGTTCTTTTAGTAGCTATCTGAGCCTAAATGCATTTTAAATGAAAAACTGAACCCACAAGTGTTTACAATAAAAGAAACAAACAAGCCAGTGAAACAAGTGATAGATCATCTTTAACCTAGCTGCAGATTATTATACCCACATTTAAGCCCATTGCATCTAGCATTGTGTGCACTTTATAAAAGATATTTTTTTCTTTCTTATCTGTAGATCTTGACATTTCATTGTACATTGTAGACTCACATCATGAATGACCTTGGCACAGATACATAATTTGATTGGCACAATGGTGAAGGATGCTTCAGAAGATAATTCATGAAATCTTGTATCACACTCAAGTTACAAAGCAGAATTTGTCAATCTTTCTCTTTTCTATAATTTATTTTATTAGTTTTCTATTGGTGAAACTATTAAGGCCACTCCACGTAGTTAAAAGGGAGGTTTATTTTGTGGGGTAACTTACAAGTGAAGGTATAGGCTACAGGGTCTGGGAAAGGTGTGGCGCAGTCCGGTGGTGTTCTCTGGAGAACTCTGCTTGGTCTGGCTCCAGCATCCAGGGTCCAGAACTAAGAGAGCCCGCACATCCAGATCTTGGGTCTTCAGTGTCCTCTCTTGGCCCCGCCTTGTAGGTGTGACAGTTACCAAAGCCTCAGTGGGGGTTGGAATTTCCAGGTCAAAGCTGGAATGGCTGCACACTACAGTTTTCATTAGAATTTCATACATGAATATAAATGGTGGTGACAATATGGACCCTTGTTTGAATAACAGGTAGTGTCTTTGTGATTCATACTCTTTGCTAGCAGCCTTATTCTCAGGCTAGGTAAACAACCTCTGCTTCTCCCGGTGTGTCTCTGCCCTATACTTGTGGGTTAGCTTCAGGAGCTGAGTTTGACAGTCCAGGACCTGGATGAACTGACTAATCATAGGAGGCAACTTCAGGTGCTCATAGAGAGTCATGTCCCCTTGTAGCTATATGTGGCAGGGCTAGTTGGCAAAGTGATGAGGTCTACTTTGGGCTGGAAGTCCTATCACTGCCATGGAAGAAAATTAGTAGACTCAACTGCTCAAAGCTGCACATGATATAGGTTCCACTGCTTGCTGGTTTTTCTGCCTGCCCTCTATTGCCAGATGGGGATATGCTATTGAATTATCATAGACAAAACTAGGTGGGAACAGCTGCTCCATGGGAAGACATGGATTGCCATTGCCTTCATAAAGGTTAACTTGGAAGTTCTGGCTAGCCTGATGGAAGGTAGCAAGACCAATTATAACAACAGATGTGTTGAGATTCTTGGTCACTGGGGAGGCGACATTCTGGGGCTAGAGTCTAGAGCATGCATTCTCAAAATTTTATTCCAGTGCAATTTCCTCTGAGATAAAACTGTTTATTCAGTAGGGAAGCTTCATTAAGACACAGTATATTTATGAGAAGGTAAAATACGATGTCCTGGGAGGAAATGAAGCATCCCATCTTGCAGGGAAGCACTTAAATTCAGGAAGTAAATGGTTCAAAGAAGTTTCAGGAAGTCCTTAAAACTGACCAGTTTCACCGGGTCACTTCCTCCCAAAGCATATATAAGCAGTAAGGACTATTGAGAGGAACTTTAGACAAGTTGAGATACCTAAAAAATTTCTCAAGATAAATTGAGTTACCCGTTAAAAATAGATCAGCTGAGCTGGCTTGGAGAGGCTCGGGCAAACTGAACTACACACAAAGGACACCTCCAACCTGTTGCCCTGCAATGTAGGGTGTAGTGTGCCCTAGATTCACAGGGCACATATATTGGAGAAATTATTTTGGCCACTCCACGTAGTTAAAAGGATATTTATTTAATGGCGTAACTCACAAATTAAGTAATGGGTAGGTCGCAGGGTCTGGGGAAGGTGTAATGCAGTCCAGCGGTGTTCTCCGGAGCTCTGCACAGTCAATCTGCATCGGTCAGCGTTCCGGCACCGAGAGAGCGCGCAGAGCGAGCACTGGCCCATCCAGCTCTCGGGTCCCCAGGCGCCTCCCCTCGCCCCGCCTCGTAGGCGTGACAGTTGCCAGAGTCTCAATGGGGGTTGGAACTTCCAGAACCAAGCTGGAATGGCTACCCACTACACACATATGTGAACTGTCTGCTGGGGTGGGCTTTGGTGATGCAGTTGTCTTTCAGTCATTCCTGTTCTAGCAAGCAACCTCTTGTGAGCAAGAAGGTAGATACACATAGTTAGTATAACAAAAGTTCTATTTTATTATGCTGAAGGTCATCACACAAGGTTCTCACTCCTAGTTCCTAACTCTAGTCAGTCTTTTCTTTGGCCTCCAGCTCACAAAAAAAAAAAAAAAAAAAAAAAAGACAAGAGACTTATACTAATTGTGAAAACTTAGTCCTAGCATGAGTTTGCTTCTAACTAGCTCTTATAACTTAAATTAACTCATTTCTGTTAATTTACTTTCTGTCTTGTGTCTTTATTACCTCATCTCTGTTCTGCCCATCCTGCTTGCTCTGGGTCTCCTGGTATCTCTGCCTTCTTCTCCCCATTGTCTTCTCTGCCTGGAAATACTGCCTAGCTATTGAATGTTCAGCTTTTTCTTAAACCAATCAAAGTAATATATCTTCACAGTGTACAAAAAGATTATTCCACAACACCTAAATACTGTTCTATCTCCCCAAAACTACTCATCTGGGCAATGTATCTTAGCCAAAGGTCAGGTCCAGTCTCTCACAGAAGTTTCTGATTTGAGGGTTAGAATCCCGAAGGAGAATCTCCTGTTGCAGGACAGATCAAAGTGCCATCCCTCAATATATGCAGAGCAGAGCAGAGCATTGTACTGGGTGTCTGCTTAAATGCTGTTCAGGGGGCATCATAGAGTCTATGAATGTGTCTGGTTATCTAGAGTGAGTGATGTCCCCAAGTTCTGGTTATCAAATGTAGCCTTGGGTGTACTGGGAATCCTGACTAGGCTATTTTTACATGTCTAAAAGACATTTTTTTACTATGCTCTATATATAACCCTCCAGCCATATTCCTTTTAATGACCCCAATAAAACTCACTGATGTACCAAGTTGGACTTTAGTGGTACTTTGGTCTGTTGCTGCCTTCCCATCTAGGGTTGTAGATGTTTGCTCATATCTCCTCAGAAATCATGCCACCTACAAATTGCTAAGTTAGAAAAGTAAAGACTAAAAGAACTTTGCACCATACTGAGTTAAAACTTTATCACTGAGTTTTCTCATTAAGATAATGAAAATTGTCATTCATCCAGTGGACATTTTGTGTTGAAGGTAATAAACCTGGAGAATAAAAATATTTCCACTCAACACAAGCAGGCTAAAATCACATATTAGACATACAACCAGTGAAATAAGTCCACATGCCCAGGTCATATGGTAAGAACACAGTATGAAAGGCCAAGGAAATACATCCCCTCCCTTTTCAAAAGCACAAATAGTACTCCTATGGAAATATTCTCCAAGGAGAATTAGCTAGATGATCCAATGACAACAAAATTAAAAGAACAATTAATACACAATCAAAAAATTCAAGGAGAATAAAGAGGACCTTAACAAATGTTTGAATGAACATGAGGTTAGTAAAATACTCCTGATTGAAGTCCAACAAAACAAAAACAAACAAACAAACAAACAAACAAAAAACCCACATGCTTAGCTGAAAGAAATGAATGACAATTTGGAATTTGAATAGTAAATTCAATAAGGATGTAGGCACTGAAGAAAACTCAAGCTAAAATGAAGATATAAATGATAAATCCAACAACCCAATTAGATACTCAGGGGGAAGCATTTTCAGTAAAATGGAAGCAGATAGTTTTGATTTTTCAAGTCTATTTGGTTATCTAATTAACTTAGCACCTGAATTAGCATCTGGTAGGACTTGCTCTTTTCCCCATCCTCTCTGCCTTGCTAAAAAAACAAACAAACAAACAAACAAAAACATTAGATTACATTCCTAGAGCTAGCCACCAAGATCTGTTTCCTTTTTTGGCCACTTTCTCCTCCTGAGGCTGACCACCAAGGTCCAGCAGTTAAAGTATTGAAGTCTGGCAATCAAAAGTCACCTTTGGCTATCCTAGTTAACATGCCAAATTAAAATTAAGCACCTCATACTAACATGGGGTTTCCCTCTTTACCTTTATAAACTACCCTTTTCCTATGTGCCATGTCTGTCTGCCCTCTATCGAGAGGCAGTCCTTTCTCCCTTTGGACAAATACTCCTGTCTCCTTTCCCTTGTTCCCTTCCCATTCTCCCTTGTCCTCTATCTCATGTCTTTGTCTCTTATTCCCTCCCTTTGGCCCTCTGGGGCAAATAAATCTCCTTTGTGCTGAAAATTTGGTCTTGGGGGTCCTGAGCTAATAATTTTTTTTTCCATTTCAGCACCGTTTACTGAATAAATAATGGTCACTGGCCCATTGTTTTGACATCCCGATTACCTTGTAGAAATGTGAATGTCAATGCAGTTGTCCATTTGGTTCTAAAATCTTTATTTCTTAATGTTTTAATATCTTAAATTTTTGTAATGTGTATATGTGTATACCTGAATGAATTTATGGGCACCATGTGCACACTGGATCCCACAGAACTGATATAATTTATCTAGTTCCTGCTATTATGAGACACCTAGTATGGGCGATGGTATCAGGACTCTGTCCTGGTTAAGAATGCTAAGTGCTCTTAACCACTGAGCAATCTCTCAAGTCCTATTAACTTTTTTTTTTTTTTGTTAGCTCTGTATATACATTTTGCCATGATGCTTTTAATTTCTAAAAATGAAAAACAAACCCATTACTGGGATTTTAATTTAGGATTATGTAAAGTATATTAGATTGGTTTTGGGAATTGGAAATCTCTACAGAGCCAATCCTCGTATCTGTAGTTGTTCAAAACTTAGAGTGTCCCTTAATTATAAATGTTCACTAACACTTAGACAACATATCAAACTCAAATTTATCTTTATGTATTTAAATTAGTCTAACCAATATGTTAACAAATTTCTCTAACAGAATATGAAAATCCTTTATATGCTGTTATATAACTTTTATATTACTTTTAGTGTCCATATCTTTACTTACTACCCACACTTTCAAAGAAAGCCTCTGTTTTCTATTAAGGTGCATCACATTTCCCACTAGGAAACACTGGATCCAACCTCTGCATTTTCTTCTACTAATTATGTTCATGCTTATCTATACCAGGCAGCTTTTCACCTATACTTGCTGCAGTAAGCCCATAGGAGCTACTGCTCTGGCAGTTACCTTGGTGTTCTGAACCAGAAGAATGACTGCCTGTTCCTGCCACTCTATAGCATTTTCCAGGATGCAAGATTCTACACAGAATGCCTGAGTCAGTATCCTCAAACACTAAGGTGAAAGGGCTATTTAACCTTCTAATTCCTAGGGTAAGAAAGACTTTTATCTCTTTGTATTGCTTCCTGACAATTTGAAAATTAATTTTAGATTATCAATTACTTAGCATCAAGTTCAAGACATCTTACTATCATTATTTTCCATTGTAGCCACTTTAATTGGCATATAATAATATCCATTTTTGATTTACATTTCATTTATGTAAGTATATTAAGAGTCTTTTCATAAACTCATTGGCAAATCTAATATTTTCTTTTGGAAAGTATCTGTTCAAATATTTCGTTTTGATACATGTTTATACTATGTAATGTGTTTTATCTTCCTGTGCATTTTTCATTTTGTATGGGAAAATATTCAAAGTCATTTCTTTTAATTTTATGAACATTATCATTTAGATCTCTTTTCCTGTTTTAGTTGGTCTATTCGTGTTATTAGGGAGATGAAATTTGTTTGTGTATTCCTCAGAATGTATATCTTATTATACTAATAGTGTATATTTTGCCATAATTATGAACAAGGGTCATTTAACAATTATTTATTGCCATATTTGTTTATTCTACATTTAAAAAGTTTATTATGCCGGGCGGTGGTGGCGCACGCCTTTAATCCCAGCACTCGGGAGGCAGAGCCAGGTGGATCTCTGTGAGTTCGAGGCCAGCCTGGGCTACCAAGTGAGTTCCAGGAAAGGCGCAAAGCTATGCAGAGAAACCCTGTCTCGAAAAACCAAAAAAAAAAAAAAAAAAGTTTATTATGTTTTATTCATTTGTTTTGTGTGAGTGTATGCACGTGTTATGTGCATAAGTGTGGGTGTGTATGTACCTATGATTTGTGGATACTTCCATATATTAAGTAGGACAATTTGCAGGGATTAGTACTTTTCTTTTACCATGTGGGTCCCAGGAAACAAATTCAGGTCATCAGACTTGGAGGCAAGTTCCTTTATCCAATGAGCCATCCCATCAGCCCTTGTATCTATTCATAAATTATATATTGTTATCAATAATATTTTATCCACCTCCAAATATTTTGTTTACATCATTTAATGCCAAATTAAGACAATTCATTCAAGATATAAAACAAGGTGATTTGATAGTCTTAGGTATTGATTTCCCTTGAATGGAAACATGCCCTCATAGGAGAGATAGATAGATAGATGAGATTTAGAAAATAAACCACACTGCAGGTGGTCCCTGAGAGAGAGAGAGAGAGAGAGAGAGAGAGAGAGAGAGAGAGAGAGAGAGAGAGAGAGAGAGAGAGAGATAGCTGAGACTAATGAGATACATGAGTCCCTCCCCAAGGTTGTAGAAACAGTACCAGGATGGGGAGAAGAAAAGAGGTGGAGATACTTGGAGGAAGCTCTTTACTGAGCTAGAAGAGGTTTTTGACACTTTGAGTTGGCTACAAGTCATGTGGGGTGCTCCAAGGGTACAGGTTTAGTGACTAATCACCTATGTTGGAGTGAGATTTTGGGGGTGTATCTGCCTTTCAGTCAGCCTTTCTCTTGCAAGAAAATCTTCCTCTATACTCCTCTAAGTACCCCCAATAACCTCATTGGTTCACCAAGTAAGTGTAATTTTCACTTTGGTCTGTCATTGGTTGCGTGAGTAGACTTGTGTGTCGTATCTGCCCAAGAAAAGTTTTACAGGACAGGTATATGTACACACTGCATATTGATTACTATAATCAAATGATTAGCATCCCCTATCCAGGGATATGTTATAGTGTCACAAGCTATGTTTTCCTTGGTGTATTTTGAAGAGTCAAATTTCTTAATTTTCTAGAAATGCATTTGTTTTTCATTTTTTAAAATTTTTATGCCTTTAGTGTTCTAGTCCAAACTGTCCAAGATCATTTTTCCACTCTAAGGTTCATATTACAAACATATTTTAGTTATTCTTGTTTATGAGAAAAATCTTGGAGTTTCTCCTCCTATAATAATATTTGATTATTTCAATACAACTTTCTAAAAGCCAGTGTACTCCTTATTAAATTGCTTTGCTGACTGTATAAATCTCAGTTGAAATTAGTTTGGCTCTATTTTGTGCAGGTCTTTTTCTGTTCCAAGGGTTCTTTTATCTACATTTCCACCAATGTCATTCTATTTTCTTGCTGTAGTTCTATGGGAATTATTGAAATTTAATAAGATTTATCTCTTGTCTTCATTATTTTTTAGATACTTGTCCTATCTAAGTTGTGTGCTTTTTAAAATTAGTGAACCAATTTCTATTAGAAAGGGTATAGGATTATTGAGATTTTGTTGATTCTATAAATCAATTTAAAACAATTTTATTATCACATTTTATCTCAGAATGTAGCAATGTCCCCTTACATTGGCCTTCTTCAATTTTTCTCACTAATATTCTATTGTGGTCAGCATATAACTGCATATATTTTATTATGTTTATTCACAATTATCTCACATCTTACATTATTATTAATGTGATATTTATATCTATTTTCCAGTCTTTTCTGCCTGCTATTATATAAGGATATATAAAAATTTTGGCGTATTAATGCATCCTTCAATTATTAAAATGTAATGTTACTTTCAACAATTGTAGAGTCCTGAAGATATTTTATCTAACAACATTTTCCTATATAAGTTGAAACATCTTTTTCTATTTTATATTATACCTTTTTTTTTACTGAAATAACGAATTCCTCTAGTATAACTTTGAATCATACTCATGTAGGCAGAATCTTTGCTATAAATCTTTCCCAATCTCTCTTTTTGCCAAAGTAAAATTTGTAGATAGCTTACAGCTTCAAAACTTATCTGCTATTGAACATTTTCAATTATATCTCATTTTTGGTTAATACATTTATGTATTTTTCTCCCCCTTATCACAAACACAGCTAAAAAGTTTGCATTTTCATTCTTAATCACCTTTTTCATTGCTAAATGAAGACAGCCTGTATTCAAGGTTTCAGCCTCTTACCGCCCATTGATTTTTGAGAACTTCTTGAGGACTATTGTGAACAGACTTCTGTCCTGCCTTGGCCTGTAGACTTTATTTCCTCATATGATTTTGTCTGGATTTGTTGTCAGGCTAGCAATGACCACATCAAACACACTGAGAGTAATGTTATCCTCTTCTGTTTTTCTAGAGGAATTTAAATACAATTGTAACTTATTGGCTTAAACATTGAGCAGAATTGCCTAGGGTATTCAATTGAGCCAAACTATTCTAAGTTAACATTTTGAATAACTTAAGTTCCCTCTAAAACTTATAATGTTGTTTCATTGTTGGATTTTTGTAAATAATGAGCAAACATTTCAAATTTTTATTAAGGAAGAGTTTTTTCTTTAATTTTTATGTTTGATATTATAATAACATTTCTAATAGAATTATTTTCTGTTTGAATTTCCTTTTTCTCCTTTACAGCAGATAAAATAGTCCTAAAAACCATAGATTAGATGACAGAGTATCTATATTTGTTCTCTAGCATACAATATAATACCTTCTACAGCAGTGTTCAGCACTGTAAATATTTGTTTAAATGAGCCATTGACTGAACTAATGAATGGGTTGATTTATTAATCCCATCTTTTAACCTGCCTCTCCTCTCTGAATCACAGAATCCTCATCTTGGAGGTGAGTGAATACACATGCATGTTATTAAGATCTGCTTTCATCTATTCTGCCTTGGCATCTCTTGAAGACTCTGTGTTCTGCTTGTTCTCCTAGTTTGGATGAAAGACAAAAGAAAAATTGGAAGCCATATCTCTTTCAGGTGTTTCCCAAACTCTCTAAGTCAGATAAATTTTAGTCTTTTCTTGTCTTTTAGCTTCTCTTCAGGTGGATTTTGGTTTAATATCCGTAAGTGTACCTCCAAGCTGTACTGAAACTTTGATGATTTTAAACTATATCTTTAATCATAAAGTTTACCAGTAAAAGGGGCTAAGCAGAATCTAATCCAGTCCTACCACTGTGCAAGAGAATTAATTGAATCTCAGAAAAAAATAAGTATTTTTCTCCAGCTGTAAGAGACCTTTTGCCAAATTCAAAATCCTTTGAACCACAAAGTAGAAAAGCTCTGAGGGTGAAGAGAGAGCTTGAGTAATTGAAGTTTCTTCTCTGCTCACTCTCTCACTTATCCTCCAAAGTGGAAATATTAAGACCAAAGGAGATTTTAAAAATTCCTGCAAGAGACATGCTGGAGGGTATCAACATGTCAGTATATTTAAAGCCTTAAAAGCAGGCTGCACAACGTCTCCCACAGTTTTCCTACAATTTAAGATCAAAATGTGTTTTCTAATAATTTCTCCTTGGCTTGGAAAAGTTATTTTTTCCAATGCAAATATCCAGACTTTAAGATTTCTTTATTTCTTACACTTAATGCCACAGTGAAATTTCAATGATGTACTGCAATGATGATTTTATATGTGTAGATGTCCATCCACATATATAGTTATAATTCTTACTCAGTAAGAAGTAGTTTTCAGAAGCACATTTTCAAGATAACTTGAATCATTTTCCCTCACATTGAAATCCTAATTAGCCCCCCAAAAATGTAGTTTTTGTTCTTGGGGGGGAAAGGCAATTTTATATCCCTAAGGAAACAATAATCTTCCTTTCTTGAGTCACAATTTTTATACTTAATAATACATCTATGTATTTGTTTCTCTCATTTGTCAAAGAGGAAGAAAATAGAGAATACACTCAGGGACAGGTATGTCCTACTTACAACTATTAACAATATGCCTTCTTCTAAAATACAGACATTATCTAATTCTTCCACAATTAGTTGAATATAATATCTAGGAAAGATCTCATAAAGTAAATGAAAAAAATAGGTATACTTCAGTTATCCATAACTGATTTTTAATGTACTGAGGTCTTGAATTTCCACAATGGGGAGGAACCTCCATTGGCAGCTGCTGAATATAGAACAGCAGTGGTACATAGATAGTATTGAAGGCAGAAAATTAAATCATTCAATTTGTGTCTTGTATATCTTTAATATCATCTGGCAGGCTTTTAGTTGCATCACCTGATAATTGTAAGCATTTGGAGAAAAATGAAAACTGACAAAGTGTCATTTTAATCTAAGATAGTTATTATGCAGATGAAAGAAGGAAACAGAAGAGGTAAGATAAAATGAGAGAAAAAGGCCAATTCATCTTTAAGCTTTATATATGTGTATATATATATGTATATATACATATATATATACACATATATATTCTAAAATGACAAATATTTCTTATTTCACTTCAGAAAAAATCAAAACAATGAGGGATAAGCTTTTAGCAATTAAAATATTTTTTATCTATAGTTTTAAAAATTCACTGGGTGAGAGCCTTTGGATTAAAATACTATCTTAGACATGTTATAGCAATATGTGTTTTCTTTTTGTTTTGCTTCTCTCTAATCATAACCAAATGGGGAGAATGAAGATATTGAAAAATAAATTGGGAAAATATAAATAAAAAATTTGAATGGAGAAATTGCCACAGACTTTTCTTAATATAAAAACATAAAAAAATGCTCATCCTTTACAGTATTTAACCAGACTTTATTTTTCATATTCAATTCAGTTAGATTTGAGTAATGTTGTAATTAATTTGTAAGATCTTCTCATAAGGCATATTGACACGTTAAGTCAACAGTGTACTGATAATAAATATATCACAGTGATTTTACAGATAACAACATATTAGCTTGCTCCTGGCATGCAAAAGAGGAGTAGTGGATTCCACCCTGACTCAGATACCACTGATCCATGTCTTTGCTCATGACCTTAACAGTTTGCTCCTTCTCAAATGGTGCAAACATTCAATACTATGATCCTTTGGGTCCCTTCCGCCAAGTTCTTTCAGAAGGTTTACATTTGTATTTTCATGTCACTGTGATTCTGAAGTTATTATTCTTATTACCTTGGTGAACATGAAGGAGAAAAACCTTATCTTCCAGATGTGCAGATACTTTGTTGTTATGTCATCTGTCATAGAGGAGGAGATGTTATCATTAAAAATTAAAGGTAATCAATTGATATTACCCTCATAAATGCCAAATTTAAAACTACATCTTAAAATATCATTCACAATATATTTAATGTAATAGATTAATTATCAATTTAGAATATCACCAAATTTAAAACTACATCTTAAAATATCATTCACAATATATTTAATGTAATAGATTAATTATCAATTTAGAATATCACTTTAGTGAAAGATGTAGATAAAAGCAATTAAGGTGATTAAACAGGAGAGAAAATCAATATATTTCTATGAACATAGGAACTCAGGTGGTAGTAGGTAATTAAGCAATTAATATAATAATTCTTAGTGAGTTAAGTAAAATGTTAAAATTATTTCTCTATTTCTGGAAAATATTTTCTATGATTTTAAAATAAAGGGTAAATAAAATTTTATATTAATTTAATTTAGAAATTAAACCTTGAAAATTAAACACACATATCTAAAGACAACATACCCCCACACACATACACCACCCCAAACACTGAAATCAATATTTAAATCAGATAAAGAATCCAAATCCCCAAAGAAATATCACCAAGAGAATATATATTTGATTGTTTTCTAGAATTGATTAAATTATTTTGGCAATTTTCACTAAAAAATAGTTTAAAAATGAAAGAGTTAAGATTAATTAAAACAACAATTGTGTTCTTTGGAAAGATGGTGAAAACCAGTTGATTTTCTCAACTCTTTTATTCATAGCTTCAATATGTTCTTTATATATAAGGTGAAGTTTTTAAATTGTCTGACTCATACTTGAATTGGTGTTCAGGGTCATTTGGTCATTTTCAGAGTCTTCTGCTGTTTCATTCAAAATAACAAGTTACACACACACACACACACACACATACACACACACACACACACGCACACACTCTTCTGACATATTCCTTACTTAATGATATTCATTCTCTATTGTATGCTTGTATTCCAATTATTAGAAGGACTTGGAAATATGCGCCTCATTACTATAAAAACCACTGTGCTTTTGGCTATGCACCAAAATGTTTGTTTAGCAATTTTGTATCACACATTAGTAGTAGCTATTTGAATGATTTTTGAAGACTTACAAATTTATTTTACAATAACTTTTGTTATAATTTTTATTATTAGCTTGTCATCTTGCTGCTCTTTACAATACCTATGTTTTCTTTGAACTTTCTTTTATAGTCACCAAGACAAATTTCTGGATACTGAAAGTCACCGGGAAAGAAAATGAACTAAAATATGAATTACAGAAAAGAGAAAATTAGCTTCCTGGTCTTGATTCGCACTCAGCCATTGTGAAAACATGAGCTCTCTGTATGGTTTTGATCCATTTATTTGTAATTCACCAGGGCATTGTTTATCTTTTTTTTTTTTTTTTTTTTTTTTTGCTTATTAACACAATTTCTGCAATAGTGAGGAATACTGTCTGAAAGCAGCAAGAACACCTGGGGAATTGGTGGAGTTCCCTTCTCACCTATTTGGTTTTCATGTTTTAAAGCTTTCAGGTTAAATTTGAGCTAGCAGCTACTTGTTTGAGCACGGATTCCTTGGTTTGCAAGGAAACAGCACATCCCTTAGGACAGTGCTTTGAAGAGGAGATGACAGAAGTCCTGTTGCTTTGGCTTTGATGCAAATTAGAGCCCCAGCATTCTTATTTCATATCATATTTGAGTTGTCTGCTGACATTTTCCAAAGATGGAGAGAAAACTTATTTTAACCCCCAAGGAAAAATAAAACTAACAACTTCGGTGAATGTTGCTTTCTTTTCCCAGTAAGAGGGTGTATATATATATATATACTTAAATTCAATCCCAGTTTTATCTTCAGAAAATATTCCTTGCTGTTGTGTCAGTGATTTTCAAGATAATATTTTTAATTTTTGGTTCAATGGAAATGACTGAGAAAAATACAAGTGAAGTGTGAGAAAAAGCAAGGATTTATTTTCATTTTTCATTGGGGGAATTTGGAATGCTAATACTGATTTAACTTCATTTTTATGGGTTTTGACAGATTTTACCTGACAAAGGGGGTGGCAGATTTTTAATATTGAGAGTGGAAAGACCATCTGGTTCTGAGCACTCCCTCCATCCTCAGCAGTCCTCCTCTTGTATGTTTTGCTGTAGAGTTGGAGACACTAATTCTCTACCTTCCCAACCTCTAGCTAGATGATCCATGAACTAGCCTTCTGGAGTTGGGACACATGCAAACACTAGAGGACTATTGCTTTTGTTTGTTTGTTTCTTTTGTTATTTATTTATTTAATTTATTTTTTTTCATTTTACATACCAACCACAGATGCCCCCCTCATCCCTCCTCCCACTACCCTGCAACTTCCCACCTCCCCTGATCAATCCACCCCCACCCCCTTCTCCAAAAGGGTAGGGCCTCCCACGGAAAGTCAGCAAAGCCTGGTACATTCAGTTGAGGCAGGACCAGGACCCTTTCCCCTACATTAAGACTGAGAAAGGTGTCCCAACTATAGAGAATGGGCTCCAGAAAGCCAGCTCATGGACCAGATCCTGTTCCCACTGCCAGGGGCCCCTCAAACAGACCAAGCTACACAACTGTCTCCCACAAACAGAAGGCCTAGTCCAGTCCCATGCAGGTTTCACAGCTGTTGATCTAAAGTTTGTGAGTTCCCTCGAGCTTGCTTGGTTCAGTTGTCTCTGTAGATTTCTTCATCATGATCTTGATTGGCCTTGCTCATGTAATCCCTCTTCCCTCTCTTTGACTCAATTCCAGAAGCTCAGTCTGGTGCTTAGTTGTGAATCTCTGCATCTGCTTCCACCAGTTAACTGCTCTATGATGGCAGTTAAGGTATTCACCAATCTGCTTACCAGGGTAGGCCAGCTCAGGCACCCTCTCCACTATTGCTAGTAGTCTAAGCTTTGGTTTCCACAAGGATTCCTGGGAAATTCCCTAGCACCAGTTTTTTCCGTAACCCCATAATGTCTCCCTCTATCTCTTTCCTTGCTCTCCCACTCCCTCCCTCTCCCAGCTCAACCATCCCATTCCCTCATGTTCTCATCTCCCTCCCCTCCCCTCTATTGCCCCTCTCCCTTCTATTGCTCCCCTCATCCCCAGTTTATTAATTTGATCCCCCTTCCCAAAGGGATCCATGCATCCTTCTTAGGGTGACAACACTATTTCTAAGAAGAGTTTTAATTTAATTTCCTTATTGAAATGATAGAATAGAAATTCACTTTGGCTTGAAGGCTGTGCAGCCGTGAGATTCATATGTTGCATACTGATCCCAAGGTAATGCTCTGAGGAGGTAGAGCTTCTGAGAGCAGAATGCGCAGCAGAGAACAGTGAGAGTATTTACAACTAGCACTTATGTAAAGACACCAGAGAGCTAGCTTTCCAGCTCCTTCAGTACATATGTGTGAAGTAACCATTGTGCTAGGCAGCCTGACTAAGATGATGCTTCTCATCCTCTTATTATGTTTTGGATGGCCAGTAATCATTGAAACTTGGACATAAATTTTTAGAACATGAGAGAAAATCATTGATAATTGAAGAAAACAGGCGGTGGTCTACGTATGTACTATTTCATCTCCATTCAAGAGCGACTGACAGGGAGCTCAAGAGTTGAGTAAGCAAGCCAAATGCCAGCCTTCCAAGGTCTAACTCAGGTGCCTAGATACTCAGCCTCAAACCACAGCAATAGAATGAGATGGAGTTTATTTTGTGAAATTGTCCAGGACACTTCAACAGGCATTGTTCATGCTCAAACATTGTTTCTTAAACTGAATCACAACCTCATATGAGGTAACTGAATTCAGGTTGATAGAAAGCTTAACAATAGTGAAATCTTTCACAGGCACCAGGAATAAAATTTAATCAAAAATCAGATGTATAAGGAATCCAAGGTTTTCCTGAGAGCATTCTCCCATATCCTATAGACAACTTAAAGGCAACTTAGTTCTGAACCCAGAACACTTGCACTTAGTTCTGAGAGTAATGGGTAATGGGTAAAGGTGCATGCTGCCAACACTGATGATCTGAGTTTGATCTGCGGGGCCTTACATAGTGAGTGGAGAGACTTGACTCTGAACCATTCCCCTACTCTATAAAATAAACAGAATAAACACAGAGTATATATCCATATATATATATATATATATCCATATATTCATATATATCCATATATCCATATATATATATATATATATATATATATATATACTACTTGTCTACAATTATGACAAATACATGCTTATTAATGTCTTTCCTACTTAGCAGCATGGTTATTTAATACAGCAATAACTTACAGGCCATTCTTCTTTACTAGTCTTTTCTAGATATCCAGGAATCTCATTTTCAAACAATATAACACAGACAAATTTTCACTTGATCCTTGTGCGAAGGTTTGAAGATTTCAAATAAATGTGATAAGAATAAGTAAAATGCTAATATAATAGCATGGCATTTCTCCATAGTATGGAAAACACTGGCTATACAAACTCTCACATCTCATCAAGTGCCCTAGTTCCTGGAATCAACCATTGTAGGCTTAATCAGTCATGGTTTCAGAAACAAAATATTTCAGTGTTTGGATTTTAAAACCTCTCATTTTGTATTATTTTTCTAAACTGATGCAAAATGGATATTGAAAATATCCAAGTGTCCTTATGAAAAACAGTCCTCCTATCCAGGCTTCAAATCTGTAAGGCTCCTTCTAAAGAAGCTTTTCTTCAAAATCTTGAGTGAAAAGTCAATTTCAAGAGAAATTCATTCTTTTTGAACCATTTGAGTATAATAAAAATTATTTGATGTGTAGATGAGTTTTTATACTAAATGGTAGTTGAAGACTTGTTGGATAAACAGTTCATATTTGGGCACAATCTTTTTCTTAGTCTCTGTTAATAAGATGAGATAATACGGTTCATCAAGAGTGATTATTTGAGTACTAGTTTGATATTAACTGTAACCATATGTTATCAAATCAAATATTTCCTTTTGTTACAGGTAAAGAGACATGAGAAAGAGAGAGAGAGAGAGAGACAGACAGACAGACAGACACACAGACACACAGAGAGAGACAGATAGACAGAGAGAAAGAAACAAAGAGATCATGTTATGTTACCCACATTGATGATTAAATACAAAAACTTGAATTTGAATTCACATTTACCTAAGACGTTTCTGGTCCTGGTTTTGTTAAATGCTAGTGATATGACCAAAAAAAAAAAATCATCATACCTAAGAGACTAGGGGAACAGCGAGTCTTCAACGAAGATGACAGCATAACCTTCCTGGCAGGAGGAAAATATTTTAATCTGTGGCAATTGCACCCCCTCCCAGAAACTAGAAGTTTCTAAAACTCCCATGCTGATGGAAGGAAAAACCTGAAGCTTGGTACCTTCCACTGGAGGAACTTGTCTCTAGGAAGAGATCTCACACAGTTTTGACAACTTATTATATCACCTTGAAGAGGAAACCTAACCCTCTTGCCATCATACAATAGATGGGCTTGGTGGTCACTGAATTTCTGTATTTGTTCCTCTTCCCAATATGGCTACACTGAACAAATCTCTTCTCTCTACTTCTCAAGGGCATTTATCTGCAACTGGCCTACTGAAAGAAAAAAAAAAAGAGGCCTGTCTAGCTCTGTCTAGCTTATTGGTACTGCCATGGTCCAGGCCCTTACCCTAAGAGCTCTGACAACAACAATAATCAGATTCATGTAGCAACTTAAACATATTTGACTGCCTTATACTCCACTTCAACATTCATTGAAATAACTGAAAATAGAACTTTAAAAACAACGTAGCTACTCATGGCAGCATAGGCCTGTGATCTTATTACTTTGGAAGCTCAAGCATAAAGAATGGGGGTCCAGCTTAGTGTTTTTATGGGGTTCCTGGGTGTGCCGACAAGTGGGTCTCTGCATCTTTTTATGTTTCTTGTGCCTTTTCTTGTGCTCTTTACATTCTGTGTTTGTATTATCTTATTCTGATGTGTTATTTTTTGTTTTAACTTATTACATTTTGTTTTGTGTCATCATTATCTCTTAGAAGCCTGTTTGTTTTCTAACAAGAAACAGAAAGGAGATGGATCCAGATGGGAGAGATGAGAGGGGAGGTGGGGAGAGACTGATAGCAGTCAAGGGAGAGGATCCATAATCAGGATATATTACACAAGTGAAAAAAAATTCAATAATAGGGGGGAAAGACAATTGGATTTCAGAACTAGCCTGAGCTACATTGAAACCTTGTCACAAAATAAACAAACAGATAAACAAAATTGAAGTTTGCACATGTTTCATATACAGGAGGAATTCTGTGGACCTATAGCCATGGGCTGTCAGTTTTGCTCATCTATTCCAAATTCAAATTCAAGAGGTTAAATTTCTAAGGAGGGATGACCAAAGCGGGAGGCTCCTTTTCTACCCACCCCTCATCATAGGTAAAGTCTCTGCCCTGGGGTATAAGCTGAGGATCCTGCTATCTCTTTGGACTTACCCTAGCATGCTTGTAGAGCAGAAGTTGCTAGAAGTTGCAAGCCAAGAGGAGCAGAAGTTTCTCTTCAACCCAGGGTCCAGAGTTCTCTGAATAAGAAAGTAGCAGTTTAATACCAAAGTGAGCTAAAAAACTCTTCTGGGAAGAACTGTCATTATTTGAAACAGCATGTGGGAGGTACATGCTAATGGGAGATTTCTGTAAATAATCTTCTTAAGTAAGAACAGCAAGGTAACTTGTTGGCTATCTAATTTACAACAGAAAAGCAGAGACAGTTCAAAAGAGTTCATTGGAAACCTAGCAACCCTCTAAGATGGGCCTCAGATGCTGCCATCCTTTAGTGGAAGGGGAATCAGCCAGTATCAGAGGCATCTCCAGGGTAGGATATAATAGTAAAGAAGCAACAGATTTAGCAGAAAGATCAAGGGAAGAGACTAAGAACCCCAGGAAAAAACCACTGTCATTCTATTCCACATGTCATTCATGTCCACATGCCCACAGTTTCATTCTGAGAGAGGATACAAAAGGCTTCACACCGTGAAGAAGACATTTTGCCAAAGTAGGCTAGTTAAGTCAGAAAATGCATATACTTGCCAACAACCACAAAATCAATCCCCATGGAGAAAGGGGAATTGCTTCAGGGTATTGTACAAATGTCTCACATTTAAGAAAAGAAATCATAAGACATGCAGAGTTTGACATACATTGAGAATAAAAGCCAGCAACAAAAACTGTTTGGGAAAGTTGAATACTAGATTCAACAGACATGTAAAAGTAGTCACAGTAAGTTCAAGGAGCTACAGAAATCCATGTGTAAAGGGAAAAGAAATGTGAAAATACAGCTTCATGAAGCAACACAGAATGATTAGGAGAGTCAATTGGAAATTCTGCATTTGAAAACTTTGATACCTAGGATGACAAATGCATTAGATGGCTCAACAGTTGATTTAACCTGGTGGAAGATGTAATATGTGAATTTGAAGATGAACTGATGGAAACTATAAAATTCACATAGTGCAGAATGAAGGAAAATGGACAGCTGCTTACATAGTTACAAGACAGCTTTTATGCACCAAACGTGTAATTTAAATCCCAGGAGAGAAGGCATGAGAAAATGAACATGAAATTATGTGAAAAAACTATCTGGAGACTCCAAGTGCTGGATGAGAGACATTTACGTAAGTATTCAGTGGAGCACATGATGATGACACACAACTATGCATACTGTAAAAAGTGAAAAAATGCGTGACACTAAGGACAAAGGGAAATCATAAAAGCAGCAAACTCAAAGCTAATTTATATCACATGCCTGAACTCCCCCAAACTCTTACAGTCAACTTGTCAGAAGCAGTAAGGTTGAGAAGGTGAAGGACAACAAATTTTAAAAAGCTCAAAGGAAAAAGAAATTGTTAGCCAAGTATCTTACAGTCAAGAAAGTCATCTTCAAAAACGGGAAGGGAAAATAAAGATATGGGGAAAAAACAAGCATAAAAACACCAGAGGGAATATTTTCCTAGCACATAAACTTTGCAAGAAAGCACAAAACTTGTAGGGGTAACCAAACAATATCAGAAAGGACTTAAGGCCCACTCCAAGAGAAGAAACCCATTACTGACACTGCTCAAGTGGCCAAGAACCTGACTAGAGAGCTGAGGGACCTAAAGGCAAGCCAAATACTACTGTTCTGCTAAAGGAATGTAGTAATACAATGATTCATACTGACACTGCTCTGCTCATAGATCAGTGCCTTGCTCGGCCATTATGAGAGATGCTTCCTCCTACGCCAGCTGAGAACAAATACAGAAACCTATATCTAGACAATGTGCAGAAAATGTGACACCCTGGAACACTCAGTCCTACATGTGATGTCTTTATCAACCCCCCCCTGCCCCCCTCCCCACTCCAGGGCTCAGGAAACCCTATAGAAGAGGAGTCAGAAAGAATGGAAGAGCAAAGGGGATGGAGGACACCCAGGAAATTAGGCCATCTAAATACATCAGAGCCTATGCCCATATGAACCCACAGAGTCTGCAGCATCATGTGCAGGGACCGTACTCGTCTGAACCTGACAGAGTCCAAGAACTGAGAAAAGAAGTGGGCACAAGCCCACATCCCTAAACCAGAAGCTATCTGCAATTGATTGATAACTTCTCTCAAAAGAATTACTAATGTTTTCCAATGAAGTATGGCTGGGTCACACGTAAGGGCAGTCCTCATGTAGGTGGTAAATGGCCAACACAAAAGAAACTCAATGACATTTTGGAAGTTCGTTGTCTCATAATGCTCTGTCAGGGTATTTTTTTCCTTACCTGTCTTCTGCGTATATGCTCAGATTTCTGTTTTCTGTATTTTTTGGGATTTGTGTAAAAATAAATGTGTATCTGTGTTTCTTGAGGTTTTTCTTTGACTCCTTTTCGTCTATTTGTTTGTTTCTTTTGTCTCATTCTTGTTTGTTTATTTTTATTTTATCTTGTAAGATGAATTGCTAAACAGTCTTATTAATAAAAACCTGGAGCCAGATATTAGGGTAAAAGCCGAGAGATCAGAGGAACAGAACAAGCCACAGTCACAACAAGCTTTTACCCTGGGAAATCCTCAGCCCAAGAGAGTTACTTCCTGTATACCCATGCCTATATTCTTTCTGTTCTGCCGTCTCACTTCCTCTCTCCACCCAGCTACATGAATTCCTCTTTCTGCCCAGCTCTATCACTTCCTGTCTGTCTGTACAGACCTTCAGACCTCTATGGTTAGCTAGTGTTGGGAATTTAAAGGCATGTGCCACCATGCCTGGCTTTGTTCCCAGTGTGGCCTTGAACTCACAGAGATCCTGATGAATCTCTGCCTCTTGAATGCTAAGATTAAAGGCATGTGCTACCATTGCCTGAACTCTATGTTTAATGTAGTGGATGGCTTTTCCCTCTGATCTTCATGTTTGCTTTATTTATTAGAGCACAAACAAAATATCACCACATTATCTAACTTCATTTTATTATTATTTTTAGATGCCTTTTTGTATTCTCAAGAGAGAAATAAAGAAATGGTGTGGATTTCGGTGAGTGGCGAAAGTAGGAGGATCTTGGAGGAGTTTGGAGAAAGTAAACCAGAATCAAACCATATTTTTTAAAAACCTCTTTAAAAATCTAAGAAGGATATTCAAATGACTTCTTACTTCAAATTTTCAAATATATCCTTAATGGATATCAATACTGTAACCTTCCAACTATCCTTACTTACAGTTTAGTGTCCTCTTGTTGAATGCTAGCTATAATCAAGTAAAATATTGCATATAGGCCACAGCAAAAGTAACAAGGATGTCACATTTTGCCACACCAAATTTGGGCATTGTACCACCAAAAGAATTATCTGTGAAGTAGAACTTCCACTTTGTTCCAATGAAGCCATTTTTAATACCTAACAACAATGCAGATTCTGCCCTCATTTCTTTCATATGCACCAGATGTATTTATTATCAGATGAAAGATTTAATCAACTTTCCAAAGATTAATTCAAATGTCCAAAGAAAACATGTTTTACTTTGTGTGCTTCTGCTATGTATTTCCTTACAGTCCTTCATTTTCCAATATACTGGAGCAAATTATATGAAGTTTAGTCTAGTTGAGTAGAACACTGAGTATGCACTAAATCAGGCAACACTGTTACATAATCCTTACTGTGCATAAATGTCTGAAATGGTTAGAGTTCTGCACATGCTCTGTCCTAAAACAGGAACCAACTCTACAAGGGCGTATGCAAAATGAAAGGACTGGTGGTGCATTTAAAAATGATGATAAAACAAAGATCAATGTGACCATATCAGTTTAAAATTTACCAACATTTTTGATGATATTGCACACAACTGTAAACTATCTTCAACTTCCAACCCCAAACCCAAACTTTTCTGACTACTGTGGGGATGAATTTATTATTTTTCCAATTCAGGTTGATCACTGACATACATACTTCTAGGGAACATAATTTTTAATTTTGTTTCCTTGACTTTTATTCATTTAAATGAAATCACATTTTAAGTAAATAATTATACTTGGTTTTCTTGGTTAATATGTTATCTAGAGTATTCAATCATGCTTTTACAAATAGTTCTACCCCTTTTTTTCTTGCAGTATACCCATTGTGCATATATATTCAGTATACTTTTAAAGTTGATTATTTTATGTTTCATTGAACGAATAGATCTAATTTATTTTTAATTTTCTTTTTTTATTTTTCTTTATTAAGAAATATTCTACTCACTTCACATACCACCTACAGATTCCCTCTCCTTACTCCTCCTACCCCCAGCCCTCTCTCCCAAGCCACCTCACTTCCCTACATCCCTCAAATCAAGGTCTCCTATGGGGAGTCAGCAGGGCCCAGCACACTGAGCCTAGGCAGGTCCAAGCCCCTTCCCACTGCACCAAGGCTGTGCAAGGTGTCACATCACAGGCATTGGGTTCCAGAAGCCTGCCCATAGATCAGGGACAGATCCTGATCCCCCTGCCTGGGTGCCCCCCAAACAGTTCAAGCCAAACAACCAGCCTCTGTATCCAGAGGTAAGCTTTTTTAAAAAAATAATTCTGGACTATTAAAAGGACTCCTGAACATTACAGGCTATTGCCACTGCTCTGATTACATTCCAGAATTAAATAGTAAGACCTTTTTGACAAGTGCTTAAGGTACTTGAGTCATAGGACACAGAGAAATCAAGCTGGTACTAACCTGGAACTTTCATCCTTTCTGTCTAGCTTTGCAACTGCCATAAGGTTCTGTATTCACAATAACAAGAGAAAAATAATAAACATTCTTATCCTGCTGTAAACCATGGAAGGTAAAATAATGACTAGTCTGGCAGGTTACGTCTGGTGGCACAATAGTGGCATGGGTGTTAAGGGAATAGTCAAGCCTTTGTGGTGCTGCTACCTGGACCCAAACCTCGTGGCTAGCTAGGACATCGTCACTAGGGAGAACTTAACATTATCATTCTACTGAATGGACATACTGTTAAGCTATCTTTATGTTTTTATCTATTCATAAAACAGTGCATCTCCACCCCTCATCAGAGAAGCTGCTCTTTCTTTGGCAGATGGAGATTAATGCAAAGACCCACAATGGGTCAATGTTTAGTTAATAAGAGACTGAGGAAGGGCCGTTTATTAATAGGGCATCTGTAGCACATCTGATCCCCTCAAGGCATAGGACTCATTGAGGAAGATGAAATGGAAAGACCGTGAGTGCCAAAGATTGCAGACATCCGCAGTGAAGTGTATTTGTCAAACATGGTAGGACAGCTGCACTCGGGAACTGATGGTGGCTGTGACTACACACAGAAGACCAGGAAAAAGATCAAGCCAGCCCAAATCCAAGCATGGCTGGGGAAGGACCTCTAGGTAAGTAGCTATTGGCAGCTGATGAGTTCTAGGACAAAAAGAGTCAGTTTCTTTTAGGGACATGGTCCCTGAGAAGGTACCCGTGTTCAGAAGACAGGTTTACACCCACACATGCAAGCAGCCCTAAGTGGGCTGTATGACTTTGAAAACGTACAAGTACATAAAGTTGTGAGGGAAAATTGGTGTGGGCAGCATAAGGGGAGAATCAGATATGAAGAAAAGGGGGCATATTTAATCAAAATGCATTATATGAATATATGAAATTCTCAAACAAAAAAGGTAATACACTAAAATTCTGAAATGAGCATGAATCCTAAAAATATCTATTTTGTTATTTGCACATGCTCAGTAGTTTTAAATATATAATAAACATTAGGATTAAGGCATTCTCTAACACAGTACATATGATTTAGAAAACTGCTTTTAAAGTGGCTTATAAATCTAGAGAGTAACAAATTAAATTCATTTCTCAAAGATTTGTCTTGAAAATTCTATGCCTTGACAATATGGCAATTAACAAGTCTTATAATTTTCTTAGTTGTTTGCTGAGTCTCAAACCAAATTTATCATAAACTATTACTCTGTGATCTGGATTGAATGGAGGTGCAGGTGGAGGACTAAAAGTCCAGGCAGATCTCAGATTCAACTACCAACTCAAAGTGATTAATTCCAAGCAGACAAAAGGCTCCCCATTATTGACTGAACCAATAACTCTGACCTACCTTATACATAGAGAACACACAACATTTTCTATGTTAGTTACTAGCAGGACTAAAATGAAGATCATAGCACGAAGAAATGATATTGAATTTAATATCCACCTACACAATAGATTTGGCACATAACTAATCATCAATATAATTAAAAGATAAATTAAGTTGAATTATGCAATAGCATTTGCAAACCCGTTCTGGAAAACATTTAGTGTACACAGAGGAATTAATAATTGATATAAAAGCAATGATAAACTATGTGTACCTTAGGGGGAAAATCACCATTTTGGCAATATTCTGCTCGTATTTAACAAAGTTTCCTTTAATAAAACAACAAGAGTTGCCAACATGGAGCAATTAGGTCAGACAAAGTAGGAATTAATTACTGTAGACAGGCCCATATGTCACAAAACATTGCACATGTTTTCTAAGTATGGAGAGGGGATGATTTATTCTGGGAAAGCTCTGGAGCTAGTGAAAGGGCCATGACTGTAGTAGAAGCTATGCACTGGGAAGTGGCTTTACAGAATCCAAATCATTAGGCACAAAATGTGCTTAAATATAAATTAGGCAGATTCCATCAGCTTTGCTTGAGTTACTAAAAATAAATCAAATTATGTATAAATGATGTGATTTTAATACCCACAACGGCTATATCACATACCATGAACCAAACTGCAAGAGGCTTTCAGCCCATGCCCCTCACAACCCCAGACCTGTTCAATCTAGAATGGAGAAAAGATTTTCAAATCACAAGCTTTGGTTGTATAGACAAGTCCTAGGTTCAGATTGACTCCAGTTTAGTTTCATCACAAACCTTATAAGTCAGTATATGTTTTTGCCTCCTGAATATTCTCCAGTGCCAATATTTTAGACCTGAAAAAAAATCCATCCATTTTCAATTATCTATCTCTCTAACTAATCTATCATTTATCTATCTTTATCTATCCATCTATCATCTATCTGTCTATCTATCTATCTATCTATCTATCTATCTATCTATCTATCTATCTATCTATTTTATCTAACCTATCTATGTATCCATCTATCATCTACCTACCACCTATCTATCCATTTTATCTATCAATCTATCATATCATCTAGTTATCAAGTATATGTGTGTGTATGTGTTTATTTTCAAAAGTCTGTAAGTATTTGTATGTGTGTACATGTCTGTCTGATTCCTTCCCTCCTCATTCTGTGATATATATGTATATGTATATATGATATGTCATATTTATATATATATATGTGTGTGTGTGTGTGTGTGTGTGTGAGAGAGAGAGAGAGAGAGAGAGAGAGAGAGAGAGAGAGAGAGAGAGAGAGAGAGAGAGAGAGAGAGGTTGTCATAGTGTAAATATGAAGAGAGGGCAAATTTGTATTGTCTGTTCTCTCTTTCCATCTTTATGTGGTTCTGTGATTGAACTGGTCCCTAAACTTGGGAAGCCAGCATCCTTATCCACTGAGCCATTTCATAGATCCCAGCAGTTCCCCCTCCCTCCCCCTGCAAAAAAGACACAGAGACTTAACTACTAATTATGAATGTTCAGCTTTAGCTTAGGCTTGTTCCACTAGTTCTTTCAATTTAATCTATTTCTATTCGCCTATGTTTTGCTTCAGGGTATTTTTTTACCTTTCTTTCATTATGTGTGTCCTACTTTCCTACTTCTTACATGTCTGTTTTGCTGACCCCTTGCATCTCCCTGGCATCTTTTTCTTTTCTCCCCCTAAGCCTAAATTCCTTCTACTTACTCTCCCTGCTAGAAGTCCCACCTATACCTCCTCCCTTGCTATGGACTCTTCAGCTTTTTATTATAACAATCAGGTGCCTTAGGCATGCAAGGTAAAAAAGCAATGCATCTTTACATAATTAAACAAATGCAACACATCTTTACATAGTTAAACAAATATTCCACAACAGGTTCTCCCTTTTTTTCTACAACATTTTTGAATCATTATTTTTGTTTTTGTTTTGTTTTTGAATTTTCTGGAGCTGAGGACTGAACCCAGGGCTGTGTGCTTGCTAGGCAAGCGCTCTACCATTGAGCTAAATCCCCAACCCGAATCACCATTTTTATACCAATCTTATTTACATCATTTAAATATATCACACTTAGAAAATTTATTTTCACCATGAAAATCTATAACGGTATTTTCTACTTCAGTATAACAAATCAAGGAATACTTTTGCCCAAGTTGTCCCTTATAGAATTTAACCTTCGTTGCTTAAAATTGACCACTACTACAACTCTTATTGTTAATTATATTAGCTCATATTGAGGCGATGGAGTTGCCTAATAGGTTCATTGTGTGAAGTCTTTGAGATGTCTGTATGTCATGGGGGGGACATTATAATATAATTTTCATTCTTGTATATCCATGTAGGATGAAGGAAGTAACACAAGTTCAATCCAGCATGAAAAAAATAGCATAACCACAAACATATATAGTTATGGTCATCATGAGAAGTCATGGTACAGATACATCAGGGTATGCTGTGGATGGCATGCTGGAAAACACTTGCTGACACTATTGTTGCTGATTTGAAATGTGGTTTATATCTTGAATTAATGAAACCATTTCATCATTTGGCATATATTGCAATTAATTCAAACAACAAAACAAATAACTAATAAAAGGAACCACATTGAGACAAACACACATAATTTTTATTGGATTAAGTCACCAAATATCTTAAAACATTACTCTATGGCCTAAGGAGATATTTTTCATCACTTTTTATAAAGGCTAGTTTATTTATTTTTAAATTCATATTACATTTATTTGTTTAGTGTGTATGCATGTGCATGGAGCACATGGAGGGCACAGGACAACTGCAGGATCAGGTTCTCTCCTTCCCCCATGCAGTTCCCAGACTGTAACTCAGGTTATCAGGTTTGGAAGTAAGTGCCCTTACCCACTGAGCCATTTCCTTTCACATCTTTCTCTTCTACTCTCCTCAATTCTTTCCTTTCTTTTATATTCTTTCCTTTCCTGTCATTGTCTTTTAAGTGCAGGTATCATTTTTACTGACAAAGAATGGTTCTCAAATTTGATCTTGCACTCAAGAGTCAGTCAGGGCTTTCATAGAAAATGCAGGATGCATGGTGCCCAATCACTTTTTGATTCTGGATACAATGTAATTTTCTAGTAGAAGTGTACTCTAAATTGGAGGACTACTTTGGCCTTATCAGAAATCCATGTTTTACTGTACAGTCTGCATAGAAAACTTATTAACACACCACACACACACACACACACACACACACACACACACACACACACACACACACACCATACGCTGCTTCCAACTCCATGAGTCTGGAACAAGCATTAGACTTGCATTTCTCACAGTTCTCTAGATGTTGGTGCTGCTGCATCTAGGAAAACACAGCCCTATCCCATGCTAAAGTGGATTGATTTCTAAATGCAAATCAAATTATTGGCATTTTGCTTGAATTTCTTGCTTAATTTTTTCTAACAGTAGATTGAGATCTTCCTAACAAATCAAGAGCAGGGCTACCTTCATGGTAAGGAATTCATTATGCACTGAAATGAAAAGAGTCACCTCCCTTACCTGTTTCCAGTATTATTTGGTAGGATCTCTGTCTGACACTTTGGTTCATCTAGACATTTCAGTGCTTGAGTACAAAGTTTCAGGGGATGAATTTAGCCTGACAAATGAGTGAGTTCCTTAAGACAGTAAGACCTGCTACCACTCGCATTATCATTTTTTTCTGATAAAATATAAATAACATTGTAGTTGTATTTAAATGGTAATAATACCTCTATGTACTTGAAACATGAATATATTAATATGCCAATACCATGAATCAAAAAAATTTCACAATGGCATCAAAATTCTATCTTTATAATTCAATTTGAAAACTGTATGCTTCTCCCATTTCTCTAAATTATACATGTGTTATGTCATTATCTGCCTTGATTTTGGCAGCCACACACATCACTCTGGTCAGATGTTTTTGCTGGCATCTACTCCACTCAAGGCATTTTTAGTCCTTGGCAGCATTATACCCTGTTGCCTTGGAAAGTCCACTGTCAACACCACCAGAATCAGAGTGCATTCTGGCTCTTCCTCAAACCTTGTCACTATCAATCTTGCCAGATCATGCTTGAGAAAGAGGGTCTTGATTGTGCTCTATGCTCCTCATCTAATCTATTTCCTGATTGGAGGTTTTGTCTCCATTTCTTGGTCCCTACAATTACTTTCCTGTCTTCTCCCTCTGCCAAGCCCACAACTGGAGTCATTTAGAGGCTACCTGCAATGCATCTCGGGTTTCCATCACACACTCTAGAAAGGCAGTCTTGTCCCTAAGCCTCCAGCCTTACAACCTATTGCCAAGTTCATCACACTACTTCTACCTGTGTGTGAAAGCTGCATTGTTGAGGTTCTGAATTTGCTCTGTCCTATGATTTGCACCTTGCTAGCACAGTGCTTGAACATATAAGATGGATACTCAATAAATGATAAGTGGTTGATACACTATTTCTGATAACAAAGCATCTTCATTCTTTCTGACCACATGTCTTCCTGGTCATTTTAATGACCAACTGAGTTCAGAAGTCCTGTACTAAGGTACTTTCTAGATGTTGCAGTTTGCACACATATCGTATTTCTGATTTGTTCTTTTTTACTTCCTGAGAGACTAGAGCAAGGGTATGGAATCATAGTCTGAAAGCTTACAATGAAGCTTCCATGTAACAGTGTGTTGTTCTATCCTTTTGTCAGAAGAATATGGACACAGGAAAATGGCAATGTGCTAGAATTTAGTAGGTTCCCTGCCCCCCGTGTTTGTCACTCTTAGATTTTGTACTGGTTTGTCAAGCATCCTGGCAACCTAAAGTATTATACCCTGGGTATTGTTAGCAGTGTTTTGTTCATGGAAGCTTTCAGTCTGAAGTCAATGTATCACAGGATGGACACCATCTAGTTCGGTGAGGGAGACTGGTTCCATTCTTTTCTCCTATCTTTGATAATTTGTGACTCATATGCATGTCTCTCAACTGCTGGGAATAGAGGCACTCTACATTTCCTTTTATATTTTCCTTGGATGTGCATTGTATTAAATTGGCCTCTAGTATGACCTGTCTTAACTAATTACATCTTTGATGACCCTATTTCCAAATGAGATCATATTTTGTGGAACTGGGAGTTAAGACTCCCTTATATAAATTTGAGGGCAATATATTTCAACTCATATCAGTGTTATATAAATATTTTATATTATTTAATCCTCCTACTAAGTCCATGAGTAAGTATTTTTGTCTTTAGGTAAAATTTTCATAGGTTCTATCTAGTCAGAATTTTCAGGCAACCCAGCCAAGCTTGTACTTATTGAATGTGTTTTACCTCATTCAAGGCATCAAAAAAGCTGTTTCTTCAATATAACTCTCTCTCTCTGTGAATCCCTTTGATTATACTTTCATCTGATATTGGTTTTCTGGACCACACAATTGCTTTTGAGGCCAGAACATTGGCAACAGCAACTGATTGAAGAGGGAGTAAAGATATAGCAGTTCATTCAAAGGAATTCACACCAGCTAACATTGATACCTTTATTTTGGAGGTAGCTCTTGCTTTGCTGATGGCCATATAGCCAATTTCAAGCTCTTCATAATGTTAAATAATTATTTATCTTATGTTTAGATAACATCTTTCTGAGTTTGTATTTTAATGCATATGTGTTAATGATTTTGTATATCCTTTGTTACAAGGTTACTCCTCAGATAGTATTTGCCAAAGAACATTGGAGATTATTATAACCATGTTCCCATTTCTAAGGACTGAGTTAGATAATACTTTATACACACATGATTTTTACAGAAGATTATATTTTGAGTTTACTTAGATTTTTTTTATTTAATATTGAGAATTTATGAGACCCATATCTAGTAGAAAAATACACAGTGAGGTTAAGAGTTTATTTAAGTGGTTTAAGACAAGAAGCATTAGTAAGGTGTAGCATATACCAAGAAATGATCTGCATGTAATTAGAACATATAAGATATTCTCAGAGTTGAGGTGTTGATGCATGTCTACCTATAATGGAGCTATGTGCTGATAAACCTACTGAGCATTGAAAGTACTGCCAGTTACAAATATACATAGAACCTACAAAAATCCTAAACTTGTTCAGAGTTGGCCAAGAGTTGAACAAACTCAATTAAAACAAAAGATGTTTTATAATCAACCTCATAATAGCTCTCATAAGTTATTGAATACTGAAAATTATAGTAATATTGGCTGTATATATGTATTCACACCATCATAAGTACAAACTGTTGAGCAAGATTGTAAATTGGGAACTATCTGTTATTGAAGTCTTCTCTGACACAGATGAAAAGATTACCGTCTTACACACTTAACCATGATGGAAATGTAGACTGAAACTACTCTACAATTCTATGTGAGCACAGTCAGAATGGATATTACCCAAAAAATTCCAATGACAAGTGCTGGGATGGATGTGGGGCAAGAGGAACACTTACACACTGATGGAGGGAGTATACTAGTATAATGGTTTTGGAAATACTCTGGTATTCCTCAAAAAGCTGAAATAGATCTATCATGGGGCATAACCATATCACCCCAGGACATTTACCCTAAGAAATCTGTGTTATGTTGCAAAGATACTTGTTCATCTATATTTAGTGGAGCTATATTCACAATAACCAGGAAACTGAATCAGCCAAAATATCCATCAACTGATGAGTAGATAATGAAAATGTGGTAAATACACAGAATTTTAACTTGTATACTTATAAAACAAAATTAGGAAAATAGTTGGAACTAGAAAAAATATTATACTGAGCAAAATATCCAAGCTGAGAAAGATAAATGTTACATGTTTTCATTTATATATAGATAATAACCTTCACTTTTTGGCTTTGTATACCTACCCTGGAGTATGTCAGGAACTTAAGAAACTATAAAATGGACTAGGGGTGGGGATTAAAGCACAAAGAATGATACCATACACATTAAATGGGGATGGGGAGGGTGTGTATTGAGTGCAGAAAGGTTTAAACAGGAAGGGATGGGGACGAAGGAGTGGAAGAGGGAAGAGTCAAACAAAATGTAGAAGGTATGAGAAAACTTCTTCTCAGAAACCTGCTATCTGGTAACTTCACTACAAAACTTAGAGCCTGAAAGCAGGTGCCCTGCAATATTAGACGATGAGGGTCCTGTAAACAATGGACACTAAACAAGAATCCAGTTCCAAGTGTGGGACAACTCCATAAGAGTCTTTGGTCAGAAAGACTCCAAAGGCTTCCCAATAAATATGGGTTTTTGCCACTCCTCTTGATTACTCACTGGAATTATTTGATATGATTGTACTGCTCTAGACATCAACACACCTTGGATACAAGAAGTAGAAAAGTCAAGTTGAAATTGGGCTAGAAGATTCCTCTCTGTTGGCCCCCATGGTGGTGGATGGTGATATGAGGGGTACCATGGGTTAAGGACATCAGTGGTCTAACACAGCTGTAAACTCTTCAAGCTATAATATCAACTTGCCAGGCAAGATATGCCCATTGGTGCACTGGAGACAGAGTTATCTTAGGGGTTACCAAATGCTCCCTAATTGAACTTGGGGCTTGTTCTACAAGGGGGAAACTTGTGCTTAATCTTATAAACATGATTCAAAACCTGTGACTGAAGAGCTCTAACATCACAGATGGGAACCTAAGATGGCTACTGAGCTTAAAGGACCTGTCATCAAACCATGTCCTAAATGTGTATTTCATACCCATGAGAAACAATACTGCAAGCCTTACACAGAGAAGCCTCCCCTTGCAGTGAATGAAGGTAAATGTAAATCCAATGCAAAGTGTTTAAATAAAGGATAGTTGAGGGCTCATCTCTAGACAAGTTATTTACACTACCTCTGTAAAGGCTTAGAAAACCCTATAGAAGAAAGGATAGGAATAATAGAACTAAGCAATGGCAAGAGGAGCTGAGAACCACCATCTTCTAAGTATGGCATGCTCATGACAACCACAAACTGACAACGGTTATATACAGTGTTGCTGGTTCCAGCCAGGCTGAGTAACCTCTGTGACACTAACCAAAGCCCAAACTAATAAATGGGGGAAATAGATTAATAGAGACAGGGGGATGGTTGAGAAGGGAGGTAAACAGAGGGCAGAGGGAGAGGGACCAGTGTATACACCGAGTACATATATGAAATTGTGAAAGAACAAAATCATGATTAAAAATTTACTATCTTACAGAGTAAACATATACGAAGTTAGTGCTAACAGAAGTCATTGTTAGCTTCTCTACTAGATATTAGGAGAATAAATATCAAAGACACAAACAAATCTGTGTGAATAAAAATACAGTATCAGTGAACTAAAATGAAAAAAATCTAATCAACATATTATTTCTTCTGTGTATACCTCTCCTTTAACATCTCACTTAGATTGAGTGGGATTTACATGCTTTTGTTGAAGTTTGTATCTTTGTTTCTTTTCATTTTATTTTTCTATCTCTTTACTTCCTCACTTCCTCCCTTTATTTCCTTCTTTCACTATGTCTTTATTGTTAATCTACGTTCTACTAAATGATATTTGTTAACTGGTGAAAAAAAATTATAAGGGTAATGTTGAAATATTCAATCCAACTCATAATAATATGTTTTAATTAATTTATTTTAAATTTAATGTTTTCACCTATTCTTTACAAAATTTAGGCAATAAATCTGACAATATATATACTTTACCTCAGAATCAAGTCTTTAGATGTCATGGGAATTTTGAACACTGTTCTTTATCTTTCAAAGTGTAAGAAAAGAGGCCATAAACTAAGCAGGGACCACATTCATTCCTGCTGGCCACTGTACTATTTTGTCTTTTATGGACTCATATAGTCAGTTGATAATTATCTTAGTACATGCCAGGGGCACAGGGTGTCAACAATGGTGAGACCACTTTCCCATAATCACAGAACATGGAAAACAAGCAGTAATACAGTTTTAGAAGTGCCTTCGAATTTTGTGTATGTCTGTATATATATGTACATGACTGTGTGGGTACATATGTGCCAAAGTGTTGTGGAGGCAACACGTCAAACTCAATCACCAGTCTTCAGGCACTACCACTGTTGTTTGATGAGAAAGAGTCTTTCAGTGGCCTGAGCCTGCTGATTAAGGTATTCTAATTGGCCAGCAAGCTCAGGAACTCCCTTTTATCTGTGGGCTGCATGTGCATGCTACCATGCCTGCCTTTCTTTTACATAAATTCAGGGGATTGAACTCTGGTATGATTGTTTTCTTAACAAGCATTTCTCTGACTGATTGATTTTCCCAGGCCTACTATTAAAATTTAAAGTACATGTTATGATGGTGATTTATAACTTTTAAGAATTTAGATGTATAACATTTACAAATGCAGATTTTTTTCAGCAAAAAAAAGATTATCCACAAAAGTGATACTCAAGGTAAGAGCCAAAGCACAGACATCATACAAACAAGTAAGAAATGAGACTTTTTTTATTCCAATAAACAGTGTACAGGATGCATGAAAGGCCAAAGCAAGTACCCTGGGGAGCTAGAATGAGGTCACAGAAAGAAATCCAGGAGTGTAAAGAGGGCAATACTTTTTAGAGCTTCTTCCTTGGTGAAAGCCTGTCAGTCAACTCAAAGAAGTACCTTCAGTTTTGTTGAAGAGCCCCTGATGTAACACGAATCTTAAATGGTCTTTAAAAATAAAAAACACGGAACCAGAAATTTGAGTTAAAGCCTTGGAGAGACCAGGGAAATACAGAACACCACCAGCTAACCTCACCTCACCAACTCCGCAGCTTCCAAGGAGAGATAGCAATTTCCTATCTACCCAGGCTTATGTACCTTGCTTTTTTGACCTCTCATTGGCTCTTAGCCCAGCTACCTCACTTCTTCTTCCTACCCAGCTCTGTCATTGTCTGTCTGTCTGTATAGACCTCCATCCATGTCTCTATGGTTGGTACTGGGACTAAAGGCGTGTGTCATCATGCTTGGCTCTGTTCCCTAGTGAGTCCTTGAACACACAGAGATCCTGCCTGCTAAGGGATTAAGGGTGTGTGCTGCCTGACTTCTTGGTTTACTTAAAATGGCTGGCCTCCCCGCCCCCATCTCAAGGCAAGCTTTATTTATTAACGCACAAATAAAGTATCACCACATTTCAGCATAAATAAAATATCACCACACCTGAGCCTTCATTTTTGTAATATCTCTTCTGCTCTTGTTTATACCACCTTAGAGCAGGGGAAGCTTCATGTGATTGTGTCCAAAAATTGTGGCTCACATTCCTTGTCATTTAACTCCATCACATCTCTTTTAAGTATTACATTTTTCTCCTTTAACTAACACTGGGTGGGGTTTTTAGCTCTGAATGACCTCTGATTAATAAAAGACTTTAACAGGTATTAAGGTATCTTAGTCAAAGTTCTATTGCTGTGAAGAGTCACCATGACCACTGCAACTCTTCTAAAGGAAAACATTTAATGGGGACTTGCTTCAGTTTCAGATGTTTAGTCCATAATCATCATGGCAGGAAACGTGGCGGCACACTGAAATACATGGTGCTTAAGAAATAGCTGAGAATCCTATACTGGATGAGCAGGCAGCAGGAAAATGAGAGAGAGACAGAGAGAGAGAGAGAGAGAGAGAGAGAGAGAGAGAGAGAGAGAGAGAGAGACAGAGACAGAGACAGAGACAGAGACAGACAGAAAGACAGACAGAGAGAAAGAGGAGAGACAGACTGGGTCTGGCTTGAGCATTTGAAATCCCAAAGTCCACCCCCAGTGACACATTTTGTCCAACAAGAACACACCTACTCCAACAAGACAATACTTCCTAATCCATGTGAAGTAGTGCCACTAATTAATGACCAAGCATTCAAATATATGAGCCTATGGAGGCCTGTAGCTGGAGTTTTCTCCAGTCCTGTCCAGCACCATAGACCCTGCAACCACTTATAAAATAATTATTCAGAAACTTATATTAATTAAACTGCTGGGCCATTAGCTCAGGCCTACCACTGACTAGCTCTTACACTTAACTCAGCCCATTTCTGTTAATCTATATGTTGCCATGTGTTCTGTGGCCTTACCTGTTGTCTTTACATGTTGCTCCCTGGATGGCAGGCTGGTGTCTCCCCGGCTTCCACTTCCCAGCCTCTCTTCTCTGTTTGTCCCGCCTATCCTATAATTCCTGCATGGCTACTGGCCAATCAGTGATTTATTTATCAATCAATCATAGCAACATACATTCACAACATACAGGACATCCCACAGCAGACCATTCCTATTCAAACCACCACCTAAAGAGAATCAGAATCATTCTGAAAACAATGGTGAAAAAGTGTGCATTTCAAGTTGAGTGTGCTTTTAGTTATGTATTGACCAGAGAGTGATCATGTTCACGGAAATGTGAAAAACAGAAGGACAAGCCTGTGGCATGAGAACTATCGAGGAGACTCCTGTGAACATATCTACATACAAGATAGGAAGACTGAGCTAAAATGTCTGCAGTGTGTTTTGAGACACAAGGGTGGATATGACTGTAAGGCAGGTGAGTTCTAGCTGTGGAGAACAAGTAAGGGCATTTGAAGAAAAAGGATATTCAGAAATGATTCCAAAGCTTCCCATCTGAGCATGTGACAGGGTGATGATGTTACGAGTTGGAAAATAAAGATCTCTCTAGAGGCAAGTAAGAGATGTACTACTTGTCTGGAGAAAAATAGATGGGTATATACCGGAGAGACAGATCCAGGGGTCAGCAACACACCCAACTAACACACAATCTATTATATACCAAATACATGTCACTATTCTTTGAGAGCTGGTCCTGAACTTAGCCAGATCCTGGGATCCTATAATTTCTCCATATTAAAGCACATAGGTGTGTAAAGTAAGTGTAAGCCGGGTTGGAGGAAGACATCAAATCATGCTAAAGGCAGTACTGACAAGAGCCAATCCACATTGCTTGCTTCATTTATGTGCCCATTTTTAATACACTCATGACTGTCTTTTGTTTATTATTCATTATGGAATTTCTTTACTAAAGGTCTACTTAGGACTGGAAATGAAGCTAACTATTAGGCTTCAGAGAACACAGGTAAAGAAGCCATACTATGCCGGGCGTTGGTGGCGCACGCCTTTAATCCCAGCACTCGGGAGGCAGAGCCAGGCGGATCTCTGTGAGTTCGAGGCCAGCCTGGGCTACCAAGTGAGCTCCAGGAAAGGCGCAAAGCTACACAGAGAAACCCTGTCTCGAAAAACCAAAAAAAAAAAAAAAAAGAAGCCATACTACCTTCCCAATGACCACTTCTCCTGTTTCTTGTGATTGGTTCTCATCAATGATCAGGGGATGGGGATGATATGAATCATTCCTATGAAATTTTTTTTGCTTCCCCTAATGTCTTCTCTATATACACAGTAAACAACATTTGGAGAATGGCAGATGAAATAGAGAAGCCTACTTGAGGATCAACATTCAGAAGGAGTCTGCTAAGTAGGAGCATGCACAGTGGATATTTGCCTGGATGAAATATAACCTGTTATAGTTGAGAAATATTTTGTTGTATATTTTAGAGGGCATTGGCCTATATGAAGTAATATACTGTATTGTTCAAGGTTTTCTTTTTAATTTAAACTTCATTCTGACTATGTAATTTTTTAACCAATACTTCTCAAAGAAGAGGATCCAACTGGTTATGTAAATTACCATCTGATAACTTATTCCATATTCCACTCTGGGAAAGATTTCCCTGCCAATCACCTGGTCCCTCTTATGCTCAGCTGCTAGAGACTGCCTTAAGGTTGGCCACAGATTCTTGGAATGGACTAGTTCTAGAATAACTGGGTCAAATGGCTGTTGGTACTGTTTCTGATCACTTTGTTCAGAATAAGAGTAATCACTTACCCCCATTTTCTAGGAAGAAAGTCCAAACTGATGCTCATTTTTTTAATCATTGAAAATTTCCTATTTTACTTTTTAAAAAATGCCCCAGGTTGGAATCTAATATATAAATAATATATAATTGTGCCATTTAACATAAGGTCACAGATATCTCTTAGTGGTCAAGTGATTCCCTTATATGAATTGAGCTTGCACATACAACATTCAGTTTGAGAGATAACTTCTAATTAAGACATTCAGGCATTACCTAGACACCCCTCAATTTGTCATATTTTGTTTTCATGTTGTCTATCATATTCCCTTTTTGCCATCTAGTCAGCTACACTCATTTAGAGACTTTGGATGCTTACCTACCTAGCAACCATCTCCTTTTTCTAGTAATAATTGCTTGGCTTTCCTTGGGAAACTACTTATCAATATGTTAGGTCATATAATGTTATCTCCATTTTCCCCTGGAGATTAATCATGTGGACCAAATAATGCTGGTCATAGGCTCAGAATTCCCTGGTCAATCAGCCCCAGTAAGATTTGGACCCATGACCTAAATGTTACTAATTATAGCTACTATGAGGTCTTTTAAAACAGTAACAGAGAAGGTATCCTCTATATTAAAGAAGTAGAGGAAGAGGAGAAGGTAGAATGTAGAGATGTGAGGAAAGAAAGAGATTGAGATCCCTAACATCATACATTAATGTGAGTCCTGATCCAGACAACCCATTCATTCATGTGCCACATAAATAGATATACAAATGTTGCTAACAGTTACTTGTGTTTTTGTTCATGGCATTTCACTAGCTGAAAGGTTCTATTTCTTGCTATCCCCAAACCATCTTCATTACTTTGGCACTATGCTAAAAAAACACTCATTTATCTTCAGATGTCCTTTTATTTCCAACTCCATGCTACTCTAATAAGTCATTTTCTCTGAAGTTATTAGCCTTTATTTCCAGGTTCATGTTGAAATCAATAGGTCCTTGATATTCTTCAGCAATTTGCTCCCCTCTTTTAGGGGAAGATTAACACCCATTTCTGCATTCTGTTGACCACAGTCTTTCTAGTGATTTAACCACTGCATTAAACAGCACACTGCTGGTAGATGCCAGAAATCTTTCATTTGAACATGACAGAAATTTAACTCCTACCGAGTTTATTGAGGAAGAAACTGTTTACCTGCTTAACTAGGAAATTCTGGAAGAGATTTAAAAAAAAATTGAACCAGGGTTCAAGTGGTAGCTTGATAACTCTTCTTAACATCCGTCAGTTTTTCTGCTCTCTCCCTGTTTACATGCCACAAATAGTCTCAAATAAGATTGACATCTGTGACCATCCCTTTAGTTTAGCCATTAAATGTGGTATTTCAAGGTAATTGTTACAGACCGGTCCAGAGGGAGACAATGACCATGCTTGACTTGAGCCCATCTCTGAAAGAGTCACTGAGGCAAGGGGTATGGAGTTGCCCCATTGGCAGGACCTTCACTAGTCCATATGGCTCCAGAGCTGTTGTACAAATGAGCAAATGATCTCCCCACTAGGTAGAGGCAGCCCTGCAGGTGAACAGCTTGGCAAGCAGATGGAGCCTCTATGAAAATGAGAAAAAAGGTGACCTTTCTTTGGGCATCTACACTCCATGCCAAGGTACACAGCTTGGTGAGTAAAGCATGGCTGCCTTTCAGGCTCCACTTTCTGTCTTGGTTAGATAACCTTGAACACAACAAACAGCATAAGAGAGCCCTGTACACTGGCCATTGTGGGTCACATGATGGGCCTTATTGAAGACCGGTGATGAGGCTAGGGAGGAGACAGAGTTAAGGACAGTCACTATGACCTCAGATCTCAAGTCCAGACATTCAGAGCAGTGGAGTGGCTTCCCAAAGTGGTGAAATACACATAAAGCGCCAAACTACCTATTTTCATCTAGCTACCGAGATATACATTTCTCAATAAGTAAGGCTTTAAAAGCCCACAATAGGAAGAACTTAGATAATATCTAGTAGTTAAATCACAAAAATATAATTATGGATGATTATTAAAATGGGATAAAATATAGTCAGGCAACTTTTCTCTAACTTAAAGCCCATCAGTTCAATTTATCATCATCTAATCTTAAATTAGTTTTGCTTCAGTTACCCAGTGGGAAGCTGAATGCAATATGCCATAACTGTCTGCCCATGCTCCTGGGTTTTTCTTCTTACTCTGGAATAGTTTCAGTGTAAAGGCAGCATCCTGCTTAGTTACTCATGGGCCAAGTTCCCACTAGATTGTCAAGGAGACCCCAGCTTCTCACTTACGTTGTCTACTTTCAGATCTAGTCCTTTTGTAAAGTCCCTTGTAACACCTATTACCATCTTCTGTACCAAAACAATAGCAATAAGAATGATATTTAGTTAAGTATGATATTTTCTTCTTTCAACTCTCTAACATTTGTCAAACAAAATGATCCTGGATGGGCAGCTAAGTTGGCCTTACTGACACTTCTAATTGCTTCATTTATATTTGTTAATTGGCTTCGTGTGCTTTCTTTTGTACATGCTGACTCTTTTTCTTTCATTGTCTTTTTAGAGGCAAAGTCCTTCTAAGAAAGTTCCATGTTTCTGATTGTATTTATGTCTTTCTTAGTATTTTAAAATGGGTATGAACATCATGAGATAATATTCTAGAACAGCTTCCCATTGATTTTCTCAGAAAAGAGCATATGCATTTTTCCCATTGAAATATTTTCATTTAGTATGTATTTTGTCCCTATATTTTTAGGTTGAATTCTTCTATGGTAACATAATCTTGAAATGAAGATATTTATACAGCACCAACTGAATAAACATTCCATAAATTTTGTGTTAGTCCCATAAATTAAATTCATCTAATATATTCACTACATATCTTGGAAAGACATTAATAAAATCAAGAAAACTTTTCTGAAAGGAGTTATTGGTAGAAGACTAGGCCATATTATTTATGTATTCCCTGCAACTAAGACTAGAGGAATGTAAAGCAAATGACTAGGATTTCTTGCTTTTTTTTCTGCTATGGTCAACACCTGAGTATGGGAGATTTTTCATTCTAACCTTAAGTCTGTAAAGCAAAATTCCAAAGATTATTTGTTGACTTGCTTAAGAATTTCTAGAAATTGTATTTCTAGTTCATCTCTTCTAATATTAGCTAAAGATAATTTCAGTTGGTTATAATGCATAGTTTGACTGTGGGTTTATAAATTCTTTTTGAATGAGTGACATACTTGGGTATAGTTTGATCAAGTATTAACGATACCCATTGCAATATTTTATATTTTTCTCTCTACATTTTCCCAATAGGATTAAATTTTATTTTTGTCCATCTATTTTAAAGTATGATTTTCCTTATCCCAGGGCATTTCATAAAATCCTGTAATAGTATTTTTAAACATCATACTACGATGATATATTGAGTTTAAAATTTATGCAGCCTATTGACTGGAAGGTAAAAGAACCCATGCTCCACACACCTCAGAAAAAAATAAAATTTACCAATTTAGACAAACAAGGAATAATTGATCAGCTTGTGTGTGAGAGGTCACGAGCAGCAGCTGGACAATAAAAATAATTAGAACAGATCCTCAGCTGCCTCTGTAGCAACCACTGAATTATTCTCTCCCAGAGGTAAGAAATATGAACTAGTATGTTTCCTACATTTTGTCAAGTAAAAGTTGAGTTTCCCTGGTTTTTCTCAGATATAAATTGATATTGGATGACACTAAGTGAGACAGAGATTCAGTCTGAGACAAGACTAAAGAAGAGAGCTGTGTCAGATGGCTGCTGAAACTGGGAAACTCCAGGAAGAACGTGGCTGAGGCTCCTCAAGAACTGGAGCACTACATTAAAAATTATAACAGTAATACACAACCAAATTTTCCAATTTCAGAGCACTTGAAGCCAAGTCTCTGTTTCTGAAAATAAAATGGGCCTTAAACTATTTTTTCTTTCTTTATGTCCTTTAGAAACACATTTTATTGTATTTATTTAATAGGAAATTAACTTTAAAACCTAAGTTTAAGCACTGTGTTTTAGGCACAGTGCAATTCCCATGTTAACTGACTAATGGAGGTGGTGAGTAAGTGAAACATTCCAATTGTATTTTTCAAAAGAAATACTCAAGAGCTAAAATTTTCCACTTTTAACTCTTGGGGTTATACAAGTAAGGAAGTAAATAGGGAAGAGAAGTGTAAGAGAGTCATATCTGTAGAGAGTTGATCTCATCTTCTACTCAGAGACATACAGAGGAGGAGATAGAGTTAGAAGAAAAACATAGGCCTGCTTGTTAAAAAAAGATAATAAAAAATGTATATAAATGTATTCTATATAATGTATCAATTTTTGTTTGAAATTAAAATTAAATGAGATACTCTTTATTATGTTTGGTAAATCCCAACAGCTGAATTGTGTAAAAACCCTACTTTCCAAACTTTAGTCTAGTGAGAGAGGTCACCAAAAGTAGACTCAGATACATCCTGAGGCTGTAGAAGATTGACCTAGACCAGGCTGAATCAGAATGACATGAGCTTCAAATTGTTGGCCTGTCTTTTTAAAATACAGATGGACCACAAGATGGATACCAAGATAATCTTCAATTTCATTCCCTCAAAGGAATGGGCACAAAGCGCTATTATTCTCTAATAAAGCTAGAAACTTTTAGAATCGATTTTCTGTGGAGTAGAGATGTTTTCTCAGCTGCCCACAGTGGAGATAAGTAGGGCTCTGTTCCTGCAATGCCCTCTGCAAAGTTGGTGACAACACTTGGTATAGCACTTTCCAGTTATAGGCAATTCTCTCTTAACCAGTTTGTGAATTGGGCATTTTAATCTCTTAGATATTTCTTGGCTTAAAGTTGTGTCAAGTATTTTGGCTGGCATAAGTAGGAACCATCTTCCTACTAGGACTGTTTCAATAGCCAGACTCAGAGTTGAGATCCATGATTATGCAGACACTGTGTGCTGGCTCAGGTTCCTCTCTGATGTGTTCTAGACCTTGGTCTTGTTTTAGTATATGCTGTATAAACACAGCAATTTTATAACAGTAAGCTCATTTACATGAAAGTATGCGAAAATAAATCACTAATTTAAAGGGATGTGGGGATATTTTTTTCTATATAGAGAGACCAGTAGCAAAATTCAATCAAGTTCACACATGCACACCATTTAGAAGAGGAGAATTTAATGTCTTTATTAGAGACCAACATAATAATCTTTCACCTCACAAAAGAAATCATTTGGATCAAAGAAATGAAAAAACTTCTCTACTTGTGTTTTTCATAGAGGGATATCCCCAAAGCTTGCTTTTTAGGTCAGACAGCTGTGTGTTTACTTCCTGATGAGTGGTGCATGCAAGCCACTGCAGAGATTTTGGTTAGCTAAGTAACAATAAAATAATTGCCTAATAATTTCAGATTTTAACTGCCTGTCACATATTTGTAAAGGATTTACCACTTCATGAAATAGCAAAGTTGCCAGTGATATGTTTTCTCCCTGGTTATTTGAAAAATAGCTCTAGTTATTCTACTCATCTAAAAAAAATATGTTGAGTACCAGCTCTGCAACAGGCTTCAAAATATTGTTATTATTGTATCAGAGTTTGTTTTCCACTTACAACCTTGGAATAACGTGGCTAAATTGTTAAAGATTTAATTCCTATGCAGTATTTTATGCATGAGTTAAGTGAAGCTACAGAGAGTACAGCATTAGAAACTAGAAATATCTAGGTTTTCATTAGTTTACATTTTCATCTGTGATAACAAGAGACAAGATGTCATTTTCCAGTATTGATTTAACATAAACACAATACCTCTTTGGGTACAATGGAGGCTGATGATTTATTCCTGGAAGTAAGAGCCTTATATGCAAAGAAAATCTTCTATTTTTTTTCTAAAAATGAGGATATTTGCTTATTGACCTCTTCTGAAATCTGCACAAGGCATTCTAATAACACACAGATGAATTTTCAAACTCCTGAAGTAGGTTAGTGTCTCACATTGTAGAGGTTTTCTATCCAGACATCAGATATCTGTGATGTGTGACTAATTATAAAATTACCATTGTGTGATTGTGTAATATAGATTGAATTTTTAATGTGTCATGTACTCTCTTGTGTGTTGTATTACAATTAAAACAATTTTGAAAATTAGAAGTCACAGCCCCCATTTTACAGAAGGATCAGAAGATTAAGGAGTGTGAATAGATTGCTACACATATACATTCACCACACACACACACACACACACACACACACACACACACACACACACACGCACAGAGAGAGAGAGAGAGAGAGAGAGAGAGAGAGAGAGAGAGAGAGAGAGAGAGAGAGAGAGAGAGAGAGAGAGTGAGAGTGAGAGAGAGAGGGAGAGGGAGAGGGAGAGGGAGAGAGAGAGAGAGAGAGATACAGCTTGGGCCCATGCCTCCCTAACTCTCAAAGCATGTTTTTATTTTATTTGGCTTCATTCAGCCTATATCAAGTACTAAGATCATGAGTTATTCTGTTTAATGAAGTAGCAATCTATTTTGTGTCTTATAATCTCCAATCTTCGCTCTGTAGGAACAGCAGCTACAAATAGCTATTTTGTGCCTGAACAGTTTAAGCATACTCTAGAATTTAAGCTAATGATAGGAAAGACAATAATACTAGTGTTCTCCTCTGGTCAATTCTCTTTTCCTGTGTTAAAACTCCAGAGTGGATGAACTGATGGTGTTCCATGCCAAACAAATCATGAACATTAATTCTACATTTGTTTCTTCATCTTCTCTCCCTGCAGCCATCAGCTGCAAAAAGGATGAAATCCCTTTTGATGAAGGGATTTATAAGCCCATGCTACCACACACAGTGGTTATGAAGATTCAGGATTTTTTAAAGTGTGGTAAAAATACAGCTAAATGATATATAGCAGTAGGTAACAATTTAACTACTAAGTCTTCAGTGACTTTGGGAAAAACATCTGGTGTGCATTGGCACTACATTATAAAAAAATTAATAAATAAATCGATATGTTCTTTACATCTAATGAGTTTGATTTTGTTTCCAGGTAGAACACGAACTATCTAAATTTCACTCTCTCTTTAACAGAGGTTTGGAATCAAATCCCAACTCTTAAGACATGCTCACATAGGCAAAACTAAATGGACTCAGTAGGGTGTGTGTGTGTGTGTGTGTGTGTGTGTGTGTGTGTGTGTGTGTGTGTGAAACAATGCTAATTAAAGAAGAGATCATGCTTGTGAGAAGAAACATGGACAGCAGGAGGGGAGAGAAAGATGTAGAAATGATTTAAATACAATATTCTCGTGTGACATTCTCAAAAGAATACAAAATAAAATAAAAGCCTTACCAGGATTGTGGTGACACAGAGTCAAGCTATGGATGTGAGTTCTGGTCTGAAAGATACTGTACAGAAGGGCAGTATCTTGTAAATGAGGGGACTATGTTCTTAAGGTTATGTCCTGTGTAGTAGGTGTACACACCATAGTCAGAATTTCCTGGCAAAAATGATGAATGGGAGAAAATTCACAAATTCCAGCATTACAAAGAGAAGCTATCTAGTAGAAGGAAGAGGAATGGATCACAGAGATCATTATTGAAAGTCCCAGCACTGCACCAAGTACACAGAAGGGTCATTCAGGACAACAGAGGATCCAACAGAGAAAGCTGGGGCCCTAACACAGAGATAAGACAGGCTTGAGAGGTTCTTGTCTAATATGCCCTGCTAATCCAAGAAAGAGGAAACAGAAAACCAGTATAAGTGTTAAGCAAAATACTGTTTGTAGCTGACTGGCTATATGTGATATATGCTTTGGTTAACAATTGTTTGTCAGTGTACAGTTTATCTCACATTATGGCTCAGTGATAGCTGATTATTTATAAAATCTTAGATTTAAAGAAAATCAAATAGTATTATAATAGACATATATATTTGATGCAACCCAATAGATAATTTTAATAAAGAGCCTGGTACCCAGATCAATAGACAGTAACTCATTCATTACAGAAGGATAATGTAATTGCTTCTTCCATGTCTCATATTAAGAAAGTGCTTTGAAAGTTGTTACTATTGATCACATACAATTAAGAAGCATCAGGTTAACCTCATTTATGGTCATCACATCTCTTATCAGGAAAGGTACAGTTATTCTAAGCCATTTATTGATGAAGAAGTCAAGGTTTTATGTGGTGTTTGTGCTTGCCCTAGATAGTCTGACAAGCAAGACGTATACAGGTTTTGCACCATGCATTCTGGCTACAGAATGTAGGGAAGCGATACTCACTGCACAGCGCAATTTCTTGCTATTCTTATCTTGTACATAGAAAGAAAAGTGTTCTTAGCTTTTATTTTCAGATATACATAGAATTCTGGGCTGAGAGCCAGGACTTTAGTTTGTGACAGTGCCTCCTTTCTCCTTATCCAGACAGCTTCTCTTTCTTCCTGAGCTATTGATGAGAGAGAACATTGTCTTTGGTTTTATAGATGGAGAGCACTGAATAAGATATTCCCAGGTATAGACTTGTGCTTTATCACCAAAAGAAAATGACTGAGGCCACCACAGTCGCGTACGCAATCGCTGTTTCAGAGGCCTGTCATCTGTCAAGTCAAGTAGTGATTTTTCAGTTTCCTTAGAATTTCCATAACAGTAGGCTATGAAAGCCACAATTCGACTGCCATCAATCAATGAAAAATTGCTGGACAGGAGCTTCCTCAGTGCATCTGTCACACTTTCCTCATTCACTGTGCCTCTCAATGCTGAATACTTCTGAGATAAAGAATGCTCTGTGAGAAGACTGAAGTTATTTCAGTTAAAAATACTAATACATTTTCTTATACATATGTCAATTGGCCCAGTGAACATAAAGACTTAGATAATTAGTATTTTAAATGCTAATAGTGTTATAGGCTAAAAATGACATTCACAGTGTGTAATCATTAATTAATTAATTGGAAGTCAAGGCTTCATTCTCATACTGGACTGCTCTTGTCTAACTGCTCCATTTTCTTAAATAGAGCACCTACCACACAATCTGCTGGCTTAAATTTCACTCCTTAATACCTCTATGGCTTGGGATCTACTCACCTTATCAATGCCTGTACTTCATCCCCTAAAACATACATGTAGCCCTTCAGACTCTCCCAACATCAAGGAACGGGACCTTGTTCATTTTGTTCAGAGTTTTGTAGTTTTGTTATCAATGGTCAAAAAAGTCACTAGAGCAGCCCGTGTTAAGATGGTTCTCCATACAGCTGAGAAGAGGGATGTGTTAAAAACAAAAACAAAAACAAAAACAAAAACAAAAACCTATAGTATGAGCTCCGCATTGCTCTCCAAGTCCTACAAAACTTCATGTACTAAAACCTTGCAAAGTTCCTCTTTCTGCCAATTTTGATCATGTCTCTCTTATTGGCAGCTGTTCTCAAATCAAATGCTCTGATCAACCCTCTTTATTTTCTTCATTGTACATAACAGGCTGCTCATACCCTCCATACATATTTTTCTACTTGCTCATTATCATTTGTCTATGAAGAATCATCGAAATAGGAGGCTTTGGGTAACAAAGTCTTCATTCAGTAGCTGCTGTGTGAGTTTACCCGATTAGCTGGCATGGCTAACCCTCAATTTGCACATCTGGAGTATTGGAGGAATAATTTAACATCTGTTTGAAGATTTAAAACCAATATCAGCAAAGCTCTATGCTCTGGATGGTCAGGTTAATGTCTCACTTCCCTCCGTCTTTACTGTAATGTTACAATGTAAGCCAGTATAATTTCTTGCATATACCTTTTAAGAAGAATCATCTCATTTTGCCCTTCTCCCTTCTCTTGTTTTCAAAGAAAACAATTTCCAACCATAAATCACATTCATCAGTTCTGACTTAGAGTTCTGGTGTCATACATACAATGAATAGTACCTTAAGGTGGCTTCCTTGGCCTTGCATAACCTGTCAGCCACCACACATATCTTCTGCTTCTCAACACAAAAGCCTCCTTCCCAACATTTTCAAGTGCTTGCCATTTTACTCTTTGTGATTTAAATAAAATATATAGAAAGAAGGGAATTATAGAGAACTGAAAAATGTAATTATAGTAAGACAATGAAAAGAAATGGCCATGATGACAGAGTGGGTGAATAATGTACATACATAAAAAGAACGTCTTTCTAAGTCACGTAGAATGTCCAATATGCAATAGGGGAAATTGAGGTGCCCTAACATCTGATTAGGAAATTGGTTGGAGCTTTTAAAATGAAAGAGCACACAAGTTCTCTGCAAATTATGAAAATAAATCCATAGAGGGGCTTAGTAGTGCATCTGTAGCCTCTAGTCTGCAGCAGACTGAGATGGAAAGACCACATCAACAATAGAGTTTGGGGTGAGCTTCAGCAACACTGTGCAATGTTATCACACAAAGTATTTACCAACCAAGGAGGGAAGGAGAAAGAGAAGAAAGGCTGAACTCTGCATTCAAACACCACCATATATATTTCCATGAAGTCAAAGAATCTTTAAAGCAAAGCACATGTTGAAATCATCAGAGAAAAATTGTAGATCATCTTCAGCAACCAACAACTACAACCAACAACTGACAGCCACATGGAAAGCAAATACGTAACTGCCAAAGGCAGATACAGGAAGATAAAGGGAAATTCCTTCAAAGATCTTTAAGGGGAAACCTTGCTTACCTATATGTTAATGATATCTAAAATCTTTTTGTTACTCGCACACAGATAATTTTTCAGTTTTAATTTCAATGTTGGGAATTGAACTCATAGTTCTTGTTCATGCTGATCCAGTATTCTATCATTGAGCCATATCCCCTGCCCATACATGTAGGTTTTCACTGAGAAATCTCACAAAGGTTTGATTCACAAAAGAAAAAGGAATGACAATGGGAGAAGTAGATTCAATTCATGGCTATGTCAATAAACTAATGCTTTATATAGCATAGGTAATATATAATTTTTAAACAAAAAGTAATAAAAGGCTAAATTTAGCTAAAGCATAAAGCAAAAGGATACAGACAAGCTACAGTGACACAGCAATAGTAACTGGGCAGGTTAGCATTGCTTAAAGATCTTGACAATAAAGTGGCTTGGCCATCATTTATGGGTGGATATATTCATTTTATATAGGATTGGAGGGATATCAACTATAGCAGTTTCTGTAGATTAAATATGATTTTCAAATTTTTTCATTATAAATATTTTTATTTTATACTTAATTTAATTTTACATATCAGCCACAGATTTCCCCCATTCTTTCACCCCCAAGCCCTCCCCTCCAATCTACCCCCCACTCCTACATCGTCCAAGGCAAGGTCTCCCCTGGGGAGTCAGCCCAGCCTGATAGATTCAGTTGATGCAGGTCCAGTCCCCTCCTCCCTTTACCAAGGCTGAGCAAAGTGTCCCAGCATAGGCCCTAGGTTACAAAAAGCCATCTTATGCACCAAGGACAGGTTCCTGGTCCCACTGCCTGGGGGCCTCCCAAACAATTCAAGCTAATCAACTGTCTCACTTATCCAGAGGGCCTGGTCCAGTTCCCCTCAGCGACTGGTTCACAGCTCATGTGTTTCCTGCTAGTTTGGCTATTTGTCCCAGTGCTTTTTCCAATCATGGTCTCTATATCTCTTGCTCATACAATCCCTCCTCTCTCTCACCAATTGGACTCCCGGAGCTTCACCTGGGGTTTGGCTGTGGATCTCTGCATCTGCTTCCATCAGTCACTGGATGAGAGTTCTATCATGACAGTTAGGGTGTTTGGCCATACGATCACCAGAGTAGGCCAGCTCAGGCACTCTCTCAACCACTGTCACCAACCCCACATCTGACAGAGGGCTGATATCCAGAATATATAAAGAACTCAAGAAATTGGACACCAAATTATGCAACAGTCCAATTAAAAAAAAATGGGCTATAGAGCTAAACAGAGAATTCTCAACAGAAAAAGCTCAAATTTCTGAAAGACATTTAAGGAATTGCTCAGCATCCTTAATCATCAGGAAATGCAAATCGAAATGACTCTGAGATACCATCTTATAACCATCAGAATGGTTAAGATCAAAAACACTGAAGACAGCTTTTGTTGGAGAGGATGTGGAGCAAGGGGAACACCCCTACACTGTTGGTGGGAATGCAAATTTGTACAGCTACTTTGGAAATCAATATGGTGCTTTCTTAGAAAATTGGGAATCAACCTCCCTCAAGACCCAGCTATACTACTCTTGGGTATATACTCAAGGAATGCTCAATCATACCACAAGGACACATGCTCAACTATGTTCATATCAGCATTATTTGTAATAGCCAGAACGTGGAAACAACCTAGATGGCCTTCAACTGAAGAATGGGTAAATAAAATGTGGTACATATATACAATGGAGTACTACTCAGCAGATTTTCAAATTTTAAAATGCATATACTCTGTCCCTTCCTCTTTCTTCCTGCCCCCTTGCTTTTTCCACACAGCATTTATCAATACCTGAAATTAGGCTTTTTAAAAAATACAGCTGCTTCTATGTATTTTATTTTTCTCCTTCCTATTGAATTCTCAGTTTCATGGTAGTAAAGTAGTGCCTAGTATATTTTCACTATTGCCTAATCAGAGCATCATGATGACTGAGGAAGAGTTCCCCAAAGACTCAGGTGTATGAGGCGTCTTTCCCAATCTGTGGTACTTCTGTGAGGCAATAGAATGTGTAGGAATTGGGGCTAGTGGAAAACTGTTGGGCCAATGGGGGTGGATTCTTGAGGGGGAATTATTCATATTCTGGTTTCTTTTTTTTGTTTCTTAGAGGCCATAGTCTTTCAGGGTTCTTCTAACATGTCTTCCAAGTGATGGACACTTCTTTGCTACAGGTCTAAACACAATAAAGCTAACTAAATATAGCTGGAAACCACCAGATATGCCAGCCAAAAGAAGTTTTCTACCTCATAAGTTTAGCTTGTCTATTTTATTTTATTTTACTTTTTGTTTTAGTCACAATGATAAAAAGCTGATTAATACATAACAAATGCAATCAGTGGTATTGTTCAGCTCTCAAATGTCATCTCTTTCAGCATCTCCCTGCCTTTGCTAATGGCATTGTGTTGTTGGCCTGGTACATGTTGTTCATTCCTGCTAATCAAAAGCACCAGGACATGTATATTTTCCTGGGTTTTGATCAGTGTGCCAGTGTCTAGAATGCAAAGTGAGAACTCTAACACTATTTCTAAATGAATGAGTAAATTAACAAAGAGTGGCAGGCATTAAAACTTGTTATCATTGTAAATACAAATTATAATAGTTAAAGAATTTTACAACATTTTAATTGTATACTGGCTTCATCATTCTTCTGAGATGAAAAATAACATTTTTCTCGCCATAGTTACTAGTGAGAAAGGGGCCGACAACACTCCTTGGTACCTCTCAACCTGAGTTAAATACAGATCCCTTCTTTCTGACATGAACAGAAGGCAAGGCAGCTAATGCATATTGTCATAGAATCTGCAGTGAGTAACTTAACTTTAATAAAACCTCACAGAACTCTCTAGTTCAGCTCAGGTTCACCACATAATTGTGCTTTTGTTGATAGTTCTCTATCTTTTCCTTTTTTTAAAAAAAAATATTCATTTTACATACCAACCACAGTTCTCCCTCCCATTTCTCCTCCACTCCCCCAGTCCTCCCACCCTTTCCACTCCTCCAAAAAGGTAATGCCTCCCACAGGGAGTCAGCAAAGCCTGGTGTATTCAGTTGAGACAGGACCAAGCCCCTCCCTCCTACATCAATCCTGAGCAAGGTGTCCCACCATAGAAAATGGGCTCCAAAAAGCCAGCTCATGCACCAAGGATAGATCCTGGTCCCACTGCCAGGGACCACACAAACAGACCAGGC